>NC_045640.1:73043200-73693828 GCF_009829145.1 Chiroxiphia lanceolata | reverse complement strand
TCAGTTGGTGCACTGCAGCAAGTCAGGAGATAAAATGCAGTTAATGTTTGCAATCCAGGATGTGAACGCAGCCCTCCAGATCCGTTCATTGGTTCTCATTAAGTCATTCTTTGCCTTATTTCTTTGTATTACAATATACACACTTTGTCATGTGCACTCAGCCCAATTCGTAAATTACTGCCCAACAGTTTGACCAATATTCCCCTCAGGAGAATGATGCCCAACTGTCCCAGCCCCTGCCCAAGCTGATCCCTTTGCTCTTTTGGCAGCACTTACCCAGAACAGCCCAGCAGGCAGAGCCCAGGGGAGGGCACTGCTGCTGTGACACTGTGGCTGTGACTGGCACTGCTCACCAAAGGGGGACAATGATGCCAGGGAGACCCCCTGGACCCGGCACCATAAGGGAAACTATAGCATTGCATGGCAACAGTGCTCCCAGCCCATGGAATCACATCCATCCAATCCCACTGAGGGCACCACCCGCCGCCCGCACAATGAGCCCGACACACCCCGGCCCTGCCATAGAGTCCCCCCGGGCACAAAGGGAGACTGACCCCTGGGCAAGGGCCATTTGCTTCCCAGGTCACCTTGGCCTGGGGTCCTGTTTTGGAGCTGCTTTTCCATCTCCATCCAAATCCAACCAAGTCACCCGACCCAGGCACCTTTTCCAGGGAACTGCCCGGGCCAACAGCATCGCCCAGAGGGACCACAAGGGGTGTGAGGACAGCCAGGATCCACAGGGTCTGTAAGATATCAAGCTAAAACATGGCAATATCATTCCCTCCACTAACATTTATTCACACAAACATATTCCCATTTCCTTGTCTGCATTTAATCACTAATTCTGTGATGGTGTCAGTTGGGAGCCAAGTAGCCAAACCACTGCCAACTGACCCCAAATCCCTACAAACCTGACACTGCCCTAGTTCTTCCTGTTTAATTCCCACAGGTACAGTGTCTCACTCAGCACATGCACTACTTTTGCCTCCCCCCATTGTGATTTCCAACTCCCTCTGGCACAAGGTTATAAGCTCCTGCTTTCCAGAAGTGCTTCCCACTGATAGATTTGGCTGACCCAGCAGTGAGCCATGCATGCTCCCTCTCTTCTCCCAGCACTTGCTCTGGGGCTTTTCCCCATTTCCCCAGTGATTTGTGCTCACTGTCCAGGGATCTACACTTGTTGCTTCAACCACAGGGCCGTTGGCAACTCCCTCCCGAGGCCTCGCTCCTGCCCCGACCCCTGCTCTGGCTCTGGCTTGGATACACCCTTTCCATGTCATGATGCTGCCTTCCTGAGCATGGCCTGGCCTGGGCATCCTGGAGGAGCTTTTTACCCACGGCCTTATGGGGACTTCAGGCCCTCTGATCATTTGTTAAGTTTCCACTAAAGCCCAGTAACATACTCAGAGTCGCTTCTCCAACAGGGTCTATCTTGGACTGGCTTCCAGTAACTTCCTATTCCCAAATCCTAAGGGCACTTCCTTCCTACCTGTAACAGTTCGTTAGGATACATGCCCAGAATAAAGACAATTGCCACAAACATTCAAACACACAAAATATCTTTATTGCAGTGAGAATAATAATAAACTTAGCAAAGAGAATCAAAAGTTAAAAAAGGATACAAATGAACTACCTTATCGTGCGGCATTGAAACAAATACTAAGAATAGCATTCAATACAGTATAATATTAACTAGTAAAAAGGGAGTTAAAGGGATACCAAAAAGGATCTTAACACAATATTATGGATAACTATTAACACGACATTTGGTTAGTAAAAGGGGAAATTAAAGGGAAAATACTATGAACACTAAATAAAGGGTATTAAAGGGACACTAAAGGATATTTAAAGTCTTCTTTCTCGGTTGCTTCCCATCACTGAGCTGTGCCTACCCACACAGACAGGCCAGGGCTGTCAGGATTGCAGCAGCTGGGCGGTGCCCATCCCTTAGCGGGCGTCCCCACGGAGTAACACAGGCTGGGGGGCAGGATGAGGATCGCTCAGCTCAGCACTCCTGACAGCCCATTGGATCAGCTCCACATTACACCACGTAGGGCCAGGACGCAGTGTAAGGGGAGGCCTGAATGGCAGCCAAACACCGCCTGCTCATTGCCTGATGGCAACTGTCTGTGCCTGCCCTGCTTGTGGGGCAAGGGGCCAGCGACCCCTGCCCACATCATCTTCCTCTCACCCCTATGTGTGACCTTTACCATTGTGGTTCAAGGGTAGATGTTTCTATCTTGCAATATGGAGAAAAACCAAGGAAGAACTCAGCTCTGATAACAGGGGATATCAGGCTGACTTGCTGAAAAGCACAATGGACCTTACAATTACCTTGTGCCATGAAGTTACACTGTACCCTACTCTAGCCCGTTTCACATCCTAATATGATTCCTTTCTCATGCCTCTATGCTCCATTGATCATCTAATTCAAGAGTACCCACCTTACACTACCATACTTCTGCCAGAGGCTCCAACTGGCATCATTATCACTGGCACGAACCTTCAGTTCCCCCTCTCTGGCTCGTAGTGGTCACAGGTCCAGAGCCTGTTGAATTGCTCCCTGAGCTGTTTCAAACCCTCCCTGCTGCTCATTTCCCACTCAAACTCACACTTCTGCCCTGGGACTTCATGGCCCGGGCCAAGGATTGGTCCCAAAGGAGGACCTTGTTGTCACCAAAAGCCAAACAAACCAATCGACTGCTGGGCTTCCACCTTGCTCTGGGGGTGACAAAGCCTGAAGTCTCCTGCCTAGTCCTGGGCAACACTTCCTGGGGACCACAACGCCTCTGAGTTCCTAAAAATATCACAGGTTGGGCAGGTGCTTGAATTTTGTGTGGATTAACTCCCCCCCTTCCTTTCCATGTGCTGCACTACTCACTCTAATGGTGCTTGTACTCCCTGACCCATTCCCTCACCCATCCAACCATCCCTTGTCCCCTCTCTGGCAAGGACAGTGGGTCCAGGTGTTCTGCCAGGCTCCCAGGGCAGAGGGTGGGACTGTGGAGCCACCCTCGAGGGGGGGAAACATGCCCTGCCTGCCCTGCCCAGGGAAAGGGAACTGCCCCCAGTGTTCCCAGCACAAGGCACCCTTGGAAACATCCACTGCAATGGGACACTCAGGGACACCAACAAGCACTGCACAAGGCTGCTCTGGCACAGGACCAATTTTAAGCTCAGCTTTTCTCTGGACCACTTCACTTTGTTTCCCACCTCATCCTGCAGTCAAAACTTGCTGTCCTTGCACCTTTTTAGGGTGACCATAAATTACAGAGGTCTCCGCTCCAGCACCCACAAGGGCCTGAACCATCTGACAGGATCCATTTTTCCAGGGAATTCAAAGCTCCACCTGAGGACCAGGGTCTTTTCTCCCCCATCCCCGTGCTGGAGCTTGGCCTCCATCTCCCTCTGCTTTCAGTTCTTTCCCTGGTTGCACATTTGCAGCCCTGGCCCTGGGCAGAGCTCGGCATCCTGATCCCATCCCTCCTGGCCCCCGGAACCGCTGACTCAGCAATGGGGGGCCCTCCATTGCCAAGGGCACGGTCCCGTCGGGGCTCACGGGGGGAGCAGGAGGTCAAAGGCTCCAGCCCTCCTGCTACAGCCTTCCACCACTACAGCCAACAGAGGAGCCTCTCCAGCCCTGCCTCCCAAGGCATCCTGAACAAACCCAGCCCAACTCCACAGGACAAACTGCTCCCTGTCTGCACAGTCCAGTCTACTCTCAGCAATGCCTGAATCCACTGCAGGGACCTTGCTTTGAGCTCCCCAGGGCCGGGCACCCCGAGGATCTCCCCGAATAATCCTTTCGGTGCGCGCTGGAGTCCTCGGGGTGCCCCAGCCCAGGGGGCACCAACAGCACTGTCCCTCCAGGGGGGCCCAATTTGCTCCCAAGGCTTTAATGTACAGACCAAAAGACATTTCAAGAGGCCTTCTTGGGAACCCACCAACGTGGACGGGGAGGAAGCCCCAAGAAGGCCTCATTTCTAAAGGCAGGGGGATCTTGCCTGTGTCCCAGACTGGTCCGGGGATCTGAGGCCCTTCCCGAGAAAATCTCGGTGCCGGCGTGAAGGCCCAGAGATCCCTTGGAGCCACGGGAGAGCAGGCACAGAGTCCCTCCTGGGGGCCAATTTACTGCCTGAAATCAGCTCTTCAAAGAAGCCTCTAAGACTCAGGCATTCCTTGCTTACAACACCCTGCCATGATCCCAGCCCCAGCAATCCGCTCCCAAAGGACACAAACAGCTATCTCCACTGCAGTTGATGGGAGGGGTCAGCATTACAGGAGGGTTCATTTTCCTTCCCTGCATTCCTGTTTCATACTCAGAACGTTTTCCAACACTTATTACCATACACACCTACCCTTTGAAGGTTTCCGAGGGGCTTCACCGAGGTCCTTCCCAGGTCTCTCTGTCTGGAGCCCTCCAAGTCCTCAGTGCCTGCCTTAGGAACCTCAAGACAACTCACCTGCTTATACAGGAACTTGGTGCTGCTTGGCTGCTGCCTCACTTCCCTTCTTCCTTCTTTCTTCACCTCCCTTGGTTGGTCCCTTTAAATCCCTGGGCTCAGCTCTGTGCACTTTCCAGGCTACATCCCACTGCAAAAAGGATTAGCTCTTGTTACATCTCAACACTCAGACATCATTCCCCCTTTTTTCTTGACATTTGGCCATTAGACCAGTGTCTCCTTATTTAAAGCTTAGTTTGACTCCTCAGTGACAACAACTGACAGCCCTGAATCATAACACAGGCTGAGACACAAACACGAATGGGAACTCTGAAGGATCCACTTTGTTCTGCTCACCAATCAAAAGGAGCTTTCTGAACTGAAGAACAAGAGACCCCAGGGCCTTTTTCTTCAATGTCAATTGCTACAAATGTGACCCACAAGACCTGCAAAGGCCCTTCCCACTTCACCTGCAGGGCTGGCAGTGCCACCACTCGACACGGCCCCAGTGGCTGGGCAGGAACGGAGGGGCTGGGGCGTCCAATCCATCGGCCCAGGCGGCACCAGGAGTTCCTGGAGTTCCTGCAGGGGAGAGCCTCAAGCCAACAAAGGATTAGGAAGAGCATTTTCAACTTTAATATCTATATCTCCTGGAAAATGGGAAGTTGGACAAGGCCTACTGGTGCAACAAGGACACACTCAAGGCTATCTATTAAAAGCATCTACTAGCACTCCAAAGCTATCACTATCCTTCTTGCAGGGGGAACTCAGCAAACTCCGTTGGCCAAGAGCCTCCAGGAGGATTTCCAGCTTTTGGGGCTCCCTTTTAACTATTTTCCCCATCACTGTAGCTGGGACTATCACCTGCCCTACAGAGGGAACAGCCCACAGAGTTCACTTGCAGGGATGCCATTAACTCAAAGTCCCTTGTCAAGGGGGTCACTGCACACCTTGTCCTTTGTTTGCCCTCCCCAGCAAAGATGCTTCCAACAATTCTGAGAGATCTGGCAGACCCAGAGCTCTCCTCAGGGAATGCTTTACCTGCTTAAAGGCTGCCCTTCCACCATCTACCCAAGGCATAAAATGCTTACAGGCTTTTTGCAAAGTTGGCATAACAGTCTTACCACACATCCATAGCAAGCAATCCACAGTCCATCCCGTCCTACCATTCCCAGGAAGGCAGTTCATGGGCTGTCTGGGGCTCAGGGAGGAGTCAGGGGGCTTCTTTTCTTCGCACTTTCCAGATTTTCTCCTTCAAAGGCAAAGGTTTCTTGGCTTTCCTTGCTCAAGGAGATGCAGCAAAGGCCATCTTTTAAATCCAATACTGGAAACTGCTCGAGGTTGTCATTCAAGGTGGTTCTCTCAGGTCCTGCACTCATCAGTCATCTTGGCCATTGGATTTCCTGGCAGGTTCTTGCATTCACATTCTACAAGGAAACCAGGAGGAGCAAATTTAGCTGTTACTGCAACCAATCCAAGCTGGCATTCTGATTTTAAAGGATACTGCGTTTGCCTTACCAGGAGAGATCCCACATTAGGGGTAATACCTACAGGTTCTGCCCTCTTCCACTCTCTTGCAAGTCCACTGGCCCACACCACAGGAACAACTGCAGCTGCCACTTCAGTCGGGACCTTGCTGCTGACAGGAGTTATTCCCTGCAAAACAAGAGCTGCTGCTTGGACACATTTAGTTTCAGCAATTACAGTGTCAATATCTCCATTTTTCCATTTCATTTCTGCCTCAACTTTTCCACTCTATCTCTTCCTAGCACAGGTTTGGGCAAGTTGGGCTAATAGACAAACTGAGGAATTCCCCAATGTTTTCCCAGTTTAACCCCTGTCACACCAATCACCTTAACAGTGCCAGTCCTTAATTCTCCCTCTACTGTGTTAAGGACTGAGGAAGTTGGACCTGTGTCTGAGCAGGACACGTGCAAACCAAATGGTGGGGACTGGAACACACACCTTGCACTCCTGCAGCTCTTACCATTACATTCAAGAGAAAACAGCCAATTGTACCATCACTGCTCAGTTCTTAATCCCAATCCCACACTTCTTTGGCACTTGGAGCACCACTTTTATCACCCAATTACAGCCCATTAGAGAGCTCCATGTCTAGCATGAACAGGTACACCTGGGATACTCTCAGCAATGCCTGAATCCATTGCAGGGACCTTGCTTGGAGCTCCCCAGGGCCGGGCACCCCGAGGATCTCCCCGAATAATCCTTTCGGTGCGCGCTGGAGTCCTTGGGGTGCCCCAGCCCGGGGGGCACCAACAGCACTGTCCCACCAGGGGGCCCAATTTGCTCCCAAAATGCAGGGGGATCTTGCCTGTGTCCCAGACTGGTCCGGGGATCTGAGGCCCTTCCCGAGAAAATCTCGGTGCCGGCGTGAAGGCCCAGAGATCCCTTGGAGCCACGGGAGAGCAGGCACAGAGACCCTCCTGGGGGCCAATTCTGCTGCCTCAACTCAGCTCTTCAAAGAAACCTCTAAGACTCAGTTGGTGAGTTTTACAAGCCAGGCATTCTTTTATTCCTATGCTCTTGAATCATTCCAACCCACCAGGTGCCCTGGTAATCAGCTCCCAAAGGGCACACAGACCTATCTCCACTTCAGGTGATATGGCAGAATTACAGGAGGATTCATTTTCCTTCCCTGCATTCCTGTTCCATCTTCAGGACATTTTCCAACACTTATTACCATACACACCTACCCTTTGAAGGTTTCCAAGGGGCATCACCGAGGGCCTGCGCAGGTCTGCTCTGTCTGGAGCCCTCCAACTCCTCAGTGGCTGCCTGAGGAACCTCAACACAACTCACCTGCTGACACAGGAACTTGGTGCTGCTTGGCTGCTGCCTCACTTCCCTTCTGCCTTCTTTCTTCACCTCCCTTGGTTGGTCCCTTTAAATCCCTTGCCTCAGCTCTGTGCAGTTTCCAGGCTACATTCCACTGCAAGAGGGATTAGCTCTTGTTATATCTCAACACTCAGAGAGCATTCCCCCTTTTTTGCTGACACTCAGCCATCTGACCAGTGTCTCAAAATTTAAAGCAGAGTTTGACTCCTCAGTGACACAAACTGACAGCCCTGAATCATAACACAGGCTGAGACACAAACACGAATGGGAACTCTCAAGGATCCACTTGGTCCTGCTCACCAAGCAAAAGGAGCTTTCTGAACTCAAGAACAAGAGACCCCAGGGCCTTTTCCTGCAATGTCAACTGCTATAAATGTGACCCACAAGACCTGCAAAGGCCCTTCCCACTTCACCTGCAGGGCTGGCAGTGCCACCACTCGACACGGCCCCAGTGGCTGGGCAGGAACGGAGGGGCTGGGGCGTCCAATCCATCGGCCCAGGCGGCACCAGGAGTTCCTGGAGTTCCTGCAGGGGAGAGCCTCAAGCCAACAAAGGATTAGGAAGAGCATTTTCAACTTTAATATCTATATCTCCTGGAAAATGGGGAGTTGGACAAGGCCTACTGGTGCAACAAGGACACACTCAAGGCTATCTATTAAAAGCATCTACTAGCACTCAAAAGATATCACTATCCTTCTTGCAGGGGGAACTCAAGAAACTCTGTTGGCCAAGAGCCTCCAGGAGGATTTCCAGCTTTTCAGGCTCCCTTTTAACTATTTTCCCCATCACTGTAGCTGGGACTATCACCTTCCTTACAGAGGGAACAGCCCACAGAGTTCACTTGCAGGGATGCCATTAACTCAAAGTCCCTTGTCAAGGGGGTCACTGCACACCTTGTCCTTTGTTTGCCCTCCCCAGCAAAGATGCTTCCAACAGTTCTGAGACATCTGGCAGACCCAGAGCTCTCCTCAGGGAATGCTTTACCTGCTTAAAGGCTGCCCTTCCACCATCTACCCAAGGCATAAAATGCTTACAGGCTGTTTGCAAAGTTGGCATCACATTCTTACCACACATCCATAGCAAGCAATCCACAGTCCATCCCATCCCACCATTCCCAGGAAGGCAGTTCAGGGTCTGCCTGGGGCTCAGGGAGGAGTCAGGGGGCTTCTTTTCTTCCTTCCTGCTTTCCAGATTTTCTCCTTCCAAAGCAAAGGTTTCTTGGCTTTCCTTGCTCAAGGAGATGCAGCAAAGGCCATCTTTTAAAACCAATACTGGAAACTGCTCGAGGTTGTCATTCAAGGGGGTTCTCTCAGGTCCTGCACTCATCAATCATCTTGGCAGGTTCTTGCATTCACATTCTACAAGGAAACCAGGAGGAGCAAATTTAGCTGTTACTGCAACCAATCCAAGCTGGCATTCTGATTTTAAAGGATACTGGCTTGGCCTTACCAGTGGAGACCCCACATTAGGGGTAATACCTACAGGTTCTGCCCTCTTCCACTCTCCTGCAAGTCCACTGGCCCACACCACAGGAACAACTGCAGCTGCCACTTCAGTCAGGACCTTGCTCCTGACAGGAGTTATTCCCTGCAAAACAAGAGCTGCTGCTCTGACATATTTAGTTTCAGCAATTACAGTTTCAATATCCCCAGTTTTCCATTTCATTTCTGCCTCAACTTTTCCAGTCCATCTCTTCCTAGTACAGGTTTGCGTGAGTTTGGCAAATAGACAAACTGAGGAATTCCCCAATGTTTTCCCAGTTTAACCCCTGTCACACCAATCACCTTAACACTGCCAGTCCTTAATTCTCCCTCTACTGTGTTAAGGACTGAGGAAGTTGGACCTGTGTCTGAGCAGGACACGTGCAAACCAAATGGTGGGGACTGGAACACACCCCTTGCACTCCTGCAGCTCTTACCATCACATTCAAGAGAAAACAGCCAGTTGTACCATCACTGCTCAGTTCTTAATCCCAATCCCACCCTTCTTTGGCACTTGGAGCACCACTTTTATCACCCAATTACAGCCCATTAGAGAGCTCCATGTCTAGCAGGGACAGGTACCCCTGGGATACTGTCAGCAATGCCTGAATCCATTGCAGGGACCTTGCTTTGAGCTCCCCAGGGCCGGGCACCCCGAGGATCTCCCCGAATAATCCTTTCGGTGCGCGCTGGAGTCCTCGGGGTGCCCCAGCCCGGGGGGCACCAACAGCACTGTCCCTCCAGGGGGCCAATTTGCTCCCAAGGCTTTAATGCACAGCCCAAAAGGCATTTCAAGAGGCCTTCTTGGGAACCCACCAACGTGGACGGGGAGGAAGCCCCAAGAAGGCCTCATTTCTAAAGGCAGGGGGATCTTGCCTGTGTCCCAGACTGGTCCAGGGATCTGAGGCCCTTCCCGAGAAAATCTCGGTGCCGGCGTGAAGGCCCAGAGATCCCTTGGAGCCACGGGAGAGCAGGCACAGAGTCCCTCCTGGGGGCCAATTCTGCTGCCTCAACTCAGCTCTTCAAAGAAACCTCTAAGACTCAGTTGGTGAGTTTTACAAGCCAGGCATTCCTACACACACTAAGATATTTTAAGAGCTTACTGAGTGAAAAACATAAAGCTTTTATCAGGGACATCTGGCCTCAAACAGACAGCTCCTTTCCCCTTTTAGTACAATATTATTTTTATGGTATCGCTGAATAGGAAGTGCCCAGGAACCCCAGACTGTGCTTTCCAGAACAGAAAATAAACAGAGGGAAGGAGCTTTGCACAAGTGTAACATACTCCAGAACAGACCTGACTTTAGTTTTACTCTTTGTATTCAAATATAGCAGAAGACAAAATCTCCAGCAGGAGAGCTGGCACATTACCCATGGTACCCTCAAAGTCCACCTTATGAGAGCTGGAGGAAAATCGCAGTTGTACGAGTCCCTTGTGCCTGCAGATGCCTGGGGATCCTCTACATCCACCTCATGCTCTCCCAACAGCAGAAAGGGTGACCTCAGGGACACGGTGCCACTCGACATCCTGCTGAGAGAGCAAGGAAACCTTTAGCATAAAGGGGAGTTGGAATTTAAAACTTCCTCTGCTGGGAGCTTTGTGAAGTCTGTAACCAAGAGGGGGGAAATTTCCATCTCCTTTGGTGCAGGTGTCAACAGAGGCCAACAGAGCTTTCACTTTTTTCAGACACCTTTTTTGGCTCCCTGGCAGCTCCAATGGCACCAGAACCCCCTTCCTGCACACCCACGGGTGTCACACACAGGCACTCACACACCTTTGCTCCAGCCCACACGTGGCCAACATTTCCTCACCCTGGACATCCCAAGGGGAGTATTTTTGCTAGAGAGCACAGCAAGCCCCCTGTCCTTGCAAACTGCCTCCCTGCCAAAAAGGAATCATTTTTCCTGGACACTTCTCCCACAGTCAAGGTCTTTTCAAACTGCTCTCGTGCCACCAAACCTGCTCAGGGTCCCTCCCAGCTTCTGCCTGTCCTTGCATTTAAAGGCACGGGCATATTCTATCTTCCAACAGCAAAACCCAGCTCCTCACTGGCAGTAGAAGCCCTGCTCTTACCTGGACTGATTCCCAGGCTCGGCACAGCTGGGGGTCATGGAGCAGCTTCCCAAGGCCATTCTCTCTCCCAGCAGGAAGCACAACTCGCCTCCACTCCCCAGCACCAGGGGAAACCACGAGCCAGGCTGCAAATTGACACAGAACGAGCAAAAAGCATTAATGCAGCACCAAGAAACTAAGGGAGACCAGTCTTCACCTCGGAACCCCGCACGGGGAAAGGCTTCGGCATTCTGAGGCAATCCCTGAGACACCCAGAGAGCACCAGCCCCGCAGCCTTGCCACGGCTCCCCCCGGGGTCACCCGGCAGGTTAGGAGCTTACCCGGCCCCCGCTGCCCAGCACAACGCGCCCCTAAACGCCCCCGGCTCCCCCGGTCCATAAACAGCGGCCAAGGCGCTCTCACCTCCGCAAAGCCACGAGGGGCCCAATCCTGCCGCACACCCCCAGCACAGACCCCCCAGCCCAGCCCGTGTCAGAGCACTCACCGCACATCCCCCGCCGTGTCACCTCTCCCGGGGTGTCCTGTGTCCTGCTCCTGGCCGGGCTCGTCCTCCCGTGCAGCCTCTCCTGGTGCTGCGCTGAGCCGGGCTTGCCCAGGCAGAGTCTCTGGGAACGAGGCACAGCTGCTTTGGGGACAGGAGCAATCAGGGAACCTTCCCGCAGGCTGACCCGGTCCCACCGGTGGCTGCGGTTGCCCCCGGTGCTCGGGGGGAGCCCCATCCTCGGGGGGTTCTGGCCGGCAGCCCCCCGGGCAGTTCCCGCACAGCTGAACCTGCGCAAAGACAGCGGGAAAACACTCGCGTACGCAACACAAAGTTCCAGGCGCTTTCCCCGCCGTGCCGCGCATCCCTCCGGGAGAGGCGCCGGCCCGGGCACAGCCGAGCTCCCGGCACGGCCCGGGGGCGGCCGCTCGAGTCCCCCCGGCCGGAGCCGCAGCCGGGACAGCCCGGGCCGACCCCGGGCCGAGCTCCGCACCGTCCGTCCCGCGGGGGCCCGAAGGTCTCTGCGCACACACGGCCCTGTCGGGCACGGACACCCGGGATCGCGGCGCGGCAGCACAGCCCCGGCACTCACCGGCTCCTCCCGACCCGCACACACCAAAGCACCCCCGGCCCCCCGGCGCTCGGTAAAAGGGCTGCGGGGCGGGGCCGGGCGGGGCGGGGCCGGGGCGGTCCCTGCGCGGCACCTGCGGGGCGGGGGGAGCGGGGCGGGGCTGCGGCAACCAACGGGCTCGGTGGCGCCGTCTGGCGAAACCCGCCCGGCACTGCAGGAACAGCCCTCGGGGCGCGCTGGGACCGCCGCCCCGTCTCTGGGAGGTCTTGGTTTCCGCACACCTACTTTTGACATGTTGAAATTAGAGGTGAGCTGATAAAGGCAGTGACACTGTTCTGTCGTCCCTGAGCTTCTGAAGACTTCAAACTCCTTGCGAATAAGTCCTAAAATCTGTACGCTGCTTTTGAGTGGATGACACCACATCAGTCTCTTTGGGGGAGCCTTTAGCCAGATGTTGACTGAAATAATAGCTCTCGAGCATGGTTTTCCCTCGCCGAGTGCTCCTGAATTCAGAGTTCAAATGCCCCAAAGAATGGAGTCAGCCTCTTCTCCACCTTTGCTGAGAACAGACAGGGTGCCTGGTCTTTACTCCCGAAGCCAAGGTTGTTTTCCTCGTTGTGTCAAAGCCAGCCTGGCTCGTGGCACAGTTCTAACACAGCAGTGCCAACGCAGAGCATTACAGACCAGATACTGCCCAACCTCTGGCCGGGCCACTGGCTTTGTGCTGGGCACCCCCACGGCTCGGGAACACTGCTCCAAACACATCCCCTGACCAACAGATGCCTGTGATTACAAAACTTCCACCGCCTAAACCCCTTCCCCTCAGAAGGACTCCGGTGCTATCGCTGTCATAGTCACAACAAAAATAATAAACTCCGCTTACAGAAATTTCCCAGTCATTTCTCTGTGGAACAGGCACAACGTCACGGCAGCCCCCGTGCCTTTTTTTCCATGGAGTGGGTGCCTGGTTTGGACTCTCCCGCTACACGTGCACTAGGAAGCGATGCTGGGTCACGGCTCCTCTCCGGCGGTTTGTCCGCACTGTCAAACTCTCCGTTGTGGTTCAGGTACACGGTTCAGGGCGACTCCCCAGAGCGCTGTCCCAGACGGCCCCGGGATCCCGCCGGGATCCCCCCGGGAACCGCCGGGACCCTCCCGGGATCGTCCCGGGACCCCCGGACCCGCAGCGCCGCCCGCGCCACCGCCCCGCCTGGCGCCGTCTGGCGGACACGGCCGGTACTGCAGGGCCCGTTCCACGGCTTGCCGAGTTTGTAATTATTTATTTTCTCCTTTCGGCCATAAAGCAGCGAGAACAGGACACTGTCATCTCCTGCGTTGGCAGGATTCGGTGCCAGGCTGCAGCTCACCATCAGTGCTGGGCGCTGGGAGCCAGCTGCACAAATGCAGGTGCCTCCATGACTGCTAGCTGCTGGAGAAACCGTGATTTTCCTGGTCTTTGATCCCAGTTCTCCTTCCCTCTGCAGATACGTGCAGTATCTGGAGCAGATTTTCACCACTATCAATTAAAACTCCGTATTTGGGGGGGGAGGAAAGAAGGAGATAACCTGGGGGTTCTACCTTTAAAACCACCTCTGCCTTCAGCCCAAGGATCTGGTCTGAGGGGGCACAACTGGTCTTGAGGGGAGTGCACAGTGCATGGGGAGGCTGAGCAGATTTGGGGCCCGGGGCTCACCACAGCATTTGGGTTTCCATCCCTCCATACCTCTGTATTTGCTTCCCTTTCATCAGTTCCCCGGGCAGGACTGGTGAGGGTCATTTCAGCTGCATCTTCTCCTCTTCCCAGGCTTGGCTTTGGATCCTAGAAGATGACAACATCTTGTATTTTCATTTTTCAAGGGACAAAGGGAAAGCTTCGCTCTAAGGAGACCCCACAGAGCTCTACAACACTCCCAGCAGAAGTTTGGGATGAGGCTGCATCTCCCAGGCTGGAGACCCCAACCCAGCAGCAGCAGGGGCAGGAATGGAACCTGATGTGCACACCTGACTGAGGCACATTCCAGAGCTGAGTTTCCCAGGATAACAGCTGACATTTCCCAGCAGCATTGGATGCTGCCAGTTGGGGCGAGGGAGGGTGTTCCTCGATGCTCCCCACATGGAAGAAGACCTGGAGATCTCCTTCTCCAGGCCCAGCCCTGGGGTGGAGGGCTGGCTCTCTCATCCCAGCACTCCACCAGTTCTCCCAGTTCTCCAGTGCCACATACAGCACCTATTGCCCCTCCTGGTGCCAGCCCCAGGCTCTCCCAAAAACCCTCAGACACACGTGGGTGTGACACCCAGACATCAGTCATTCCAGGTGGGAGTCACCCTGGCCCAGCACCAGTGCCACATGGTCGTGGCAGAGCAGGGCACCCATCAGGTCGCCACCACCTCACAGAGCTGCTGTCCCCACCCTGGGTAGGTTTGGTGTGCTGGCATCCAAAAAAAGTGCAACTCCTTCCTCAATAAATGATCTTGACCACACATGATGGGATTCATGCAATGCTTTCCCTGGCACAACCCCTCTTGCTGTTGTGCCCACCATCCATCATGGATACCGACGTCCCATAGCCACACATCCCTGTTTTCCCGAGTTAATGATTAAAACCTGCTGGATTTCAGAGGCGCTGCACCCAGACCCCGGCAGGCAGGCCAAGGATGCTCGCCCTCTGGGATTAATCATTCTCCTGGCTGTCGACACTGTATCCATATAAACGCTGGGATGGGATTCCCAGTGCCTCTTCCCGGCAGGAGGAGGGAAGCCAGCTCCAACATGAGGGCAGCTCTGGCCCTGCTGCTGCTCTTGGCCACTGCACGCGCAATACACCGAGGTAAGGACTGGGGTTTGCTGTCCCCTGGGATGACGGGTATGGGGCTGAGATCCTCAGTTCTGGTGGTTTTCGGTGGCCTCCCCTCTCCCCAGCCCATTCCCAAACCGCTGTGCAGGATCAGAGAGGAAAGGGAAGCACTGGGGTGATGGTTTGGTACCTAGGATGCCCCTTTGGGGTGATGCTGGAGGAGACGGGAGGGGGAGAGGCTGGGCTGGGGTGGGAGGAGGAGCAGACAGAGCCACAGAGATCAGCTCCTTCCCTTCCCAAGGGAAAATGGGATTTCCTGACCCCCATTCACAAGCAGCATTTCCCTGTAAAATTCACCCCTCAATCAAAACGATGCTCTGTGCTGTCCTTTGCTCCCTTCTCAGCTCCACAGGGAATCTGTTGTATTTTCGTTTGCCAAAAAAACCCCTAAAACTTACTTCTCCCACACGGCTTTATGGAAGTGAACAGAAATGCAATGAGTTGGGACCAACAGACGCTGTTGCTGTGAGGAAAGGGACCTGCCTTTTCCACAGCTTCCCCTTTCCAGCAAACTCCCCCTCACCCTTCCCTGCCCTTCCCACCGGAGCGATGTGACCCTCACTGTCACGGCCCATGACCCCTGGGTTTTGTGGGGGTCACCCTGCTCCGCACTGTAATCCCAGGAAATGCTGGTATCAGTGTTTACCCTGCTGGTGCCAAAGTCTGACCCGTGGGTCTGTAGCACAGATCGATTGGGTTTTTCCAGGGATGAGAGCACTGCCGGGATGACTTCACTGCGAGCTGCTCTGTGGGGCTGGCTCCAGCTGGCTCATCCCTCCCCTCCCCTTATGGTTTCCAAACCCTGCCAAGAAAACCAATCCCACATATTCCAAACTCAAAAATGGCCATATATTTTACCTGTTTTACCTCCCCTAGTTCCAGGGAGGATTTTCTCCCTGCCCTTTTCCTTGGCTGCAGAGCCAAAGCAGCAGCCTGGATACCAGGGGTGCTTCTCCCTGGCTGGTTGTGCCAACATCTCCCCAGGGACCACCAAATCCTACTTGGGAAAAGAAGCAACAGAGGGACAAAATAAACAACCCTCAAGAGAATAAAGCACTGTGTTCCATGGATAGTGGAGCATCCCTCACTCCCTGCTCACAATTCCCCTTTTTCCTGCACTTACAGGTAAAGCTTATGTCCGGGAGAAAGTCTGCCAGGAGTACAGGATGCTGGGGAAGGAGAACTTCCGAACCCTGTAGGTAACTCCTGCTGTCGGTGCTCTGCCAGGACAGTCAGCACCTGAGCCAAGAACAAAAACCATTAAATAAAAATAATCTTGGAAGCTGGATTCGCTGCCTGCAAACAGGCCATTGCTCTTAGCAGGAGAAGAGTTTACTTCATTTCTGAGCTCCTCAAAGCCCATTAGGTGCCTAAATAACTAGGAATTCTAACAGAGCTGACACATAATCCCCTGCAAGGGTCAACCTCCAGCCTGGAACCTGTTCCAGTTCTTTCCTGGCTGTTTTCCAAGGAATACACTGCTATTTCTCGCAGCGCCACAGCAGACGGTGTTAAACCCTGTTTGGGCAGAACGACGCTGCGACACGAGTTCTGCTTTCAGAGAGAGGAACCTGCCACCGGCTCACCTTGTCCTTGCTCCCTTCTCCCAGGACCATCATCGCCAACAGCCGGAAATACTCCAACGGCACCTTCGAGGAGATCGGCCACCTCGTCCGGGAAATCGTGTCCCTGGCCGAGACCTGCTGTGCCGACGGCGCAGACCCCTCCTGCTACGATGCCGGGGTGAGGCATCGCCGAAAGCGGGCGATGGACCCCAAACCAGGGCTGGGGTGAGACGGTATGTGGTGCGTGGCCATAACCCCCCGTCCCTCCCGCAGTCCTCGGCCCTGTCGGTCAAGTCCTGCAGCGCGGACTCGCCGTTCCCGGCGCATCCCGGCAAGGCCGAGTGCTGCACCCACGAGGGGCTGGAGCGCAAGCTGTGCCTGGCGGCCCTGCGGCACCCGCCCCAGCCGCTGCCCCGCTACCTCCAGCCCTCGGACCAGGAGCTCTGCCAGGCCTTCAGGAAGGACCCCCGGGAATTTGTGGACAGGTAAGCCCGGGCGGGGAAGGCACCCGGTTGAGCCCAGGTGGGTGCTGGCACCGGCTGGTGCCATGATCCAGCAGCTCGGGGTGGTACCTGGAGAGGGCTCCTATCCCTGGAGAACCATAACACCTCCAAACCCTACATCTCCTGCTCCCAATCTCCCGATCCCGGTGTGCCGGGTCTCCTCATCCCGCCCCTGCCGCAGGTATCTGTACGAGTACGCCAGCAGCTACAGCCAGGCACCTCTGCCTGTGCTCCTGGGCTCCACCAGGACCTTCCTCTCCATGGTCTCCACCTGCTGCATCTCCCCTGCACCCATCGCCTGCTTCCTGAAGGAGGTGAGACCTCTCGGACTTGTCCCCATCCTTGCTTCCTGGGAAGCCAGGTGGACCCTCTGCTGATGGCCTGGGAAGAGGAGGACATATCCCACTTCTTTTTGTGGCAGAAACTGCAAAGAAAAACCCTCTCCCTCCTCACCTTGACATCAAACCGGGCTTGCTCCCGCTTCTCGGCGTACGGGAAGGACAAAGTCACCTTCAGGTATGGGGGAAATTGGCCTTTCCCTTCAGGAAAAAGTGCTGGGCTGGGACTGTGTTCCCATTTCCCACTGCGGATCCCGTTTGCGGGCAGCATTCACAAAGACAAGCTTTAACTCCTGTGTAAATCCCTGACGATGCTCCACGCACAGCACAGGCACAGAGTGAGCCCTGTGCTCCCCATCACCTCCCTCCCACACCCCTGCTCGGAGCTGTTACCTGGAAGGGGGATCCAAGCCCCCTGAGCCCCCCACACACACCCTGTGCCCCCCAGCTACCTGGCCTCGCTGGCTCAGAAGGTGCCCACTGCTTCCTTCGAGGACCTTTTCCCCCTGGCTGAAGGTGCTGCCGAGGTGTTTTCCCAGTGCTGCGACTCGGTGGCTGAGGACTGCATGCAGAAGAAGGTAGGGGGGAGCCCGGAGCCCACCCCAAAACCACCTCCCGAGTCCCAGGAGGGGCCCAGAGGACACACCCCATCACGGCAGGATGCCCACACACCCTGTGCTCCCCTCTCTGCAGCTCTCGGAGCACACGGCCAAAGCCTGCGCCACGCTGTCGGCCCAGGACGGACGCTTTGCCGACTGCTGCAGGGGGAAAAACCTGATGGAAAACTATTTCTGCTTCCTGGCCTTGCCCCCTGCGCCTGCTCCCAAACTCCCAGAGGCACCGGAGCCGACCAACAAGGAGCTGTGTGGCAAGGAGGGGGATGTCCAGGCCACCAGGCAAGTGCTACCCAGGTTACAGTCATGCAGAGCTGGTTAGGTTGGACGAGGCCCCTAAGGTCATTGAGTCCAAGCGTTTCCTGACCCTTCCTTCTCCCCTTGGTTATATGGTTTGGTAATTATGGGGTTAATCCTCAATTCCCTCAGAGGCACCACTCCCAGGGGCTGCACAAAGGTGACAAAAGTAGCCCCTATCCCCTTCTGAGCAGCACCCATAATAAAAACCCACGTGGCCCCTCGTTCCAGGTCCCTGTTTGAGCTGGCACGGAGGCACCCCAGCCTCCCTGACGCCGTCCTCGCCAAGCTCTATGACGCCTCGGAGAAAATCCGGGAGGAATGCTGCTCAGCCAAGGACCCCTCTGCCTGCCTGGACAGCAAAGTGAGTGGTGGAGGGGTCTCTGGGTGCTCTCCCTGCTCCCCCTCATCCCTGCATCCCCCGAGATCCCTGCAGGGGCTTTTCCCAGCCTGGTGACACCCACCCTGTGCCCACAGCGCCAGCAGATGGGAGCTGAGCTGCCCCCCGTCCTGGAAAGGGCCAGCCAGCTCTGCAGGCAGTACAACGAGCTCTATTTCCTTGACTTCAAGAAGAGGTAAGCCTTTTCTGCACCCCCCCCCTCCCAAAAAACCCGCCTGCATCAGGGGATGCAACCAAAATTCGTCCGAGACGTTGAGGACGCACAAACGGAGCCGGTGGGTTTGAGCCTAAATAGCAGCAAAATAGTGGGAAGCAAATAACACATAACACACACCACCCTCCCCGCCATCCACGGGTGCATCCCCCCTCCCCAAATGCTGTATGGGTATGGAATGCTGCCGGATTCCCACCAACACCCGGTCCCCTGTGCCGCAGGCTGCGGGAGAGCCTGACACAGACGTTTCCCGAGGCCAGCGCGGAGCTGCTGGAGCAGATGTTGGAGCAGCGAGCCTCCTTCGCCTCCACCTGCTGCACCCCGGACGCGCCTCCGCTCCTTTGTGCTTCCAAGGTACAGCCACGGACCCTCCCTACAGCCGGGGCGGTGCCAAACTCTACACCCGGGGCGGTACCAGACTCCAAACTCGGGGCTGCCCCTCTGCTCTTCCCCTTTTTTCCAGGTGAGCTCGGAGCTGGGAGAGGTGTGCAAGCAGGAGTCCTGCCTCCTGGGATAGGGGCCCCGAGGGAGCAGCTGGTGGGCGTCCGGTGCCGACAGCAGGGATCGCTTCTCCAGGCACTCACGGATGGGGCGGGATCGCGAGGCAAAGCTCTGTGGATACGCGGGAACGTGGACACATCGGAATGGAGCTGGGCTGGAGGATGCCCAACAGACAGAAGGTGCCACCAAGCCCACGGTTCCCTACCCACCCACCAGCAACACCACCCTTGTATTCCTGCAGCCAAAATAAAGATGAAAACAGTCCCCTCGCCGCCGCTGGAAAGGCTTTCTGCACCCCCGGGGCGGTGGGAAGGGCTGGGAATGGGCACGGCTGCTCCCATTTCTGCGGGCAGGAAGAGGTCCCAGCTCTAATCCTGGGAGCTAATGCTCTAACAAATTAGGCAAAACCAGCAAAACCACTCATTTCGAAATACTAATTTCCAATTATTCACATTTCTATTGATAATAATATTCTATTTCTTTCCAGTTAATAAGTTGGGGTTTATCCTGTTCTGTTGGGCAAGTGACCCACATGTCATTCATACACTTTTATCAAATCCTCCTGCATCCCCTGGTACATCAGTGTGGATGAGATTCCATTTCACATCTCTCTGCTCCCATTGAAGTGTTTTAATCTCTGTCACAAGGTGTTAGTGACCACCCAGAGCTTCCACTCCCTTCCAGCCTCAGTTTGCATCCTTCAAATTCAGGATGCACACAGCAAGGACTGCCTCGATTACAGTGACCTCCTGGGATTCCAAGAAAAGCTGGAGAAATGCCCTTAAGCCAGCCAAGGACACCTCTGCACATGACACCATCACTGCTTATGGGGCGGAAAACCACTCAAAAATACTCAACTGCCATTCAAAACAAAACAACACAAACCACAACAACTCTCTTAGTAAAACCAGCAGACTCCTGGGAAAGCCTGGGCTGCCCCTGGCTGATGCCAGCCAGCATTGATTCCCGAGGGATTCCCTCCAGCCCTTGCCAGCCTGGGCATAAATCACTTGGCTTTTCCACTCTCGGTTGCAGTGGGACTTTCTATTTGTTTTCTATATTAATTTTGTTTACCGAATCTCCTTCCTCCTGTCCTCAGCACCTGTATTTTTATCCCACCAGCTCTCTAACCCATTCCCAAAGATGTGAAGGAAGCAGCAAAATCCCTGATTTTGTTTTGGTTCTCTTTTTTTAATCCCCCTCCTTGTTGCTCAGTGCAACTCTTCCCATCCAGTTTCTCTGCTCCCCACCAAAAGGTCAGGGTACAGCAGGAATTTAGCAGCAGTGCAGGAATTCCAGGGTGGGAGCAGCATCCCTACAACCTTCCAACCAGGGAATGCAGGGCTGCCATGGGAAAAGGAATTACTTGAGGCACTGAAAACCCAGCACTGAATAAAATAGCTCCAACATTTACCTGGCCAGTGCCCCACAAAAGCATTAAAAAAAAGATTGAAAGTAGTAGTTTTATCCACCACTGAGACTTGCAGACCTGCTTGCTTTCCCAGTGCCTGCTTTTCCCAGCTCCTTAGGGCCAGCAGCACCCCAGCCATCAACATCAACCCCCCCAAAACCAGACAGGAAACAGACTCTACCTCCTTTTAATTTTATTTGTCTTCTGGACTGCGTACAGCACATTCCCAAAAGGAGCAGTGAGTGTATTCCTCACAGCTGGAAGCCCCATAGCCAGGCCCAGCAGAACCTGGAGATAAACAACCATTTATAGCGGGGGGAACCAGCTCCAAAGTGATGCTGGTGCCACTCAGCTCAGAGCCAGGGCTTCCAGAAGCTTTGTGGAACCCATAATCCGTTTCCCCAGGGAAAAATCCTGGAACCTGGTGAAGTAGGTGCCCAAAACAATGTCCCTTTGCACCTCAGGGACGTGCTCCTTGACTGGGCACTGGGATGAGCCTTCCCCACACTTTGGCACAGCCACTTGGCATTGCTTGAGCCACCAACACCTCCAGAGGGACTGGCACCACCGGGGTGGTCACCACTCCCTGTGTCCAGCCAGGCAGGGGTCACTGCCTGGGGCTGCAGGAATCCCATGGCATGATTTGAGCTGAAAAAGGAAGTTTTCAGTTACAGGAGGGGTTTGCACAGCCCCAGAGTCACCCCCAGGCCCCCAAAACTGCACCTAAATACTCCCAGCTCTGGCCCCTGGGCATATGCCTACAAGGATGATGCTGGGCAGTGATGAAGGGCTGAACCTCAGTGCAAACCAGTTCCCCCAGTAGTAGCTCCCACACTCACCAGATCGAACTTTTCCCCATCTCTGTCAGAGCCAGCGCCAGGCTGGAGAGGTCTGTCCTGCTGGCAGCTGCTCTGGGAGAGACCTGAGCAGAGGTCTTTGCTGGCAGAACGGAGCCTGGTGGCAGGAGGGGTCACCAGCTCCCCTGGGAGACCCCCAGCCCTGCTGACTCCCAGTCTCCCAGTGCTGGGTGGGAGACACAGCGAGTGGAGCCCTCATGGCCAGTCACCAGGTCACGATTCACACGGGAGATGATCCCGTGGTGGGAATTGGGAACTGCCAAGGACCCCCAGCTCTGCCAGGTCCCCATGACCCCAGTCCAGGGTGGGAGATAACAGGGACCTCCAGCCCCACTGACTGAGATGTCACCGCTGCCCCCCAGGAGGGGACCCCAGAGAGTCGGTGCCAAAACCCAGCGGGAGAGTCCCGGGGACCCACAGGGGGGGGTCCCACACAGAGGGGAGGGAAACAAACCATCACCTGTGACTGCCTGGGCACGGTCCAGATCGTAGCCGGGCATCAGAACCCGCGACGTGGGGAGATGAGACCGAACGGCCCCGGTTATCCCGGTTCTCACCTGTTTTCCCCCACTTTTTCCCGGTTTCCCTCGCCCGGTCACACAGCCGGGGACATCCCGGGCTGCAGTGGGACCGGGAGTCGCTCGGCAGGAGCCCCGGGGAACCGGGAGCCCCCGGTCCGGAGCGTTCCGGGGGCGCTGAACTCGGCCCGGTCCCTGCGGGGAGACGCGGCTGCGATGGCACAGGGAGCAGTGGCAGCACCGGGAGCGGGTCCAGCACGGCCCCCGGGCCGCCCGGAACAGCACCCCGAGCCCGACAGAGGCCCTGGGAGCCGGGACCGTGATGGGACAGTGCATTCCATCTCCCTCCCTGCCTCAGAGCTCGTCCCGCACCCGGAGCAGCAGCTCCGCGCCCGCCCCGCCCGGCGCAGTGTCGCCGTCTGGCGGACACGGTGCGGCAGCGCAGCCCCGCGCCGGCCTCGGCCCCGCCGCCCGCCAAGGACACCGGCGACACGCGGACACCTTTCCGACACCCCTTTTATTCGAGCCGCCCGTGCGGTTTTAGCCTTCGCCCGTCGAGCCAGCCGGTGCTGCCGCCCGGGACCCGCCCGCAGGTACCGGGAGCTCCTGCGGAGAGAGCGGAGCCCGTGGGGCCTCGGCGCCGGCCCCGGCGCGGGGGGGGGGTCCGGTCACACCGACTCAGTCACCGCCCGGCCCTGTGCACCTTCATGCGATGCCCGTCTCCCGCACGGCCTCGCTTCGGGAAGGTGAGTCCTTGTTCAGCGTCTCCATCTCTTCTGCCTTTCTCTTCCTACGCTGCCTCCGACAGTGGCTTTTCGGGGTGGGAAAATAATTTAAAAAAAAAAAAAATAAAGAGGCAGAATGAGACACGGCAGCCATGCTGCTCCCTGTTCCTCTGCTTTCGTGCTGCAAAGGCTCCAAGTGGGATGGCATCCGGTTTTCAGCCGCAAAGGAATGTCCCAGGCACTTCCCTGCACCCGCAGAGCCATATCCCACGTGGCTGGGGCAGCCCAAATTC
This sequence comes from Chiroxiphia lanceolata, assembly GCF_009829145.1. Classification (NCBI taxonomy): domain Eukaryota; kingdom Metazoa; phylum Chordata; class Aves; order Passeriformes; family Pipridae; genus Chiroxiphia; species Chiroxiphia lanceolata. Next base: position 73,670,832 of record NC_045640.1, on the reverse strand, counting down.
GACCTGCCTGGAGCCAGCGGAGCTGGGCAGGATTTGCTCCCAGTCTAGAACTTCCTCTTCCCTCTCCTCTTTCCCTTCCCTCTCTCTTTCCCTTCTCTTATTTTCCTTCCCTCCTTCCCTTTTTCTTTTCCATCCCTCCTTCTCTTCCCTCTTTCCTTTTTCCCTTTTCCCCTTCTGTCTTTCTTTCCCTTCCCTCTTTCTTTCTTTTCCCTCTTTCTTTCCTTTCCCTCTTTCCCTTCCCTCTTTCCCTTCCCTCCTTTCCTTCCCTCTTTCCCTTCCCTCCTTTCCTTCCCTCTTTCCCTCCCCTCCCTGTCCCCTGACGTACTGACTGCAGAGGCAGATGCCGACGATGAGGATGATGAGGGTGACGATGGCGGCGATCAGGGAGATGATGACGATCTGGCCCTGGTCCCCTCGCAGGTAGAACAGATCCACCCTCTCGCAGCGAGCCCCAGTGTAGCCTCGCTCGCACCTGCCCCGCGGCACAAGGGAGGCAGAAGGAGGGGGGGGGTGTCCCAAAAACAGCCGTGGTGCCCGTGCCCCGCTCATCCCGCTCTCCCAGGGAGGACAGGCACGGCATCCCACCCCTTGCCAGTCACCAGCAGTGACTTACACACAGGCCGGCGCCTGCTCGGCCACGAGGAAGCGGCACCTCCCCTTGACACAGTAGTGCTTGTACTCCTCCGGGCACCGGGAGAAGTGGCCCTGCCGCCGCAGCTGCGTCCCGTTCCCTGGGGGTGCCAAGGACAAAGAATTCCCCCAGAGGGGTTACGGCTCCGCCCAGAAGCAGCGGCATCCCGGAGCAGCAGGTCCAAGCCTTGGCCGGCTGCAAACAGCACGTGTGGCCTTGGCTTCCCAGCTCCGTGGAGGCTGCGCGGCTCTGCCAGACAAAACACCTGCTCCTGTGCCATCCCAGCCCGCTCCCCTGCACCGCCCAGCTCCCATCCAGCGCCTCCGGCTCCCCCGAGCATCCTCACACCTCCACCTTACCTGTGCACCCCTTGGCCGTGTCGCAGGTGAGCCCCTCCGTGCCATGCCCGGCGGTGACGTTGGCGTCGGCGCCCACGCAGCTGAAGAATGCCAAGCCTGGAAAGCAGCGGAGGTGGCTCGGAGAGGGAGCCTGGCCAGAGCCCCGGCATCCCTGCCACAGCCCCACCACAGCCACAGGGTGGGGACCGGCAATGGGCTCTGCAGCTGCGCCCACGGCCCCCCTTCCCTGGCAGCATCAGCTTTTCCCCAGGGCGAGGAGAAGGGAAAGCCGGTCCCCGCCTGTCACCTCCACCCGTCAACGCCCCAGCACGGGAGTCCCGGAGCCAGAGGGGCGGGTTTTGGGGCACACAGCCCTGCCTGCAGGCAGCCAGCTGCTCCTCTACCCTGGGAGGATGCAGGGATGGATCCCCAGGGAGGTCCGGAATCATGGAATCGCAGATTGGTTTCAGTCTGAACAGACTGTAAAGCGCATCTTTTTCCAACTCCCCTGCCATGGGCAGGGACACCTTCCACTGTCCCAGGTTGTTCCAAGCCCCGTCCAGCCTGGCCTTGGACACTTCCGGGGATTGGTCAGCCACAGCTTCTCTGGGCAACCTGTGCCAGGGCCTCACCGCCTTCACCGGGAAGGATTTCTCCCGGATATCCAATCTAAACCTGCCCTCTGTCAGTGTGAAGCCACTCCCCGTGTCCTGTGACTCCAAGCCCTTGTGACAAGTCCCTCTCCAGCTCTCTTGGAGCCCCTTTAGGCGCTGGAAGGTGCTCTAGGGCCTCCCTGGAGCGCAGCACGAACTGAGCCAGGAAAGAGGCCACCTTGGTCACCGTGGCCACGGGGCGAAACTGAGAGGCGGCCGAGCCCCGGCGCGTCACGGCGGCGGTAACCGGATCGCTGGCATACCAGCACTGACTCAGCACGGCCCCGCTCCCAGCCCGGCCCTCCCCAGGGATTCACCCCGCCGCGGTGGCACCCAGGGGAGCGGGGACAGGTCCTGCCTGACGGAGCAGGGTGCTGGGCGGCTCCCGCGAGGGTGACACGCCGAGGCGGGGGGTGTTCCCATCTCGAGTGGGTGCACGTCGAGGCCACCCAGAGAGTGGAGAGCTTGCGCAGCCAAATCCTGGCAGCCTCGTCTCCTGGTACCTGTTTTCTCACCCGGCCCTTCGGCACCCTGGAAACAGTGGTGGGGGCTGCCCAGCCAAGCCTCCGGAGTCCCGCCCCGTCCCACGGCAGGGACATTCCCAGCACACACGTCCCTCCTGGCTATATATAGCCACTGCCGCGCTAATGACGCGCTCCGGGTAACAGAGCTCCAAAAGAGCCCGGCGGGGAGGAGACGGAGCCCACCGGCCCCTCCAGCCCAGCGGCAGGGTGGGAGCTGCCTGGCGGGAGCCAGGGATGAGCTACGGGGCGGTTTCCCCCCGGGAAGCAGCTGCGGGCGGCGTGGGCACGCGGCGGTGCAGGGAGGGAGGGAGGCTGACTTCACTCCCGGTGACCGAGTTCACAGCTCGACGTGGAAAGATCCCCACCAAGATGAGATCCCCACCCTTATTGCAACCAGATGGGGAGCTCTGGCATCCTCCGGGCTGGCAGCCCCTTGGCAGGACTGCCCTGGGGCAGCGCCAGCTCCGCAGGGAGGGGGGCTGTGCCCCCCCGGCACCCGGATCGCAGCACCCTGGAGCTGCGGGTGCAAACACCTTCATCTCTTTGATGCACAGAGAACCCGGTTCCACTATCTAAGGCTGCACTCCCTTCTGAGCAGCCAAAGATAACCCAGGAGAGTATCCCAAACACCGGATTAGTTTGCTGTAACACCCCCACGCTCCGCCGGGAAAGCCCAAACTGCAGGAGAGCAACCACCCAGGGCATTGCCTTGGTCCGCGGGGGCACCCCAGCCCCAAAACAGGTCGGCCACCCTTGGTTTCCTCCTGCCAGCACAGGTTTGGCAGGTTCTGCCAAGTGCCGTCATCAGCCCTGCCGAAAGGCCAAACCCAACCTGTTCCCAGCGGAGAGGAAAGCTCCTTTGAAATTCCAGTGCTGGCATTCTCTGCCAGGGGGACATCAGCTGCCCAGCCCTACCTGTTGTTATCTCCTACCGGCCTTGAGTAGGCTGCTGCCTGCAGCTTCCTGCTTCCCAAACACTTAGGAACTAACATGGGAATGCTCACACACCTGCTGAATAGGTACTGCATCCCCCCCCCGGCATCCCCCCTCCCCGGTGCTGCCAAAAATGGCAGAGGGTATTTGGGCACCCGTGAGCACTGTCCCATCAACAGGTGGGAAGAGCATCCCACTCCTGCTCCAGGATCCAGCCAGGATACCCTGGCCCCAAAGGATGCAGGGATTCAGAGCCAAGGGGGGCACTGGAACGGAATGCTGGGGAATTCCAGGATGAGACCTGGAGACACATGGGAGACTCCCGGGATGGGACTGGGTAAACACCAGGCTGGGAGTGGGGGAAGGACTGGGATGGGATTGTCCAGGGGGACACGGGGAGTCACTGGGATGGGACTGGAGAAAACATCAGGATGACAGGGTGAACACTGGGATGGGACAGCGTCAGCATCGGGATGGGATGGGACAGCGGGGGATACAGGAGTGCAGCAGAATGGGACCGGGAGAGCAGCAGGGTGGGATGGGGAAGCGCCAGGACAGGGGGAGCACCGGGATGAGACCAGGAGGCAGGAGGACGATCACCAGGGATCGGGAAGCAGCGGGATGGGAGAGGGGCAGCACGGGGACCGGAGACAGGACGGGACCGGGACAGAGGGTAACACCGGGCTGGGACAGTGGGGGTGGCACCGTGCCGGGGCGGGGGGCACCGGGCCGGGACAGGAGGGAACACCCTCTGTCAGTATCTGGATATCCCGGGACCGGAACAGTGGCGGGACAGGGGACCCCCGTGCTTACCGGAGGCGAGGGCCAGGCAGAGCAGCAGGGTACCGGGGCCGCCGCCCGGGGCCGGGGCCGCCGCCACCGCCTCCATACGCGCCGCCGCCGCCTGCCCGGTGCCCGGTGCCCGGCGGCTGCGGCGGGGCGGGACGGGGGCGGACGCTCCGGCACCGCCACCCTCCTCCTCCTCCTCCTCCTCCTCCGCCTCCTCCTCTTCCAGCTGCGCGGCTCCCACCCCGCCGGAACCATCCCTTGGCGGTCTGGCGGTGCCCCCCCGGCACGTCCCCTCCCGTGTGTCCCACGCACACGTGTCCCACGGACGCACCAGCCACGCCTGGCCCCGTCCTGCCGGGAGGGGTCAAGTAGATGCCTCACCCCAGCATCCCTGGGGATCTGGGCAGCGGGACGGACCCCTATCCTGCCATCCCGGGTTCCAAGAGGGACTCCGGGGCTCCCCTCCCCGGAGGGACGGAGGGTGTGCACCCAGGCCCAGCCTCACGTCCCCAGAGCCATTTATCCCCGGCCAGCTTGTTATGAAAAGGGAGATTTATTCATAGCAGGCAGCTATAAAACACCCTCCCAAAGGCCTTGGCAGGGGATGACGGCAGCTCCGAATCATCCTGCGAGGGGCTGTGCCTTGGCACGAGCCCTCTGCACGCCGGCCTTGGGGTGGTTTTTTTGCCTCAGGGTGTGTGGGAGGATGTTTTCTGGCCCCCTGAGTGAAGTCTCGAGGAACAGGGGTGAAGGCGTCCCCCCGGGATGCTGGCAGGTCCCCTCCTGGCATCTAGGGATGCTCGGTAGGGATGTGGCGCCACGGGTTGGTGCTGTCCTGGCTCCAAGGAAAGCAGAAGAGCTTCGTCCAGCGAAGAGGGGCTCGGGCAGGGAGGAGAGGCGGAGCTGCTCCCTGCTCCGGGTCGTTACAGGCGCGAACGAAGGTGGAAATGAACGACTGGAAAGAACGGGTGACCTCAAACCGCAAGCTGGCAGCTATTAATGCAAGTGCTGGCAGCCACCCAGCCATGCCATTTGGCTGCTGGCCAGGGGGTGAGCGAGCTCCCTCAGCCCTGCTCAGCCAAAAAATCCTGCCGCAAGCTCCGGCACGCCGGTATCGCCCGCCCCTCGGCTCGTGGCCGCCCTGGCTCCCTGCCAGCTGCTCCCCAAAAGCAGGCAGGGGGTGATGAACCACCAGAGAAACGTTGCAAAGCTCCTGTGGGGACTTGGGCAAGACTGGTGAAACCGGCAGCTGGCACCTGGTTGTGGCACGGGGCCACCTAAGAGGAGCTGACTTCATCCCGGTGGGGCGGGCACAAGGCAGGGAGCAGGCAGGAAAAAAATCCTTGTGCCCACCGAAAGGAAACAGTGTCCCTTCAGCATCCTTCATATCTGGATAAAACCGGGGAGAAAAAGCATTTTAAAGTGGTTTGAAAAGAACTGGAGCCCCGAGGCAGGTGTCACCAGAGGCAACAGTTTCCAATCTCCGGTAGCAATGGGAAATGTCTGGCAGAAGGCAGCCCCAGAAAAAGGTATCCCCAGAAAGGGACATCCCGCTGGCCATGTGTCCTCTGCTCTACTGAGGTGACCAGGCAGAGGTGACCAGCAGATGGCAGCTGGAGCCCAAACCTGGTGACCATCAGGGATGTTCCAGGCCTCCCACAGCCCAGCCCTCGGCACCCCAACTCAGGTTTGGGGTTTTCCATCCAAGGCCATGGTGGGAAGTGGTGGCTGTGCCCTCTCCTCAAAAAACTCCTCCTGCCCATGGAAGCATGCAGCACCATCGACAAAAAAATAAAGGGGTGGGAGCGAAGCAGCAGGGAGATTATCACGCTGTTCCCACGGCACCAAGCTCCAGCAGCAATAACAGCATTATTTTTCCTCCTCTTGAGCAGAGGAAAGGTTTCAAGGAGAGCTGAGATATCACCCAACACCATCCACTTCAGGAACGCCAGCTGACTTGGATTTTGTGTCCTGCTGTTTTAGGCCCAGAGCCAGGATCCATCCTGAGAAAATGCCACACAATGCAATAGAATAGAGGGCTGCATAACCCTGGATAAAGATAGCTTGGCCACAGCCTGGGCTCCGTGACATCCTTTTCCATAGCAAGCATGCGAAAGACCGGAGGTGATGAGTTCAGCCCGAAAACATTTCACCCGCAGCAAAGCACTTTCCAGAATGAAAGAGGCAAAAAAATGGCCCTCGTACCTCCTGCTGTGCCACAGGTGTCTCCTGGTTGTGTCCTTTGGGCACTGGGAGCTGCATTTTGGGAGCTGGTTTTGCTGTGGGAAGGCAGGACCCTGGCTACCTGGCTCTGGCCTGATGCAGGTACCTAGGGTGTCCCCCGCCACAGGTACCATACCCCCTGGATGCAGCAGGCAAAGGGATCTTCAGGGAGATCCAGAATCATGGAATCACAGAACAGTTTGAGTTGGAAAGGACCTTAAAGCGCATCCTGTTCCAACACCCCTGCTGTGGGCAGGGACACCTTCCTCTACTCCAGGTTGCTCCAAGTCCCGTCCAACCTGGCCTTGGACACTTCAAGGGATGGGGCAGGCACAGCTTCTCTGGGAAACCTGTGCCAATGCACAATTCCAGTGCATTATACTCAATCAGGAGCTGGCATGGCCCTGAGGATAAAGAGGGACACATGGCAGTGTCACAGGGCACCCTGATCCCCCACCTGGTGCCACTGGCTGGGACAAGAGCACCCCATGCCCGGTCCTCAGATCATGACGCCCACTGACAGTGTGAGGCGCTCAGCATCCAGTCACCCCAGGGCAGGGCGACTGGTCCCAGTGCCAGCACCCAGCATGGTGTTCCCGGGGCCTGGTGCCCTACAGCCAGCTCCCGGTACCCACCGATGCTGTGGTCCCACACGCAGAGCCCAGCGCCACATATCCTCCTCCCGGAGCCCGGCGTGCTCCTCCCGCTGTCCCGCACGCCCCACCGGTGTGGGTCCCGCATCCCCGCCGCGGTGCCCGGGGCCGGCAGGTGCCGCTGTGGGCCGGGTGCGGGCGGGGGCCGGCGGCGGCGGCGGCGGCGGGGGCCGGGCCGGGGCGGTGGCGGTGGCGGGGCCGGGCGGTGCGTCCCTCCCGCCGCGGCTGCCAGCGCCGCCGGCACCATGGGCTGCTGCTGCCGCCTCCTCCTCCTCGCCCTCCTCCTCCTCCCGGCAGGTAAGCGACCGCCACCGCACCGGCGTGGGGACCGCGAGGGGGACACACACCGGGGAGCCCCCGAGTGTGTGCCGGCGCGGGGACGGGGGGAAGGCAAAGCCCCCGCTTTGCCGGGGACGGCCCGGTTCCTTCCCGGCAGGATGTCCGGAGAAGGGTTCCGTAGAGCGACCCAGCACCACTGGTCCCACTCACACCCCCCAGGGATCCCCCAATGACAGCGGTGGGAGCGGGCATGGGGTGTTTCATCCCTCTTTTCCTCATCCCCTGCCCCACAGGAGGGTCCCCAGCCGGTTTCCCGGCTGCCCTGAAGGAGGACAACTTCATGGGACCACCAACATCTCCTCACGGGCACCCCCCTGCCCGGGCTGGTGCTCACCCCCAGCCCTGCATCCCCCTTCCCAGCGCGGTCACTGCTTTGAAGGAGCTTTTATGTGTCTCCCTGGCCTTGAGCGGAGGTTCCCGCACCCCCAGCTCCTGGTGTTTTCCCCACCAGCCCCAGGCATCTCCCCCCAGCAGCACCAGCCTCCGCATTCCACAGAAACACCCAATTTGACACCTTTTCCCCCACCGAGACGGTCAGAGGAGACAGTTCTGCCCCCGGCCGATGCGACAGCGAGCGCAGGTCACCCCGCCACCCACCCCGGCTGGGTTTTTAATAAACAACACGAGGAGCTGCCTGCTCGGAAACATGAAAAACACACTTGCATAACCGGGGACGCGCGCGAGGAGAAATCCATCGGGCAAAGCTGTCATTATCAATCCCTGCCGGCAGAGCACAGCGAGGGGACGAGGCTGTAGGGCCAGCTCTGTTCTCCCTGCTGTGACAGCCCGCAGCCCCTCAGCCACGTCCCCAAAACAGCAGCTGGGCAGGTCGCTGCTGCAGGACCCCAAACCACCACCCCGAACCACATCAGTTTGTGGGAAACCTTCCCCTGATAAGCGACCCCAGTGGTGCGAGGGGAGGGAGAGGCGAATGAATCCTTCTCCCTGTAAAGGGTGAGTTTGCCAACAAGCTCCTGTTTCTGCGCTTTCCAAGCAAATGTATTTGGGAGGGACGGGGATGAACATTTTGCTCCGCGGGGATGCTGGGGATGCTGCTCTCACGGGCTCCTGCCTGGCCCAAATTTGCCCCCAAAGCAGCCAGCCTCTGCTAGGAGCCAACCTTTGGGGTTGGGAGGCGGGTTTTTCCCAGAGCCCGGGCCAAACCCGAAGCTGTTCCCACGACCATCCCTCTCTAAAGCACCAACGCCAGCGAGGCTTGGCAGAAAAGCCGGGAAAGATTTCCCTGGACCGTGGTCCCGTGGCTCTCGGGCTGCTCCCAAACGCCCCCAGAGCATCTTTCAGATGCTTTCTATGACTTTTTTTGTCCCCATAGAAATAATTCTTAAATGTATATATGTCTATCACTTGGGAGGAAACACAGAGCACGATTTAAATATGCTTCGAGCTCATTCTTCAGGACTTAGTGACAGCAAGGATGTCACTGGGCAGGAGTAAAAGAAGTCTGGGCTTTGCCTGGCCACGTAATGAAATAACAGTGTCTCACACAGGGAAGTTTTGCTCCTGTTATTACTCCTTACTCGGGATGTAAATTCAAACCTGCTTTGCTTTCCTGAGATGATGCCCAGCCCTGAGCCTGCTCTCCCCTTCAGCAATTCACCCTGTGCCCCAGCTGAGACATTTTATAGCGCCTGCAAGAGGCAGCTCTTGGCTTTAAAGGTTTTGAGTGCTTCTTCATGGAGACTCGGGGTGGCAAAGCTGCTTTTTGGGCACCTGGGAGCCTCAGGGACTGTTTTAGGCTGCCCTGGAGGAGGCAAAGCTTTGAGCATTCCTGTCTCTGCCCCTCCCTGGAGTACAGGAGAAATGGGTAGTTAATTATCCCCTCTCCCAGCCCAAAGGAACAATCCGCCTGTAATACCAGAGGATGCTCCAAAATTCCTCTGCCGAACCCAGTTGCTTCTCCTCATGGGAAGGGCTGGAATGGGGCTGATGCACGTTGAAAGCTGCACCTAGAAGCAGTAATTAGCAGCTGGCCAGGAAAATTACGGAGCTGTTACGTTGTCACTTGGGCAGAGCTGCTGTTTGCAACATTCCTGGCTGGCTCCGAAGTCATATCCAAGATATTCGCCTGGGAAAAAGTTCTGTGAGGTGTCCCAGGCAGGCAGGTCCATCTGTCGTCCTCCCAACTACCTAAAGATTCCTCTTCACCTTCTTTTCTGCTGTAATTCCATTGCAGCTTCAGGATCAAGGGCCTCAGGAGTTAAATAATTAAGCAACACTTCGCTTTGGGGGGAAACACCATGTTTTCTTTGTGTGGAGGGTGGGTTTGTTATGCCACCAACAGTCCTCACCCCTGGGTTGGGATCATGGGTCCTGAGGAGAACTTGGACACCCACCCCAGGCAAGGAAGGAGCTGCTCACAGGGACTGTTCAGCGTGCAGGCAGCCATGCGGATTTTAAAAGTTATTTTCAACTGGGAGGAGCAGAGGCTGCCAGATTCCCCACATCCCCACCTTTTTTATTTAGCCACGTGGATTTTGCTCTTGCCTTTTGCAAAAGCCAGGCTGTGCACTGCCAAGAGATGCTGCTACATCCGGGGAAGTGGATACTGATGGAGAGGCTCGTCAGTAGGATGAACATCCCCGGCGTGTCCTGGCCAGCTGCATGGCTGGGACAGAGCCTCAGGATGGTGAGGGACACATGGATACAGCACATGGATTTCTATTGTGGAGCTGTTTCTCTTAGCTACATGAAGCCTCAGAGCAATTAGCCCTAAAGCACTTAACGACCATGCAGCAGAATAAAACTAATCACGCAGGAAGCCGGCTCGGCTCACCAGTAAATCAGAGCAACTGCAGATTTATTTGATATGACGGCCTTGGCTTCTTTGCAGCGTCAGGGAATAGCTTTGCCTTTTACCTGTTGGTGTGTCTGGCCCCTGGTTTTCTCCCTTTGGTCTCTTCCTGCTCTCAGAGCCAGTTTTATGCCGTCACCGACAGAACCTGGCACTGAAAGCAGAGGTGATGGAGCAGGAGGCAAGGGAGCAGCACGTCGCCCAGGGGTGCTGCTGCCCACATTATGGGTCACCAGCACACACATGCAGTGCTGGAGCTTTGCTTCAGACCTCAGGAGTCTCCATGTTGGCTCTGGTTTACTAATTGAGGCCCAACGGCAGCCAGAGGTATCCCCAGGAGCTACTGTTTCCCATTACTAATCCAGCTGGGTGTTCCCTCTGCGATGGCATGTAAAAGGTTTGGTTGGGGTGAGACAGACCTTAGAGCCTGCAGAGCTGCTCCCAGGCCTCCCCATCATCCGTGTTTTTGGTGGATAATGAGGCAGAGCTCCACAACAGTGCCCTAGAAAAAGACACAAATGAAGGGCCCAAAGAACCACCACATCCTCTGTGTTCCTTCCCCTGTATCAGTACAGAGATCAGTCAGACCCCTGTGTACTGCAGATGGGGCCTCCAGCCAGGCAGGAGAGAAGTGAACGTCACCAAACCCCAAACTGCGTGGTGACAGGGAAGGTGAGGCAGTGCAGGGCTGAACAGCTGGAAAAACTAGTTGAACCCAAAGCAAAACCATGTTTTGTTTAGTCCCAGCCACCAGAAGGAGAGCTTTTGCCATCCACAGCCAGATGGTTCCAGTTTTACAGTTAAAAACCACAGTGAACGTTACAGCTGAGCATGAACAGGGAGGAAGGGAACTTGCAAAGAAAGCAGCACAAGGTATGGGAATCCCTGGCCACAGAAACCAAAGCCAAGGCAACGAGGTCGTGAACAGGAAATCCTTATATTTAAATATAGATTGTTTTATTGCTCTGCATCACTTAACCTGGTTATAAACCAACATACACTGCAGGACCAGGGGGGTCGGGGCTGTTCTGTCATCAGCACTTGGCGAGGACCAGCATAATATAGGACCTGCAAAGGCTCTTTTTTCCTTTCTCTGGATAGGTTAAGAAGGGAGGTTATTGTAGACTTTTACTTTGAAGTCTGGTGCTTAGGTATTGTCTTGGTTACATGGTGGGTTTTTTTGGTGTTTGCCCCAAAAACAGCTGCTGAGCTGATAAGCTGATACAGAAAGTGGTACCCAATCTTGCTGCAGAGGCACACCATGAAATGGGTGCTCAGCAGATCTCCGTGTTCCAGGGGCTTGTTTTCATCCTGTTGTTGTATTTCTCGTTCAGAACAGGTGGCTGGATTCCTTGTTTAAGCACAGTCAGGATACGCTGCTGGCAGGCGGAATGAATAATATTCATGTTATGGAAACTTTCATTATCCCCGTGGCCTTGGCTGCTGGAGGAGCACCCCTGACTGCAGCTGGGGCTTGGGTGCCTTGGTTAATTTGGGCTAAGAGCAGGGGTGTGGGTTAGATCATGTCGATCTTCTGGTGGTTATGTCAAGCACAATGAATTCTGCCTTGTTAAAAGCTCTATCTCTGCCTTATCAGTGGATGTTTGTTTGCTCCAGCGAGGCTGCTCCATCTGATGTCATTCACTCAGCCTGGAGATGTCCTCCAGCGGCTTTTTATGCTGCGTTTCAGCAGGCAGAGCAATTGAGGATTTGCTGCAATGGCTTTTGGAGTGCCTGGGAAATGCGTTGCCCAGGTCACGCAGCCCTTTCCCAAACGGAGCATGAGAGGTGCTCAGCTCCCACAAGGGCAAGACCTGTCCCTCTGTGTGGCTTCCAGGAGCCAGGAGGGCAGCGTGGCAATAGGAGAGGGAGACAGTCCATCACATGGATGGCTCATTCCTTAAGTTGGCGGGTCATAAGGGTTAATATTCCCCAAAGCAGAATATTAAAATTATTTGGCTTTGGGTTGTCCTTTCCTTGGCTGTTTTCTGTATTTCTAGTGAAGAAAATCTGGAAAGAGGACTTTCCAAAGCTCCCGTGGGGCTCTGAAGTGTGGCCCTGCTGCTTTGCCAGGTGGTTACCTTGTCCTGGCAGCCCCCTGCCTCGGCTCTGTGCTGGATTCCAGCGGGGTGGTCAACTGCCTTAAGTGAATTAGATGGGCAAATTCCTCAGGGCTGAGCTATGCTCGGCATCCTTTGGGAGCTAACATCCCTCAGTCCCTCTGACAGCCCCTGGCTGAGTTTTTTTAGCCACTGGATGTGGTCTTAAAAGGAGTTTTGTAGTTGTTTGTTTTGTCCCTTATTCCAGCGCACTGCTCTGCTTCCTGCTCCCAGCAGCAGCTCCTACAGATCAGGTGTTGGGGAAACAAGGAAACACCCTCCCTGGCGTTTCTTTTTCCCTTTGATCTTCTCTTTCACATGTGATGGCAGAGGGCAGGACTTGCAGTTAAACTGAGTTCTCTCTGGCCCTGGGGACAGTCATCAATCCATGGACAGGTTGTCCATGAGCTGGGTGGAGTGACATGGGGACATGTGGAGCATCCCCACGCCGTCCTCAGCCTTTTTGTCCTTTCATCCTGATTCCAATTCAGAAGCAGCCTGCCTTGCCTCTAGGATCGTGGCTGGGATTTCCTGGGATCATGGGCTCTAGATGAGAGCTGGACCCCAGGGGGGTCCACTGGGCTGGGTCCCAGATCACCCGATGGAGCTGATGGCTTGGAGAAAGAAGAGAGTGGCCCAGTGCTGGCACAGGTAGGGATTGCTGGTAGGGAGAGACAGGGAAAACCAGGCCTGAGCTGAGCAGTGTGCTGCCTTCAGTTGTGCTCTCTCTCCTGGGAAGTGTCGTTGTGACTTGTGACCTTCTTGGCCAGGAGCACCCAGCCAGCAGCCAAGGATTGTTCCTGCATCCAGTTCTGGCTCGCCCTCTGAATTTATACCCCTTAGATATTATCGGAAACTTCCTGACTCATCCAGGCCTGCAGCACTGCCAGCTTTCCCAGCTCCCTATTGGTTTGCCTCCAAAGTTCAAGTAGATCATGGGAGCTCTGCTGACCCCAAGCAATTTGGGACATCAGGGTGACTTTGCCCAGAGGTGGAAATCTGTTCTGTGTCCCAGGGAGCCTGGGAGCATCTATATTTACGGAGGTGACAAACTTTCAAGGTGCTCCCAGCCCTGGGGGGATCTTGATGGTCATGCTGGGCTGCAGAGGCTGCCTGGTACCTGTTGGAGAAATCTGGAATGTCCAGATGTGTCGGAGCAAGGACTATTGAAACGCAGATGGATGCTGAACCTTGATCTGAAGGATGCTTGCTCCAGGCTTCCCTGCCGCTGTGATGGTCTGGAAAACCACAGTGCTGAGCCAGGTGGCTTATTCAGTAACCAGATTCCAGCCTGTCATCCATCTCCTCTCCCTTATCCTAAGGTTTATTAGCCTTGTGTCCTCAGCCTGAGGAGGGTGAAAGCTCAGAGACATCTCCAAGTGCTTATCCCTGAGAGAAAAGAGCAGCCACGGCCTCAGTCCCACCTCCAAGACCCTTTTCCTTGGGAAATGGGGCCCTTCACTTGGGCATCCACAGCACCAATGAAGAAATTTTGGTTGGATTAGTGAGTCCCTGCTCACCAGTGCCACATCCCACCATTTCTACACACAAGACACTGAATGGTTTTGTCCTCCACACTCATATAATTAGTTCATTGCAGCTGGAATGAGTTCTTGCTCTTCCCAGTGCTGGGTTTGGGATGCTCTGGGGGTGTAAATAAATGAATAGATGGAATAAAAATGCTTCCCAATGTCACGTAGTGCTGGCACACTCTTCCCTCACCCCAACCAAACTGAGGGAGCCAGCTGCCAGCGCCGGACCAGTGCTGAGTTCAGGCCTAGAAAGGGGGAGAAAAAAGCCCCAGCAGTCAGCTGGTGGGGACAGAGGAGAAAATGACTCATCTTCATGCTAAGAAATGGAGACAAATGAATGAATGCACAAGGAAATGGGGGGAGAGGAGAAAGAGGCGTCTTGTGTTATCATTCCCAGCTGCACGGTGGTTGCTGCGAGGAGGAGCTTCCTACCCTGCTGCTGGGAGGAGATGCTGGAAAGATGGAGGGGGTGATTGGGAATGAGGGGATTCCAACCTTGGGGAAAAAAATGGGCGTTGATTTATGCCAGGGCAACTGTCTGGTTTAAACCTCACCTCTAGGTACACAACTCCATTTTCCGCCTCTTTATTTTAGATGGTTCGCAGCGTTTTAAAAACAAACTTATTTCCAGCTTAATTCCCCAAACCTCCAGTGCTTCCCCGCACCTCAGGTCACCCCAAGGCCTTCCCTGTTTTTGATGTTTCTTTGTCTCACTCCTAGGACTGGGCGACGACTCCCCAGAATCACCCCGGCACCCCATCAGCCCCCCTTTCCTCTGGCAGGGGATCCCAGTGCCACCAGACTCCAGGGATGCCGATGCCCCCACACCAGCTCCTGGTCAGCCCCCCCTGACCACGCCCACGGGACCTTCTGGAGATGAGATGTCCTCCGGGCCAGTGGAGGGGGGTGGCCACAATGCCACCCCTGTGGCAGCACCGTCCCCTGCTCCCGTCTCCGCCACCGTGAGCTCCATCGCAGTGACAGACAGTCCCTCTGCCTCCTCCGACCCCATCTCGGTGCCACCCACCTCGGAGACAGCCCCAGCTCATCGGACAGCAAATCCTGCCAGCTTGGCAAGAAGCACCGTGGATTTGGGGGCAGCTTCCAGCCCAACGGGCACGGCTGCGTCCTCGTCCTCCGCCTCCCTTCCCACCGGCGACCCGGACGCGGTCTTGTCCCCAACGCCTGTCCTGGCGAGCCCTGGCACCACCCAGCCACCGATGCTGACCGAGGATGTCCCTTCCCTGGGGACTCTGGCCATGGCATCGAGCCTGGCCGTGGAGCCAACGTCCCCCCCAGTGACTGTGGTGAGCCCCAGCGCGGCCGAGGCCACGGCCTCGGACAAAGCCACCGGAGTCACCATGGAGGAGGTGCCGCGTGCCTTGAGTGCAGGTGAGCACCGCCCCTCCTCAGAGACACAGTGCCAGCCTCGGGGTGCTCAGACAGGAGGGGCGAACCCCCCAAATTGGAAGGGAAGGGGTGGTCAGCTTCCTGGGAGCATCACTCAGCAGCGTTCCTGGAGGGGCCCGTGTCCGTCTGCTCCACTGGCAGAGGCGGGGAGTTGTAGATGACAAATCTCGGTTGCCTGGAGACAGGAACAAAATCCTTAGTTTTGTAAATTTGCCTTGAAGCACTTAAGGATGAGAGGAAACGAGTGGCTGGGTGGCGGGGGCAGCCTGAGTCAGGGTGATGCAGGTTTTTCTCCTCCCTCCTGTTCACCTCACTAAGTTGATACCGACTTTTCCCTGTCCCCTTCTGTGAGCTCAGGTAGCTGAAAAGTGCTCCATAAGGTCAGAAAAGAGAGGGATGTGGAGTATTTTCCAGCCGTGGCTGCCTGGTGCTGGGAGGAGCTTCAAGGAGTGAGTCCATGGTCCCCAAGCAAAGCCCAGCTGTGTTTTATCCCCAGTTCTCCTGACTTATGGGAAAGGGGCCATCACAAAAATATAAGAGTGCCCTGCATGCTCTTTGGGAAGCAGTGAGGGAATATTCCCCCTGTCAGAGATGGCTGGCACGGGTGTATTGGGAACAGCTGGGGTGTGGGGTGAGCATCATAGAGCTGGGATTTGGGGAGGCTGAACCTTGCCCTTTCTGATGGATCATCCACAGGGAGCATCGTGGCCATAACCGTGACCGTCATCGTGGTGGTGGTGCTGGTTTTCGGGGCGGCAGCGTACCTCAAGATCAGGTAAGGCTATTTTTGGGGTGCCCCTCCCCTCCCCTGAGGCTTCAGCCCCTCTCACCATCACAAGGGTGATGCTCAAGGGCAAAGCCCTGAGGAGATGCTGTCCCCAAGCACGGTGGGGTGATGTGTAGCCTCTGGTCCCAGCACGGTTGTGTCTCCTACCCCTTCTATACTGGAAAGTAGAGTTTTAATTCCTCGTTTTACAAGAGCCTCGCTCAAATGCCAGAGGCACTGCTCAGCATAGCCCTAACCAGTAATTATCCCTTGGGAAAGCTGCTGCCGTGGGTCTCGCTGTGACTGGGACAATAAACAGCAGCACAGCCCAGCGCTGAGCATCCCTAATGAGGCTCTGCTGACAGCTGAGATGAGCAAAGGTCTTGTTTTAATTCCCTGCCCTGTCTAGTCTGGTTCAACAAGGGCAAAATCCAGCCTGAACTTACCTTCTGCCCTGGTGCTTCCTCTTAAAATATCCTTGCACGAATATTTCTTCACCCCACGGTAGAACAGCTAACAAATCCCCAAATCAATAGGTTTGCTTTCCCTGGCAGGCACTCCTCCTATGGAAGGCTCTTGGATGACCACGACTACGGCTCCTGGGGCAACTACAACAACCCTCTCTACGATGATTCCTAGCAGGGATGAAGAAAAAAAAAACAAACCAACCCCACAAACCCTTAATTTATAAGCGCTTCTGCAGCAGAGCATCCGCTGTCGAGGAGATGCTGCCAGGGGCAGGAGCCCCTGCCAGGGGCAGGATCACAGCGGGTCTGGTGGAGCACAGGAAGAGGAGGGAGGGTGTGCAGTGTGCCAACAATAAACCTGAATTTTGGCCTTTAGTCCTGGGGCACGTCAACCACTTGTCGTAGGCAAGGGAACCCAAATTCCCCAGGGGGAAGGGATGGGGAGGTCGAAGGAGAGGATGGAGGTTCAGCCAGTGCCGTGGCACCCTTTGAAATGCTGCTGCTCTGTGATTTTGGGGGGGAATGGGGGGGTTGCTGAGACATGGCCAGCAGTGTGCAGGGGTCTCCTGTGCTTTCACTTGTCCCTTTCCCTAAAATCAGTTCCCTGTGTTGCTCTGCTGTGAAATTCTTTGCCTTGTCTCACCAGGACCACGAACAGTTACGGGGATGCTCAGTCACTGCTCCCTCTCTTTTCCTGTAGGTGCTTCTGTGCAGAAGCTCCTAATTTCCTTTTTTTCCCACTTAATGGTGGGATTTTTGTCCCAAACACAGCCTGGGAGCCCATGGGAAGGTGCACTGACCACCCATTTCACACATGTGGCTGCTTGCTCCACAGCTTTGTTTTTAACCCTCAAAAATCTTGGCTGCTAAAATACAGCAGAGTGTCCTTTTAATCTCCAATTTGTGTTCAGCTTTTAGTGTGTGAAGACTGTGGGTGGCTGATGGCAGGGCTGGTTTGGGAAGAGGATGCTCAGCCACTTCTCCCTCTGGCTAAATTCCCTGGCAGTGGAAAGCAGAGCCCTCGGACTGCGTGACCTTAATAAATAAACCGGCGCTAAATGACGCTGCAAACTTTTGGGGTGTCCCAGCACGGGCTGGCAAACAGGCTCTGCTGCTCGCCCTGACTCCTAAATGGAGCATCCTAGGAAACATCAAAAGCTTGGGGCGTTCCCATGATTGCTTCCTGCAGCAGATGCCTCATCTCCTGATTTCCATCAGAGTGTAATAAATGCGTCCGGCACCACAACAGCCACCTGGAAAGGTCGGGAGAAACAAGGGCAGCTCCTCCAAGCTCCGCTTGCCAAAGGGAAGTGCAATTATGCTGCATTTTCCTTTTCCTCCTGAGCCTTTTTTAGCCTGTTCAGTGGCCCATCCTTTCACCTCTGCTGTGAAGACTGAGTGTTCCTCGGCCTCTTTTAGTTCAAACTCGGCAGAAGCAGGAAATGGTCGTTGCACCTTCCAAATACAGCCAGTCTGGAAAACTCTTGGAGCTGGGAGCACACACAGGGCAGTGCAGGCTCCGAGGATGCTCAGGATGAGCAAAACTCCCTTTCACCTTTTGGGCACCCAAGAAGCGGCGAATTAGGCCACCTTGGTTAAAATAAAACACAAACTGAGTAAAAAAATCAGCACCCTTCTTCTCTTGAAGCAAATTGGGTGTCGTGACGCTGCGCTTCCCCTCCCCAAAACCCCACAGAAAAGGTTCTCCCTCACTCCTTGTGATCTACAGCTCATTATTGTCCAGCAACAGCAAAGAGCTGGCACTGAAAAAAAAAAAAGCCCTCCCCAAACTATTAAAAAAAATCACTCACTTTGCTCAAATGCTGCTGCTAAAATACATGAGGGAATAAAGGGAGAAGAAAAGCTGTCACCTTTACTTAAAAATACATAACCCCCAAGGGAATAAATTCCCTTTTCATGAAAGAGAACAGAAATGGGGTGTCAGCTTTCCTGCCTACAGTGCAAGGAAGAGGTTGTACATATTTTTGGGGGTATCCTATGGTGAAAACAGATTCCTTGGCTTCCCATAAGTGCCCAGGACCAGAAACCATCCCCAGTGCCCTTGTTCACAACGCAGCTGCCCTGTGACGTGGATAATGTGGACATGGATAACGTGTTTACATCTACAGGACTGTTTGCCAGCACGGGCCAAGGCACGGGACAGCCTAAAGAGTAACAGATGTATTTGCCAAGTGGAAAAAGCACTTTGTTTTGGGGGATGATGCCCTCAGAGGGAGGATGCCTGTGTTCCAGGCAAAGGCTGCAAACACCCCACATTCCCACCTCAGACCCTCTGGCTTATCCAGGGGTCCTTGTCCCACACTACTATAGCAGGGAAGAAGGGGAAAAGACAACCAGGACATGCTATAAAAAAGGCCCTTTTCCCTTCTCTTTTCAAAAACAATGATGCTAACCCTGCCACAGGCTTGTTTTATTTACAGAAATAGCAAACCCTCACTTTTCCCATAGGCTGCCCCAACTTCGGCTCGATGCCACCTCCTCTCAACTCCCCCTCCCTCCCTCCCTCCAACTCCCCCCGTTTTTGGCTCCATTTCACCTCGGAGATATTTTATTTATATAGGAAAAAAAAATAGTTCACATAGCTCCGTGCAGAACATCCCATTCCCCGACCTCGCGGGAGTCTGGCAGCAGCAGCGCTGCGGATGACGTGATCCCTCCCCAGGTCTCCTGCCTTGCCCTCGCCAGAGAGCTGCAGGCTGCTTTATCACTGCTTCCAGACTCCCTCTGGCCTCCCTAATTATGCCCTTGTTTTGCTCATTTGTGAGTATTCCCATACATCATCCACATGCTTCCAAGCGTCGTCTCCTCAGACTCTCGGCGGAATTACTGGAGTCAGGAGCAAGGGGTACTCCTGGCTGCAGCTCCCAGGAGCAATAAGGCTCGTTAGATAAAGGAACAGGTTCAGGTTTCAGAGATCCAACTCCAACTGGGACCATCAAGGAGCAAAAAGAAAGGAAACTGCCCCGTTTCCAGCGCGGAGGCCCCGGCACACCCCTGGGCTGAGCTTGGAGCTGCAGAGACAGATGCTCCCCTGCCCCTCTGAGATATAAATAGCACCACATGACCAGCCTTTCCCTAATTGCGTTCCTTCCACTTGGAAATTTAAAAACAGATGGCTCCTCCCCAGCCAAGCAGGGGCAAGACATCGGCCTTGGCACCGCGAAAGCCGTGGGAAGGGACGGCTGTCCGGGAGGAGACGGCTGTCCTGGAGGTTTAATAGGAAACACCCCCACTTCCACCCCAAATGATGTTACTGGAGCAACACAAACCCACACCAGAGTCACGAAACCAGCCCAAAATCGGGGATCTGCTTTCCCCATGGCTCCTGAGCCATGGCCCGGCACATTCCCATGGGATGAAGGGCTTGTCTGAGCCCCCTGGTCCTGCATTGCTCTGCTCACTGTGTCCATAAGTCCCTCTCCCGGGTTTCACATACTCCAGCAGGCCCTGGCTTTATTAATAGCTCCATGACCTTGTGTGTGCCTGCGGCCCTTGCGCCTGCCGGAACACCACATTTTTCCCACAAAAGGCAGCGATGGTCCCATCTGCTCCCGATTCTGCCCTTGCCTGGTGAGGCAGGCGGGATTCTGGGTGGCAGGCAGCGTGGGAGCTTCCCCACAGCTCCCACAGCCAAGCTGCCTTCATCCCAGGATCATCACCCCGCCCTGATCCGAGCATCCTTCCCGCTCCCGTCGTCGGCTGCATCTCCACGGGACAGGGCAGCAAAGCTCCGTGCGGCACCTTCCGTCCCATAAAGCAGTTCCTCGCCTGTCTTTATCTGCTCCATTTATCTTTGCCCCCTCAAAATGCCATTCCTTCTTTTGCTGTGCCATTTATTCCCTGGTAAAGGGAGTGGAGGGCTCAGTGCCAAGATAAACGTGTGGAACAGGGGTTCGGCTGGTGGCATCAGGTTCCTTCCCGCACTTTCCAGAGGCCAACACCAAAAGCAGGAGAGCAAAAGGCCAAGATCACCTGGATCCCACCCCCAAGAACCATTTTCCTTCCCAACACCAAAGTCCATCTGGGGAGGGAGCTGCTCTTCCAAAGCTCAGCTTGACCATACATTTCCTTTCAGCCTCCTCTTGTGGTTGGAATCCAAACAGGAATGTTTCCAGCTGGGATAAAATTAGCCTCCAGTGTAGCATCAAACCTGCTTGGTTGTGGACTTGACCAGCACAGTTTTACCACTAGTAAGACAAAGGCTACTTTGGCTACTGAGTTTTCTGGGATGACAACTCCTGCAGGCTGATAGGAGCCCCAGTGGGCTTACCTGGGAGCAGGTCTCCATCCCAGAAGGTGGTGGAGTCACCAAGTGCCAGCAGACATCCAGAGGGTGCTCCAAAGCAGCAGGAGTCTTGCTTCTACCACAAAAATACAAAAACACAGGAGCTGCTAAACCCACTTGCTTTTCCTAACGGCCGTCCCAGGCCTCACACATCCCCACATCCAACCATTTTTCAGCACTGAATCATGGTTTAAACTCAGCCTGGGAATTTCCAGGGAGTGCGGGTGTGAAAGGAGAGCACATCACACACAGTGTAATTCGTTTATTTTAATAGAGATGTTATTTTACATTTATTTATAGCAGTGAGAAAAGTGCTCCAGAAAAAGATACTCCGGTCAAGGCAAGCTACGACAGCTAACATCCAAATCCTAAATATTCCATACAGAAAGGGGCACTGTTGGATTAAGAAAAGCTCTTGTTTTACAACAGAACAAATACAAAAGGAGTAGTTGTAACACGAAGAGTAACTGAGCTTTTTTAATACCTTATTACTGTAAACTGTTTGCATGTGAAATGCACAGAAATCAAGAACTTTCTGTGACATTTAAGACTGCAAAACACCTCGGGCAGGATATCATATGCAGAAGGGCAGGTTTGGGGGGTTTATTTGCTTTTTTTTTTCCTTAAGGCAGTCAGCCCCCCTCCATTCTCTCCCCACAATGAAATTTACTGTTAAAAAAAAAACCAACAAAAATTGTTCCCTGCACTACTCAAGTGCCTCTGAATTCATGTTACTTCAGTGAACATCTCAGGCTCAGCCCGATGTCAAGGATGTGCTTCACTTTCAGGTACTTAAAATCAAAGTATCGAGCTGTGTACGTGTCTAAAACCCTACAACACCTTGGCCCTTCCCAGTGAACGAAGCAAAATGAGGGAGAAAGGGGGGTAAAAGTGACTGCAGCTGGTAAAGGAGCCTGAGTGAAGGGACAGCAGTAGGTCAGGACGGGTGTCCAGGGGAAAATGGGGGCCTTGCACCTTGGTTTTTTGGGCCCTTCGTCACGGCAGGCAGGGCAGCTTTGTTTTGAGGGAATTCTGTACACACAGGTGTCACCACATGAAGCCAAAGGACGCAATCCCTGCAAGCTCCCCCTCTCCAGCTGCTCCGAGGCCCTGGAACAAAGACGTCATCCCGAAGGAACACGCCGTCCTCGCGCGCGGCTCTGCGGATGTCAGCTTTATCCAAAAAAGCTGCTCTCAAAGCGACCCATTTTCCCCGGCAGCTGCAGCCCCAAGAGCTGCACCTCCACCTCCCCTCACCTTCAGCTGCCCCCAAAACATCTTCTGCTGCGTCAGCTGCTCATCACGCTGCTCTCCTCCTCAGCTCCCTCTTCCCTGACGCAGCCAAGGGCTCCTTGAACTTGGAACACATTTTTACTGACAAGTGTTGGGTTTTTCTGGGAAGCCTCTTTTGCACCAGAGTCTTCCTCATCCAGCCAAGTGTCCTGGTCACTGCTCCTCCAAGGGCAGCCGGCACCGTCCGTCCTGGGCAGTGTTGTAGGACTCACAGTTCTTGCACTTCATGCCCAGGAGATGGAACTGCACCGTGGAGCGGGCGTTGCAGTCATTGCAAAGGATCTGCACGGAGAAAAGAGAGGGAGAAGCTCTGGCATCAGGAATTATGAAATACTGTCAGCCTACACATGACATTTCTTTATGGTTCCCTACCCCTCAGGTTGACTTCTGATCCAGGACAACCTCCTAGTGCCCTCTACTGCCAGTAACTCCAAGGCACAGTTCCACCAAAACCAGGCACGGGTGCAAGGCTGATGTCTTACCTCCACCATCATGTTCTGGTACTCTGTGGGCATGGGAGTCTGTGCCACTTCGTTGTCCAGCTGGCGCCAGTACCTGGTCATATCTAACGCCGAGTGCATGCACAAAGGACACCTGTAACCTCTGGCAGGAAGGGGAAAAAAATGTCTAAATCAGAAGACGGAGCCAGGCCATGAAACAAATCCACCCAAAAGGATGAGTTTCATATTGTACCAGTCAAACAGACACCACGAAACAGGAAGTTCTTGCAAACGGAATTGGAATTTAAATGCCCTTTAATCCTTTAGGAATCGACTTTAAGTTACTTGGTACAGAACTGGCAACATGATCTTTGCCTCCTGGAGTAATATGTTTCGACTATGATAATATTGTAAGATGTTTAGAAATACTTACTCCTTCAGCATCTCGTCGTAACATGTTCTGAAAAGGAAACACAGCGAGCAGTTCAGTAAGAAGAATGCTGTTTTTTCTGACTGGTAACACTGACTTGGACTGAACACAGGAAAAAGGCACACAGCTATCCCCAAAGCAGAAGTTAAAAGTATCCCGAGGGCAAGTGAGAGGAAAGCTTCCCATCCTCAAAATTAACTGTGGAAGGAAGACAACCCTTCTAAAGAAAATATTTACCGGTGAAACAGACTGTCCCCACCAGGTGGGTCCCTTAGAAACCAGCTGTGAGCAGTTGATACAAAGTGCTGCTGAATAAACACCCCACACAAGGCAGCAGCTATTCCCCTTTCTCAGGTATCTGCTTTACCTGTGAAGAAGGTGACCACATGGCAGAACATGGGCTCCAACACGAGACGTGTGAATATCCTGTTTCAAGGCAAGTATCAGACAAAAGAGAAAACAATTAATTCAAACACAGTCAAAAATAGGGCCTCACAGTAATCCAAGAGATGAAAAGCAGCCGCTCACCTCCAAACATATCGGACAATCCTGCCTGGAGACATTTTCGATGCACTTTGTAAACGGAAAAGAGAAGAAAAAGTTATTCTGTTGTACAGATATCTGCATTTTTCTAAACTGTAAAGTTCCTACGTGTAAATTTCTTGTATTTTTAACTGGTGGCCTCTGTGCCGCTTTTAGGTGAATTCAGAGGAGCAGAACCCACTGCTCCCCCTGTTCCTGTGGCCTCAGATGGGGCTGAGGCCCAACCAGCTTCAGGGGTGTTATTTTTTTTAAGACGTGGAGTTAAGTGGCGTATTCTCACCTTGTGCTTCCCTCGGAGGCTCAGGCTTAGGCACAGATTGCACTTGGAACAGTGGAAGAAATCCTCCTTGGGGCCGATCCTGAGGAGGGAGGTTGTCAGGGCAGGGCCAGCTCCCCGAGGAGCCGGGGCCCGGCCGCCCACCCACCCACACACCTGCAGATGCCACACTCCTCACAGTGGTACTGCTTCTTGTCGCGGTCGAAGAGGTGGCAGATGTCGCAGTAGTACTCTCCAAAGAGGCTGTCACAGCCCTCGCAGCGCTGCTGGGCCTGAGGGGAGAGGAACAGCTGGAGATGGAGCGCTCCGACCAGTTCTGGGCGCCTCGGGACAAGAAGAGACACGGAGCTCCTGGAGCGGGTCCAGCGCAGAGCTGTGTAGGTGATTAAGGGACTGGAGCACCTCTGCTGCGAGGAAAGGCTGAGGGAACTGGGCCTGTTCAGCCGTGATAAGACGTGACTGAGGGGATCTGCAGTGGGCAGAAGCTGATGCACAGGAAGTGCCGCATGGACGTGAGGAAGAACAATCCTTCCCAGGTTTCCCTAGAGAGGGTGTGGAGTCTCCCTCACTGGAGACATTCCAGAGCCGCCTGGACACAATCCTGTGCCACGTGCTCAAGGATCACAGAATATCCTGAGCTGGAAGGGACCCACAAGGATCATGGAGTCCAACTCCTGGCCCTCCACAGGACTCCCCAACAATCCTACCATGTCCCTGAGAGCGTTGTCCAGACACTCGTGGCTTGGTGCCATGACCACTGCCCTGGGGAGCCTGTTCGGTGCCCGACCACCCTCTGGGGGAAAAAAACTTTTCCTGAGATCCAACCTAAACGTCCCCTGACACAGCTTCAGCCCGTAACCCTGCAGGAGCAGGGAGGTGGGCCCAGGCGATCCACTGCGGCCTCTTCCAACCGGCCCCGTCCCGCGCCCCTGCGATGCTGCGATCCCCTTCCCACCCCTCCCTCCCTCCCTCGCAGAAGAAGGACGCACCTTCTGCAGGAGGCGGCAGCGGATGCACTGCACCTCGGACACTCGGAAGCGGTCCAGCTGGTGCTCCTCGGCGCCGTCGTGGCACAGCCGGCACGGGTACAGCTTCCCGCAGCACGGCGCCTGGGAACGGAGGGGGCACGGCACGGATCAGGGTAGGGATCGGGGCACACACACACACACACACACACGCACACACGCACATAAACACACCCACTGCCCAGCCCAGCGCCCCCGGCTGACCCACCCGCAGCCGGCAGCCCCGGCGGTAGTGCTCGCATCCCTGCTCGCATCCCTGCCCGGCGGATCCCGGCTCTCCCCCCGCCGTGGCCATGGCCGTGCCCGCCGCCGCCGCCGCCCGGCCCCGCGCGCCCGCCCCTTCCGCTTCCGCTTCCGCTTCCTCACCGGCCGCTTCCGGGGCACGGCGGAGCCCTCGCGGCTTCCGAGTTGGCGGCCCCTGACCCTGAACATGAACCTTTGTGTTCTCCTGCCCGCTGAATCCCAACCGGCTCGGGTTGGGATCGCCCAGTCCGAGCCCCCGCCGCCAAGGCAGGGTCACCCCGGAGCAGGCGGCACAGGGACGCGTCCGGGTGGGTTGGGAACGTCTCCGGAGAGGGAGACTCCACGACGAAATCACAGGATGTTCTGAGGTGGAAAGGACCCCAAGCCTGGCAGAGCTCAAGGAGCGTTTGGACAACGCTCTCAGGCTCGTGTGGGTGTCCTGTAGGGCCAGGAGATGGACTCGATGGTCGTTGTGGGTGCTCTCTCACTCAGAATATCCTGTGATTCTTCCCGATGTTGAGGTGGAATTTCTTGTGGTTTAGTTTAGCCTTTGCTCCCCGTTCTGTTGCTGGGTACCACTCAGGAGAGTCTGACACGGTCTGCTTGACACCATCTGCTTCACACCTGCCTTTGAAGCAATTGTATGGACTGATGAGACCCCCTCAGTCTTCTCCAGACTTAAACAGGCCCAGCTCCTGCAGTCTCTCCTCCTCATCTCTGTGGCTTCTGCTGGATCCTCTCCAGTAGCTCCTTATCTTTCCTGAACTGGAGACCAGAGTCAGACACAGCACTCCAGGTGTGACCTCGCTAGGGCAGAACAGAGGGAGAGGATCACCTCCCTCGACCTGCTGGCCACATTCTTCCCAATGCAAACCCTTCCCCTTAAACCCGTCTTTCTCTCTCTCCACTCCCCTCCCACAACTCCCCCTGCAAAAAAACACTCTCCCTGCCCAAAACCTTCTTTTTCCCCTCTGTATTTGCCCATGGCTGCCTGACTGACTGCTGTGGCCAGCTGGGAGCATCCACTATAGGGAAAGCAGGCCTGGAATTGGAACATCCTTTTATTTACAAATGAAATGTACATGTCAAGACAGAGCATAGCCACAAATCCCTAAATACCATTAGTTCAGATGATATTTCTACCATGATCCATCAATAGGAAAGGCTGTATTTTGTGGAAAAATAAGCTCCAAAGTTAATGACACCGTGTGAGTTGTGACAGCTGACGGAAAACAGAGTTGTGAGCAGCACAGGGACAGCACAGAACTGACCAGAGACAAACTGAGGGCAGATAAGCAAAAATGGGTTTCCAAACAGTCATGAGATAAAACCAGTCAAGTTTTACACGTCCCTTTCCCCCAGGGACCTAAAGGAATGATGACTTCAGTTACTGAGCCGTTTCACATGGCACAGCTCAGTATTCCACAATGATATTCCTTTCTGCACCATTAACAACAGCCAGACAACAGGCCCAGTGAAACGACCCAAAAAAACCCGCCTGAACACGGGGTCAGAGGTGGGAAGGGAAAAGGAACCTAACACAAAGTGACACGTGCATTAGCAAGGGTTTCAAAGGAACAACTGTGAAGACTTGCACATTTAAACGTTGTATTTCTTACACAAACATTTTCTTCAATGTCAAGGCGAAAGTGCTTTCCGGTCCAGATCAGGCAGCCCACCAAAATATGACAATTTCAGCAGCTGCTCTCGTCACTATTCATTAAAAAGAAACCCCTGATGCGGGCAGCAGTTAGGCAAGAGAAAGCCCAGCTTCCTCAGAAATCCTCCAAGCCAGCTCCTGCCCTTGTCACACACCAACAACCACTGCTTTCCTCAGACAAGGCCTGGCCCTAGGCCAGAAAGCCACCACATCTCAGGGGCTCTTTGCATGCAAGAAATCCAGCAGCAATGGCAGTGCGAGCTCCGTCCTCGGCCCGGACCCGAGGCACTTCCATGGCAGTCCACTGTGCCAACAGCAGTAAGGGATCCTCCTCTCGCCTGCAGAGACCCGGCAGCTTTAGCCCCTGGAAACTCAGATGGGTTGTTCCCACTGTTCAGTCACCTGTATCAAGAGGAGAAAAGCAGAATGACATTCCAGGCAGGCTAGCAAAACCACGGAGGTGCTCCCCGGTGACAGGCTTCCTTTATTTTGATTCGTTACGCATCCTTACCTTGCTGAAGCTGTGCACTCACACCTCTGTGCTTCACAGATCAGACAACTCGAGTTGGTTTTACCCCTCCTCACATGCAGGCAGCCAGTTTCCCCTTTTTTTGTTGTTCTATCAGCTTGCCCAACCCCAACTTCGTGAGCTGCTTCATTTCCAACACCAATGCCCAACCCCTCATCTCAGGAAAATGATTTGCCTGGCACAGCAAGCTGTGTACTGCCCTCAGTAAGAAGTCTGTCAGAGCTACATGTCCTGAGCAAGACAAAAGAATTTTTCCTACTGTACTTCCCAGCTAGGTAAGTGTTCATGGAACTATCCCTTTGGAAGCCATCGGGAGGCTACAGCAGAAATTAAAGCCCACCTTTTACAGGCAGGATCTTTTCCCTAAGGCTAGTGTTCAACTCTGGGGAAGCTGGCTTCTGATGCATCTGGCATCAAGGTCCCTGACTGCTGTAAATTGGAAAAGAAAGAGACAGGATCAATTTGCAAGTGTAGGATCAATAGAGAGAACCACCACAAACCACCTCCTAGGGATGCATGCAACGCCAACTTAAAACAAATCCGTCCTTCGGTCAAATCAGACTTCCAAAATGCTCCCCCAGCATAAGGCACTTAAGACCCTAAGGCAAATTCAGCTCCTGCTGAGAGTCACGCTGGAAATCCCTGGGCTGTGCTGCTGAGAAAGTCACAAACCAAACAAATGCAGAGCAACACAAACCATTTTATTGCTTTGATACCTGCTGCGAGGACAGGCTCGAGTTATGAAGGTCGATAGCGGCGAGGGAGGGGACTCGGGACTCTGGAACTGTTTTATTTTCCTTCTTCAGGAATCTGGGATGCCACGCTGCAAAACACATCCAAGGCACGCAGTGTGAAGTAAAAACAAGAGCTGACTGCCACTTATTTAGTACCCAGGTTTTATTTAGAGGACATCAAAGCTCCTACCTTCCACTCCTCTCAGCTCGGGGAGGTGATTTAGTTCTGGCAAACGCACATCTGTCTTGGAGAATTCCCATTTTTTCCTATTCGCCTGAAGGATGTTTTTTTCATTAGTAACCTGTAATCAAGGGCATAAGGACAAGCTCATGAAAACACAGGAAAAAAATGATGCTATTTTCAAGGTTAAAAAAAGCATCAGCCCAGCAGTGTTCTGCTGTAGCTGGAATTTGTACAAGAAGAGGCTCTGATGTGTATGAAGGAGTTCACCTGCTCAAGGCTCATTTATGCACTATAAACAATGGAAAAGCAGCAGCAAAAATAAAAACAATCATCTAAGTGAGGCTGCTTTCTGAGAGATAAAGTGCACCACTTGGAGAATGGCTGGGATTAGTTATCTGGAAAAAAGCAAACATTCCTTGCTGGCATAGAAAGAATCGTGCCTAGGTGGAGAGAGCAGTGGAAAACTTTCCATTCCACTTGTTTTCCTTATCAATTTTTAATGCATTTATGACATGACTAAATAAGGCCCTGACTGCACTAAATCCAACCCCTCACTTCTGCTTCAGTACCACAGCACACATGGTCTGCTTTTCCTGACCAGGCAGGAGGCCATGGATATACTCCAGATCTCACAGATATCCTGTGCTGGACTGCTTCCAGCATTAAAAGTTGTTTTTTGACACAAAGTATGTTTTATGTAAGATAACTATTAGCGAAGGATAACAAACAACAAACCTGTAGGAAAAAAAAGGGGCAAAGAAAAGAGTATTTCTAGATGGGAGCAATGGTGAAGGATGGAACAGATGGAATTCTTGACAATTAAACGCGTAATTGGGGCCTGAATTTTACTTTTATTTTATTTTTGCTTTGCCAAAGGGGAAAGACAGGCGACTCACCGGTGTCAGGCTGACGCTGTAGTGGCCTGCTGGAGAAGGCCTCTGCTGCTTTAGCAGTGGGTTCAAGTATTTTTTACTCTTTTCATCAAGTCTGTAATCACAAATGCCCCAAACTCTGTGTTAATTCAGGTAACGCAGCGAACCATAAAAACAACAAGCGCAAGATATCCCAAAGTGACATTCCCACATCATCACCCTGCGCCTCTCTCGGGACATCACAGTCCCTCAGCAACAGGGATGATGGAGCTCTCCCAGCTCTGCTCCCATACCTGTAATTAAGGCTCCCAGGCACGGGGCCCATCCCAAAGGTAGGAGAAAAGTTCTGGTTGATGGGAGGGATCACTATGCCCGTGTTCTTGGCGTAGTCCAAGCTGCTGCTGGAATCCTTCAGGCTGGTCTGAGGGCTGATTTTGAAGGGGTTGACGGCGCTGTCGTAGAGGAAGCTCAGGTTGGAGGATCGGTCTGTTTTCTCTGCATCGGCTTTAGAGCGCTTCGTCTTCAACAGCTTCTCCTCTCTGCTCCTTGGGCCAAAATCCTGTTTGGGAAGATAAAGCATCACCTTTCCCTTCCTGTCATGTTAAAAAAGCAGCTTGCAGCAGCGCATACGGGGGGACACAAAAAAAAAAAAAAAAAAGTCAAAAGCCTAAACGTGCACGATTCCGCAAGGATCTGATGGAGATGGAATTGTTTTTATTAGAAAACCTCTGGTTTCCATCAAACAGGAGGAAACTTGTCAGGGTTCCAGCACCCTCTGTAAATAAAGTCATTTCAGAACGGAATCAGGAACGATGGAGGAAGAGCAGCCACATCCTGTGCCACTTCCAAAGAAATTAAATAAAAATTGAGCCCAAAGTCACCTCAAAGTCATTCTGAAGCCTCCTTAGTACCCAACTGTAAACAAAATATTTCATTTTTAATTTTTTAACTATTTTAATTTTTTTAATTTTTGATTTTTAATTTTTTAATTTTTAATTTTTTAACTTTTTAATTTTTTTACTTTTTAATTTTTTAAATTTTAATTTTTTTTTAATTTTTAATTTGGAGACAGGGCTTTAAAACAGGTAAACAGCAGCACAGAGCACGTTTCCATGATTCAACATGGCTTTTGTTTCCCAACTGTTTCTCCCTTCAGCTCTGTACTGCCAGGAACTGCATCACCATGTAGTTCACCTGCAAGGGACTGGCCAAAGATCCACCTGCAGGCTCCCATGCCATTTGTTATGAATTTTAACTGCTACACACACATTTATATAATGATTTTAAAACATGGAAAAAAAAAAAAAAAAGCCAAAATACGGTTTTGGAAAAAAAAAAAAAAAGATGGACCAACCTGGACACTGAATAATTTTCTTTCTTCTAAAACATCATCTTTCTCCCTTTTGCTGACTTTGGATTTTTTTTGTAACTGACGGTCTCTGGCATCTTTCTGGATCTTTAACTTAAGTTCCTCAGTAAACCTACATTCCAAATAAAGATAAAGAAAAAAAAATAAATGAAAGGGCTTCTGGTAAACTGAACACCATCATCAGTTGTTCAGCCCAGGCCCCCACAGACTTTTAAGCAATCAAACAAACCATGCTTTCTGACTAGTGGGAAGCTAAATATGACGTATACATTAAAATAAATAAAATCTGAAGCACACAGTTTTCACACTGCAGCAATAAAGGTGCTTGTATCCCAGTCTGGAGTAGATGCAGAGAGTGAATACAGTGTTAGACTGTACTGCCCAAAATGCTGTGACACTGGGGAATTAATGTCACAACACGGTGAACGTGCCACTGCAACGTGTTCCCTTCCAACTCTTCTCCTATTTCCAGGAAGGCCAAACCTAAACAAGCCCAAGACATTTGGCAGCTGTCAGCTCTGCAAAGCCAGCATGCCACCCAAGAGCACCACTGCTTCACCTCCTGAGGCTGCTCTGAGCAAGAAATGAGCTGCTTTACCTCTCAGCAAACCCGTCCTGGTTAAAGAAATCGTGCTGCAAGAGTTCGGCGCAGGACGGTCTTTTGTCTGGGTCGATCTGCAAACACTCCTGTCAAAACAATGTGAACGTGAGAAATCAGGGATGAAACCAAGGCTTTAGCCTGCCTGAGAGAGGGCAAGAACAAGGCTCCTCCCTGGAGGATCTGCAGCGATCCCTTTGGCTTGGGACATGAGGGCTGAGTGCCCCCTGTCACCCAGGACTGTGATATCCTCACAGCCCTCACTAAGCCGCCAATCCAAGCAGTTGCTGGCTGGCTGCATGGGGAGCTGAGAGAAAGGCACTTTAATAGCCCTGTACTCATCTGCACAAGGTGAAGGACAAGTAAACAGAGAAACGTTCGTGGGAACCAATCAGTTAATTACCTTGGCTAAATCCAGCACGGCAGCAGAGAGCTTGGGATAGCGTTTGTCCAGAGATTCCACCTCCTTCACCTCAGGCAGCCTCATGCCAGCAAAGAGGGGATTTTTATAGAACAACTCTTGGTGCCTTGGAATTAAATTACCTGGAGTCACACAAACCAAGCAGCCACATGGAAAAAAATAGAGGACAGTGAAAGATTTGAGAGGCTGAAATACCGGGTCAGCATTACTGTGAGGCTACAGTCTGGGTTGTTCCTTTCCCACCCTTCAAGACAAATTTGATCCCTTCATCCCTGAGCAGGCACTAGGCTGTTCTTACCCAGGCATTTGGTGATATGGTAGAGCTGGTCAATGTCTGAATCTCCAGGGAAAAGGGGCTCTCCTGTAAGCATTTCTGTTATCAGGGAGCCAATAGCCCACACGTCCACAGCCCTGGGAATAAAAACAACACCATCCCGGCTCAGCACGGCTTCATTCGTTGCTTTGTTCCAAAGGGCTGAGCCAGTGGAGAAGATGGAGCACTCCTTCCCCTGCTCCCCACAACCCTTCCCAGCCTCACAGGCCAGACTTACTTGCCATACTTGCTGTCTCCCACCAGCAGCTCCGGAGCTCTGTACCACCGGGTCGCCACGTACTCCGTGTAAACTTCCCCGGAAGCTGCCAAGGGACGGGCAAATCCGAAGTCGCAAAGCTTCACAACTCCCGACTGGGAAACCAGGATGTTCTCTGGCTTGATATCCCGATGGATTATCTGCACAGGGGAAAGCAAATCAAGACAAATTCCCCACTTGTACGCAGCAAACCGACTGGCTCAGCAAAAACCGCAGGTTTCTCACACTCGGGTAGAAAATTACAGAACCCCTAATTTCAGAAACATTTATTTTACGTATCTCTCTCCCTTTTCAGCCAAAGCTTTGTTTCTGTAAGTTTTAATATATCCCTGAATATATGCTTCTGTATCTATTTATTTTTACTGCTGAGCTGATTCCTTGCACGTACTTACATTATGACTGTGACAAAAGGCAATTCCTCTGGTAATCTGGAATAAGTATTTCCGAACCCTGTCGTAGTCCAGGCCGTTGGGAGAAGCCTCCAGGTCATCGAGCACCGTGTGATCCACAAATTCAAACACCAGATACCACCGTTTCTTCCTCTTGCACACCTCCAGCAGGTTCACCAGATTCTCATGCCTGAGTTGCTGTGATAAAACAGGGAATATTTAGCGAGAGCTGGATGGTTTATAACAGGAAAGAGTGGAGACTTTTAACTCCAGCCCAGCTGGGACTTTGCCAAAAAACGCAACTTAAATAAAAAGTGAGGGGGGAGGGGGAAGGGAACTGTATTTTCCAGTTATTTTGTCATCACATTCTGACCAGACCCACCCCCCAATTTGCTACACCCCCAAGAATCCCCCTCCAATTTGTTACACATTGATCCCACACCAACACAACAGGCCACACTCCAGTGCACAGTTATTTATTAGCTGAAGCCTGGCAGGGAAATATCACCAGAGGCTGCCTGGAGGTAGCACCGGAGCCCAGGGATGTGACTGAGGGAGATGAAAAAGGACTGCAGAGCACGGGGAATTGAAGGGGAAGCTCTGCCAGTCGAGAGGCAGTGCCAGCCAACCTGCACCTGGGTCTGCCCAGATTACTTGGAAGGTCTGAAAAAGAGAAGAATTTTAAAAGGATGAACTCTCTTCTCAGGAATTGTTTATTCCCAGTACAGGAGACCTGAAGAGGCTTTGCTGTTTTCAGCTGCGGTTAAATTTTCTGCCCAAACTCCAGAACGAGAAAAGAGAAAAGAAAGATGAATAAATAAAATCAGGTTCACAAAGAGCAAGGGAAGAAACTACAAACAGACTGAATCTCCAGGTATTTGCTTTCACTGTGAGAGGCCACCCTTACAGAGCTATATATGGAAGTGTTCCCCTTGCTAAGATTCCACTTACCCAGGAAAACAAGTTAATTCCCAACACACCTGGGAGGTGCTACGTGCTCTGACTCAGTGACTCAGCAACGGATCAGGAACAATCCAGACTCACACAGATCCACTTGAAAAGTGTTTGAGGGGATAATGCCTAGAGCTGCTGGATGTGCCTCAAGCTCCAGCACATACATCTCTAAGATTCTGCAGTTCTTGCAGTGATGGCAAACATCACTTTTTTTCCCTTCAGAGCACAGGGACTATGTAATCTGGCAGATTTAGGAAGACACTTGTGGCAGCTAAGAGGGCAGGACATAGGGAATACTTTGCCAGTATTCCCACCTCTGCAAGTCCCCACATCAGAGGAAAAACCTGGATGCACTCCAAGTGTAATAAGGCTTTCCTTCATTTCTTCACCAGACACAGGTATGTCCCAACGTTTAAAATTCCCACCCTCCATTAGACCAGGTTGCTCCAAGCTCCATCCAACCTGGCCTTTAAACACTCCCAGGGATGGGGCAGCCACAGCTTCTCTGGGCAACCTGTGCCAGGGCCTCATCCCCCTCACCGGGAAGAATTTCCTACTAATATCCAATCTAAACCTACTTTCTTCTAGTTTGAATCCATCCCCCCCTGTCCTGTCACTACAATACCGATACCAGGCAAATCCCACACTCTAACAGCAAAGGATTACATGTGGATTGGTAAGGTTCAGGGAATCTGATACCTGTCCTCCTCCAGCCTTTCACCTGGCAGGAAAGTGCCACGAATAAAAGAAAATAAAGGAAAACTTTCCTAGAAGCATTCTTCCGTATCAGGTGACACCGGCACCCCCCAGTCTGGTTAGTGTCACACAGGCAGGTCACCATTCGCCTGCAGGTGTTAAAAGCTCGGCTTTCTTTCATTTTCGGCTGATTCGCAGCAGCCAGAACAAGAATTCGGGACAAAACAGGGGAGTCGCAGTTACCACCAGGAGGCAACAGAGACCTCGAGCTTTTCCCCCGCTGAACGCCGGGCACATAAACAAGACTTTTCCAATCCAGGATTCGCCGGGTGAATATCCAGCACGGCACCCAGGCAAAGGGGAAAGCAGCTCTTGCAAGGCTACGACGCAAAAGGGAAATACAAACAGGGCCAAACCGAGCCTCTTTCGGCTTGGATTTCGTTAGTAAATACTCCGTAAGCGATGACCAGAAGCTGACAAGAACGCTGCGCTGCGACAAAAAAAAAGCCGAACGAGTCCGGACGAGGGGCTGAACGCGAGGCCACGAGTTTAAAGCAGAAAACCCTTAAAATTTTTAAACACGAGGCCATTACGAAGGGCCCCCCCGGGCGCCCCACCTTGAGCAGCTTGATCTCCCTCACGGCGATCTTCCTCACCGCCGCGTCGTCCTCGCTCTCCAGGAACTTCTTGACGGCCACGATCTGCCCGCTCTCCCTGTTCCTGCACTTGGTCACCACCCCGTAGCTGCCTTCCCCCACCAGCCCCAGCACCTGGTACTTCTCCATGGCCGGAGGGACCCGTCTGGAGGGCCCGGACCCGGCTGGAGAGGCCGGACCGGGATGCAGCGACTGGACCGGGATGGAGGGACCCGGGATGGCCTCGGCCGCCGGTCCAGCGCGGCGTCGCCGGGCCAACGGCCCGCCGTAAAGCGCAGCCGCGCCCCGCCTGTCGCAAAAGCCTGCGTGGAAACTTGCTTGGCTTACAAAGAGTAAAAAAAAAGAAAACGGGCCTTATAAAATATTATAAATATAAAACGTTATAAAGCTTGCTTGCATAAAGCCCGTAAGGCACGTAAAGGAGAAATGGCTAAAGCAACCTTGCACTTTTGCGCAGAGCGCTGCGTTAAAAGGCAGCCTGAAAAATACTGACTATTCCCCGTGTGCTGCTGGGAGGCCGCTGATGTTGCCAAGGATGCGGCCATGGAAAAGGCGGAATAATTTGCTTTTAGATTTAGATGTCTGTGCCAGTGCCCTTGCTGTGTGTTTTATCTTAAAAAGACGGCAGTTTCTGCACATACTACCTGCAACTTAGCACCAGGCACGAACCCTTCAGGAGGGAGGAAAGCTGAAGCATCCCTGTGCGTTTACTGATGGAGACTTCATCCAAGATATTCTTAATCCAACTTCCTCTTGTTCTTTCCATCCAGCCACGGATGTAGCAGCACGTGATGGTCTTCTGCTCACAGTGACTTGTCTTGCCCTGGACAGGAGTGGCACGGCAGGAGACGTGTAGGAAAACACAACCAGAAGCTGCAGAAACAAAGACATTCCATGTGGATATTCCCGATATTCTCTCCTCGGTTTGGTGGCCTCCATTTCACAGCTGAGGGTACTGTAGAAAAAGAGGTGTCCAATTTCTCTGAAGAAATTTATGGGCACTTGTCAGGCTGGAACTACTGCAACATACCTCTTTGGGAGAGAAACAATATATGCTTTGCCAAAAAAATGCCAATTCCCCAGGAAATGGAGGCATCCTATATCCCAATGATACTTACTGGAACCTTTACTGCATTTCTCTTGAGTCACATAGATATGAGTCACCTTCTGCAACTAATTCCTGGTTGTTTTCACCTCTCCTTCACCCTCATCCTCACTCTCTGCGTGCAATTACTGTAATGAACCTTTCCAGGCTGACCTCACATTTCCAGGGGGGCGAAAAAATATCTGAGCTAAGGTGGCATTGATTTATTATATTCCTCCTACCTTCTCCTGCTCATCAGTAGCAAGTGCCTTCTCTGGGTCCTGGCATCTGTCCCATGCTGCTAATGGAGAGCTGACTTGGAATCCAATTAACTCCTCCACCCCTGAGATACTTTTGGATCCATTACATGAAAGGAACAAACCACACGTATACAACATCACCATTAACTTATCATGGACAAAGGAGGATGGATTCAAACAGAAAAAGAGCAGTGTTAAATTGGATATTAGTAAAAAAAATTCTTCTCTGTGAGGGTGGTGAGGCCCTGGCACAGGTTTGCCCAGAGAAGCTGTGGCTGCCCCATCCCTGGCAGTGTTTAAGGCCAGGTTGGATGGGGCTTGGAGCAGCCTGGGATAGTGGAAGGTGTCAGGGAACCGGAACTGGATGAGCTTTAAGGTCCCTCCCAGGATTCTGTGATTCCATGTGTCAGTGTGGTGCTATAAGTTAAAGCCCGAGAGCCTGAAGAATGGACGAGACACCTTGCTAAACCTCACGGTGCCCGTGGTCCAGGTATGTTCGGCAATCTGGAGGTACCACAGTGGCACTGACCGAGTCCCGGCTTGATTAACGGGGGAGAAACCCTTTTTCTCCTCTCATAACAACAGGGACCTTGAACCGAGTTCCTCCTTCTCCAAAGCGTGGCGACGCTTTCTCACACTGATAATGGGAACGCTGTAACATGTTTTTTTTTCTCTCTCCTTTTCGAACACAGGCTACGCTTGAGCCCCTCCCACCTCCGAGGAGCCCGGGAAAAGCCGGGTTCGGGGCGGTCCCGGCGAGGGGCGGGCTGATGCCGACGCCGATGCCGGAGCCGGGGGGGGCGGTGCCGGCGGTCGGGGCGAGCAGCATCGCCCGCCCCTGCGCAGCCATGAGGCTGTGCCGGCCCTTTGTTCCCGGGGGTCCGCGGCCGCCCATCCCGATGGCCGGGGCGGCCTGAGCCCGGCGGGAAGGGAGGAGGAGGAGGAGGAGGAGGAGGAGCTGTTCCCAGCAGGATGCGATGGGGAACTGCTGGGCGCAGTGGTGCTGCGGGCTGTTCTTCCGGAGGGACGCGGGCCGGCTGCAGCGCGGCGGAGGGTGAGCGGGGGGGACCGCGGCTGCCCCTTTCCCCTCCCCGGGGCGGGGAGGTGCCGGCACCGCCCGGCCCCGCCTTCCCGGGGGCCCCCGAGGGGCAGGAGGGGAGGGGGGGGGGTCACGGGGCTGCGGGGCGCCCCCAGAGCTCGCATCGCATCGCCCCCGCAGCCCCTCGCCCCTTCCCGCAGGGAGCCGCGGCATCCCGGGGGGATGGAGGTGGATGGAGGCGCCGGGGAGCCCGCTGGGCTCCGTGCGGTTTGTGCGGTCGGGGGTAATGCACTTCCAGGGTAACCGGCTCCTCACCCATCCCAGCAGTGTTGTTTTTCCGGCAGGAGACGCTTAGGAAGGTTTTTCAGGTCAGCTGGCGAAACCCGTGCAGGCGGCCGCGTTTTTGGGGTGGAAAAACACCCGGTTTTCTGCAATGGGAGCTCGTCCGCTCTGTGAGTCAGAGGCTGAGGCGCTGTCGGGGTAAATCGGGAGCAGAAGGGTTCGGATGAACTCATATCTCTCGCAGAATGGTTGGAATGAACTCATGTCTCTTCATATCTCTTGTAAATGTGTAACCCCAGTTTCGTTCTGCAGCGGCCAGGTCATGGAAAAGAAGTGTGCAAACGGGAAGGAAATCCTACCTGTAAAAAAAAAAAAACTTGTTTGTTTTTTTTTTTCGATATACCGACCAGTATTTGATACCTACATATTGCTTATTTTTGATGTGTTAGGATAGAAGTAGTTCTAGACAGACACACTGAGCATTTTACATGCTGCAAACCCGTGGCCTCTTATTTCACATGGGCTCTGGCAGGCATGTCTCAGCTTCTCCTAAAAGGGCTTCAGGACAAGCTGCCTCTCAGAGAATTGGGTGAAAAACCAGGGCAGTGTGTGTAGAGGATACCTGCTTGTATTTTTAGTACCCTAGCAGAGGGTAGGAGAACATCTGAAATGCCTTGACAGCAGGCAGCACTTTCTTGTGTTCTGAAAAAAAAACAAAATAATGCTTGAAAGGTTCTTCCTCCCCATGTGCTTTTTGCACAGTCTCCACTCACAGGCCAATACCCCAAGTCTGCAAATTACATTGCTACAAAATTATGCACATTTGGCTACTTCTGGAACAGCATAATATAATAATGCAGCTTATCAACTTCAGGATTATTTTAATCACTCAGAGCCCTCCCCCCCCCTCCCCAGTTTCATTATTTTTAGATGTTCCAAGATTCGCCTGCAAGAAATAAACTCCCAATTAAATAATTAAGTATAGAGTTTTTAACAAGTGTTTTGATGACCTGCAAGATTATAAGTTGCCTTGCTTGGAACTGTGCTTAAAATACATATATATATATATATATATATATGTATGTATGGAGTGCTGTAAAGTTAGTCTCTGTGATAACTTCAGGTCTTTGAAGCTTGTGTGGTTGTGAGGTTGGAAATAATTTACCTAATGCCTGGTGCTGTAAAGTGTTCGTGCCACGTGTCCCAGTTACACTTGCCAGGTAGTGCATGGATTCAAGTGGCCTTTCCCCCCTGGTTTCAGAGCAGTGAATCCACTGGAAACGGTTCCTTAAGTGGCAGGAAAGGTTGTGCAACAAGGAAGGAGTGGGTTGTGCAACAAGTTGCCAGGGGAGACGTTCCCTAAACTGACTTCCAAGGAAAAATGAGATGGAGATGAAATAGGATACGATTCAAATAATGCAGGCTTTGGCTGGTGTGTTGATTTTGTTATTGTGGAAGCAGGTGTTGGTTACAAGTACTCAACAATCTTTTGTGCAAGTGGAGAACTCCCTGAGGGCCCTGGGTTTATTCCTGGTACCAGTCAGCACTTGCAACTGGAGACCCTGGTTTTCCAAACAGTTCGATGAGATGGATGTTGGACTGAAGTGTGTTTACTTTTGAGTGTTCTTCTGGATGCTGGCCAAACCTCTCTGGCTGGGTGAAAATGTATTCACAGGTAACTTGATACTGGGTTGGGTAAAAGAATTAAAACAGGAAGAATTCTGATTAAAGAATCAAGGAGGAGATGATTCCCTGTGTAAAATTAGACAGTGAGTATTTTTTTTTTTTTTGGTAGTTGAAAAGTTTTTTCTTAACCTCTTTGTAGATGTTTTTCTGAGGTGCAACCTCGTAGCTGTGCCGAGGTGTGTTGTTGAACGCTGATGTTGCACAGGGTGCCTGGAAAGAGTTAAGTGCCATGTCGAGCAACAGCATTTTCAGAAATTGCCCGGAATCATGTTTTTCGAGGGGAAAAAAATGTATTAAAGGGATTGCAGAACACGCTGACAGTCTGTAAATGTCAAGTCCAGCATCCTGATAAATGATTTCATCTCATGAGGGTTTTAGTTTTTTTCTCCAGCTCTACAGAAAATGTTTACATGCTTTTGCTTCTTTCCACTGTGGTAGCGACGCCGAGCTCAGGTTAACGAGTCAATTTGTTGAACACGTGAAGATTTTGTGGTTATTTTATACTTACTTAGCGTATTTTAAAAGCTATTTTAAACTCTCGGGCTCATTTTCCTTCTGCTGTGTATTGAAGACTCTTCTGTAGTGTAACTGCCAACTTCTTTTTCCAGATCCAAGTATTTCAGAACATGTTCAACAGGAGAACACTTCACTATAGAGGTGAGTGCTTACTGTTTATAGTGATGCAAGAAAAAGTGGGAAAAGCTGAATCCCAGCAATGCCCTTTAACACTTTTTTGCAGTTTATGAACACTGAAACATTCTGGCTTACTCCAGACTAAATTGATGCTGCACTGGGTGACGTATAGTGGTCCTTACAGCACCTCAGAACGTGAATACATCATCTCTCTTGCATCTATTATTTGGAAAGAAGGGAAGTATCTGTTATGATCTGAGACTCCTCACCAGAGCGTTCCACAGTCTGCCTGTTGCATCTGTCACCTCTGCTGCGTTGGGAGTGATTTTTCTGCTTGTCTCAAGTGCAGAATATTTAGTTCTTGATTGCAGGATCATGAATCAGATTGTACAGAAAGAACCTGATGGGGTTCCCTTACAGTTTGTTCGTACGGGGGGTCCTTTCTCGGCCTCCAAATTTCCCCCCTTTTTGCCCAGGGGAGTGTGAGGTTAATTTGCAATAAGCTGAGATTCTTGGAATAATAACCTGGTTTATTTTCTCTGACTGTTCTGCATGGTCTGGAAGTCCTGGGCCGTTCAGATTGCCCCCATTAGTGGGGATAACATTAATTACTGAAATTAATGCTTTGGCTTTCAAGAAAGGGGGCAGATGTACGTGGTGGAGGATTCCTGTTTTGGTGGACAACTTCCAGTTGTGAGAGGCTGTTCCTGCTGCAGAAATAGGATGGGGAAAAGAAGGTTTTGTTCTCCTCACGGGATTTTAGGTCAATAAGGAGTCTTGCTGTAGGTACTGACCTGACTAAATTTAAGATGACTGCACTAAGAACAGTACAGATAATTTCTACTTGCTTATTTTTTAACGTGATAGCTGAGCTTCTGCTGGGCAGGTTTGTGCAGCATAGAGTGCTTTGGTTTTTAATTTGGACTCCTCTCCTTTTGGGAGAATGCAATATTTAAGAAAACAAACACTGGTAAGAAGGCAGGTCCTACTCTGAAAGTAATAATGCCCCTAAAATTAGAGACTTTAATGTTACAGTCCCACTCATCATTGGAGTGTTTTAAATTTATTTTATGTTTTAAAAAGACAAAGGAAATGTGTAATCATATTTGCTGTATGTCTGTAGTGACTTGTTATATTGAATTGTAAAGATAATTTCCTTTCTTTTTGTCTGCAGTTTGAGAACCTCGTGGAAAGTGATGAGGTGGGTACCTGGAGAATCCTGGGAAACCTCAGATAATCCTGAAAAGTGGTTCCAAGATGTGAATCTTCCTCCCACTGTGTTCTTGACTTATATCACAGGGGGTTTTATCCTTCGAGTTTTCCTTGCTCTGGGAATGAGTATTTAACAGTTTGGATGGAGATTTAAGTGAAGAGATTTTGGGGGGGGGAAATATGGGAAGTAACTCTTTCAGGAAGAGAGTGCTATGGACTTTGGGAAGGCAAAAAGAAGGGGGGGGTAAGTGTGTTTGGGAAGACTTAAAGCAGAATTTGCTCCTGGTATAATAACTCTTGTGTAAAACTCAGCAAATGCTTTCTGCCTGAGAGCATAAATGGACCTGGGTGGCTTGACTAAGGAAATTTTTGGGAATGCTCTGTCTTTACAATTATGGGTAAACTGGCTGAACTTGACCTTAAAACTTCACTCCTAAAAATTTAACACAGTCTGTTGGTGGGCAGGGCACACATCACATTTTCAGTGTATTTAAAAACACGAGGACTAATAGTTTGGTTCCTGAAATACACCACCAGAATATTTATTTTCAGTTGGATGTACTTACTTGTTTCACTTAGTCAGCCACTTCAGTTGATTGCATAGCAAGATTATTTTTAATTCCAAATTAAAACTGCATTTTTTCCCCCCCTAATTGTAGAGTCAATATATGGGAGAAACTGTGATTTCACATTGGTTTTTTTCTTTTAATTTTAACAGGGAGAAAGCCCAGGAAGCAGTCACAGGTAAGACTTGGGGGTTCAGGACCTCCCTCCCCTTCCCTCTGCTTCCCCTCTGTGATAAACAAAATGAAGTAAGGGACAAACAAGGGATGGAAACAAGTAAGAAAAAAAGTGAGATTTATACTGCAGTGATAGTAATTGTTCTGTTCCAGTAGTTCTCTTAGCAAAGGTTTTGAAAACATGCTTCCCATAAAGATATAAATAATATATATATTGTAATAATAAGGAGAGACAGCACTGTCCTGAGTAAACTGGAACTCTGCAACTCTGTTCTCAGGAGGGAACAGCTTGTTGGATGTGCATTGAAGGGCCAGTCAGGAATGACCACTGGGATATGTTAAAGAGCAAATTAGGCTTGTCAGTGCATGACCACAGGGATATGTTAAAGAGCAAATTAGGCTTGTCGTGCCTGAATTATAGATGGAGCCTTTCTGTGTTTCTCCCCTGCTTTCAGGCCTCTGACTGAGGAAGAAATTGCTGACTTGAAAGAGAGACACTACGACTCCATTGCTGAAAAGCAGAGAGTTGTTGATCTGAAGCTTCAGTCAGAGGTGAGTGGTTACAATGCCTAGTCCAGTAGGGATGGGTTTCCTTTTAAAAAAAAGTTAAAATCAACCCTGAACGCCAGGAGAGTCCATGAAACAACTGGATTTTGTTCAGCAGTCGGTAGTTTTTTAGGGCCCATAAACACAGGTGGCTTCTTTTTAATACCCTCTTAGCTGAAAAATGGAATGAAAGGGCCAGGTCTCTGGCCAGGATCTGTTAAATTTAACCTTTTTTTTTTTTTTAATGGGGAATACTCTTGATTCAACTTTTCTTGGGCTCAAGTTTTTTCCACAACTTTTCTTAAGAAAAAAAAAACAAACACATAATTTTTTGTTTTATTTTACTGCTGCAGCAATTAATGGGATATGATGTGGGATATAATGTAGGACTCGAATGATTTTTAATCAAATGCCAGTGAATTATGGAAGTGAAAAGATTTAAATCTTTCAGTGTGCACTTCATAATAAAATGCAACAAGCACTTAGAGCAATTCACTAGTAATGATGTTTATTCAGCAGTTACCTAAATTTCTTGGGATGTTTGGTCTGTGGGGGGGAAGCTGTTAAACTCACTTAATGTTTTAGCTGTAGTCGATTTTATTTTATTTTTTACTTTCTAGCTGCTTTTCTTTTTTGTTTTATTGCACTTATGGCTTTATTGCTAGGAAGATAGATAGGTTCTGCTTTTGTTAACCATTACTGTTTTGTTCATATACAGTTAGCCTTACAAGAGGAGAAGTTAAGACTAGAAGAGGAGGCTTTATATGCTGCACAACGTGAAGCAGCCAGGGCAGCAAAGCAGAAAAAGCTCTTGGAGGTGAGGGGGAAAAAAAGACCCCAATATATATATCAGAGCCTCTGTTCTCTTCCCATGTATGCAGTATTCCCTGATATCCTTCCCCATCTCAGGAAAACTAATGAGGAAATGGCTTTGGCCTGTAGAGAAAGAAATGCAAGATTTGAAAGTACAGCAGCTGAAAATCACCAGAATTGTTTGAAACAGCTTCTGTCGCCGAGTATAGATTTGGAATGGGTTACAGTTTTAATCTATAATTATCTTCACACACTCCTTACATAATATGTAGAAGTCACTGATCTTAAATGTAAAACGATCTTTAGTGGTTTTCTGGTTAAAAAACTCCCTGAAGTTAAGCACGTGTTGTATCATTTAGACTTGTAAAATGTACTTTATGTATTTGTGCACTTAATTGTCCCTTATCTCTGTGGTTTGTGTTGACCCTGCTTTAGAGTTTTCATCTAATATTTATGTCACTAAGTATGGCTCTCATTTCACATTTCTCTGTCTCTCCTCTTGCCATTTGGTGTGGGAGGGTTAATTCTTTCTTTCTGACCTTTTTGCCTGCCTTTTTTTTTTTTTTTTGATAACACTTTTGGTCTATATAAAGCCAGCAAAAGTAGATATTTATTTTTTTTTAATGGCATTAACTGGTTTTTGTAGAAGTTCTGTGCAAGAAGTGCTATTTTTCTTGTCTTTCACTATTTTTAAGATACGCTTCTTTTAGTCAGGACCTCAGATAGGAGGGATTATAGAGATTTTAATTTCCTCTTCATGTAAAATTAGTACCACTTATCTCCTGAACAAACAAACCCCTCAAAAGCCATCAGGATTATGTGGATTTCTAAGGAAGCATTTTTGTATAGATACCCATCAAGCACTTAGCCCTTCGAGATAAACCAGCAGCTATTTTTGAATGCATCACTCATCCCTCTGCTGTTTGTGGGCACAAATGGGAAAGTGGCTTCTTCCTTGGAAGTCTGGCCTCCTTTAAAACTCATTTGGCTTGCTGATGGTGCCCTACTAAATGTCAGGGTTTGCAGCAGCAGGGAATGTTAATATATGTGTGTCCTGGAACTGGCAGTGCTGGATGTTGGCACGTGACCTGGCAAAATGGGGAGATAATTTAAATTGGATGTTATGTGGGTATATAAATCCTATAAGAAAATTGTTGCATGTGTCAGTAATTGATTTTGACAGACTTGTTGGCTGTGCTGGTGCCAAATTTCTGTCTCTCTCTCCGTGTCTTCTCACCTAAAAAACCACCATAATGTGATATTTCTACTTTTATGCTTACCGTTTCCATACTGGTTTCAATCTGCAATTGTTATTATTATTTAAATATCCAAGATGGAAAGTGTGCTAAAACCCAAAGCTACCATCATCTTGGGATTGAAAAAAATACCATATCCAGTGCAGTTATCTCACCACACTAATTACCCAGCAGAGAGCAAGTCTTAGATGAAGCTGACATTGAAAATTCTGGTTTCTTTACCCCTGCTTTTCTTTGGCAGGGACAGATCCATTAAGGCTGAGAATAGATTTTTCAGTCACTGGATACATCAGACTTGTCTCTAAAACTAGCACATTCAGTTTTATCACAATCTTTGTCCTAATCACTGAACAATTACTGTTTCTTAAGTGATTTACCGTGAGTCTGACAGTTTCTGTGCCTGCTTTTTATCCTCCCGTTTTTTCAAGGCAGGAAAAAGAAACTTGAGACAACTTCAGTTGTTTAACCCCCCCCCCCCCCCCAAAACTTAAACAGAACCCTACTTCCATGTCTGTTGTTCCTCTAGTAACTTAAAAAATAAAGGCCCTGATGGCTTATGTTGCATTTTTCATTCTGGTTTTGCCCAGTGCATGCCATGAAAGCTTTAAGAGTGTCGAGTTATTAATCCTTTTGGCCCAGCAAGGCAGCAAAGCTGTTATTAATATGGATGAGGCACTTAGGGCTGAGGAGATGGGATAAAAGGATTTGTAGGGAATATTTCTCTTGAATAGAGGTAGAGTGACTATCAGACATCACCCAGGTGTCAGCTGTGAGCTGAAAATACCTGTGGCTTAAGAAGAGAAGACAAGAGATAAAAAAAAGACAGGTGCTGTCATGACTGAGGGGGTTCTAAATACTTATGCTTGGGGTTTGGGTTTTTTTGGGATGCATTTAAAATAGGTTTCTTGAGAGCTCTGTTTTGAGTA
This sequence comes from Chiroxiphia lanceolata, assembly GCF_009829145.1. Taxonomy (NCBI): domain Eukaryota; kingdom Metazoa; phylum Chordata; class Aves; order Passeriformes; family Pipridae; genus Chiroxiphia; species Chiroxiphia lanceolata. Next base: position 73,625,977 of record NC_045640.1, on the reverse strand, counting down.
TGTAACTCTTGAGTGATTGCATTCAGCTTTTTCAACAATGTACTTCTCTTGATAGCAACGTAGGCAGCAAAGGATAACTCAGAGAGCACATGCTGTAAATAATGGAGAGTTTCAGAGGTAAGAGATCACCTTTTATTCATGATAATTGAGAACCTTGAGCGTTTCTACTCCTGCCCTTCATCTGCAAAGTTAAGAGGGGAGTTTGCATCCATTCTGGTTTTCACTGGAGTTGTTAAAAACTGAACCTGGTCCCAGCTACTAATACATACGTGCCCACAAAATCTAGCACTTTGTATTAAAAAGGTGTTTATATGTGAAGTCTCAGCTAATATAAAAATCTTTTATTATTCAGAACCCTGCTTGAAATACCCAGTAGAGATACTCTAATTGAATGGTTTATACAGTCTGCCTGTTTCTTCATTAATATTATTAATTTAATTCTCTTCACTGCCACCTTCTGTTTTCGGTGTTGGGGGGGAAAAAAACCAACCAACCAACATTAAAAAAAAAATCCTCAGAAAAATTTCCTGTGGAATGGTGCTCGAGTTCAGAAAAAAAAAATGTTAAAATCCAACACCTGTTTTTGCATGGAGGAGAAGGAGGATAGAAAGGGTTTTCAGTTAGGGAAGTGCAGTTAGAAAAGGAGCTGGGAAAACTGAGGTTTTATGGTGTGAGTAGGAACTAGCCAGATTTTAAAAACAAAGGACTGGAGGAGCAGGATTTGGATTAATTAGTTAAAAAATGAATTGAAAATTAAGGAGATTTTACCTACAGTGATGAAGAGAGGGGAGGAGGTTTTGGGACGAAAGTTAATTCATTTTTAGCTGAAAATACTACTAAAAGTTGAGCAGCAGCACAGACTGGGAGAGGATGTGATGAATAGGAACAGAAGAGCGTTTTCCAGACCGTTTTATAAAGAATTTAGCTCAAGGTGTATGTGCTTTGTAGCACAGAGCTGGGGGGGCACATGGATTGACATATTTTAGGGCATCCTTAGAGGTTCAGGAAGCTAAAGAACTGTGCATTGTTCTTCCAGCTCTGTGGCAGAGGAGGATCTCGATCCTTTCTTAAGGAACACAAAATTCCAGTACGAAGCTTTTCGAAGCAGCAGTAAGTCTTCCTTTCCTTATGCCTGCCCTGAAGTACTCTGAGGAGGACAGAGTGCTATTTCTTTTTCTAGGAAAAAACCATAATTTATTTTTATTTTTTTATTTATAAATTGGGTATGCACAGATCTGTATTAAAAACTCTGATAGAAGATAAAGGGTGAACTTTCCTTGTCAAACCTGTGTATTATTAAAGATGCAGATGTGTGTTTATAGCTTTTTTTTAAACCATCTCTTAGCAAAGCAGTTAGAATCATCATAATAATGGTTAGTTTTTTTCCTAATGCAGCACAAGAGGGAATTTGGTTGCCTGTATTTAAAAATTCCACTAACAGTTTAGAGGAAAGCCATTTTATAAACTTTTATCCACAAACTGTGATGACAGGACAATGATCACTAAGAAATGGGAGGAGTGATGGCAATTCTTGAGGAAATATTGCCAGTAGTTCGTTCTTCTGGGGGGAGAGGGTTGATTTTTGGGGGTTTTTTTACAGGTCTTCATACAAGTCCAGCTGACATCTTATTAAATTCCTCTCTGGTTCTAATTAGATAATCTCCTAGTGAAGATGACTGTTAAAAATCTACAGATTATGCTTTGATGTGAAGTGCCTTTTCCAACGCTCCTGAGCTTTAAAGGGCCACAAAGCACAATAAAAAGCTTAACTGAATGGTTTGCTTTTGCATATTGAACCCCGAATTCAAGTCTGGTTGTGAATTAAAAAGAACTTTTTTATTTGTTTTACGTAGGGCTTTCCTCTGATGCCACAGTGCTGACACCCAACACGGAGAGCAGCTGTGACTTAGTGACCAAAACCAAGTCAGTGAGTGGGAACGACGACAGCACCTCCTTAGATTTAGAGTGGGAAGATGAAGAAGGTATTTATGACTCCAGTTTCATTCTGAATGTATAAGTTACAAACCCTGACAGTTTAAAACTGTGTGGATTGTAAATCTGTGGGTTTTTTCAAAGGGGAGGGGGATTTAAAACTTAATGCAATTTCTGGCCCAGTCTGGAGTGGTTAAACTGTGAGTTATTTTTACCGAGAGAATTCCTTATTTTGATAAATGTGGACGTAGCCCCAGTAAGTAAATGAATTTATTTGGGTCCTTTAGTATCCCAACCAAACAAATGGCAGAGAAATGCTGCCCTCTGGTGAGCCAGGAGCAGAAGGAACAATTTATTCTTTTAAAATGTGGAAGTTGGTCAGGAGTCTTGGCTGAACTATTTTGGGAAAAACCCTAATTACTTTTACTGTAACTTTTCCTGGGAATTTAGATCTGTGTTCCAGCAAATATCCCAGCTGTCCTCTTTGCTGCTGCTGTGTGTTACAGATACTTTTTGTTTTATTTAGTAAATCTGCAAAAGCTCTTGTCGTATTTCCAAGTTTATCCAAAATTTTGAGACCTTGACTCCTGAAAAGCTCACCAAAAATCAGGATTTCTTTTAGCCAATGCATAGCTGATTTTTTGGGGGTTTTTGTTTTGCTTTAATAAACTGTTTCTGACAATCTTTGTGCAGATTACATGTTTAGCACTGTATATTATACTATTATTTAGCTGCTTGGAACATGAACATAAAATCTGTAATTGGAGTCTGATGAAGGGAAAAATTTATCTCTTGGATTTTTTTTTTTTTCCTGTGCCCCCCTCCAAAAGTTGTGGGTTTCAGTTGCAATATGTAACTTTTTAATAATAATTAGTTACTCCAGATTTAAAAGGGGAGTTTATTTGGGAATGTACAAGGATTGCAGTGAATAAGGGGAGGATTTAGGGTGCTTTTTAATGGAATCTTGGATGTATTTGGGCACTACTCAGAGCAACATTTTTACCTTATTTCCTGTGAAGTTAAATTCACATACATCTGAAATAAATCCCAGGCAAACTGAAGACCTTTCCCAGACCAATGAATCCCAAATTTTAGCCGGGTTGTTTTTTCTAGCAGGAACATAAAGGTAATTCCCTCAAAATCTGGTGTTTCACGCAAACGTGCCCTTAAATCCCAGGGATGAACAGGATGATCCCGATGAGGGAACGCTCCAAAACGGAGGAAGACATCCTCAGGGCAGCCCTGAAATTCAACAGCAGGAAGACAGGGAGCCACCCAGCCTCGGCCTCCGACGATTCCAACGGCCTGGAGTGGGAGAACGACTTCGTCAGCGCCGAGATGGACGACAACGGCAATTCCGAGTACGCCGGCTTCGTCAATCCCGTCCTGGAACTGTCGGCGTCGGATGTGAGGCTCTCGGATTCCGACCACCAGGACAGATAGTGACCCTGCACCTCTGCTGCGTCCAAATGTGACCAAGTGGCACATCTGGGACCAAATGTTGGAAAGGGAAAAGAGAATGTACGAAGCCACTGTTGCTCTTTTGTGACCCGCTTCCCTTTTCCTTACCACGCGGATCAGCAAAGGAACGGGAATGACTTTGCTGTCTGAACGAGTTCAGAATTTAAGTGCAATTTTATCATCTACCTTCTCGACTTCTGTGAAAACTGGGATGGTTCTGTTGTGTATATTTCTGGGTATCTGGATTTAATATAAAATTATCTGCACTAATTGAAGCTTCGTGGCTTGACATATCTATATATTTTAACTTGCCTTTTTCTTTTTTTTCCTCTCGGTGTTTATACTGATTTTTTGTTTTTAAAATTCATCGTTGGCCTAATATTTATGTCAGAAAGTCTTATATAATTTATGTAATACTTGAATATAGAAAAAGAATTTAAAAGAATTTTTTCATTTCCAGTCTGTGCTTTTTGACTTGCTCTTCAGCTGTTTTAGAGGGCGCAGCAGGAGCTGCAAAACAAATCTGACACGTGGCAATTTGCAGACTTTTCCCTGTCAAGCTTAAAAGTCTTCCTAGCCTTGTGTTGTCCTTTTCCCATTAATTTTTTTTTTTTTTTTAATTATTTTATGCTAAGCACGGTTAACCTCAATGAACATGGTGAAAATCATCAGGGTAGGTAAGATATTGTCTTGTATAATATGCCAGACTTCAGTAAGCGTGTGCTGGATAGAAAAACGAAAATAAAATTAAAATATAAACTCTTCATGTGTCAATAAACTGGCAAATTTTAACCAGTATCTAGTAGAGAACTGGGAGGACCAAAGTCTTGATTTCCTTGCCCCTCCCCTGCAGATCAACATCTGTTGCTGCAGGGTCCTTAAAATTCTTTAGTTGTGGAAAATTTATAGTTCAACTGGACTGGAACAATTATTGGAATCAACACTCTGTGAGCAAACTGGGGGAGGGACGAGAAGAACGAGGACCTAAAGACTGAATTTCTATCTCTGCATTTTAAAAAGAAAGGAAAAAGGTTGATGTTTTAATGGTGTGTTTAAGTGCTCTGCCTTTCCTGTGCCTCTAAACTGGATGGTCAATCCTGCAAATACGGGCTGAAATTCAAGGAGGTTTCAGTGACTGCACATCTGGTGTCAAGTGCTGTGTGGTCTCCCCTGATATTTCAAGTTATACTTTAAAAAAAAAAAAAAATAAAAGATGACTTGTAGATCTCAAGCTTTCCCCAAAGTTTCAAGTTGCAAAGTAAAGCCATTCTACTCTGCTGTTATTTTGTGTAGCTGTTTTGTTTTTCCATGGAGAAAAAGAGGGCAATGGGGGTGTAACTTCACTGTGGTGGAGCAGAAGGAACACGCTTTGAGAAGTAATAAACCATCACCATCATCATCATCACAACTGAATTTGTTGGTGAAAGTTGTGGCGCCGGTTTAAATCATCTGAGACCACACAGAATATTTGGGACATTACAGTGTGGATAGGGAACCGCACACTTGGATAAAATACATACAAACAACATGAAAGAACAGATAAATCCTGCTGGTGACATTGCACCTCTCGATTTCAGTTTGTAGCCACGTCTCTGAAAACCCTTTAATGTTGTTATTTACGTTCGCAATGCCTGTAACGAGCTTTAAAAGTTTGTACACACCAACTGTATATTTTGGGTTTGGCGTAAGCTACTGCCTGTGTGACTTCTCCTGGACTATTATTTGTATAATATATTCCTGCTGGGAACGAAGGCGACTTATTTAACGTGTAAATAACACATTTTTTTTCTAACCTGCTGAAGCTGTCGCCTCCCCTGCGCTGGTCACTCCTTTCCCTGGCCACGAGTGACCACGAGCCTGGCCCTGCCCATGCCCTGAGGAATTCCTGACAGTCCTGCTCTTAGGATGGACAGTGACCTAGGAAAAAGAAAGCAGCTTTTTCTGTGATGGGCATGTTCTGCAGCCAGGGTTAATAACATTTTCAGAGCTCAGTGCACCTTTGGTGCTGAGCGACTTTGGAAATGACGCTCGGTGTTTGCGGATATTTAAGAAATGGAGGGATTCTATGAACAGCTCACTGTAGAATGCACATCTGTACAAATTTAAAAGTCATTAAAATTTTCACTCAGTCTTAATGCTTGGCAGTGTGCTGTCTGTGGCTGGGTTTTTTGGGCTGCCAAAAAAAAAAAAAAAAAAAAGAAAAAAAAGCACCATGTGAAGGCAAATTGTTAAAACATTAACCAAAATTACCTGTGCATCAGCTCACTAAGGAAGGTTTTAAGAAACGATTGGCTGTGTCCTTAACTCCTGAATCCCACAGCATCCCTTCTGGAGACCCACTGTGTTGGAAGGGAAGCTCCAACCAAGTGGCAGTAACTGAGAACCTGGGGAATTTTGGAGCGTGGAGCCCTTCTCCTGTTGGAAATGAGCAGCTGTACCCTCATACTTCAAAGGTAAAATAACATTCCTTGTTTTAAAATAACTTCTGCTGGTCACATCAACATAGTGATAGGGTTCATTTTTTAATGCATGTTTTAGATGGTTAATTCTTACCCCAAGTAAATACAGTTCTTTGTCGATTGTTGCTTGGAAACCAGTAAATAGCTGGGGGGTTGTTTCCATGCCAAAGGTGTGCTCCTGGTTCCTGGAGATGTGCCTAAGGAATGCTCTGCTCTGGCTCCAAATCTGCTGAGGCTCAGTGCTCTGAACTGTGCAGACCAGACAGAAGATTCTTCTCAGGTTAAGTGCTGTTTGTAGATGCTTCTGTTTATATATTGCCTTGAGAATTTCAGGTTGGGGTTGTCACTTCTTGTTTAGGTAACAGCCCAAAAATGGTGAGCAATTAATATGATCAGTGCCATGGGCTGATGTCCTGTGTGACAGAGCCAGTGAACAGAAACTGGATTAACACCACTTAATGACGCTATGAGCAACCTGTCTTTTAAGCCCAAAGAAGTACAAAAGGAGGACTGTAAAAATTAAGTATGACCTCAGCCTAGTTCCAAGAGTGGAAAAGATGGGAACAAGGTATTTTTTGGCAAGGATGAGATGAACAGGCAAATCCCACATAAGCCTGTGTTTGAGTTTCGTTGCCTCTCCCATAAACTTTTTCTCGCTTGTGGTTGGTTGCTTTAATCTCAGCTGTTCCTCCTCTCAGCTATAATTATGGTTTTCTTGGAATGATTAATGCTGGAATGCATCCTAATATTTAGGGATGATAAGATGGGTAACTCCTATGTATGATCTGATTCTTTCCAGTGTGTCTTTCAAGCAAACTAAAATACTTGGGGAGGGGGGAGGAAGTGCCAATGAAAAGCTGAGCCCCTGACAAAGCAAAACTTCACTGAAACAATATGAAAAATAATTAGAAATATTTGGGGTGGGAGGTAGTAGAGGTAGGAAACTAGTGACTCTTACCTTGGTGCAATGGCACTTTTGGAAAGCCCAGAACAGTGCCAGTGAAAATTTCTTACGTGGAAATAATTTTACTCCCCATAAATTCCTTTTAGATCGTAGTTGTAAAAGACATCAAATCCTTACTAGGCAACCAAATGCTTTTTATTAAGGAATTTCTCTGGGTTTTTATGTACTGTGATCACTGACACTGCATGTTTGTTTACATCACAAGCAAAAGCAGTTAACTTGCAAAAAATACAGATTTGATTCCATTTTAAAAAACAAGAGAGGAAAAAAATCTTGCTGCGAAGTTAATAAAAACATAAACTCAAAAGGACTTTGCTGACAAAGCGTTTCTAGGTTGCAAAATTCGGGAAGTTACAACCTAGGCTTGCAAATACTGTTTGGAATTCCATGTCAAAAGCGAAGCACAACAAATGCAGTGAGGAATTAATGTCCCTCCTTAGCTGGGACCAAAACCATGTAGTGCATGCTCTGTGTTAATAATGCCTGTTAAACATCCCTTCAAGGCACGTGGTCACAGCTCTGGAATGGAACCTGCTGCCCTGGATTTGAGTGGCCCCCTGTCTCCCACGGGCAAAGTGGTGATCAGAGAGCACTTATGGCCCTGTGAAGGCAGTGCCAGGAATCTGTTCTTGCCTGGAACAAAGTACGTTCTGGAATGCCCGTGCTGAAAACACCGAGTAAGAAGGGCTGATGTGCAGGGGTGAGAACCACCAGGAACACTGGACTGAGGTGACAGCCTTCCACGCTGGAAGCTGTGCAGGCTCCAAAATCTGATCCAGCCTCCTCCTCCTCCTCCTCCCTGCTAGCACGGCTCGTTTTCATCCATCTCTGTGGGGCTTTTGTCTTGGCAGAGAAAAATGGAAGAAGAAATGCCACTCTCGGGTACCGGCTGCAGGGACGGCAGGGGTCTCTCCTGTAAGATCGGCGCTTCGGCCAAGTGCAGGTGAGTCTCAAAATAATCCACGGACTCCCCTTCCTGGATCTCTGCCAAGATCTGGTAGTCCCCAAAACAAATGACGCACCTCCAGGGCAGGTCGATTTTGTTCAGGTAGCCCAGTTCCGTCTGGTTCACGGTCAGCTTTGTCCTCTTGCTCAAGTTCTTGATCTCGAAGCAGCGCTCCGAGCTGTGGAGCTTCCGGTAGAACTGCAGGGAAAACTGGACCCGGGAGACGCGGGCGTCCATCAGGCTGTAGCGGCAGGCGCTGGAATCGCGGCCGAACTTGGCCGTCTCGTCCGCCCTGACCTGCTCTCGCTTGCAGAAGTTCAGGCAGCGGAACATCATCTTCTCCCCTTGGCAAGGGTGGTAGAAGGTCATGTGGAGGCACGGCACCGTTTCTTCCGTCTCGGCGTCCTCAAAGGAGCTCATGATCGAAGAGAGTCCCTCGGAGAACAAGAGAGAGGTGAAAAAAAATCACCGGCATGAAATCGCCGTGGGGCCAAGCAAATTGGGTTCGGCGTGGCATTAAAACACTTCGTGTGCTATTGTGCAGCAACTGGATAGAATTTATAGCAAACTGGCTGACAAGTAAATGTGATGAAAGCACTGGAGCAAAGAAAGGAGACTTCAGGGCTCTGAGAAGCACCCGTGACTGACCACTGCTGCCAACCAGCTCTTCGTGAGGATCCCCCGGGTAGATTTATCTTTGCAAGAAATATGTCATTTAGGAGTAAGATTTACTTTATGGGCTTAAAATGGAGCAGTGAAATGGAGCAGCAGGTACTGCCTCTGTGCTCTGCTCCCATGGCAGTCCTGTGACTAGAAGGTATCAAATTACTTTTACAACCAGTCTGTCTGTAGGCAGTAATAATTCAAATATGTATAAAGCAACTCCTTTGGCTCTCGGGTCAGAATTTACCTCTTGCATGAAACAAAACAGTGTTTAGCACTGACTGCTCTGACAGTGTGTAAAGTGAATGCAACAGCTGGAGTATTCTCTAGACCTAAATGAGGAATTGTCACCAGCTCAAGGCATTTCCCCATTGCCTGTTGGCAAATCCCAGCTATCCGATGCAGAACTAAAAATAAGTAACTTTTCTTGGCTTTGGTTGGTTTTGTGTGTGTTCTTTTAAGCATCTCGCATGCAGCACAGAGATGCCTGACTATGAATTAAATTCTGTTTCAAGGTCTGAGCGACTGCAGCGCATCCTAATAAAATCTGAGGCACCTAAGGGAACACTGTGATCTGTTCCCCCACAAATGCAAGGCCAGTGTCTTCCTGCACTGAAACGGAGTCTAAAGAAAGAAAAGTCTTGGCACTTTAAGTAGGAACAAGAGAATGAGTTCCCAGTTACTCACCAGCGAAACATGTGAGCGGCCATTTAACTGGTTTCGTACAGGGCAGATGTTTGCCACGTTTCTCCTGCTGGATTGCAGTGAGTTCCCAATGTGTCTTAACGCAGGTCTTGAGCTCTCTCAGTGCTTACAATTTAATCTGGGGGGTTTTATGAGTAGGTGATTCACCACTGCAATTAAATGATGACTTGTGTTTTGTGATGATGGAGCTGACCTGCGTTTTTGAAGGCTCATTTACGCCGCTGTACATAAACACCAAGCACAGTGAACGGCGGTGTGTCAGTGCATCGTTTTCTGTGTGAAAGCTCGAAACCACTTCCTTCTCCCACCTTTAACACAAAAGCAGCAGCAGTTCTGACACTCAGAGTAGCTCAGCTTGCTTACTGAAGTAGACTACGGCAGTGCAGATGATGAGAGGAACAGAAAATTTCAAGCAGAGCTCACGTTAAAACGAACTAGGAAACGTCATCTATGCTTTTGGCAGGAATACAGAGAGAGACACCCTGATGGCAGGTTATTCCTTTGCCACCTGTGAGACAAGCTGTGGTGGCACCAGCATCCATCCTTCCTCCTGGTAGACTCCTCAGCTCCGGTATGCTGGAAGCAGCTCTGTGAGCAGCAGGGACCGTGTCTGTGTCTAATTCTGCCCTTTCCTGTTTTGCACCAATAAGGGGATATTATATGAGGTCATTTCTGGTGAAAGGGGAAAACCACGAAGTCCTTTGATTTTCCTTAGTTCTTACATCAGCTTAGAGACAGTTTTCTGCCTCGAGACTTGGGCTGAATTTGATACCAACTTAAAAGCACGTTCTGCTTCAGCTATTATCTTTGTTACTTGGTTTCTGAAACGCACCAGGAGTAGGCAAAACACGGGAACGGAAAGATACGTTTTGAGAAATCTGATGTGTACACAGATCAATGCATAACACTGGCTTTACTCACGTGTTAATGATGAATTTTACAAATGGCTACATTTATTACGCAAGACCAGCCACCAGTTGCTCCAGCAGCACCCACAGACCCTGTTATCTATCTACTTATCTATCTATCCTCGTGTACCACCTCAGGCATCTCCACCCCAGCTGGCCCCGTCCTGCCCTAAAAGTTTATCGAGGCTGAACATGCTTAACATACTGTAAGTAATCGCTGAAGGAGGTTTTACTCACTGGAGCGTTCTGGTCAGAAGTAAACTTTCTCCAGTTGAATCCGGGCTTCTGCCGCAGCTCCTCTCCCCGCTCTTCTCCCTCCGCACCTTCGTTCGAGACAAACCAACCGTGATCTCATCTCATCCCATCCTGTCCCGCGGTGAAGCGTCACCATCCCCGCTTCCAGAGGCAGTAGAACGACGCGGAGCACTAAAGCGCACGGGCTCCCGGAGCAGGGGGCTCGGTGCCGCCTCGCCAGCCCGCCCCGTCCTCCCGACCGAACCCGCCGCCTCCATCGCGACCGCCCGAAACACACCCCCTGGCTCTCCCCGCTGATCCATCCCGCCTCCTTCCGTCCCTTCCTTCCTTCTCCTCACCTCCTCTCCTGGCGAGGGGGTTCCAGCGGCTCCTCACGCCCGGTAATTTCCCCCCGGGAGCCGGCGGGAAGCGCTGAGGCGGGAGGCGCTGAGGCGGGAAGGGCTGAGGGGGGCGGCGCTGAGGGCACGGCGGGGCCGGAAGTTGAACTTAATTTTCGGGGGGGAAAAAAAACCCCAAACGAACAACTGTCACCCCTCCGAAAAAACCGGCAAATGGTAAATTATTTATTGTGGTGAATAAATCGAAAGACATTTCAGATTTTCAGCTGTGCCGCCCCGGGGCTTTACGTGGGCATCCGTCGTGCCCGGAGCCACGTCGGGGATCAGACCCAGAGTGTCGGGCAAAATAATTTTCACCCCCAAAGGGAACACTTCGGAGAATAAAATACACTAAGTAAGCGTCACGTCACAAGCGCAACTTGTTGACCCGGTGGTGCCCTTAAAGTGATTATTTAAAAATATTTGGTTGTTTGCTTTAAGCAACCGCAGTTCAGCTTTTTAGTGCACCGCCTTTGGGAAATTACCTAAATAACCCAATCCTTCCCTGGCCGCTGATCTAAGCTGAGCTGAAAACTTCACTTTTTGGTTTGGTTTGGTTTGGTTCTGCTCTTTAAAAATCCTGAGGCAGCTGTGCCGTCTGGTAGGGGGGGAAAAAAATGAGCAGTTCTTCCTCATCCAGCTGCTTAGTTTTTCTAAATAACCAGCACAGACCAAGAGGCAGAGTGGAGGAAAAATCTGTTCCTTTTCAATCCAGATGCCAAATATTCAGTGTCCTCTCTTTCCCGTGCCTGTACAGCATTGGGACTGGCGAGGCTGTGCCTCGATAAATGCTGAAGGTTTGCTTGCTTTGGCAGGCTCGGTGAAACGCTGCGTCGGTTCATATAAACTATTTTTCACTTGTGGGTTCTTTTTATACGTTCAGCAAACAGGTAAATGACTCGTGGGTTGATAAGCTCCTTTGTAGTTCTCGTGGAATAACTTTTATCTGTGTGCAGGCTGATACGCCTGTTCCATGTGCTCTTCTCCCCTGACATCAGAAAGAAAAAGGGGTTAAACTGCGTTTTGCAGTTTGAAAAAGCAGAGAAGAGAAACAGATTATTATTCCAAGTTTCTCCTGTAGCAGAATGCCTTTTCTGCACCAGGCAGGGCTTGGCCTGTGTGCTCACACATGAAAACAAAAAGGCACTTTGCTGTCTTCCTGGAAAAGCCAGAATTGTGCAACCCTGCTATTTATTGCATCTGTTGATAGTTATAATTCCTGTCAGCCCTTTGCTTCCGGAAAGAGTCTGATTCCCAGACTGCAAGAGAGTTTTTCTGATAGGATTGTTTTGATACTTTTACCTATTGAGGTATGTGAGTACCTTTCCTTTTTTTTTTTTGTTTCTGGGGTTGTGTAACATCATATTAATTACATATTCCTTATTATTTTAAGTATAGCTCTTTGTGATTTTGTACAGGGGAGGGCAGGAACTGGATTTACCGCTCCTGCCTTCCGTAAGTTTTTAACCAGTTAAAATGCTGCCAGCTTCAGGAATACAACTCCAGGTTTGCCCCTTATATGAGAAAAAAAACAAATGCAGGCACTCTCTGCCTGCTTCTGGGGGTTTTAGGTGACCTTCCTGCTGAAATGTTTCTGTGCTTTACTAGAGTTCATTTCTGTATTACAATAACAAAATTTCTTCGGTCAAAAGCGAAACTGCAAATAAACACGTCATTTGGGCTGTTTGTGATACATGGGCTGACTGACTGAGGTGGTTTTGAATTGGCTGTGATGGTACCTTATTTATTTTTCTAGCAACTGGTTGCTGTAACTGCAGAGCCTGAATAGGCAAAATCCAAAAAAACCAAAAAAAATCCTAAGTATTCTTGCATTTCTTTCAGTCGTGATTGACTTAGAAAGTCGGGGTCGGTGAGGGGAAACATGTTTCTTTCGCTTTCTGGGAAGTTCGCGGTGGGCGAGAAGAGTTGTAAGAAAGTATGTTCTCCTAATGGTTTGCCTGCCTGGTTATGGGTTGGGAACGCCGTGGTGATATTTAAGGCAGAAATGGTGCTTTTCTGCAGGGCTGGCTCTTGCCACAAGGGGACACGAGCCACGCGCTCTCGGTGTTTCCGTGTCGTGCATGTGGCAGGTGTGAGGTGGTGAGCTCAGCAGAAAGCTTGAGAAGGGTGCAAGAGATGAGTGAGTAGTTGTGTCGTCCGTCGTCCTCCCCCCAGGCTGGTTTTTATTTGCTTGTGCCCGGGCGATGCCGGGGTACGATACTGGTCACTGCCTCACCTGTACCAACGTGTGTTGGGTTCCAGTACCGACCTGTACCCTCCTGCTGCTCTTCCTCCCTGCTTCGCAGCCCTTTTATTATTCCAAACCACCTTAGCACCGAGGGCCCAGGAGTGGGAGCCGGTAGGTGGCAATGTGTGACCGCACATGGGAAGCCACCATTCCTTTGGGGGATTTTGGTGTTTCCTGAGTATTTGTTGTTGGTTCGTGGGGGTTTTCTTTCTTTTTTTTTTTTTCCTTATTTTTTTTTCTTTTTAAGTCAGAAGTTTCGTTTTGATATTGCAAGAGCTGTTGAGGTGCTTGTAAGTTAATGGTAACAGGGGTAACTTCCACGAGTTAGTTTGGGAAAGGCATAATGGAGGAGATAATTAGGTTTTGCAATAAGTTATTGTTACTGTACAGCAAACAAATGCCTCGTGTTCAAATGCAAAAGAAATAGGCCCTTCTCAAAGATAGGTGTGTTCCAAAGGTATCCCAGTGTATTCCACTGGATCTCAGCGTGAGAGGGAAGAGAGATGCATGAGGACGAGGAGGAGTGTTCACTCTGCACTCTTAGATCCCAGTGCCAAGAACAGCTCCACTCCATGAAGCAGAGAGGAGATCTTCCAAAGGAGGAAAAGAGAGCACTCTTCCCTCTATTTATTTCTTTGCTCCTTGTTTACTTGGGAAAAAGAAGTCTTCCATTTCCCATGTCACCTGACCTGAATAAACTGATGAGGAAGCTCGCTTGGAACACCAAAGGGAACTGTTCCTTACAAGATGGACTTTGTCATGCCCCTCTCCGAGGTCTTTTTTTCTTTCTACATTACAATCTGCCCTTGGTCCTCCTTTGGAGCCCCTCTGCCTTCTTCCCTTCTCTTCCTTCTTACCTTTCTGCTATCTCAGTTTCTCCTCCATCTTCCTGCCCCTCTTGCTGTCTGCTGTTCTTCCCTCTTACCATCCTCCTGGTTGTTCTTCCTACCCCCTCTGTTGCTCCTTGCACCCTTGGTTTATTTTTTTCTCTGGACCCTTTCTCCCTCTGTCTGGATTCTCTCTCCCTTTTGTCCACCCCACTGCCCTTATTCCCATATGGACACTGTGGAAAGAGGTGGAGGTGTTGTGATCTTGGAGTCCCTTCATATTGACAGCTGTGTCTTTGCAGGAAGGTTCATGCAGCTTGGTGGGAGAGAAGCTCCAGTAATTCCATGATGTGGAAAAGGAAAAGTAGGGGAGGTTCAATGCCATAGACCAGGTACTTGTTTCTTGCTCAAAATTAAATCATCTTTAAGGCCTGACACAGAATAAAAATTTCAGCTCTTCCCTATTGTTCTTTTTGGAAGCTGGAACAAAGCTTGGAGCCTTAAATGTGTTGGAGCATCACGTCTCCCAGAGAAGTTTGTCTTCATGAAGAAAATTAAGAACTGAAAAGGAAAAAAAAAAGTAATTTGTGCAACTATTTTGAAAGCCAGGAGGTTAAATGTTGCCTTCACCGGGCCCCAGATTTTACCATGGAGACTGAATCTGCCCTCTCTGTCTGGTGTGACACCAGTTAGATGGAGATAATTTCTGGGCTGAACAGAACCAACATTTCCAGCTCCCTTGATTAAACAAAGTTATTTTGAAGAGTTAAAGATGAACTGTATATAAACTGTATTTTGCTGTTATGTAGCAGAGCCAGAGAATATAGTGGGCTTTTTGTTGTTTTGGGTTTTTTACCCCTTTGAATTTGTGTAGATGTGAAAGTCCTAAAGATTCCACGTTGTGTGGCGCTAAAACCTCTGTTCCATTACCTCAGTTTATAGCATTTAGGGGCATGGAGTCAGCCTTGGAGGTACATACATGGCCCTTTTTCTCTTTTTTTTTTTTGTTAAATATGTGTATGATTCTGTCCAAAACAGCTCGAGTGGCTTCCTTCCTACTCCGGGAGGCAGGTGCCTGTTTCATCTTTACCTTTGATTGCTCTGGAAACCCCCCCTCGGCGCATTTGCTCTCTGATGAGCTTCAGAAAAAAAAAGAACTTTTTATCGCTGTAGGGACATAAATTGGCTTTGAGAGGAGGTGAAGGCAGCGGGTATCTCTTCCCTCTTGGCAGCCCCTTGCTTGGGACTCAAGTCTGTCCTTTACAGAAACTCCTGGTGGTTGGAAACAGCGGGATCTCGGAGCACGGGCAGCATCGGTTTATGGCTCTGTGTATGGTCTCACAAGGGAACACTGTTCAATAGGCTTCAAAGTGATTCAGCCCTGGCATAACCGTGGCTGTGGCCACATGTAATATAGCCTGTAGCTCTTTAAAGAGGATTAGCCTTAGATCAGGGACAGCATTCATTGCTGGGTCTCATGGAAAGCAGAATATGCTAATGAAATGGAAATGTCTACAGCAAACATTGCATAATATTGGGAACCTCAAAATTGAGCATTGTGCCTTGATATCTCTGCTGGAAGTCAAACTTTCATGTGGTTTGTTATTTCGAGAAAAAAATCAAGTTTATAATATCACCACGATATATAATAAATATATAATAAATCAAGATCCGATTTGCAGTTTTACTAGCAAAATTAAAAAGTTAACAGCAAACATCTGCAGGTTACTTTTCAAACGCTGTTGAATGCTTTAATGATGTCACAGCTTTCCAGCAAAGACAAAACCCAGCCACATCTTAAAATATCTTCATTTGGGTTTTCTGCAACAGGCAGAGGCTCGGTGGTTTGATCCTGCCTTCTCTTCCCAGCTGCCCTTCCATGGCTTTAAAAGCCATTTTTGGGCTTACAAGACTTTCAGCATCAGTCCTGCAGACACACTGTTTCTGAGATGCATTTCTGGGCCCTTTCACCTTTTTAAGGCACTGCCTGTCTGTCCATCCACCTCCACTGGCAGTCCAGTGGGCTTCATTTGGCTCTCCCGTTTCAGTTTTATGCCAGTCTTTGGAATGCTTGGGGTTTAATATTGTATAGATATATAAAAAAGCCCCCAAACTTCAAGGTGACCCGCGATTCCAACTGAGTCGAGGCGTTGTGGAGGATTTTAAGCCTCACAGGAAATTTGTGACCCTAAACTGAAGCTGCCTCAGTGCCTGGGCTTGAAACCTTTGCCCATGTGGAAGGGTTTTGACCTGCTCCAGGTGCTTTCCTCCTTGCACAAGCGAGCAGGAATTCCTGTCTCACCAGCCCAGCCCTGTGTGTTCGTGGCCTGGGCTTTGGTGCTCGGGCAGCACGTTCAGAAATGCAAAATATAAAAACTCCAGTGCTGGACTTTAAATACCCCGATGGGCCGTTGTGCTTTTGTGCACTTGAAGTGCCTCATCCCGCTCTGCTGGGGAATAAAAGTGCACAGAAAGCCTTTGGGAGGAAGATCCTTCTGACTCCACTTCCAAAACGTGCTGCACTTTCGTTGCTTCCTGGTTTTTCTCTCTCAGGATTTTGTTGTTCTGCAATTTATTTCTTATGGCTAAGTTTTGGGTTTGGGTTTTTTTTTTTATTATTTTGCTGTTTGGAAGGAGTTTGTTGGTTTTTTTTTTTTCTGTAGACGTGGAGGGTGGTGATCCATATTCATGAAAGAGAAGTCTTTCCAGCCCCTGCCTGGGTTGACAAAGACTTAGCTGTTTCACACAGCAAGCTGACTGGAATTGTGTGGGGCCTGCCTGCCCAGATTAGAGCAAACAGCCAGCTTATTCCTCCAGTCATCAGGCCTCCCCTTCCTAACAATTTCCCCAATTGTCATTTTGACAAGGCTGTCATTAGGTGATGGCTTCTTTTGGCCATTTTGCAGATAAAGATAATTTCCTTAAGTTCCATTTTATTTGACAACAAGTGGTTTGGGAGAGAAGGGAAGTGCTTCAGTAGTTTATGGATTAAGGGTTTGTCACTTCAAAGGCATCTTTGATCTAAAAATATGTGCTGTACCAAATTCATTATGTCTTTTTTCCCCTCTCTTTTTTTTTCTTTTTTTTTTTAGAACTTTTTAATTTATTGATCTGCCCCTCAATTATTCCTTTTTTTTTTTTTTTTTTCTTTCTTTACATCCCCTAGTAGTACTTGGGGATAGCAGTGGTGAGGAGAAAGTGCCCAAAAGGCCTCTCTGAAAAGTCATGACCAGGGCAAAACAACAGGTGCTTTTGTTCGGCGCCCAGCGCCGATGGATCTGCTTTTAGTCAGAGGTCCTGCCTGCTCCTGCCGTGGCAGCTCCGTTAAAAACTTGGGAGACAGAGAATATGTTTCATAAGGAGTGGCTTGTTGTACCTCTTCTGTTGGTCTGGGTCACTCCTCTGGCATAACTGGCCTAAACCCACGGATCTGGTGCAGTTTGGGGCTGGGTTTGGACTCCCTTTGTCCAGCGGTGGCAGTTGCTGGGTGGTTTTGGCTCTGTTCTGTGTCTGTGCTGCACTAAGAAATCCCAGACCTCACTCCAGGCTCTTTTCCCGGTCTGTTTGCAGCTGAAATGCTCTCCCAGGAAGCACCAAGCTTTGGAGCAGGCAGGTGCAGCGGGCAGCGAGTGTGTTGCTTCCCTGATCCCATCCACCCACGGAGTTGGACTCGACAATCCTTATGGGTCCCTTCCAACTCCAAATATTCCATGATTCCTAAGTGCAGGTCTGCATGGCCAGAGTTTCTCTTTGGGTGCTTCTGCAGGCAGAGCAGAGCACATGGTGGGGGTTTGAATACGGATCAAGAGCCGGGCTTTTCCAGCACCTGCCTTAGCTGTGTCAGGCACTGGGCTTCGCTTTCGCCCCTGGCAAAAACTCCATCCTTGGCTGCAGGAGCGTAAATCCACCAGGGTAGCCCATTACTGTCCCCTTACACAGACCTGGCTGGGGCTGGCATTTGTCCTGTATTAATATTAATATCTCTTCTCCCTCATTACCTCAGCTTTTTTCCTGTAATGTCACCTCTGTATTACACCAGCCGGCAAACCACCTCCTTGTGCTGGAGGCTGTTCTTGATCCCATTTCCAAACAGAAGCACTTCTGCCTCGGCTCTGGCTGGGGTGGCTGGGCAGAGGCCGGCTTTATTTTTTTTTTTTTTTTTCTTCCCTTTTGCCTGCTAATTGGCTGAGACCACCAGAATTTGGAGGACACAGATGTCACTGATAGTTTGCCTAGGGAGCACATTCATGCCCATCTGTTGCAGTCTAGAAGGCTGTTCATATATCCACAAGGCCTTCATTTAATTCTTGTCAGAAAGTAATGTAAATCCAGTTTACCTCAGAGGTCACAGCCAAGATTTATGCCAATGAGCCCCCTGCAATTTACACACACTGTAGTTGTATAGGATGAAAAGAAATCCTTTCATGTTGGTGCATATTAACAAGAAAGCTTGCCTTAGGAGAGGCTTTTTGATTGAGGTTCTTCCTTATTTTAATACAGCCAGTTGGGATGTCCAGCTTTACCGAAAGAAAACATCTAATCTTTAAGCCAGAGAAGTAAGCTAACTAATAACTAACTAACTAAAGCCCCTAGAAAATCCATTTAATTTTTTTTAAACCATCTTTTAGCAATGAAAGGTAAACCCTCTAGGAAAACACAAACATGTGTGCACTGAAATAGTCTGGAAACTGAATTTGCCTTCTGTGGAAGATGATATTAAATCAGTTATTGAAACCTTTACTAAATTAGTGTAAGCATGTTTTCTTTTTTTTTTTTCTCTCCTGTTTTATTTTTCAGTCCCTCAAGCCGTCAAATCTGAAAAAATAAAGCTGAGCCTGTTATTTTTGACAGGGGTGACGGGGAGGACTCCAGAAGGCTTGTGCACAAACCCACAGGAGGGAGAGCAGCTGAGGGTGCTGTGTGATGTGCACGGTCCCTGTTACCTGCTGCAGGTAAAAATACCAGCATCGATATTTATCAATATTTTTGCAGTCTTCCTGCAGAAATCAAGGCAAGATAAAATATCAGAATATGGAGGGAAGATGAGGCTATAAATGGACCAGCCACAATAGATCCAGCACTGGCTCTGTGTCATGATTTCACCCCTGTCTTTATTCAGCCAGAGACTCTAACAGCTTAAAGAGCTTCCCTAAAAATGAGTGTGGCTTCATCAACCTTAGGGAAAGCCCCATGTGGAAGGGCCACAGTACACCAAATTAGGCTGGAGGGAAAAACCAGCAGTGCAAGTGGTGCAGACACTTGAATTGAAAATGAGCTGTTAGAAAAGAAACACTTTTAAGTGCCTTGGTTATTAAAATGGCTGGTAGGAGGAGGCAGAGAAAAGTGGGATGCAGCGATGGATCGGGATGTGCCAAGATGATTACAAAGGGGTTTCAGAGTTGGGCACCTCTTTAGGCTCAGTGTAGTCTGAGGGTGTTCCTTTCGTTTATACTGGCTCCTCCCCCCTTTTCCTCCTTCCTTTTTTCCCCCCCCCTTCCTTTTCCCTAGTTTGTCTGGCCTGTGGATTTTACCTCAGCAAACACTTCCAAATGTTCCAGGCGTGAAAATCAGTATGATTTGCACAGTGTCATAATGACCGGAGTGGTTTGGGATTAGGAGGCAGGAGAGCAAGGCACTGAAATGAAAACGGGGCTCAGAGTCCCAAGTTCCAGCGTAGCACTTAAAATAATTAAAATGTTTATTTGAAAGTCAAAACAGCCTCGGTCATAAATAACTATCCATTCCTCGATTGATTGTGCCGAGTCCCAACCGAGAGCTCTGGGAATAAGCTTTATTTGCTCCCTGTTGGGATTAATCCATAAATGTAGTCTCCACATGGAACTCATCAGGTCTTTGCTTCCTCTTCATTAGTCTCCCTGGAACTGGAGGGTAGCCTGAAGAAGATGAAAATTAGGATAATATATTTTCAGGGAGAAAAGGTCTGATGATCTCTAATTTGTGTTTCAGGGCCATAATGCTGTGGAAAATTTCCCAAACGATGTTGTCTGAGAAACCAAGGCTTGTTATCCTTGCTGCATTTGAAGTTTGAATGCAGCAATTACATCTTCTTTTTCTTAAAGCCTCCAAAGCTAATTGCAGTCTTAAACTGGCTAGATTGACTCCCAGGCTTCCTTCCATCCACAGTAGAACTTAAAATTCCTTTCTCTTGACAGATCTTTTGGTCTTCTAGCCCAAGGGCTCTGAAATGTCACAGTATGGCCCGTTTCTTATTAAAGAGATCATTTCACTGTAGCCCACCCAATACTTCCCTCCATCCCTCTTGTTCTGCACCCCAGCTCCAATTAAAAGGCAACCACAGAAATGTTTTTTCTCATCCCCTGAGACCTTTGTAATATTTTTTTTCCATAACATTTGATGCAAGGAATTATTTTAATCCGGGCTCCAACCAGAAATGGCACAGATTTTTTTCCTCTCATAATTTTTGTTTTAAAGTGTCAGGCATTTAAAAACTGCCTGTGCCCAAAGCTGGAGAAAAACTATCACCAAAAAAATGCTTAAATCCTCAATCTGGTGCAAAATTGTTTTTATTGTGTGTTTTCAAAGAGCATTTCGAAGTGCATCCTTAGAGAAAGCATTTTCGCCCAGGCAGGTTTTTTTGCAGCACGTCAAGCTGCAATTTTTGTCACTTCAAAACCGTAGTCTCCTTAAAGCACCACTTGTTAGGATTTAAGGGAACCTTAGGAAAGCTGATTAGTAACCACTGAGAGGGTTCTGAAAGCCTCCAGAAGATTTTGCTGTTGTGCTGTTCGCCTTTAGTCTCGGGTCCTGCATTTCCACAGGTCCATGAGCTGCGTGCTTGGCTGTTCCCCTCTCCCAGCTGTCACTCAACGCCACAGCTGTCACAAAACACAACTTTTACAAAGTGGCATCTGTGTAAAGAGGATGCTGCCGTAGCTTAAAGCTCTTTGGTGCCGTTTTAAGCTGATTTTATGATGCGAGCCATTGTCCCCAGTGATGGGTCTCTGAAGACTCTCCACCTTCTCAGTACTAATGTACAGTTTATTGCGCTTTTCTCCCGGCGTCGCCGCCGTCGTAAATCAGCGTTTATCGCTCCGAGTGTCCTTGCTGTTTGCTCAGTTCTTTGGAGGAAAAAAACGCACTCCAAGAAAAATTCCTCTCTTGCTGACGTTCCTATATCGCTGCTGCGGACCTGGCAGCTTCCCGGTGAGTTAAGCCCTCCCAGCCCAAGGAAGCCAAGCGCTGTTACTTCCACACTAATTTGAGCTTCCCCGCTAAGTCCCGGCAGTTCTTTGTGAGGCTGGCAGCCTGTGTGGCTCACAAAGCCACGGGGCCCTCCTGCCTACAGGAAAGACCCAGTGGGATCTTCCAGGCTGTGGGAGCACAAGCTGGGCTTAAAAGTCGAAATTTGGGCTCTGAGCTCCACTGGGTGCTCTTAAATACCGTGTTATTCTTTGTAAGGGGAGATGTCCCACTGCTTATTTGCTTTAGTGGATCTTCCTAGCACACTGTGCTTGTGAGTATGTATTTACTGGGGCTGTGAGGTGGCAGCTGAACATAGGCCTTCTCCAACGTGCTTCTGTGCCCTCCTGAAGCAGTTCCTAGTTCCCAGGACTCATGTCCACAGTGGATCCGAGACAGGTGTATGTCTGCTCGGAACTCACTCGAGGGGACTCCCTAGAAAACGAGGGGGTTTTCTTTGGGAAATCAATTACACAAAGAAGTGGACTCAGGGCCAGATGGCCGGGATGCTTCGTCCCAACCTGGGAGGCACTCCTGGGACAGGCACACACTCCTTCCCACAGGGCTGGGTAATCAGAGAAATCAATTAGCAGATGTCAGTGCGGTTAGCAGAGCAAGCAACCCTGGCATAGGTGTGTTACTGTGACTGTAGCAGAGGAGGCTGCCTGTCTTTTTTCCCTGATGGATAACCAGCAACTGGATCAACTTTCCCAGACCTGGCAGGGTAGGAAGAGAGGAGTCTCCTTTCTGGCTGTTGTCACCAGGTTGAGATGTCTGTCCCTGATAACCTGGCAGTCCCTAGGAAGAGGGGACCTTTGTGAACTGGGATGTGGACTAGGACCCTGTGCCATGAGCAAATCCCATCAGGGTGGTGGCCTTTTTTTTTAGGCTGATCTTTGCCAGCGACAGGTAGTTCAGCCCCATCTCCTGAGTGGACTTTGGACAGCTGTAGCTGTGTCTCCAGCCCTGCCTCTGGCCCCATCTCCTCTTTCTCCTGAAGGGAGCCCCTAAATGGGCCCTGTGCCTGGTCCATCCTCAGGGATGTGATCCCAACACCCAGCTGTGCTCACCTGGCTCAAACCCTGCAGGACAGTGCCCTGCGTGGGGTGGCCCTGGCGGCTCTTACTTGGAGCTAAAAAAGATGGGAAACCCTTTCAGGGTTTTTCCTTCTGTTTTTGTCCATGGCTCTGCCTCTAGCTGATCTTTTTTACTTGCTCCCCAGCTGCTCTCACACGTCTGTGCTCCTGCCCTCGGCCTCCTTTTTTTTTACGGCTACTTTTTGAATTTCTTCTTTCTCTACCATTTGTCTGCAGAGTCCCACTGACTGGCTCCTGCCTCCAGGCTCTTTGCTGATGAATCCCATCTTTTGCCCTGCTCCACCTGCCCTTCCATGGCAGGCTCTCTGATCCTCTCTGCATTCGCATGAGTGCATCTCTTTTGCCCTCTGCTTTCCAATCTGGCAGCTCTTACTCGGGTGCCGTTGAGAACACGGGATATCAGCCACCAGCTCCAGGGGATCCAGCGATCCCAGAGCTGCGACAGAGAGGGGAAAAAAAAAACTCCCTGGAAATTTAGCTGCTCGAATGTGAGTCTTTTCTGGTCAGCAGAGCAAACTGTGCCTGTATGTGTGTTCCTTTGCACTGCACTCCCCTTTCTCCTCTAGTGCACCGTTTCCCTAATTTTAGAGATGACTTCACAGAGGCTGTTTCTGACTGTGTTGCTCCAAGCTGTGAGAACAGTTTTTTAGGTGAAACCGTCATCGAATTGGTGGGGGGAAAAAAGAAAAATGCCAAACCCAAATTATTTATTTTGTGCTTGATTTTTGCAAGCTGCTTAACTGGTTTGGCAGATGCTGAGCTGGATATGTGGGAATGGAAATGGGTTTTTTCCTGCATCACCACTGGCAATGTCCTAAGCATCCGAGGGACTTGCAGCGGTGCATCCATGGAGAACATTCCTACATGGGACGGAGTTCCAGGGTAAAAGAGACGGTTCCAGTGGTCTGGAAAATGCATGCAGCATCTTCCATGAGTTCTGCCATTCAGCCCCAGCTAACTGTGTGTGACAGCCCGAACCTTCCAGGTGCAAAGTGCTCGGGCACAGCCCGGGTAGTCACTTCCCTGCTTGGGGTTTCCCTGCTCCAGCCCCGCCCTGTCTCCCTGGCACCTTGGAGATGTTCGCCTCGCACACTTTGTCACCGGGACCCTGCAGTAATTTCACACACTCCCCTAATAAAGTCCTCCGAGGCTGTCATGTATTTTCATGTATTTCCCCTATTATTTCTCCCTGCTTGAGCCTTTCGGATAATTGATGATACTTTAGTTAATCATTTTCCCCCTCCTTTGTTTGCCAGGTACCTCAAGCCTTGAAGGGATCCTTTTCATTTAGAATCCGTGTCTTCTCTTAAGTAATTGATCACCGCGCACCCGGGGACACCCAATTCACAGCCGAGTGGGATCAGCCTTCATGAATAATCAAAACGCCGTGGCCGCGCTGCTGCAGGAGTGCGAGCGAGCTCTGGACGCGCTCCTGTCGGCAAAGGCTGGCACGGGCGAGGAGGACGAGCGGGAATACCGGCGGTGCCAAGGTGAGCTCGCCCCAGGAGAGGCGGCAAAGACCCCGCCGGTCCTCGGCCCTGCCCTATTTTTCTTCTCCTGGCAGATGAGTGTCAAGAGATGCCTGGATTTCGAGGCCATGAATGGGATGCGGGCTACAGGCAGGCAGGGAAAGAAGTCCACTTTGTTGCAGTGAATTGCTGTCAGTTCTAATTTTAGGCTTCACTAAACATGAGGCTGTAAGGAACAGTTTAGTTTGGGAAGAACAATGCCCAAAAGTTTGCTGATGCACATAAATTTCAGTTATTAAAAAAAAAAAAAAAAAGGAGAAAAAAAGGATGCAACTTGTGAATAAGAGCACATATTTCCTCTCTTTTCATAGGAACTGGGTGAGGGCCCTCTCCGTTTGTCAGCTACTCCTCATATATTAAAGAGCTCATTGCCCGAATCTTTATCTTGTAAAAAGTGTGTGACCTCTATAAGTGGTGTCCGAGGGGAAAAAAAAAAAAAAAAAGCCCCAAACTTGCAATA
Organism: Chiroxiphia lanceolata; assembly: GCF_009829145.1. NCBI lineage: Eukaryota > Metazoa > Chordata > Aves > Passeriformes > Pipridae > Chiroxiphia > Chiroxiphia lanceolata. Next base: position 73,601,925 of record NC_045640.1, on the reverse strand, counting down.
TCCCTCTTGAAAGGAAAATCCATGCTGGCTAAAGGCTGGAATAAATAACCGGGAAAGGAAGCAGTGTTTAGCGAGAGCCGTAATAAAAGGGTTACCTGCTGGAAACCAGCATTTATTTTGGTATTGCTGTGGTGCTTTGGGAAAAAAAAAAAAAAAAAAAAAAGAATTTATCATTTTCTCTAATTCCAGCGGAATCAAGGTTTTCCTTTGCGTGACACATCTGCGGCACTGCCCGTTTTCCCGTTTAGTGTTAATAATGTTTAGTTTTGCTTTGCTTGAGTGACTCGGCCATAACGTTAATTTGATCTTTAAAACCCTTTGTTTGTCCCGGGGCGCAGAGCCGTTGAGAATATGTTTTTCCGACCATCCCTGTTCTTGCTGGGAGGTCAGCTGCCTTTTTTCTGAAGCACCTAAGTCTGTTTGTGCTGGAGGGTGGCGTGTAGGTTTCTGTTATGGATACTGGAAGATTTTTCTCTCCTCTTTTTTTTGTTTTCGACAAAGGGTACTTTGTTTCCTCCTCGCGAATTCTTTTTAAGTTTTATTATGGCTCCGCAGAATAGGCTCTTGAACTCCTAATCAGGTAGCGCTTTTTTCCCCCCTCGTCCTCCTCCCTCCTTTTCTCCTATTAAATGCCACAAAGTATGAGAAATAATCAGTTTAGTTCCAGATAAGGTAAATCAGTGCCCTTATAATCACTCGATTAGACACGGTCCTTCAGGTAAACTGCTTCAGGAAATGGGCGATCAGAGCCCGTAGTGATGCTCGGGCTTTTCCAGGGGACCGTGTTCCCATCAGCTGAAAGAAAAATACCCAGCAGCGGGGTGGTGACAGCGACATTAATAACCGCTGGGGCTCTCTGCCCGGGGAAGGCAGGGCCTCGCAGCCCGGCGGCTCTCGGCTTCGGGGGGACCCTCCCAGCGCAGGGGACGAGGGGTTTTCTTCACCCCCCTCTTCCTCCCGGGGCTGCCTTTGTTTCCCCCCCTCCCCAGCCTTCTCAGACTGGGCGCAGGAGGGACTGAAAGCCGAATGGTGGGGAGAGGGGAGAGGAGGAGCACATCCTCATCTCACTTTAGTTGAGGGGGCAGAGTGGGAGTTAGGTGGGTCGGGACTGCTTTTTTACTTCTTTTTAGGCTAGGAATCATTGCAGTCAACTTCTGTGCCGGTTCAACCCTTGTTAATTAATGAGCTTATAGTGCCAGCAGTGAGAACAGCTCTCTGTTACAAGGGCAGACTCTCATCCTGGGAGCTGGATTTTAGCTGACAGCTGCAGGACTGTTCACACGAGCTCCCCAACTGGTTGCTGTGGTTCTGGTGGATGTTCTTGTGATACAACATCGTTTTATTGTCATTGACTGGCTAATTTACTTATTTATTTCCACGTGGTGACACCTAAACATCACATCGAAGAAGTATCCTGCTAGGCCTACGAGAATGTCCAACCCCAAAGGTGACTGAAGGCTCCAAGTTTGCCACATCCTCCAGAAAATGTTGCCCTGGTTTCCTTTGCTAATCAGCTCAGCAGTAATGACTGCTGAGGATGTCTCTTTAAATATCTAAATTAAAGAATTTGGCTTTAATCTTTGCTCTTTAGTGTGTCAGACAGGAGGGGGATCAAGCATGGAAACCGAAACAAGAGGACAGCAATAAAACCTTTAGAGAGGATACCAACATCCATGTTATCCCACTGATTGTTTTCATGGTTGCTGACAGTATTTTTTTCTGATTTCATTGTTATTTAAGTAAGCAAAAGTTTGTGTGGAAAAGACAGAAGAAGAAGGTAGAGAAAGCCTCCTGTGTAAGCCTCCTGTTTCTCTTTGGATAGATCCCTCCCCAAAATGTCAGTGCTGTGGGATCATATGGGAAAACACATGCTTGCTGTGACTGCCTTCAGTCTTCCCCACCATCTTCCTTTGGAAAAGATTTTGGGAAGCTCAGTCTTCCCCCTTCTACGTGGGGGATTAAACCCCTCAGTCCGCCATTTTGTGTTGCTTGTGCCGAGGTGGGTATCCCTGTTCCTGCACTGATTTTCCAGGGAGAGCTGTGAGGGTGGGAGCACGACCTCCTCTCCCCACCAGCTCTGCTGCTTGGCCACTTTTTGCCACGGCATGGAGGGCTGAGCCCCTCCAGACACCACTGCGGGAGGATAGGGAAACATGGGATGTGTAACTGGAAGGTTTCCAAACCCTGTGTTTCCTTGGGACAGCAACAAGTGAGGAAACGTGGGTTGCAAAAAGCGATATCTTTTTAAACGTGGCTCTTTGGAAAAGGGCCCTAAATACCCAGCTTTCTGCTTTTTCCTAGGAAAACCACATTGGTGAATGCACTGTAATATGAGCATGAAATAAGACTTTTCAGGCAGTGCATTTTCTACAGTCCATCCGTAAAGGATTGATTAAAAAATATGGAGTGATACATTTATTGCACTGCCTCGTTAAAGCCACGATGGTCTCTGAGCAGGGTTTTTTTGGGGGGATTAATGGCCAGAAGGGGCCAGACCTGCAGCTGATGATCACCATTAACCCCATCTGGTCAATAATCCTTGTTAATCCACTTTTATTGGCCAGAGGGGCTGCCTGGACGAGTGGTTAGCACAGCACAGCACAGCACACCCGGGCTGCAGCTTCACCCCTGTTGCAAGGAAAATTAAATGTGCAGCTGAATGGAAGGGACAAATCCAAGCCCAAATCTCTAGCTGGGCGCTCCTGGCAGTTGCATCCTTAGCTGTGTCAGGTTGGAGACCCAACCCAAGCCAATGGAGTGGTGATTGCCCAGAATGGGGAGGCAGCAGGGAGGACCAAACACGTTTAAGAGCGTGTTCTTAATGTTCATTATATCACATTAGATCTCTCTTAAATTGCTTTCTGTGGTCCAGTTTGTATGTGTTCTGTCTCCCAGTTTGGATGTGGCTTTCCAGGCTGTCACCTGAGCAAGGGGGACAGGTCTTCTGTGCTGTTGACCCCGTTGTCCTCTCCTCACACGGAGGGGGGCACAGGTTTCCTCCTGTCTCTCTCGGAGCAGCTCTTTCCGCCCAGGCGGCCTCCAGCCGGCATGGCTTCCTGCTAAAAGCCTTTTTGATGGCTGAGGGCTCCCATTTACCTGGAGGGCAGAGCAGCCAAGGGGAACGGATGGCAGGCCAGCCTTCCCTCCCCACCAGGCCGGTGACAGGAGCTGAGAGCTGGTAGCGACTGGGAGAAGGTCTTTTAGAAAGATCGGGGTTACAAGTGCTGCAGCTGAACCTGCTGCAGTATCTTTACCTGCTCTTTGACCCTTTCAGCTCTGCTTCCTGAGGACTTGAGGACCCTTCTGGAGGAGGCAAAGGAAATGAAGTGGCCCTTTGTGCCGGAGAAGTGGCAATACAAACAAGACCTCGGCCCAGAAGACAAAACAAACCTGCAAGATATGATCAGTGCGAGGCTCCCTGACTTACTGGTATGAAGTTCAACACACCTGTTGTGTAAAACGTCCCCCTGGGGTGCTCGGGGGGCTTTCACAGGGCACTTCTGTTTCTGTTCCCACTCACGTAATGGTTCCCTCTTCCCTGAAGAACTGGTGTTATAATAAAACTAAAATGCCAGATGTTTTTAAAAAAATACTCCATGAGTTTGACAAGACTGCTGTTCCTCCTTTAATTCCTTGCTTCCAGGAGGCCATGGGGATTACCCACTGTAGTAGGGCTTGCAAAATTCCTCAAATTTTCTCTTTTCAATAAAATTACATGACAGAATCCCTTTGAGGACCAAAGCTGGCCAAAACCCAGGCGGGAGAGGCAAGGATTTAATGTGAATTCTCCCTGTGAGTAAAGGCTACTTGGCTGTGTAAGGAGCTGCAGAATCCAAAGGTGTTTGGGGATCCCGTCCTGCAAGGTGATGAGTTTTAAGGTTTAGAAAGTGGCAAGAAATGTGGGTTGCTTTTTGCTTTCCTGATCTCCCCAGAGGCACGTCAGACGTGACTTGGAGCAAACAGAGGACACCCTTTTCCGTGGTAAATGTAATATCTGGGCTGAGGAGTATCCCTTTGGCAGGACACGTGTAAAAATGAGGTGTGGGAATTTTCAGGGGCTTTTTTTTTTTTTTTGCTTCCTGTGGTGCATGTCTGAAGCCAGCACAGTCCCACTGCTGCCTGTTGTTAACTCCAAGGTGGCCAGGAGATCTCACCTGCTCCAGAGAGCCCTTTCCCACTGAGGTCAGCGGGTTTCCTTTGGGAACAGCGATTACTTGGAACAGCACGGAGCGACGAGGAGCTCGCCAAAGCCAACCGTGGGGCCGGGAGGTGGGAGCCCCAGCACCCCCTCACTCCTGAATTTCCTCAGGGAGGGCAGGGAGTGGCTGTTCCTGGGTATTTTATTTTCTCTCTCTCTCTTTGGTGTGTGTGGCCTCAGACAGAAATTTATGGCGGAGGTTGACCTCCTTTACAATCCCGGCGTGGCTCCCTCGCTTCGGAGCGTTTGTCTGCTCTCTCCGGGGATAAACACCTGCAGTAAACTCCCCGAGAGACCTGGCTAGATGGGAGATTAATGTGGCTGTAATAGTGGAGCAGTGTTTGCAGCATTATGCCCTCTCCCCAGGTAGATGGATCTTTTCTGAGATGATACCAATTATTTATTGCTGAAACATCTGTTGATAACTGCAGCTGCCCTTGTTAAACAAAGCCTATCGTGGGGTCACAGACTATAGGGACCTAAAATCCCCCTCCATGCTAGTTTTGGACTATTCACCCACACCCCCTGAAGTCCATTGGTTGCCGTTGTCTCCAGTGTTTCATCCTGCGGTGGAAAATACTTTGTAAACGTTGTGCTGCCTTTCCCCATGTGCTTTGAAGTATTATTTCATCTTCATCGGTAATTTATATTCCAGTGCCATTGTACCATGGGAAAAAGGGAAAACCTTTTTTGTTTTCCATTTAATTGTAGATAGACTGACATTTTGACCTGTATTATTAGTATTAGTCAGGAAAAGGGATTTTTCCCCCCCCCCCTTCATCCATTCCTTCTCCCCCCCCCTTTTTTTTTTTTATTTTAAATAAAATTTCAAGGCAGAGCAAAGGCTGCCTCAGTTCTTTGAATAAAAAGCTGGGGGGGGGGAAATGAGGCTGAAGAGAAGTGATTACAGTGTGATGAGGAAAGATAAAAGTTTGAGCAACTTTTTTTCTTCTTTTTTTTTCGGCATGAGGGACAGAAGGATAATTTAATTCCCTGGAGGACAAAAAAAAAAAAAAATTAAGTCTCTGTCGATTTATTGTTCCGAGAAAAAAACCTTTAAAATTTTCCCCTCTCTGTTTATTTTAATTTGCCATGCTTAGAATAAGCTCATAAACCGTAATTCATTACATTTAAAAAGTGCTTTGAGGTCCATGAATGAAAGGCACTTCATTACCATAACACACTGGTGGTGTGTGAAGGAGGCAGCGCTGGATACTGGAGCTCTCTCTCTCCATGAGGATGTTTTACTCTGGGAGAGGGGCTGAAAAGCTCCATGAGACCCAGCACAGGGAGTAAGCGGATTAGGCTTTTGGCTTCAAGGGTTTGCCTTGGTGTTGTTGCACTTTAAAAAAAAAAAAAAAGTGGGATCGGCGTTGCCGGCGGCTCCACGCTCCTCTGGCACATCAAGGAGGCAAAGCCACCTGCACCTGCAGGCTTTTTGAAGTGCTCTTCTTCCCTTTTGCTGTGGGATGCTCGGTGCTTCTTTGCACCCCTGTAGAAGGTATGGGGTTTTGGTTTGGATTTTTGGGGATTTTTCTATTTCCTGCTGGGATTCAGCACCCAAAGGCCACCCCAGTTCAACAAGCTCAACATGGTGTTTTACCACGTTTTCTGTCTAGCAAACCAAGCCCATCCTGCAGCCCCCGTGGTGGGAATCTGCACTGAGGCTTCAAGGGTCATACCCAACATCTGTGTCCAAAGCCAAAACTGGAAAGCACTGGGGTGTTTGTTTTTAACAAATCAAAGCCAGATCAGAATTGTCCTTTCTGGCAAGGATAAATAAGGAGGGATTACTTTTCCTCTCTAAATACCACCGTGTGCTGTGGGGTTTGGAGTGGGGCTGCAGATCCAGAAGGGAGGCTGCCAGGGGTGTCCTTCCTGCAGGTCTTTGCTATCCCGAGGGATGGAATTAGCCTAACGCTCGGTGAGCAGCCAATAGAGGGCAACATGCCCATATCCACATAGGCTTTGATCCCAAAATCCCTGCTGTGGGTTTAGTTGAAGGACGACTCCTAGTCCTCCTGTGGGATGATTCATGCCATATTAATATTTTAATTATTTTTTGGCAATTTCTTTTGCCTGTTTGCAAACCCATTGTAATGATGCGGGCCTTTGCTTCATTTTTATTGTACTTAATCAGTAATTCCTGCATCCAGGCTTAAGCACTCAGCCATGGACCAGGATCTGCTGGGATAGGTACAACGGGAAGACACAAGGAAAAGCCCCCAAGAGTGATGCTAACTCTGGTCCCTCTGCACTCTCTGCAGGGAGCTGTGCAGTCTGGCTCCATGCTCCCTGCTGGGGATGGGGGAGTGTGGCTCCTGGCCTTGCTGGCACGGAATCTTGTGGGATTTAATGGGAATATTGAAAAGAGTGGAAAATAAGGCCCTGCAGCCCTTGGCCGGGCCTTGGCTAATTAGGTGCTGATGGATTGCCATTAGGGAAACCATTCCAAGGGACGTGCCCTAACTGCCACAGGGGTGTGTGTGTGGCACTTAAGGGCTGGGAGCCTTTGAAAGAGAGCTAAAGAGGGGCCTGAGGATTTAGTTTTCTCCTCCTTCTAACCGTGGGTGTGGTAACAGGAGAACTAAAGCCTTAAATCCTAGCCCTGGGATCTTGGTTGTTCAGGCTGACCTTTTGCTACCTGCCTCCTAAGAGCCCTCCTTGGGTGATCCCAGTGAGGCGGAGAGTGGTGGAGGGGGATGGATTCTAACCAGGAGGGAACCCCGTGGCACCCCAGGCTCCCTGAGGCTTTGTAAGTGAGAAGTATCAGAGATCAAGTGCAGGCAGGAGGGCTTTAGCTGTCCAGGGTGACAGTCCTGGTGCTGCAGAGCACTCCATCTGTGGAGGAAAACTACGGCAGAATTTATGTGGAGCACCAACTAAAAAAAAAAAAAGGAAGCCTGATCCTAGGTTCGTGTAGAGATGCCACTTCACTTGGCTCCTGGGTAGGATTTCCTCTTCTCAGATGCAGCTTCATGGAGCGTTTCCTCCCTGGAAGGGACTTTAAATGTTGTATTCCTGAGATCGCTATGCTGTGTTTTCCTTTCAAATGAAACTGCTTCTCAGGTGGATTGATGCTTTGAGGGCACAGATGTAGGGAAGAGACTCTTGGATTTTTATCTGTTGATAGTGGTCTTGATGCCACTCCGTTCTGTCACTGGCATTTTGCTAAATATCCCCTTCAACACAGTATTTTAACATGCCACGATAGTTTATAAAGGGTCTAGAACCAGGGCCACGAAATGATCGTGGCAATTCTCTATCCTTGGTGCTAAACAAGAACAGGAACCCCTGCAGATGACTGTGGTCCCCCAAGCCCCTGCTGAGGCCCCCCAGGAACCCCTCTCTGAGGAGCTTCCTTGGCACTTTAAACGATTCTGCTTCTGCCCTTGCCCCAAAAGGCTGCTGCTCTTTTTTTCCTGAGGAAAGCTGGAATTATTCCCACTCTAGGACTGGCCCAGTTGGTGAAGCAAGATGTGGTTGGTTGCATAAAACTGCCCCCGTTCTGTGGTGTTTTGAACTGCTCGTAATGGACCTAACGCTGCTGCCTTTGAATAAACACCTAATCCTCCATTGCCTTCGGGATGGATAACTTGAGCTAATTAACAGCTTCAGAAGCCATTAAATGAGGGTCTCGCTGCTGGGAGCGAGAGGGAAGCGTCCAGGAGCCGCTGGTTCCTCGGTCTGCGGCGATTCCCTGTCCCGTGTCTCGGGCGTATCCGTCTGCTCCTGGTAGCCGCGCTTTCTCCTGCCCATCACCGAGGTGGTGGGAGGCTTAATTCCCTGCTATTTGTGGAGTGGGCTCTGACTGCCAGCTGAAAGGCAGGGATTGATAGAGAAGTCCCGCGCGGTGACAGCAGCTTTGGTCTCTTGGAAGGACGGGCTTTGCTGGCGGCGCGTGGAGTAAGAGGGTGAAAGGCTTCAAGCCGGATCCATCGGCGTTGTGGCTCTGTCTTTAATCTGACAGGGGGAAAGAAAACCGGGCAATTTGTTAGGGTTCAGTGGAGTGCTAACTAGGAGCAGTGCTCAGGAGAGAAAATAAGGCACCTGGAAGTACGTGGCGTGCCTCTGGAACTCCTGCCTTGTTGTGCGCGGAGTTAGAAATTCTTTGCCGCATTGCTCTGGGTTTTGTGGCTTTTTTTAAAAAGATTTTTAAACCTCAGCTGCAGTTTACAAAGGAAGCCAGGGCTGAAACAGCTTGAGACAAATAGATATAAGCAAAGGCAGAAGTCCAGAGCGTCAGCAAAACTGGTGGGGACACCGCAAATTAAATGATTCCTGCCCCTGCTTTCCAACCACGCTGTTTGCAGAGGCGTTTTTCCAAAGGGGATCCTCCTGAGCCCACAGGCTGGGGAGGAGGGCTCGCCTCTGGGATCTTCGCTTTATAAGGAGGGCCGAGAGAGTGGATTAAATCAATATTTCATTTATTTGGGCTTGTAATTCCTCTTACATCAGCTGCCACATAAAGATTTCCCCCTATTTCCTTCCCCTCCTCCTCATCCTCATTTACTATGCACCAATAATTTCCCTTTGACGCTCTCCTGCCCGTCCTAGTGCCAGATGGCCCCCGGTTCTGAGCTTCTCCCCTCTCCTGGGAGCGGCCCCCATTGTCAATGCAGAGGAGGCGTCGTGGCTTTGAACCCAAAGCTGGGGACCCAAACTTCAGCCCCGGCGTGAGGAGGAGCTAAACCCGCTAATGCAGGGGAGCCATGCGAACCGCACACCCTCCCACTCAGCGCCATTAAGGCGAGACCCCCTTCACTAAAGGCTGCTTTGCATTTTTCCCCAATGGTCCGTGTATAGAAATCTGGCGCAAATTTAATTCCCCCGCCACCACCTGATTCCACTTCCCAGCCGCGAGGTTCCCTTTGTGTCCCAAACTCAATTAGACGGATCCATTTCACGTCGCGGGCACAGATGTGAAAACAAAGTGCGCGCGTACCTCGCTCTTTCTCCCTCTCTCTCTCTCTCTCTCTCTTTCTCTCGGTCTGTGGATGTGCCTAAAGCGATAAAGAAAGTGAGTAAATCTGTTTAGGGCGCCCGTTTCTGACTGTGCTGGAGCAGGCTGTGACATCCTGGGCGTCGCTGGGGTTTTCCCTGGCTCTGGGCTGGGTGACAGGGAGCCGCTCCCCCCCCGGCTCACTTGGCAGTGGCATTTTGGGGAGGGTCTCCGTGCGTGGTGTTGGGTGCGTGCCCGGCCTCGGGCTGGAGGTGCTGAGGAATTTTCCAGCCACACGAGCTGGCAGGGAATGAAAGGAGCGGGTATTAATTTCGCGGTGTCCCGCTCGGAACGGGGGGGGGACGTCGTTGCAAAGGCTTGACACGGAGCCGTGTCCCTGTGTGCCACACAGCATGCAGCCCTGCCTCGCCCCCCCCCCCCCAAAAAAAAAAAAAAACTAGCTGAGTTTCTCCCCCTGGCTTGACTTTTCTACATTTTGTGTCCATTTGGGTTTGGAGAGGGACACAAGAGGTTTCGGCATTGAGCGGGCGAGTTAAATTATGCAGCTGCAAGACTGCCAAGCCCTTCAGAATAGGATGCTTCGTTTAGATTTTCCACAATGCTATTGAAGTGCTTATTTTCCTCCTGAAGAGACACAAACAGATGCAAACTTCTGTAAACACTTTAGAAATGAATTCAGTGAGTTTGGCCTCTCAGCAGTGCTCAATAGCTGACAGAAAAATGTCTAATTAGTGCAAGTGGAAATAATAGGGCCACTTGGATTCCTTCCATCCTCCTCCAAGTCTACTTTTCCTAGGGACTCAAAGGCCCTTTTGTTTGGTAGGTCACCCTCTCTCAGGCTTTTGTGCTCCGATCTATTAAAGGAAGAAGGGGAGGAAAAAAAAAATAGATTAGGCGATGCTCTGTGCTTAAATATATGGCCTGTTGATGAGCATTTGGAATGGCTGGTTTGCAGTGTCAGTTTACAGGTGCTTGGAGAGGGGGATTCCTCCATTGTTGGTCGGCACAAGCGGAGTTGTGCGTGCCGGGGCTCCAGGAATCCTTTTCAAGTGCCATCCTCTTAGAAAATCCAACTCGGGCTCAGAGGAGGGGGGGAAAAAAAAAAAAAAAAAAAAAAAAGGAGGAAATTTGTACAAATCCTCCTCCTTGCTGAAGTGCAAACAAGCTGGGAAATGCCTGCTATGGATCAGTGCTGCAAGCTGGCCTTCCTGCCGTGTTCCATAGGCTCTTCTCCAAAGGGTTTGACACGGGCTTCCTCCTGCACACCTCAGAGGGCGGTACTTGATGTTTTAGTGGGGATTTGGACAAAGATGTCTTGGCAGCGTCTGGAAAAGTAATTGCCTGGATGTCAGCGTGTGCAGCACCTCCTTGCCCCGCCAGGCAGGAATACCAGTCCCAGCCCACCATGGGAAGGGGATGGTGTTTGGTAAATATCCCCAGGTGCATGTGAACTTCTGCAGCCACAGTGAAGCTGCGTGTCCTCGTGGCTGCCTTTGCTGGCCTCTGAACAGCGTGCACCTCAGGAATTCCCACTGTTCCTCGTGTCACTGTGATGGCTCAGCCACTGTGGGAATCCAGGAGAGTTCATAGAGACTTAGTAGTCATTTAAGAGGGCCTGCAGGGAAAAATATGGGATTCCTGGCCTGTTTGCCTGTTTGTGGTGGACAAAGGCTTGAGCTCTGTCTGGGACAATGGCTGTAGTGACCAGTTCCAGACTTCCCAGTCTCACAGCCCCCTTTTAAACAAGTTGCTATTGCTGGTAGTAATGTGTTGGGCATGACTTAAATTCATTAACAGACTACCAAACTATGTGGTTCTGGGCCCCTCAGTTCAGGAAAGATGCTGAGGTGCTGGAGCAGGTCCAGAGGAGGGCAACGAGGCTGGTGAAGGGACTGGAGCACAAGTCCAATGAGGAGAGGCTGAGGGAGCTGGGGTTGTTTAGCCTTGAGAAGAGAAGGCTCAGGGGAGACCTCATGGCTCTCTACAACTACCTGAGAGGAGGTTGTAGGCAGGTGGGGGTTGGTCTCTTCTCCCAGGCAACCAGCAGTAGGACAAGAGGGCATGGCCTTAAGCTGTGCCAGGGGAGGTTTAGGCTAGATATTAGAAAGAAATTCTTTCCAGAGAGGGTAATCAGCCATTGGAATGGGCTGCCCAGGGAAGTGGTGGATTCTCCGTCCCTGGGGGTTTTTAAGATGAGGCTGGACGTGGCACTTAGTGCCATGGTCTAGCAACTGTGGTGGTAGTGGATCAAGGGTTGGACCTGATGATCTCAGAGGTCCTTTCCAACCCGTCTGATTCTATGATTCTAGTTATTAAACAATTAGAAAGGCCCAGAAAGAAAAAAAATCAGGAATGATACCTACGGCCGAAGCAAAATAAACAGCTGGCACCTTCCTATCCTAAAAACGAAAACACGGTGAGGAATAGGGTTAGCGAAGCTGAGTGTTTTCCACAGTCAGCTCACTGAAGCCTCCCGGGGGTGGAGTTTCTCCGAGGCTTCCCGTGTTCTTCCCAGGTTTATCTGAAGGCCTCCATCGTGGTCAGGGACTGCGCCACGGCCAGTGCCGTCGTGTTCCTCATCGACCGGTTCCTGTACTGGATCGACGCCTCCGGCAAACTCCTGCGGATCGCCAAGGGCCTGCACCGGCTGCATCCCAGCGCTCCCGTCAGCCCGCAGGTGCTCATCCGCCAGGCTCGCCTCGCCGTCAACGCAGGTACCGCTCCTCTTCCTCCCTTGGGAGGCTCCAATTAGGAGCTACTTGACTCTGGAGGAGACACTTCATCCCTCGCCGGGATCACATTGTCACGGCCCCCGGTGCCATCTTTCCGAGCGCACTTCCCGCTCCCGGCCCCCTCGAGCCCTCCCAGCTCCTCTCACTAGCACAAAGGGGGCCGGTATAAAGGGTTTCAGAGCCAAAAGCAGGAGAGAAAATTGTGAAAGGGTGTGGAAAATACTAATTGGAGCTTTTGTTCCTTAACAAACCTTCCCTGCTGGTTTCAAACGGGGGTATCTGAATTGCTGTACTCCCGACCAAGGGCCTTGAAAAAAAAAGGAAATTGGAACCCTGGCATTTTCTCTGCACCGTCCCAGCTGCTTTTTATTTTTCAGTGGGACCACTTGACTACGCAGACAAGTCAGCTTGCAACCCCTCCAGGATAAAAAAATAAAATTCCATCATTCCTATAACATGGACAACACCTGAAGGGTTTTTAACACATCTTCCTGTGGCTGTACTTTCCGTGGTGGGATGTCAAGTCACTCCCCAGTCAGACCAAAATGGGTTTCCAAACCCCACATTTCCTTGGGACACAATCCTGCTAAAGGGAGCAGGCTAGACTACTTTCTTCTGGGAGAGGAATAAGAGCTGGGAATCCCAGCACTCTTCCAGGAATGCATAACGTGTAAAATTTAACTTATATATACATAATTTCATCTCACTGTGTGACCACATATTACAGATCATAGGGCATGTGCACTTCTGACTGTTGACAGCAGCAAATCTATGTGCTGGTGATATCTCCTGAATATTCTTGTTCACTTCATGATGCATTTTTATATTCATTTTCTGTCCTTTTTTTCCCTTTAATTTTCAATCAGGTAAACTTTTAAAAGCTGAATATATCCTAAGCAGCCTGATTAATGACAATGGAGCAACAGGTACGTATGGATTTCTTTTCCAGTTTCACACTTGCTATTTTGGTGGGATTTTTCATCCTAATTTTAACAGTTACACAAGCTCCAAATACAGCCAGACCAGCCCCACTAATGACTCCTTAGATCACACTTCTCTTTCCTTCACCACTCTTTGCTGAAATGTGGAAACACAACTTTGTTTTGAAACCTTCATAACTCATCCTTGTGTTTCTTCACACGGGTGGGAAAATACTCTGGATGGGGAAGTTTAAAAGGTGGACCCATTTCAAGCAATTAGCTGATCTGGAAAACTAAGACAACTCTATCCCCTCAAAAATGCAGATTATTGGAATAATGCTTCTCCTCCCAGTTCCCACTGATCTTACAGGCTAAATCAATACTTTATTCTATACTTTTTATTTTCCTTTCTGCCCCATGACTCTACTGCTGATCATATGTCTTGGATCTGGAGGGATGTATTGTATTTCTACTTAGTGAGAATTCAATAATTTTGGCAGCCATACATCATCATCATTTAGTTCTGGTTTTGAGACAAGCTGTTTTAGGGGGTTGTGTCTGTTCTCCATTTCCTTAAGATTTCAGGGATTATTTAGCCAGTATATTCAGGTTTCCCTACAACCTGGAAAATTTGGGAAGCCTGTTCTGGGGTTTTCTTTCATGTGAAACCGAGATGCTCATACGAGAAGGGCCTCCATGCAAAAAAAAGGGAGAATCCCGGCAATCTGCTGGGATTTAGGTTGCCCTTGGAGGTTTAGAGTGACAGCAACGTTCTCCATTCTCTGCTGAGTTTTCCCACTCTTCCTGCAGGTACCTGGCGATACTCTGAGGGAAGCGATCGGATCCTCGTTCAGGCAGTCTGCTTGCAGATCAGGGGGCAAATCCTGCAAAAGCTTGGTGAGGCTCCTTTCTATAAACATCCACTCAAGGTTTTCCCCGTGGTTTTTTTCCCTCTAAAATGTTACCTTGGACATGTATCAGAGCTTTGGCTTGTGCTGAACCCCTCCTGTCCATAAAACAGCGTGATGGGCTTCTGTATTCAGGGTTTGACACTTGAGGGAACAGTGTTAATTTTGTGCTTCTGGTTTGAAACACCAAAGTCTTCCATGACTGTTGAGCTGAAGTCTCTTATGAGGACAAAATGGTATGGTTTTATCCTATGGAAATCCTTAGCTGCCATCTGCTCAGTGACTGTTTTCTGATTCATTTCAGGGATGTGGTATGAGGCAGCAGAGTTGATCTGGGCTTCGCTCGTGGGATACTTCAGACTTCCTCAGCCAGATAAGAAGGTAGCGTTTCCTTTCCACTCTGGATGTGCTTGCCAATCCAATAATCATTCCAGAGTAGCTTTTGTTTGCTGCAGCCAAGCCCCTCAGCAATAGTGTCTCAATTACACACCTCAGCCAGGGTTAACAGGCAGGACAAAGTCCGTATTCCGCGTTGTTTCCGCATGCATGCACGGACCTACCAACACCTTTTTGTCCTGCAGGGGCATGGAAGTAACAGTTCTCATTAAGCAGAATCACCCAAAGGGAACCATCAACCAGAATGTCACAGGTGCCTTCAGCAGGGACAGGCTAATCCCAGAATGCAGCCACAGGATTAAAATGAATTTTGTTTCCCTAGTTTTCCTAGTGTCCGAGCCAGGTTTATTTCCTGAGCTGCTCTACGCTATCTGTGGTAGGTGATGGATTTCCCTGGCACTGCAGGACTTGTACACCTCACAGCAGCCACTGTGTTTGTCTTTAGCACCTTTGAGAGGCTTTTCAGCACTGATCTTCCCACTGGAGATGAAGGAACAGTTGCACCATGTGTCCGTAGCTAAACAGGAATGTGCACCTAAGCCTGGCAAGTCCCGGGGTGAGGCTTGAAGAGGTTTTGTAATTGGACCCCAGCACAAGATATACCACAAACCCAGACCTCGTCACCTCTCCTCTGCCATGCCTTAAAGCTTGACCTCAAGCTCAGAACATTTCTGTGTTCTCCATTTCAGTGGGAGCAAAAGTTCTGTAGGGAATTTTTGTGGGAAGCTCGCAGTTACTTCCTGGCTTTCTTAACTATTTAGCTGGGCAGACCCTTAGGTGGCATCACATCTTCCAGATTACGCTTCCTGCAAATTGAAATTAATAAAACCTTATCAAGATGACATCTCTGAATTTCTTAGAAATGCTTCTCTTTGGATCTTTGGATCTTGTTAGTTTGCTTTGTTGTATTTTTTTTTTCCTGGTATGTTCTACACAGAACCTGCTTTATTCAGAGCAATAAAATTCAAAATACAGGGGGAAAACCCACTCTGATCATTTTCCATTTCTCTTTCAGGGAATTGCCACTTCCTTGGGTTTTATGGCAGACATCTTTGCTTCCATGAATGAGCAGGATTATGCACGTTTTAAAACCAGTGCTGACATAGACCTGGTGAGACTTGGTTTGGGATTGGGGTGTTCGGATTCTTCAGATGTTGTCTGAATGTTGTCCCAAATTCACCCACACTTTGTTCTCCCTCCAGTTCCTCTCCTGTGCTGAGAGGGCTGAAGAAACTTCCACTGTTCCCAGTGAAGAAGTTCATTAGCACCCAGATGGGAAAAAGAAAACACTGAGAGTATTTTATGGAGTGTGTATGTCTGTAATATCTAGAATATTATAGGGTCAAAATGTGACATATTAATGGTAAACCTGAGCAAAAATGCTCCTGAGGAAACAGACCTGGCTGTTGTTTAAGATGTGATGTCCTTGCTTATCAGGTCCCATCTCCTTGGAAATAAAGCCTTTGACATGAGGTTTCCCCTTATGTTTTCCTTTCCTTTCACTAGAGCTTCCTCCAAGAGTCTGGTCACCGCTTGTTATCCGCTGCTGAGGCCTGCAAGCTGGCAGCAGCCTACAGCCAGTACACCCCCCTGTTTGTCCTCACGGCCGTGGTAAGTGTTCATCTTCACTCTGGAAGTGGGATTTGTGCAGGGGAGGAGCCCTGGCTGGTAAATTTGGCTCCAGCCCAGCTTTCAAACGCTGAGTCGCACGAGGTATCATGTCTGTGTTGTGGGTGTGATTGGTTATCCGTGGTATGAGTTGCTCTGAACTCCAGCCAGGGTGAAAGGCTGTCCACAGAGCGAGGATGGGCTTTCAAGCCCTGGGAATGCTGCTTCTCCTACAACTACAGCTCTATTTTGAAGGAAAAAGAGGGAGATTATTCTCCCCAGGAAACACAGCAGCAGAGAGTTAAAGCCAGTGTTTGCTTCAAATTTTTAATTCCTTCATTCTTTCATCCCCTCCCAGAACATCCGTGGGATGTGTTTGCTGTCCTACAGTCACTCCAAGGACTGTCCCCTGGAAAAGAGAGAGTTCTACTTGTCTGAAGCCAAAGAATCCTTCGAGATCGGGCTCCTCACCAAGAATGACCAGAGTCCCATCACCAGCAAGCAGGAGCTCCACAGTTTTATCAAAGCTGCCTTCTGCCTCGCCACCGTGCACCGGTGGCTCCATGGGGAGAGCAGGGAGCTCCGTGAGGTGGGTCAGCTGTGCAGGGAAGCCTTGGGAATACTGCATTCGTACAGCACTTCGTTCCCAGAAGAGGAGGAGAAAGGAAAGCTTGCCAAGGAGATCATGTCCCTGATCACATCGGTGAAGAAGCGCCTGCGAGTGGAAAGCTTCCCCAATTCCGATGCCAGGTCTTATGTCCCAGACAGTTATAAAGGCACAGTGGGAAAACCTGCCCTGCAAAGGGAAACCAGCTTTGAGAAGATCCTTGCCAGGCATTCCCAGCATCACCTGTCAGTGTGCCAAGTGTTTGAGAACACCTGCAGGGCTCGTAAAATGCTGGGAGAAATCCAGCTGGGACCTTGTATCACAACCTTAAGGACAGAGACCAAAACCACGGACACTGCGTGTACTACTCAGGAAATACTGCAGGATGAGAGAGGGGCTGCAAAAATCCTGAGCTTGCCAACAGCAGGAAGTAGCTCAGAGAGACTTGGTGGCTGGAGAAATCAAGACATTTGTTCTGGTGTGATGAAAATTTCCTTGGAAGAAGAGACTGAGCCTTTAGGAATGGAAATAAATGATGAAAATGGTGGTTTCAGCGCAGGGCAAAACAGGAGTCAAAGCACGACTTCAGAGAGCTCTTGGTGCAAGCTGTCAAAATCCAGTTACTCTTCCAGCTGGGAGGAGCTAAACTGTAACAACAGCAGAGAGTCCCCCAGGGAAGGGCAGCAGCAGGAGAAGGGCTCAGCAGAGGAGCGATGCTGCACCACAGAATCTGATGGAAACGGTCAAGCCACATCCTTGTGCCCGTTGCCTCCCAGAGCCTGGAATCCCGCTCCTCGGGAGCCTCTCCACAGCTTTGAGGGGTCTCCTCAGCCTTCCTTGGAGGGAGGTGCACCTCGAGCTGGGAGGAGGGTAGAGAAGGCGTCTCTTTGTGGAGACGAACTGCAGGAGGGAAGACACTGTGGAAGGAGATCTCCACAAAAGAAAGCAAAGGACCCGAGTGATGCATTTCCTTCCCTCTCCAGCTCTTACTCTGTTCCTAGCAGGTTGGAGGAGGAGAAGTCCTCCCCCTGTGCACAGCTGGGCTGCAGGACCAAGGACAGTGGCAGGGAGGGAGGCGGCAGCCGCTTTGAGCGGGTCCCCCCGGGAGAACCGGCAGGAGGCACAGAGGATCCCTCGTGTGAGACACATCCCCCCCAAAACGGGGGTAAATCTGCGCTGTCAATGATCGTTGAGCCCAAACCAGGCAGCAACTCCTCTGTGTGTGACTGGATGAGGAAACCTGCCATGGTGGGGGACAGACCCCGCCAAGTGCCTGAGGTTGACACCCAAGCAGAAACGATTGATGACACAGAGTTTGATTTCCTCAGTGTTGGAGACTTAGTAAACAGTTATCCTGCGGCATCCGCTCCAAAGCATCAAGCAGCTCCCAGTGTGCCAACAGGTTTGCCCTCACAGGACAAGATATCTGTAAGCAAGCACTTTGACTGTGCCACTACAGAAGGAGATGAGGAGAAGTCTCAGGACATGGTGAGCAGCAGGAGACAATCCAGTTCATCTCTGAGTTCATGGATCAAATCAGCACAGACGCCCACGAGTTTCCCTGAGGTTCCTTTTCTGACCCCAGGGGGAAGTTTTGCCCTCACACCTGGGAGAACGAAGGAAGAAATCCTGGACGCTCGATTTCTGAGGGATGACGATTACAAGCAGCTTCTGGCAGGGGTGGAACACAATTGGCTTGTCCAGAGACTGATGCCTACTGGGATTTTTGGGACCAAAGAGCTTCGTAAAGCGTACTGTAAGTCCCCACACAGCAACAGGTACCCCCTCGGGGGGGCCTTTTAACATGATATTTTAGTCAGCATTTATTAGGATTTAATTTTTTGTTGTCTTCCACCCCATTACTTGAGTCTGGTCGCCTGTTTACATTCCAGAACCAATAAAGATCCTGTGGTGTTTTCTTTTTTGTAGCTGCTCTTCTTTTAAAATACTCCAAGAAATCCGGCCTGTGGATGGGCCAAGAGACCGCCGTGTTCATCGGGGACTACCTGAACGTGGCAAAGGAAGGCAAGCAGAGAAGTGCCTTCTGGATACACCTCCTGCACCAAGAAGAAATCCTGGGAAGGTATGGGCCAAACAGATTTCCAAACCAGTATGTTTATCTATGCTGCTTCTGTGTAAATATGAATAAAAACTCTCTGGTGAGATTTTCTGCATCAGGAGTGTTTTATGGGTCTCCCAAATGCCTTGGGCATTTTGGCAACCTTTCCCATCAGTCCATGTAACCCTACTTTTTAATTTCTGGGAAGGAAAAGCTACTTCACTGTTGTCTTCTAACAGCTGATTGCAGAGTAAACTCTTATGATTAGCTAGAAGCATCATTATTAGAAGTAACCTATAAATTGTTATGGGCTGAGAACAGTATATCAATACCTCTCTCCCTTCAGAGTCAAGAACAGTTGAGTTTAAACTTTCCAGTGTTATGAAACCCCCATCCCAACACGAGATTGATGATTTTTCACCTATATGAGATACAAAAGAAAAAAAAACACCCAAATTTAGTGACCACTTTAAAGGTATCACCCACAGTAGGATTTGCTTCTGAACAGCCAAGCCAAGCTTTGCACTGATGTTCTGTATCACAACAAACAGAACTGACACTTCTCCAAACACTTCTCCCTCTGTTTAGGTATGTTGGGAAGGAGTATAAAGAAGAAAAAGGGCTCCTCCATCACTTCAGTGACGTGGAGCGACAAATGACCGCCCAGTACTACGTGACAGAGTTCAACAAGAGGCTGTATGAGCAAAAGATCCCCACCCAAATCTTTTATATCCCATCTGCGGTACTCCTGGTAAGGGCTGTTTTCTAAGCAATTCCAAGGAACTGGTGTGGGAAGGGTGCCTTGAGCCAATTTTGATTTGAAACCACCAGCAGTGAGACTGTCTCGTTTCAGATACTGGAAGACAGAACTATAAAAGGGTGTGTGAGTGTGGAGCCCTACATCCTCGGGGAGTTTGTGAAGCTGTCCAACAACACCAAGGTAGTAAAGAACGAGTACAAAGCCACGGAGTACGGTCTGGCTTACGGCCACTTCTGCTACGAGTTCTCCAGGGGAACAGACGTCGTCGTGGACCTGCAGGGTGTGTATTACAGTGAACCTCATGCCTTTCAGGCTCAACCTTTAGCCCCCAGGTGTCTTTGGGATATTCATTGCCTTAAATATTCAGGAAGTGCCTCTTAGGGTTCAGCTTTTGCTGACACGGGTGGAAACTGGGAATCACTGAGGTGACGCTGACAGAGCTTGGGCCGCGCCAAGCAGAGAGCCCTGAGTACAACACCACAAAGCCTGTGATGTTTGACACCAAAATGTATCGTTTTTTCCACAGGCTGGGTGACAGGAAACGGGAAGGGCCTCATCTACCTCACAGACCCCCAGATTCACTCTCTTAATAGCAGAGATGTCTCCCGCTCCAACTTTGGGAAGAGAGGAATTTATTACTTCTTTAATGACCAGCACGTGGAGTGCAACGAGATCTGTCGCAGCCTGTCTTTGACAAGGCCCTCGCTGGAGCTGCTGGCATAGACTCTCACAGGTCAGTCACACCAAGAGCTGGACACTGTTTTGACATACACATCTTTAGGGAGCAGGGAGCAGCAAAAAGCTGCCTGCATTTCCCACTCTCCTCTTCCCCCTCCCCAACCCCCTGATGTTCCGCTGCCCCCCCCCTCGAGCGCAAAGGCTGGGGGAGATTTTCCCGATGAGAAAGGGAACGGAGCATCAAACTTCCACTAAAAAAGATGGGTCCCCAACAGACTTGGCTTTAACAAAACCACCCCCTTTTGTTTCTGCAGCCAGCAGAGATTTTTTTAGGCTTTTGTCCCGGTGTTTTAGCAGTGCTATTGTTTTCTAGGTGATGTTTGTGCTGAGTTGTTTGGAAGGATGCCCCAGCCCTGCTCCAACCGATTAGAACTAGGTGTAAAGAGGGAGAAGCACGAGAAGGAAAAAAAAAATTAAATCTCTTTATTATGGTGCGTAAACCTTCAGTCTTGGGGAGCTGCGCAGCTGCACGGGGAGAAAAATGCATTCAAAAATATAATGCCAGTGTGAATAATCCTTTCTCGGGCGCTGCTCGCAGACTGCTCCAGCTTTGTCAGGTGAACTTGAACCGGGGCCGTCAGATTTGTGGCCGTTCCCATTGCACACTGTCTGTCACCCCGGGGCATTCACCATCTTGCCTGTTGTTAAGAGCCGGCGAACAATCCATCATTGAGCCGGGCAGGCGCTGGCTCACACAGCAGCGAAATCGGCGTGTGACGGTACACTCGGCCCCAGTGTCTCGCAGATTAAAGTGATACATGAAAACTCACGTGTTACCGGGAAGATTAAGCCCGTTATCTTGTTGCGCAGCCAATAAAGGCCGGCCTTGTCCCCGGCAGTGGGGAAATGCCGGCTTTAACCAAGCGACAAACATAGCTCCGCGCTCCGGCCAGCGAGCGCCCGGCTCCGAGGGGCGAACAAAGCTAGTTAGCAAGATCCCGGGAATTAATGGGCGGCGGGGATGCTGTGTTAAAGCGTCTCTGCAGAGGCTTTCCCTGCTCTATAGAGACAATTAAAACCGAAACAAAACCTCCCGGACAATCTCTGCAGAACAAAGTGTCCTAATACGCTGCCAGCAGCCGGCCCCGCCGGGTCTGCTCCAACAGCGCACGCAGCCTCGGGCCCCCTGACAAGCCGTGCCTTTTCCAGCTTCTTCCCGGTCAAAGGGAGAAAAAGGAAATTCGTTTAGACGTGCTCCCGAAAAAATCCATCCGCGTGAAATTTTAATGCCTTGCCTTCTTCCTAATATTTGCTTTTAGCAGCTGATTTCTCGTGTTGGTTTTAGGAGACTTTTTGCCCTCTCAGCCAAAGTTATGGCTGTTCACAGGTATATTGAGGATCAGCCTGTCCAGTTCCCTGTTAAAATATATGTGGAATCATATTCTACTTGTCTCACTCTTTACAGGCTTGGGCACAATTTCAGAGGTATCAGGCACTCTGTCTTCACCCGGGGCTTGGATATTGGAAATCATGGATTAATGTGCCCCAAAACCTCATTGCCTGAAGAACTTGGACACACACGTGGCCCCAAACACACAGAGCTTAAATTATTGTTTCATATTTCTGGTATAAATATGGGAATATTGGGGGAAATAAACAGTTGACTCTGATGATGGGGAATTTAATATTTTGGCTGGAAGTTTCGTCTTAGAGCTACTGACCAAAAAAATTGCTGCTTTTTTATTTTCTCTGGTTTCAGAATAAAGTAATTTGAACTAACCTGACACTTAGGGAATACTTCTTTTATTTTTTTTTTTCAATTAGAAATTTTAGTCAGAAATGGAATGGTTTGTATTAAGTAACTTGCTACCAAGGTGTTTTTTGGGCTTGGTGAATTATAACACACTCCAGATTCCAACCTAAGTGCTTGGTATGATCACTGAGGGCCACTCTGTTCAATATGAGTGGAACTGTGTCACGCTGAGACAGTGAAATATTAACTGTAGGGACATCAAGTTTGAGGAAACATGGAACATTTCCTCCTCTCAGCTAAACTCTCGGACTTGAGTTTACGCCCTGTGTAAGTGCTGCAGTAAGTCAGGCACAGAACTGTCCTGCCCTCAACAAGGTGGGGACACGCTTTCCTGTCCTTCAGGGGAAGGGATTTGCTTAAAGGTTTTTCCCACTTGCCTTTCTGCAGGTGTTCATGTGAAAGGCAGAGAGTCTCGCTGGCTGCGTGCTCAGGCACGAAAGTTTAGTGCGTTTGATACCGAGGGAACAACCGGAGGCTGCAAACCTCAGGTAGAATGATCTCCTCACTCCTTTGCCGGTAACTAGTGACTCTGCGGAGCACTTTGGGGGATTTCTCTTAGAAAAGACGCAGAGGAAAGGGAGCCCCTCAGTTATCCCAACAATACAGTGCTGAGAGCCAGGCTTGCCTCCCTGTGAGTCTCAGCATCCCAGGCCATTACGGCCGGCGGGGAGCGGGCGGGAGGTGACCCCTCCAGCTGTGAGGCAGCCCCTGCACGCGAGGCAGCACGTCCCTGCTGCCATAAACCCGGCATCAGCTGCCCCTGGGGCCCAGCTGCTGGATTTAGGCGCCGCTCCTTCACCAGACACAGCTATTCATGGGGGCTGAGGGCAAAGCCTCACGCCAGCGAGCGCAGAACCGCAGCCCGCGCTGCCCGATCTCTTCTGCTTGGAAAGACACGGCAGCACCAGCCTCCTCGGCATCTCCTTCCCGCTAACCAGAGCGGGAATATTTGCAGCAAAGCAAAAAAAAAAAAAAACCAAACTTGGTAACTGCTGCTGTCACCTGCTACCCCGAGGGAAGCCCCTGCACCGGCACCCAGGTGCCCTCCCTGGCCCTGCAGGGAAACTGGCAGCAGCGTGCAGCTCTCACCCCTCTCCTGGGAGCGCCACACGCCACCCTCCTTTTTTCCACTTGGATGAAATCATCTCCCCTGTCCCTTGGCAGAGCGGGAGCAGATGGGGCTGTTGGCCTCCGCAGCCTCCCGCTGCCCCAGCTCGTGTGAGTCGGTGATGCCTCCAGCCCCCTCCCAGCCTGCCCACTGTGCCCCTCCAAACAGAACTTAATCCCATTCCCTAATCCCAAACTTCTCTGCCAAGCTGTTTTTGAGGCAGAGCGTATCTTTCATCCAAAGATAACAAGTTATTATTAATAATTTGGTAATTGGCGGATGCTGCTCAGAGGACCAGAGCACCCACGGCACCGAGGGGGAGCGCAGATCCCGCAGAGGCAGGTCCAGCATCCCTCTTCCCCCCCGCATCCAGGGGGTGGCTGGATGGCACAGCCACCACCCAGAGGCGCAGGATGAGGGCAGGGTCCCCCCCCCCAGCAGGCAGCAGGTGCCTTTCCTCCCTCGGTAACAGCCGAGCGGAGCCCAAACTGCCGTGCCGGCTACCGGGGCTGCCGTCCCCTCCGAGCAGGACATCACGTTAATAGAGGCTGATTTGCAAACGGCGTCGCCCCCCCCCCCCCAGTGCCCCCCTTTGCCTGACTCCCGCTTTTCTGCTCAATGGCACAGATGCTGCTTTGTGCTGCCCAGGACCAGGCAGGCTATTAGCAGCAAATCCAGCGAGGGAAATTAATGAAGGCGACTGCTAATAAAAGACAGCTCAGGACAGCCCGACCAACTTGCTCCGAGCGGTAATTAACTTTTTTTAAAACTCATGAAGGTAAATATGCCGTCAGCTTTGGGCCGGGCTCTCTGCTTTTTTAATAAAAGGAGGAGGAGGGGGGGGCAAGGGGAAGGGGGTGGCTGTGTGTCACAGCCGCCCCAGCACCGTCCCTATTCCCTCCCGGCCGCAGCCAAGTGACCCTCTGAGGATTTCTTTTCTCTCTGGGCAATTTCTAAAGGTTTTATTTTAAATCTGAGCACCGCGAGAGTTCTACCTCTCCTTGATCTGAGTTCTGTACAAGAGGTCACGGGGATGAACAGGATGCCAGCATTTTGCTGGACCTGCACAGCTGTTGCAGCATCGTAGGCAGAAGGCAGGATATCCTAATATCCTGATATCCTAATATCCTGATATCCTGATATCCTTACGTTGTCAGAGCAAAAGAGTGTCTCAGGCCATAACACACAAGATTTAGCCTTGTAGTAAGACAAGAACCTACACCAGGTTGCAACAAAATTCCCACTGGGATTTCTGTTTCTCCCAGAGGATTGACTGTATAATAGATAACTGAGATTTTTTTTTTTTGCCCGTGGGGAATGGGAATTGGGGCCGCACAGGCCAAAGTCACATATAATCCGGGACAAGGGTGAAGCCCAACCTGAGGCACCTGAATAAGGCTTTAGGAAAACTGGGCTTGGGATCTGCCAGCCACGTGAGGGCTGTGTTGGGAACACTCTTTAATGATGGCACTACGTGGAAAGATTGATGCCTGACATGAAAAGGAGCGAGGCAGCCCTTGGGGTGCGGCTGGGACCGCTTTGGCTCCTCGGCACTATTCTTATGCCAAGGAGGGGCTGTAAAACCCCCTCGGGGGCTTTCGTGCTGCCCCTCCAGCCCTGAAAGTGCGGAGGAGCTTTTATGCCAAAATACAATACACAGAAGGATCATAAACACATGTTCTGGGGGCGAGGGGCTGCCATGGAAACCACCCCCAGGTTTGTTTCGTCATCCAAGGAGGTGAGTTCCCGTCTTGCGTCTCCTGGGCCGCTTCCAGGTTGGCTGCAATTGGCTCTGGGGACCTCCAAAAACCAGTCTTCTGAGAGAAAAGAGGGAAATACGAGAAAAAAAAGAAGGAAAGAGAGGAATAAACTCGAGTTAAGATGGAAGAAAGAGGGAAATAGATGCTTTTGGCCACATTCAAGTGAAAAACTGGGATGAGGTTGACTGGGTTAGGTGGCAAATCCAGCCTCTCTGGCTCAGCCTTTGCCAACACAGCCCTGTCTCCCCCTCCCTGCCTTGCCCCCCTTGGGCCCGTCTCTTCCAAGGGCATCTCCAGCTGAGCCCAGCCTTCCACAGGGAGCACGGAAGGTTTGGCTGGCATGACTCCCACCCCAAACCCCTCTCCGAAGCCCCCCTCCGTCCTCCGACGCGACGTGTGCTTTTTCCCACGGCGGTTCCCATCGCCACAGCCCCGGCAGGATGGGGATACTCCTGTCTATACCTGGGATGGAGGAAAATCCCTCCAGGATGATGCACCCGGCAAGAAGCAGCATCCCTCCCCGAGGACAGCTGGAGGGAGCATCCCAGTGCTGAGCCAGCCGGGATGTTCCCCCTGCTCCTGCACAGTTCCACCACCGAGAGAGAAGTGCATCCCATCCATCCTGGCCTTTTGAAGAGCTGAAGGCACCTACTCCAGCGCCTCTTAAAAGCGGGAGAGAAACCGGGAAGGACAATGAGACCCGACCAGAAAAGACGGAGAGGGCGAGAGCGAGGCTCTCTCGGCTTCTTTTTGGCATTCCTGGAGTTTAATCAGTAAAAGGGGTCGTTAAAAGAGAGTGAGAGTGAAAAACCCTCTCCCGACGGGCTGCCCCACACACCGCCAGCGCCGTCAAAGGCTCCCTCTTGTTTTGTTCCTCCTGGCCCGTGGCAGATTTGGGGGGACACAGCTTCATCTTGCTGGCCACATCAAAGCGGTGATTATGCAAATGCTCCCACTTTTTTTTTTCTTTTTTTTTTTTTTTTAGAGAATTATTTATCACACAATAACCCCCCTGCCAGGGGGGGAAACAATAGATCAGGCTAGATAGCGCTGCTCGCCCGAGGCTGCGCGGCTGGGGGACCCCTGCGTGGTTTATTGGCCTAACCTAATTTCACTAATTCTCTTTTCACACATTTTGGGCTTTTTTTCCCTCTTCCCCTCCTGCCCCCCCCCCCCCGCGGATGTCGCTCCAAGGGCCAGGTTTTGATCCGGAGGGCACTGGGCGGGATTCGCGTGCTGAGCATTTTATTTAATTAATACATTCAGGCGCCTCTGCTGGTTTTTAATGATTTCCAGGTGTTTGTACCCAGAAGTCACAAAGTGCTCCCGGGCCTGGGCAGCCTCCAGCATCCCCCTCCATGGTGACATCCCTGGCCGTGTGCTGTGCACACTGAACAGAACCCCCTGGAAGTGCAAGTGCCTTGGGATTCACCCGTCCCTCAGAGAGGCGGAGAAAGGGAATTCTTCCTCTTTCGTAGCCCAGTCATTTTTTCCTCAGTAACATTTCTTTCCTGTGGCCTTCTCGGTGAAATCCTTCGGCCTGAAGAAGCGTGATAACTGTTTATCTATTCATCCATCCATCCATCCAACCATCCATCCATCCATCCATCCATCCATCCATCCATCCCACGTTTGCTGTCAGCATCTTCTGTACCAAGAGGCAAAGGTAAATGATCAGTAAACTTTCACTGAACTTATATATACATATATATTTAAAATATATGTACATATACATATACAATGTGGGTTTTTGCAGTTTCCTGAAGCAGCTGTTGCCCGTGGACCTGCTGTAAGTGGCATCAGCTCCCACCAGACCCTGGTTTCACCGGAGACAAGGACAGGCCCAATCCCGTAATTCCCGGTCGCTGTCACGTAAAGCAGAAAAAGCAGCAGCCCCAAAGGTACGAAAATTAGAGCTTTTTATTTATATTTTATCACAAGGACGGTCCCTTTGCTCTTCAGCTGTAAATACATACTAGAATAAACTCTGTAAATTATACAAAAAAAATACATATTTTCCATGAAATCTGTCTTTATAATAAATAAATGTGAACACGTGTGTGGCTGATCGCTGTAATGTTCCGTGTCTGTTGAGGTTTTCAGTCTGTTGATTTATTTTTAATCTCCTGAAAGAAGGGGGGAGTTCCTCGTCCCCTAAAGGTCGAAATAAATAATGTATGAGGAGATCCTTCCCCGTTCCCCCCCTCCCGATTTTTTTTTCCCTTTTGATAGAGAGTTCAGCCTAAATTTCCACGCTTGCATTCAGCCCTCACAAAGCCTACAAATTATACAATGACTTCTAACCTGGACCCCTAACAAAACAATTTACTTTTTTTTTTTTTTTTCTCGCTTTCCAACCCCCCCCTCCCGCCTATAAATCATAAGGGACAGATGGCAAAGGGGGGAGCGGGGAATGGGGGGACACACACACACACAAAAGCCCCGCGGTGACAGATCTGGGAAAACTGGACAAAGTGCACATCGGAGAGAGAGAAAGAGAAAGAGAGAGAGAGAGACGGAAAGTTTGGTTTGGCAGGTGCCGTTCCCACAGCCCGCCCTGCCCTGGGAATGGGGCAGATGCCGCCGCCGCCGCCGCCCCGGGGGGAGCCCCGGGAGCGCCGGGGCGGGCTAGAGGCAGCGGCGGGGCAGCGGCGGCGCCGGGGCGAAGCGGCCCGGCCAGTGCTCGGGGTCCGAGGCGGAGCCGGCGGGGCTGGCGGGCGATAAAGTGCAGGCGTACGGGGAGGCGGAGGGCGCGGGGCTGGCGGCGCCGCCGCTCCAGGAGGAGGCGGGCGACGGGCTGCCCTCGGCGGGGACCCCCGCGCCCGCCGCCCCGTCGGGGCCGAGCCGCGCCGCCCCGGCCAGCCGCAGGGTCTCGGTGAGCGCCCAGATGTAGTTGTGGGCGAAGCGCAGCGTCTCGATCTTGGTGAGCTTGGCGTCCTCGGGGAAGGTGGGCAGCACGTCGCGCAGGGCGTCCAGCGCCGCGTTCAGGTTGTGCATCCGGTTGCGCTCCCGGTTGTTGGCCTTGAGCCGCCGGCTCCGCTTGATGCGCTGCGCCGTCTCCGCCGTGCGCGCCGCCCGCGGGGCGCCCCGGGACCGCCCCGGCCGCCGCTTCCCCTCCGCCCGCCGCAGCCCGCGGCCGCCCGCCGCCTCCACGGGGCGCGCCGGCGGGGCGGTTCGCGGCTCCTCCTCCTCCTCCTCTTCCTCCTCCTCCTCCTCCTCCTCCTCCTCGGCGCTGGACGGCAGCGAGGGCGAGGGGGCGGGCGAGCCCAGCCCCAGCAGCAGCAGCTCGTCCTCGGCGGCCGGCGCCAGGACCTCCGCCTTCACCAGCATCCTTGCGGGGGCCGCGCCGGGCAGCACCGGGGAAGCGCCGGGCGGCAGCACCGGGGGCTTGACGGTTCGCCGGTTTGACGGAGCGGGGCGGGGGTCGCGGGGGGACCAAAGCGCGGGGGGATCGGGGAAGAGGGGAGGGAGAAGGGGGGGGGCGCGGTGTGTGTGTGGGGGGGGGCGCGTCGCTGGCACGCGCCCCGGGGGCGGCGGGCGGGTCTGGGCGGGCGGCGGCGGGAGCGGGAGCGGCGCCCGGGGCCCGTCGGGGCTGCGTGTCTGGCACACGACCCTCCTTAACACCCCTTATATACCCCGCGGGGAACAATCAAACCTACCCCCGGGGTCCCCCCGTCGTCGTCCCCCCCCCCTCCCGTCCACCTCGCCCCGCCCGCGACTCTTGTCGGGGCCGCCGCCGCCCCCCCACCCGTTTTCCCCCGTGTCCGTCCCCCCCCCCCTCCCGTCGGGGCCCCATTGGCGCCTCGCGCTCGGCTGGAGCGTGCCGCTAATTTATTAATGAATGGGGGGGGACGGCGCGGGGGAGCGGCGGGGGGGGAAGAGGAGGGGGGGGGGGGTAGGGAGGGGGCGCGAGGCGCGGCCGGCCAATCCCCGCGCCCCGCGCGCCACGCGCGCGCCCGGGGCCCCGCTCCCCTTTGCGGCCGCTTTCGAGTCCCGCGGAGCCGGCGGCCGCCCCGGCAATGGGATGCGAGGGATGCGAGGGATGGGGGGAGCTCCCCTTGGCCTCCCTGTTCGTTCCCCCGGGGAGATTTTTGTCTCTCTTGGGGAGACGCCCGTGCTGTGGTAAAAGGTGCGCAGTTCATACGCGGCTTGCCGGGGTCTGGGGATGGTATGGGGCTCCCCCGGGATGCGGCTGCTCGGTGCTGTCAGATAACAGCGGTTCGGGTTGGAAGGGACCTGGAAAGATCATCTCGTTCCAACCCCGTTCTCGTTCCCACACCTTCCGCTAGATCAGGTTGCTCCAAGCCCCGTCCAACCTGGCTTCGGACACTTCCAGGGACGGGGCAGCCACAGCTTCTCTGGGCAATGTGTTCCAGGGCCTCCCCACCCTCACAGGGAAGAATTTCTTCCTAATATCCCATCTATCCCTACCTTCTGTCAATGTGAAGCCTTTCCCCCTTGTCACTCCGTGCCTTTGTAAAGGAAATGATGGTGAGGACATACAAACCAAAAACCCCAGCACACTGTCTTCCTGTGTGGAAACACCAGCTCTGAGGCACTTTGGGGGAGTCGAGGTTTGGGACAGGATTTTATTTGCAGCTGGTAGGGAAGCCTAAAACAGGTGAGAGAGCCAAAATCGCCACAAACGTCTCGCTGAGCACACCAGGAACTTGCACGCAAATGAGTCCCTGGCTCTTGCTGCCCACTGAGTTGGTGGCCCCTGTGTCACTCCCTGCGGGAGCAGTGGCAGCCAGGCGGCTGCCTCAATTAGAGCATCTCCGTGACTCTGTGAGACATTTTAATGCTCCCCTTGCCCCCTTGTGAAAAGCAGGAGATGCACGGGATCCTCTCGGCGTCTCAGGAGAGTGGCACAAAAGAACTTTATTTTTTAGAGGCGGTGCTGGGGGTGCATAACCCGCTGTGGTGCCTTTCTGGGGTTCAGCCCAGTTCTTGCTGCCAGCCCCAGCGATGCAGCAGTTTTCTCCTCAGGACTCAGCACAAGGTGACCGAGTCCTCGCAACCCTGCAGAGGCGCTTGTGTGGTCCGTGGGCAGAGCGAGGGCCGAGCTGCTCGGCTGAGAGCGGTGGGGAGAGGGGGCAGCGGGGGGAGAGGGAGTGGGATCAGGAGCGGGAATGCCGCTGCCACTGCTGCCCACTGCCTGAACTGTCCTCCAAGGGTCAAACTGTTCAACTTCAGCCCCTTTGCCAGACTCAATCCTACTTTAGGGGAACAAAAGCCCAAAGTAGGCGACGATCAAGAAATGGGAGCACAATGATTTAAGCTTATCACACAGCCCAGAAATAAAGGACGCTGAGCTCGTGTGGGGGAGAGGGGGAGACCTTCAGAAAGGCTTTGTTTGCTGTAAGAAGATTGAACTCTGAGGTGACCCGATAGCCCTAAAAGTTTAGGGTCTGTGTTGCTGAGAGACCTTTGGGCACAGCCCATCCACACGTGGACCTCACAAGTTGAGAGCCGGCGTTAATGGCCGGCCTGCCCCAGGTGAATGGGGGCGCGACATCCCGGAGAAAGGGGGGACAAAGCTGCAGGGACAGGGTGGCCTGACCCCTCCCTGCTCTGCCTCCCTCACACCCACCCGGCCTGAGGTGTCCTAAGGGTTTGGGGGGTACCAGGGCTGCCCACACCAGGCTACCCAGCCCTATGGCAGCCCCCACAAACCCTGTGAGTGAGATGGTTCTGCTCTTAAATGGGGGGGACGGAATATATCCAAATCCAGCAGGGTATCGGGATGCTCTAGGGAGGGGAGAAATGGAAAATGCTGCAGCGTGTGTCCCTTATGCCCCGATCCAGGTCCTTCCCAAACCCTCTGTGCACTCGGGAAAAAGTGCTGCAGAGAGGGACAGGATGAGGACTGGCCCCCCAGATCCCAAGCCGCGCTGACACTTTCGGGGTTTTGGGATCAAGGCGAGGAGGGGATCCCCCATAAGCGCTGCCCCGGCACCCTTCCCTGGGTCCCCCCACCCCGAGCAGACGAGCCCCTCGTTGGGGGCCGATTGTTCCCGGCAGATTTGCATGGCAGGTGCAGGCCTGCGAAGCGATTTTGCCGTCCTGGGCCCCCCCCCTTCGCCTCCCCAAGAGGGTTTGCCTCCCCCCCCTTGTGAAAAAAGGCCGCCGGTGCCTTCCTTTCCCATGAAGAAGAGAAGAAGCTTGAGGATCGCGTGAACACGCTTCAGTTTTCTTATTCTTTTCTATAGATGTGGGGAAAAGAACAGCCGATTGTGTGAAAAACCCAGTGCCTGCAAAAAGGGACATTGGCCATCCAGGCGAAGGTGCGCAAGGGAGAGCACTAATCGCTGAACCAGGAGACAAATACGATTACCAGCTCCGAGCCTTGAGTCAGAAAGTCTCATAGACTTTAAGATGTTAATCCCCAACATAATCCTTCCTTTGGCGTGTAGGAATAGTGCAGCCACAAGAGTTGTTTTGTTATTTATATTGGCGTTTAATAAAACTCAGCCAGTGGTGAATGGGCTGCCCACTCTCCAATGGTAATTAATTCCCTATTTCAGTGACCCAATTGTGCTGGGATAGAGCAGTGGGACAGTCCCACTGCCCCAACCCGCCTTTGTGCAGCTACACGGCTCTCGTGCTTCAACAGCTATGGAAACTCATTCTTTTGATGTCATTCAATGAGTTTTCCTTGGGCATCTTCTAAACTTCAAGGACCCTTTTCTTTCTCGGACGCCTGAAAAGCAGGACTAGCTTGACCACCTCTGTAGAATTTAATGATTTGGTGAAAGGGCCTTTTTTCGGGGGGTTTGTGTAAGGAAAGAGAGAAAGAAAATTTGGCAGGCTGGCTATCAAACAGGGGGGCTATCCAAACTCGGGTGTGCCGAACTCATTCAGCTCCTAATTTATACGTGTCTTAAAAGCCACTTTTCCTTACTCAAAATACTTGGAGGCTTCTCTTAGTCGAGGCATTTCTAGAAGGGATTTGCTAGTGAGCAATAACTCTGTTTTACAGACATGAGTAAAGACACAGCAAATGGTGTTTTCAGAAGGCATTTCCACCCAGAAAAGGGCAAAACACCTGGATGTTTTTGCCCAGAAAAGGGGAAAAATACCAGGTACCTGCAATGGGTTATTGATATAAAGCGTGTCTGTGGGTTTATGCTTTTTGGTTGTACGGTGAGGTGGCGCAAGGGGTGTGTGAAGTGAGCACATGAAGAACATGGAGTCACCCTGCAGAGCCACCCTGGTCCGGGCAGCCTCTTCTATGTCTTTATACACACTTCCAAAAAAAAAAAAAAACAACAAACCCCCCCCCCAAAAAAACCCCCTTCGCAAGTCACAAACAATTCAGGATTCAACTAAGAAAACACAGAGTGAACCATATGGCCGGGGTGGCTCGAGTTGGCTGCATTTTCCCCCAGACAAAGAAGGGATTGAGAGTTGAAGGAAAGGAGAAAAAAACCCAACTTTCCGGCTGATGAAGCTGTTGTCTGGAGGCAATGATCCCAAATCTCAAGGCTTTATTCCAGGCTCCGACTGAGACGTGATATGTCATATGATTAGCATCTTTCATATTTACAAGAGTAGTGCGGGCTGCCAGTCTTTAGAGAAAGGCGAGAGAAAGAAGGGGCATATGCTGAAATGGATTTAGCATTTGAAAGAGAGAAAAGAGAGCGGATAAATACACTTAAACGAGGATTTAGTTTTACTCCCGTTGAGTTCTAATGGCTTGTTGATTGAGATTTTAGGGAGCTGGGACAGAGGTGTCAGGAGTAATTTAAAGGCGCTATTCAACCCTGCCCCGCGCGGAAGGACCCGCCGTTCCCCCTGAGGGAGGAGCGGTGCTGCGGCCGCAGTGGCGGGTTGGCTCCAAGCGTGGCGGATCACCGCGGCCGCCGCCGCTCCCTCCGCCGGGCGGGCGGGTGGCACCACCTGGCGGCGGCGGGAAAGTGAGGGGGGCAAAGTTATCTGGGATCGGGAAAACGGGGGGGGGAAAATAGGGAATTCTCGGGTGTGTTTGGCACCTGTCAGCCCGGACAGCACCTGCTGCTACAGGAGGGTGCTCACTGCCCCGTCCAGCCTGGCCTTGGGCGCTGCCAGGGATGGGGCAGCCACAGCTTCTCTGGGCAACCTGTGCCAGGGCCTCACCACCCTCACAGGGAAGGGTTTCTTCCCAACATCCCATCTAAACCCTCCCTCTGTCATTTGAAGCCGTTCTCCCCCGTCCTGGCAATCCATGCCCTCGTGCAAGTCTCCTTCCAGCTCTCCAGAGCTTGGAAAGGGGGCCTTTTAATTGTTTTAAACAAGCTCCTTCCTGGATGTGACGTATCTGTAAATACGCAAGATAACAGAATTGTTCTAAAATATAATTCTGTTATTCTTCAGACTGAATAACATAACACTAATACTATTAGATACTTTGTGAGCATAAAGGGATTTCACTTCTCAAGCAGATAAAGTCACTTTATTTTCGGTTATCAAGCAAATAAAGTCACTTTATTCAGTTTTAGTCATGTAAACACAGGGTCAAACAGAAGCATCAGTAGACGAGATACAAACAAACATGCACCACATTAAATAAATATTAAATTAGCAATTTTATAGACCATATTAATAAAATAGGCACACATTTTATTTTTCCTTCTTCTTACTCTGCTCCTCTTCCTTCCGTTCCTCCAGGTAGCACTTCAGGATGTCGTTTAGCTGCTGCTCGCACTGGCTTGCATTTTGTAATCCCTTTTCCCGTCCTAAAAACAGCAATAAACAGGATAATTACATCTCTCTTTACAGCATCCCATCATGGAACCAGCCCCTGGCAACGCTGACATCGATTTGCCCCAGAGTATCGACTGGCTGTGATCTTTCTGCTTGGAAAATGGTTCTTCAGAGCTCAGCCACTAACAAGATGCTTTCTTTGATGTCAGCCAAGTAGGTAAAGTCCCATTACTGGATTAAAAACATACTCTTTGAGTATAAAAACAGCTTGCAGGTAAAGCTGCAAATGTGCAATGTGCATTTTCCTGTGATATGTTAGATTTTATATGCAGTAAATATTAAAAATTAGATTTTATATGCAATAAATGTACTGGTTTATAGCTGTGCATGCCATATATACTTTATATATTATTATGTAGCATATATACACACTATAAAGTTTAATTAAAGAAGCTGAGCTGCACAGTTTCAGAAACCCTGGAAAAGAAAATACTACCTTTGCAGTGGTGAATTACTCTTCCCCACAGCTTGTTCCTGCTTAAACAGGCCAGGTTTCCCACAATCAGCAAGTGCCTCTTTGCCCTCGTTAGTGCGACGTTCATCCTCTTCTCCGAGTCTATGAACCCAAACTGTCTGGTCCTGACGCAGGACAAGACAATGATTTCCTTCTCAGCACCTTGGAAAGCATCTACAGTGGACACCTGGACAGGTTTCACTTCAAAAGCTTCGGAGTGCACCCCACTGAGCAAACTCTGAATCTGTGGGCAAAAGAAACAGGGAAGGGGGTGAGTTTGGCTGCTCAGAGTCAACCACTTGCCTTGAGAAAACACCCAACAAAATGTGAACTAGGAAACCACAGAGTGCAATGTGGAGGGGAAAATGAAAATATATTTTTTAATAATTCTTTGAATTAAAATAGCTTTATTAATTTTACAGGCCAAAATAAGGGGTTTTTTTTAATGCAAAAGAGCAATTATGGCAAACTACCCATTTCTCACTTCTAGTTGACTCTTCCTAGTTGAAATGAAACCTGTGTTTAAAACAAAAAATACATTTAAGGAAGTGCTTTACTGATGATCCACTACACCTTATACATCTGTGATTTATAAAGAGTAATCACACCAATAGCAGCTCCTTCTATTCCACTGGCAATCAGAGACTGGATGAGCTTGACTGCAAAGTGAGCCTCTGCCATGTTGGAAAAGCTGTTGTCTCTTTCGATCTGGAAAAGAGGGAAGAAGATTCCCAAATGAGCTCTCACAAGCAGAATGCAAAAAGGAATGGAATGGAGGAGAAAACTAAAATACTGGCTTTAAGAACTTACCTGCTCCATGCCATTCACACTGTAAAAGCACAGTGTTGGAAGCCAGTCCAGTAAAGGAGTTCTGTCCTCCTCGGAAATGCCATCCCTGAGGTTCCCTGCGTAGAAGAGCTCGTTGGCGATGGCACTGAGGGCAGGGTGACAGCGGTACTGGGTCCGGAGGAGTATTGCTTTATGCCCCTAAAAAAAAAAATGAGGATAAAGGGTGACTAGGAAGTGTTGAAGGCCAGGTTGGGTAGTGGGCGGTGGTAGGTGTGTCCCTGCCCATGTCAGGGAGTTGAATTAGGAGACCTTCAAGGTCCCTCCAACCCAAACTGTTCAATGATTCCACGATAATTTGCAAGGCTGAAACTCTGATCCTCTGACATCTAAACCAGAGTTTTCCTGGTGACTTCAGGGGACCTGCAATTCCACCCTCCACCTTTTCCAGAGGTGTGGTTGGCAGCACCTACCATTAAGCAGAGCCGGTCAAAGAGAGTCTGCTCCAATCCCTGCTCATGGACACTCTCAGACCCTTGAATAGTTGGTGGTAATTGCTTGGGGTCTCCAACAAGGACAAGCTTTTCACACTGAAACCTGAATGGGAATGTGAAAAACCGTGGAAAAAAGTTCTAAAAATGAGGCTAAACTGCTCATAACCAAAGTGTGTGTGCTGTGTTTATACATCCCATTGCTTTCCATCCGCCTTCCTGCTCCATCTTCCCACGGTTTAATAACACCCAAGGCCAGGCCTCCATTTAAAATTACTGCTCTTGCTCTCTAAGGTGAGACCTCGGGGTTCATGTGCTTAAAAAGATGTGGGGTTTGGCACTTCCAGGAGGTTGTGTCCCTGCTAAGCAAGTTATTTCCCTGCTGAAGCACCAAAGGAAGGCTGTACCTGGCGATGGGAAGGAGAGAAGCAGGTTCAGTCATCTGACTGCACTCATCCAGCATCACCACGGGGAACCTGAGAGCGTTCAGGCAGGGGAAGGGGCAGGCAGCACAGGTCACTCCAACCACTTTTACCTTTTAGAAGTGAGAGTGAAGTGGGGAGACAAAAAGAGAGGATCATTTCACAGTTCATCTCCGTGCAGTACATAACTGTAGCAGTAGAATTGCTACAGGCTACCTCGTGTCTCTGGTTCTCAACAACCTGCTCAGATCTGCTTTGTTACAATTGCTTTACAACAAGCTGTGACTTTCTGAGTCTAGGACTGAGGAGAAATGACTGGAAAGACCAGAAATTGAGGATATTTTTCTACAGGGAGTAGTAATCTTTAAAGGTAATACTCTGATGAAAAGCTGCTTAAAATATATTTGAAGTGTCCTTGGCGGTTGATACACGGCTCCAGGATAGATTTAGCTCAGTCTTTATCTTTTAACCTTTATGACTGTATAAATTTTAGTTTCAAGGTGACAGTGCAGACGAGCTGTAGTGAGAAATTTTTCTCTGCCCACCTTGAAAACTAAATTGGCAATATTAAATCAGCTTGCAGTCGAGTTCAAAAAGGGTTTCTGTCTTACATCATTAAAAAAGAACTGCGAGTTCAACTCAGAGAAGTCCTACACAGATAAGACACTAAGCTATACCCGTGGAATCAAACCTAACGCTCACTTTATTTTTCAGAATTAGGAGCCTGGCAGGTGCGAGAGGGAATTCCCAGTTTCCAAATGGTGGGTTTTGTGGATAGGACACGGTGAATCCCCACTTTCCCATCCCATCTCTTTGACTGTACCTGTTGCAGGATGGTTTTATTGGTCCCCAGTTTGTGCTGCTCAATGCTCTTCCTGACATACATTTTTTCAGCTGGAGTCAAATCTTCTTTCATGAGAGCAAGCAGCTCCTTCAGCTGCTCGTTTTCATTTCCTGAGCCTGCATGTAAACTTCAAAAAAAGATTTTGTGACGTGCATTGCAGTGACTGAAAATAACAGTGCTTGGAAAAATGTGCAAAACCAATCACACTTTATACATAACAGTGCTTTAAAACACTATTAACCTATCCCAAATTGCTTCAGATCCCATAAAGAACGAGTTTCTTACCTGTGGGGAAGAATTGCTTTGGTGATCTTCCTAATACTTCCCACTCTGATAAAATCCTCAAATCCAAGATCGAGCAGGCTTCAGAGAAAAAGAGAAGAGAGGTGTCACAGAAATGGAAGAAGAAACTTTGAAAACTTTACAAGTGGTTTTTAAAAGGCACATCAGAACACTGAAGAACACGAACTCCTGCGATCAACCAGCTGAAGCAACTCAGGCCACAGTCTTTTAATACCAACCCATTGATCTTCACCGTGTAAGTGCATTATTATTTCTGGAAGAAGAGGCTGTAAAAGCCTCAGTGACCCACCCCAGCAGTATCCTGTCCACGGCAACGTTGGTGGAAGAAGCAATGAGAAGTTTCCATGGAGTTGGCCTTGGACCCTCCGTGGCTTCGCTGCTTTCGAAGAGCTGTACGAGGAACAAGATCACCACAGACAGCAGGTAGCTCTTGCCAGCTCCAAAAACACCTGGCATTTTGGAAGAAAAAGCCAAAGTTACAAGTGAAATAGAAAGAAGTATAAACCAGCAAGGAATAGTGTGTAATAGAAAAAAAAAATTATAAAATTAAGCAAAGCTGATACGTGACCAAAAGTGGGTTTAATTTGAAAAGAAAGAAGCACTCTGATTTTGTGTACAGATATTTCTAGGGAAAAACTCAACACTTCTGTGAAATCCTCCAAAAGGCAGAATTCAAATTCAAGGATGAGGAGCTCTGTGCTGACAGAATAGATGTCTAATGTCAAGGTCACTGTCAGAGGGGCCTCATCCAGAAATTAATTTTCAGGAAGTGCCTGAAGTAGGTGAGGGGACAGCAGCATTACAAAAGAGAATATTCCATACACAGGCAGTTTATTCAAGCTCATCTTTTGGGCTACATTTCAAATAAGTCAACGCTGAATTTGCCTTTAAGTCTGCCTGAAATCGTAAATATATGACGAAGGAAACAAATCTACTGAAATGTTTCATCTCTGGGATATTTCCCTAACCCTGGCATTACATATTAATCAGACATTTGCTGCATACCACGTATGACTGTGATGGGGAAGCTCTGATGTTCCTCCTCTGGGGTGATATTCCCACACGAGGTCATCATCCGAGCGATGTGGATCAGCGACGTCGCCTGGTCCGGGTTCAGGGAGAACCTTTGGATCATCTCCTTAGCCAGTCCCATGGCCACCTCAGAGCTGACAGGGCCAGCCCTCATTGAGCTTTTCAGGCTCATGGCAGGAGGAATGAATTTTCTTTTGTCGACTCTTTTAGGAGCATTTTCAGAATGACGATTCCTGAGGGCAAAAAACAGTCAAAAGTTGGGATATAATATAATTTGTATCTCTTGGTTCTGATATTCTCGGTGACCCAACACTGAACTGCTGAGGTTTGATGACCTGCTCACAGTATGACTGAACAGTAACTTACATGTTTAGTAGGTATGGGATTAGTGGTAATGTGGAGGGATTGAAGTGCTCCTCCATATTCCTTAGGGATGCCAGCTCCCCACTGGCATTACAAACCAGCAGGGCGTGAACACACACTGAAAAAAGGCCACAGAAAAACAAAAGTAGGAAGAAATTAAATGAGCCAAGATTTCACATCAGCTAAGTAACTGAATTATAAAGTGCCAAAAGGGTAATTAGCCAACTTCATCTCTTTCATTTACAAACCAAACCAAAACAACCCCCAAACTTTGGCTCAAATCAAAAGCAAAACCAAGGAACTTCTACAAAATCACAGATTTAATACATGTTTTTTTATATAAATATATATTTATATAGTATATATATATAGTAGTGAGTTGTTTGGGATTGTATTTTCTTTCTCAGGGACAGTACCAACATATTCCTGTTATTTACACTGTGACAGGCAACTTGCATTCTATATTGTATTATTTACTATATGGTATTATTTATATTATCCTCATTTCTTCCTCCCTCACTTAGAATTTACCAGCTACTCTGCAGGTTTAATTGCATTAAGTGCTGTGTTCAAATCAAGTATTCAAAGATACAAGTGAAAAAAAAATACTGTGAATTAAATCATGTCTGAGATTTGGGAAATTCTAATCTCTTCCTTCCTTGCTGGCTGGATTTCTTCGTAGTTGCTGCCCACAATTCTGAATTATTTGGTGTAGAACTCACTGTTTGATCTCCAGTTTGAGGGACTGTAGCCTTTCAGTGGGAGCAATTCTATTTCATTGTTGGAGGATGGTCCAAAGAAAGCACTGCTTGCAATGAAAGTATCAATGGGATCAAAGTTCAGAGTCTTTGAAACCACCCAAATATCATCTGTCAAAAAAAATACAGAGTTCTCATAAGCTGCTCTTACTGCCACCTTTGAAATCAGATGCTTGGGATGTGCTTACCTTTGCTGTAGAGAGAAGAATGCTCCTTTTTGCTTAATTTGAGGTATAATTTGGGTTTGGAATCACCATCTAAGCTGGCAGGTGTATTCATAAGTTTCTTGAACTTACTGTACCTCTGGGTTTGAATTTCAAAGGCTCTCCTGTGAAATTGTAAGTTTAAGGAAAAGCATGCAAACTTATTGGCACATTTTGGATTCAGCACCAAAAATAAGAAAGCTCCACAGACTGGGCCAAATTATACAGATCGTGGTGCATGTTCATCATCTTGCATTAACAAGTTTTAAATACATTCCTCTTGCAAAATTCTCTCACATGCAGCCATAATGAAATTGTTTGCTCTACAGTTAAGCAGCACAGAATAGCTGCTAAAATTACAGCCTTGCAGAGAATAAATCAAAATCCCTCAGTAAAGATTAAATGAACAAGAATTCAAGTGCAGCAACTGTAAGGGATTTCATTAATCAAGCTGCTGGTAAGCAGGGCTAAAAAGAAATGCCATTGCTGTCAGTATTATTCCTTCTCTGATTTGGCTCTTACATGTCTTTATAGAACTGTAGCCTCTTTAAAAAGAGTGAAAATGTCTCTTAAATGCTGCTGGAATCCCGAGCTGCTGCAATATTTATAAACCCCGAATTCACACGGCACTGGAGAAAAGTGCAGAGGGTTTCAGGAATACCTCACCAAAAGCTGGCATTCCTCATAGAGAGCAATCTTTTGGCTTCTGAGGTATGTCCCAATGCTTTTGATGTCCTGGAGCACTGCACTGGGTCTGGATTTTGCCTGTGTGGGGTTCACATCTTCTATCCACTTGAAAAACGAGCACTGCTCAGCTTTCGGGGCGTCACAGGCGTAGAACAAACGACCCTGGAAAGGAGAGGGGGGGAAAGAACAGAGCATGAGCACTAAAAAAAGCAAGAAAGAAAGGGGAAAGAAAGGGGAAAGAAAGGGGAAAGAAAGGGGAAAGAAAGGGGAAAGAAAGGGGAAAGAAAGGGGAAAGAAAGGGGAAAGAAAGGGGAAAGAAGAAAGGGGAAAGAAAAAGGGGAAAGAAAAGGGAAGAAAGGGGAAAGAAAGGGAAAGAAAAAAAAAGGGGAAAGAAGGGGAAAAAGAAAGAAAGAAAGAGGGGGAGAAAGGGGAAAGAAAGGGGAAAGAAAGGAAAGAAAGGGGAGAAGGGGAAAGAAGGGGAAAGAAGGGAAAGAAAGGGGAAAAAAGGGGAAGAAAGGGTGAAGAGAAAAGGGGAAAGAAAGGGGAAAGAAGGGGGAAAGAAGGGGGAAAGAAGGGGGAAAGAAGGGGGAAAGAAGGGGGAAAGAAGGGGGAAAGAAGGGGGAAAGAAGGGGGAAAGAAGGGGGAAAGAAGGGGGAAAGAAGGGGGAAGAAGGGGAAAGAAGGGGGAAAGAAGAAAAAAGGGGAAAGAAAGGGGAAAAAGGGGAAAGAAAGGGGAAAGAAAGGGGAAAGAAAGGGGAAAGAAAGGGGAAAGGGGAAAGAAGGGGGAAAGAAGGGGGAAAGAAAGGGAAAGAAGGGGAAAGAAGGGGAAAAAGGGGGGGAAAAGGGGAAAAAAGGGGAAAAAAAGGGGAAAAAAAGGACCAGCACTTTCACCCCAAAACTGTAAAAACACGGGAATAAACAGCACCTTGTTATGACCTTCTTTTTTAACCATAACCAGCTTAGCAGGGTGCATGTGGTTGCAGAGTGGAGCACAGCTTCCCTGGCTTTGCCCATCTTTCACTGAAGTGTAAAATGATATGTCCACTTTGGAGAGAGCATTGTGCAATCTTTGGGACAGCTCAAACAGCATTATGTTCAGTTGCTCTTGAGAGAGAAAGGAAAAAATAAAGGAATTAGTAGTACAGCCTTAAAAATGCTTACGCAGGCACACAACGCTCAAGCAAATATATTTTCATTTGAAGATTTCAATCCTAAATCAAAATATTTAATCTGAGTCCTAAAAGAAACCACATGACCTGCAAAATCCATGTATTCCAGGGAAAAAAAAGAAAAGCTTGGGAATGTAAAGAGTGGAAAACAGGCACGAGGTTACATAGTTGAACAGAAGCGTGCTGTTCTTTTGGTTTGTTTTTGCAATTTTGGGCATAGATTGAATATATATAAAAAAATCAAATGCAGCCAGTTCTGCCGATGCTGAGGATTTCTGTCCCTCTTATCCTGCTTGGTGAAGCTTCAGAAATACCCTGTTTAAAAATGACAGCCTTGTACACAACACGGTGTCAGACTTACCTGTCAGAGCAGCTTTAAAAATCTGTTTGTAGTGAAGATGAGACCGAAACACAGCTGGGATG
Organism: Chiroxiphia lanceolata; assembly: GCF_009829145.1. Classification (NCBI taxonomy): domain Eukaryota; kingdom Metazoa; phylum Chordata; class Aves; order Passeriformes; family Pipridae; genus Chiroxiphia; species Chiroxiphia lanceolata. The sequence continues at coordinate 73,560,736 of NC_045640.1, read as the reverse complement.
GAGATCTTTCTTTTAGGGAGATTAGCATGTTTCACTTTGTCCACGTTAGGAAAAGACAACTCAGAAATTGTTACGTCCTAAAAAGACCCAGAAAAGGAAACCATTAAAACTTGCAAGACCCTGAAGGAGGAAAATAACTTATCCCTAAAGCTTGGGCTGCCTAATTTAGGATGCAACATGAGATTAAAATTTATCACTGCATTTATGGTAATACTTCCAAAGGCTGTAAATTATGTAAGTTATGTCACTGAAAATTATGTTTTTCAGTGCTAGGGGAAGGAGCACACAATCCCCATTAATCAGATGAAAATATAGCAAAGGTAGAACAAGGCTAGGGAAGGCAGAACCACATATATGTGTATATATATATATATACACACACACACACACACATATATATGTATATGTGGTATCAGTGCTTGTTCAGTGCCATTAACTTCCTTTTCCACAGTTAAAACTGAAAAAAACGTGTAGTATTTTAAAATCAGTGACTGTGCCTTGAAGCAAGTTATAGGTGTTCTTCGAAACAGTGTTGACTTTCAAATTTAGAAAAACCCTTCTTGAAAACACGTTCTTACCAATTACAGGTGACCAAACTGCCCAACAGCTTTTATTTCATCTTCCTGCCACCAACATTCTGATTACAAACCTAAATCTGGCACTGTGTGTGCCCAGGAATTACCTTTACAGTTAGTTGAGCAGCTGCTGTTCTGCAGCTGAGACTTTTCTGTTTTGCTACATAGGTAGAAACATTTCACCCCATTGCAACTGATACTATCTTGCAGGAAATCAGAGAAATGCAGTTCCCTTTGGCTGGAAAAATGTGTTTCTGCCACTAAGACCTGTATTTGCTTGAACAGTTACACACCTGGCCCTCTCCTGTCCCGGCGTGGCAGCTCAGGTGACTCAACACCTTTTGTGTTGCCGCAGCCAGAGGTGTCTGACTTAAGTGCAGGGAAAGTAACTTCCCTTCAGAAATCCAATCTGGGGGGTTGCTGCTTGCAGGACATTCCCCAGGGGAGCTCTTGGATGTCAGCAGAGGGGCAGCACCGGGAGCGCTTTGATTCCCAGCTCTTTGATTCCCGGCTCCGCTCTCTCCCGTGTCACCCCGCAGCATTCCAAGGATGCTCTGGGCACAGATGTCATCAGTCTCTTCCCTGTCAGGGATCGAGTCACTCTGAGCACTGTTTTGATACTTCAGCCACTTGCTTTGTCTGTGTTGGGAAGTCCCGTCAGGGAGCAGGGGTTGGACAGATTCCCTTTGTCCCTCTTCCGCGTACTCCCCAAACACAGAGGTCTCATAATTCCTGTCCTGGGGGCCGGGAGCACTCCTAGGAAATTCCATTGGCTCGATGCATAAATTGCCTCCTGGAGAGCCCGAGGATTGCTGGAGCTCCTCGCTGTCAGAGGGATAAAACACGGCAGGAATCCCCTCGGTGGCAGGAAGGGTGACAAACGGAGTCCGGGTTTTAACGGTGGGTTTGGATCTCGGGAGGCTGCACTCCTCTGGATAGCTGGATTTCTCCCCTGCTGTAGGGCAAAGACATCTTACAAGCAACTTGTAGCACTTAGGGGTGGCACTTCAGATGTGCAGAAAAGAATTTTAAGTTCTTCCTTTCGCATCCTGTCTTTTAACTGGGAAGCTCCCTGGATCATGCCTGGGCAGTACCACACTAAATTTCCATACACCATGAGTGATTTTTTTTTGTGTGATTCTTTCAATTAATTTAAATTCTTTTAAATCCCCATATTCAGAAAACATTCTATAGCCACTCTACTTGTAAAAAAGACAATTATTTAAACGTGGTTGTGTTTTGGAGGCCATTAATCTGGTAGTTTTGGTAGGTCACTGACAGATGCCAACTGGAAAACACCCAGCTTAACACTTGTTCCTTTTTCCAGAAAGATCACCCCCAAAACTGTGAATTAATACTAAACAACGTAGATAAGGAAGCTTTAGTACCAAAAAGCATCCTTTGGACTAAATTCATTATCAACAGTGACAGTCATTGATAGGTGTCAGCTGGAAGTGGGTCAGAGAACAGCTCAATATGGAAGAAAACTAAAAGCAGTTAAATAAAAACATAAATATGACTTAGAAGCTTAGCTGACAGCCTTTAATTCCCCCCAGACTAGAAGCTGATTTTTCTTTATAAAACTAAATCACTCCACCGAGGTCTCTTTCAGGAGAATAGAATTGGCAGAGTAATTGTCATGGCACAACTCGCTGTGCTTCAAAAATCCTCAGGGGTTTCCAGCTAAAATACTGTAAGAGTGCAATTATAAACTGTAATGTCTTACTGAAAAAAAAAATCTGGGAGTTCTGGTTCACTTGGTAAGATCCCTTGTATCAGGGGCTCCTGGATGTCTCCAATAGTTTCCTCATTTCCTGAAGGTGGAGAAGTTGTAGAATCCGGATCAAATGAGGAAGTCACTTCTGATGAAATCTACAGGTGAAGAATTAATATGTTAGATGAATGACTGGGAAAAAAACCCTTGATTATAGCTCTTTTATCACTGTTCTCTCTCTCATCATTCTAAACAACTGAAATGTGTCTCACAGTCGAGATCAAAGAGCTTCAAAAATAAGAAATTGCCACGAACGCACAGGAAATAAAGCCAAAAATATCTAGGAAAGACAGTCAGTCCACACCTCGCCAGGTTCCCAGGAAGTCCACTGTGCTTGTCTCAGGGCAGAATGTGAAGGTGAGCCTGACACTGTCCATGCTGGCACTTCAGGATACACATGGAATGCCAGTGCTAGGAAAAACACGTGAAGGACAGAAGTCATGCAGGAATTTTGAGGCCAATTGCTGCCTTTTAACTTTTACTTCCACTTACGAGACTGATTTCTTCTTGACTCTTCAGTCACATCAGACTCCGTTTGAAAATTCCCTTCTCTGATAACATCCATATCATCCCCATGAAGACTTCTGGAACCTGGAGACTTTACCAAAAAAAAAAAAAAAAAAAAAAAAGCATGAGCAAAAACTTGCTAGAAATTCAACTGCTTCTCTTCTGTTTTTCAGAGTGGAACTGATCAGAGAAGAAAAAAAAAAAAACAAGTTAATGTTTTACCTGTCTGAAGTCAGAAAGGCCATAATTGCTTGAAAACAGGGGTGACAAAAATGTCTCAGCTGCAAAGTCCGTGTTATGGGGGTACTGCTGCCATCCCAGCTGGGAGCAGGGAACTCTCACCATGATCTCACTAGCTGCTGATCCCTTTACTTGGTGCCCTTGGAATGCAACAGGCTACACAACACATTGGAATCATCACTAACTGGAATAAATATCGCTCTGGAACTATCTACAGTCACTAAAGGTACTCTTCAATACATGCAACAAAAATAATCTCTTGGAAACTAGAAGAGAAACACACACACACAAAAAAATCTGTTTTTTCCTCTTAATTTCAGTTTAAAACTCTCCCTGGAAAATTTCCCACAGACAAATATAGTAAAAAATGATGAGAAGCCCAATACGAGACTGGTTAAAATTTTATTAGGACTCACTGTAACAGATTACAAATAGTAAACCATTTCATTGCCATCTAAGGAACACTGTTCATTATGCTTCAGTTCCACAGGAATTGTACCTTTGGTTGCCAGTCACATGTCCCAGGGGCTCTTTGGGCTGCTGCTACTGGTAGAATACATGGCTCTGTCTTCTGTAATAAACTGTCCACAGGGCTGGGCTGCACAGAAAAGTATCAAAACCTAATCCAGCCTAACCATTTAATAACCATTTCAAGTGAAAATACAAGCTAAGGAATCTCTTGTATTTATACAAAAGAAGCATTTCAATTACAGCCTTTTTATTTGGAAGCCAGGATAAAAAACTTGTGTTTGCCTAAAATCTTTAAGCTTTGGGTGGATTGAAAGAAAAGGACTATTACTGTGTGAAGTATCAAACACAAACAGATTTCCCAATATATTTCAACCCAAGTGCTAAAATTCCTAGGAATTGACTGGTAGGGAAGGAGAAGTACCAGACATATTAATGTGATGTTAAACATAACTAAATATTATCATTTGCATTAAGTTTCTTGTCATACATGAGGCTTCCTGAATATATATTGGCAAGAGGACTTGCTCTGTTTATTACCAGCTCATAACCAATACCAAGAATTTTATTCCTGGTAGAAAATGAATTTATCTTGTACAGATAAATATATGTAGTCAAAAATGGGTTACCATAAGGCCAGAAGAATCAAAGTATGAACAGGAAGGTGCCTGTAAACTTTCTGAGTAAGGCATTTCTGTAAACTCTTTTATAGCTACAAGAGAGGGAAAAGCATATGAGTTACAGATAAAAGTTGGGGTTTTTAATGTGAAAACATCTGAATATTTACTGGGCTTACAAACCCAACCCATGCAATGAGTTGCACAGTTAGGATTTAACTGAACTAAAGACACAGAGCTCACAATGTTGCTTTAAACACTAAAAACTGCATGAGGGAACCTATAGAACACATCACTCAAAAAATAAGATTTCTGAACACGAATTGTCCAAGAGAGACAAGAGTACAGAGGTCAAACGGATACAGACACACAGAATTCACTTTACAACAGAAGCTGACCTAACCTTCATCTTTCCCAAGGGGTTCAAATCTCTCTGGGAAGTCTCTGTCTCACAGAACACGCTGTTATTTTCCTCCATCTTTTGCAAGCTTTCTAAAGCTGTGCTGTGTTGAGTCAAAGCCCTCAGAAGAGCAATATCATTCACCAGAGCAGGGAGACCTGAGGAGTTTTCAGCCCCTCCTCTTTCACCTCTGCAGGCTGCAGGAGGGGTGTTTATGCTCTCTGAGTTTTCAAACTCTGTTTCAACATTCCTGTTTCCTCTGGAGATGAATGGCCTGTTCCTAAAGGATGCACAGAACTTGTGGAAAGGAGAGCATCTTCCTTATGTGACGTGCCAAATACCTGTTGATGGTCTTCTGCAATATGTTGGAATGAGCCACTGCCAAGAGCTGAATTTGGTGACAAAGCCAGCAAAGGGCTGCCTGGTTTAATGCCATCACTCCTACTCCCCCAGAAGTGTTCTGAGCCAACCTCTGGGGATTCCCTGCATCCAAGCTGTGTGACACCTTCTTCATCTGTGGCAGAAGTGATTCTGCTGGGAGAAATACCTGAAATACTTCCAGTTGACTCAAACAGACTGGTTTCAGGGTGGCATTCCTTAACATTTGTGTCCCCAGGCATAGGATCAGAGTGCTGGTTTCTTATCTGTGGCGTGCCATCAATGGTGAGTGCTGCACAGCCAGCATGATCCTCTTTATTGCTTGTGGCTTCAAGACTTAATTGACTTTCATTCATCTCTTTTACGTTGTGTCCACCACCCAAAAGTTCCACTTCAGTTCTGCTCTGGCTTGCAGGGTCTTCTGCCACCCTCCTGGTATCTCTGACACTGGTTTCACAAGCTCAGACAAAACACCCCCAGTGCAGTCACTTCCATCATTTCTCTGTCAAATGTTGAACATTTGGCTTCATTTTTGCTGTGTGTCACCCCTTCACAGAGGGAGTGAGGTCTCGGCACAGCATTTGGAGCTGCATCCCCTCCCTCAGAGCAATCTGGGCTCTCTGAAAGTGTGCCTCCCTCAGTGGGCTTCTTCACATCTCTTTCACACACTTCTTCACTGTCTGTGTCATTAAAATCAAAAGACTCCATTAGATTAAAGTTAACCTCCATCAGTTCTTCATCTGGACTACACCCTTTGCCATGCCAACTTAACTCCTCCTTAACACTTCCAGCTTCAGTCAATGTTAGATCCCCAGAGAGCTCCAGGTCACTGGGCACTCCCTCTGAATTTTGTCTTGGCTGAAGCTCGCTCTGCATCTTCACAGACGAATTCTCCCTAAGCTCCTTAGTCCCTGACTGCTCCCTGTATCCAAAAGAATTGTTTTCAAAGGTGACTGGACTTGCTGAAGGTGAAATGTCACCTGAGGACGGGACAAACTGGCTGCCACTCATTCCACTTATGGTGGACTCAGGTGGGAAGCAACTATTTGCGTTGCAGGGATCCTGCAAATCTTGACATAAATTATTTACCTTTTGTCGTGTCTCTGTCCTGGGGCTTCTTCACCATAAGGCTGCTCAGGTGAATTCAGAGGCATTCAGCATTCCAGTCCTTCTTATCATTTCCAGTTCCCTTCCTGAAAGGCAGGTGCTGAGTGTTTGGAACGATTCCTTTGGCAGGATCACCCGGAAATGCAGGTAGGGCCGTGCTTTTCGGTCGTGTAATCTGCATTTTTGATGCCTGAAACCTGGAGAGACTTTCTGTAAGTGCAGCTGTTTGTTCTCCGTGTCCTTGTGCAGGTTTGGACTTCAGAAGAGCAATGATCTGTGCCGTGCTCCTGATGTTGTGGGACACTGCCCCGGGACCAGTTTGCCCAGGAAGGAGAGGAGATTCTGGCTTCAGCAGGAACTGAGCAGAGCTTTGTTTCTCTGTCCCCTCACATCTGTCAAGAAATGGAGCTGAAAGCAGCGAGGAGACAGACAAGTGTTGTCTGTCATTATCCCTACATCCATCTTCCTGGAAGCCTGCAGGGAGATTCGTGTCCGCATCCTCCTTGTGAACCGTGGAAAATAACGGAGAGGTGACATAAAACTGGGATGGAAAAGTCCCCTGGCACTGCTTAGATGAGGGCAACAGTGTTGGTTTTTCTTCCTCTTCCACATCTGGTATTTTCTTTGCAACTTGGCGTGGCCCTTGGAACCCCTGGGAAATTTGAAATCAATGATTTAAAATCCACATTTCGCGATCGAACGTTGAACAACCGACATAAAAATCTGAAACCAAACCACACCGTAAACTTCCTTTTCAGGCCAACAGGGAGGTGTCTTGGAGGCAGAAGACTGGGTTTGACACCATTTCTATCCACTGCTGGAGTTTCTGCTGCTCTCCTTGGCTGATCTTCCAGAGGTTTTTCACTCGCTTTTGCTGCTTCGACCGTGATCAAATATCGTTCGCTTTCTAAATTCTCTCCAGCAGCCACCTAGAAAGGAGGGAGCAGCAGGGTGCACATAACAGTGCCATGTAAGAGAGAATAACTTACAGATTTATTTTAAATAAATATAGTCTTTTAAGTGCTTAGATGTAAAAAATTCAGATATTTAGACCCAGCATATCACAGATGCCATATAAAGAAATAAATATATATATATATGTAGACTAGAAAGCATCAGCACTTATCTTCAAGTTATGCTTATTTAATATGTCCCTGTAATAACACTGCTTTTACCCCAAAGGAATAAAATTCCATAAAACCTTCTGGGCAAACAATAAGACTTGTCAATAAGAAGCAGTTGTTTTCCCTTTTCATTATTTCCACTGTAGCAGAGCTTTATATCCACAACCAGAAAATTGGTTCTTTTAGTTACCAACCCAGTGTTTGAAGCTCTGCCTGAAACACGAAGCACAATCAGGCATTCAAATAACAACTCCAAACAAGCTGTACCTGAGATTTTATAAAAATACTCTCCAGGCATTGTCCTTTGTCATCAAACAAGGTGGCCTGCAATGAAAAAAAACGGGATTTTAAATAACCACTTATTTCACAGAGCCACAGTTGGCACTGGCAGTCCAGCAGTACCAGATGGGATTAAATCCAAGAGTATTAAATCTGAGTTTTCACCTGATTTCTGCCAGTTCTAATCCTCAGAACTCCATCTTGCCACGTTTTCGCTTTTTTTGTCTTTTGGTGAGTGTATAATACCTGTTTTAAACGTGCAAAATAAGAAGATATTTGAATAATACAGCGGCTTCAGTCTTTTAATTATTCCTATAATAATAGTATGCAGTGTTAAAAATCACTTACAGTAAATTCTTGAGAGGCCAGTGCTTTGTCAAAACAGTCATTTATTTCACAAACATCCACATCTTCACACAGCCTGAGAGGCGGGGAAACAGTCAGAATTCACCAGAGCTGTGAAAGAAGTGTATGGACAAAGAATTATATGTCAGTTCATTTCTGTTTTCCCCTCAAAAGAACTTTTCCTGCCAGAAAACCTCCCCCTCAAAAAAAAAACAAAACCAAAAATACCCCAGAAGCTGTTACCAGAATAATTTTGTGCCAGGTGTGGAGCTGGCCATGCATGTTCAACTCATGTAAAACACGAATTATATTTAAAACACAACTGACTGCAGAACCGGCCACCCGTGAAGCCAACCTCTTCATGTATTTAACGTTAGACCGCAATAACACTTAAAACAAAGTTCAAATAGCCTCTGGATGAGTGAGGAACAGTTTATACGGAGAAAGGGGGAAAGATTCCTGCCGTTTCTTGTGGCTGCCACCTCCTCGGTTGCTTAACGAGGTGAAAATCCATGGAAGTGGACATCCTTGGAGGACACGAAGTTACCACCTTTAAAGCCGCTGGATGGATGCGAAACCCTTCCAGTGACTCCAGGCGGGATGCCGCGGGAGCAGGGACGTTCAAAACAAACCAACCCACCGCCTCCTTTTCCAGCCCCCTCGGCCAGCAGCATTCCCTTCAGCGCCAAGGGGGGATTCCATTCCCCGAGGGACCGCGGCCGGTGGACACCGCGATCCCTACCCAGCGACCAGGATCAGGACCGGAATCAGGACCAGGATCGGAGTCAGGCTCGGGATCGGATGGATTGGGATGGGGATTAGGAGCGGGACGGGGATCCCGGTGGCAGCCGCCGCCCTCTCAAACTTCCCGCCGCGGCGCCCCGCGTGACGTCACAGCTGCGCGCCGCCCGGCGGGGAGGAAGTCACGTGTGCGCGGGGCCGGGCGCGCCCCCCGCCGCCCCCGCCGCTGCCACCGCCGTGCACGCGCGGGCGCCGCCGCGGGGCTTTTCATCCCTTAAAGGGGGAGAGGGGGGGCGGGGGAAGCCGGTAGCGCGTCGCGCCGGGACGGACGGGGATAACGGCCGTGAGGAGCCGCGGACGGGGCGGGCCGAGCCAGTGTCTCCGCGGCGGTGGTGGCGACGGCAGGTCAGTGACTTGGGAGCGGGGTGCGGTCTGTGGGTGGTGCCGACGGCAGGTCAGTGACTTGGGAACGGAGTGCGAGCGTCTGGGTGTGGCGAGGGCAGGTCAGTGACTTGGGAACGGGATGCGGGTCTGTGGGTGGTGGCGGGCGACAGGGGGCGCTGTCTCCCCCTTCGCGTGTTTCCCGCCGCTCGCGCGCTGTCCCCTCCTCTCGCGCTCCCCTCGCGGCGGGGGCGGGAGGAAGGGGGGGGGGCGGTCGGTCCCCTCAGGCGATGGCGGGCGGGCGCCCTTTCCCTCAGCGCAGCGCCGCTCCCGTCCTGCCGCCCGCTCTGACCCCGACCTGCCCTCACCTGCGGCACCGCCCGCCCCTGGGCATCCTGTTCTCCTGGTGTCCCGCTTCCTCCCGGCGCCAGCTCCTCGCCGCCCCTGTCCTTAGGGCTGGCTCCTCACTGCCCCTGTACCCCGGCGTCGCCCCGGAGTGCCGAGGTGGCTTCGCCCTGAGGCGACGCGCAGGTGACTCTTGGAGTTAGTCTGCGCTTGTTTTTTTTAATATTTTATCCATACGAGGTCTGTGAGTAATTATACGAGCAGCGCCTGCCGATCCCTTTACTTGGTGCCCTTGGAAAAGCAACAGGCTACACAGTACATTGGAATTATCGCTGACTGGAGCTGTCACTTAACTGCAGTGCTAAATGTGTGGTGGTCGCACCTGAGGACAAGCACGATTTAGCCAGTTGCTGTGCTGGCCAATATAAGTTAGGGCTAGACAAATCTGTTTCCCCTTTGTTTGAAGGGTAAAGAAGATGAGTTCTCCTATAGATATCCATTGCTTCTGGTAGAATGCAGTTGTAAAAACGGCAGCAGAATGCCTGGCTTTTGTATCCGCCTCCATCCCGCTTCCAGCTGCTTATTCCTGCTGCTTCTGTTCTCCATCTCTGCTGCTTGCTCACCTCTTTAATTGGTTGGTTTTCCCCAGTGGGGAAAGACCAGAATTTAGTGTTTAGTCATAGATTCACCTGAATTACCAGAGGGTGAGAACTGTGTAGTGACTGAAGGTGAGCTGGGCTGCCCTCTTGGTTTCATACAGGTGAATCCGCCTATTCCTAACTTGGTGCTGAGGGCATGTATTTTAATTATAATCACAGAATCATTTAGGTTGGGAAAGACCTCTGAGATCATCAAGTCCAACCTTTCACCAGTCACCACCTTATCAACTAGACCAGAGCACTGAGTACCATGTCAGTCACTTCCTGAACACAGATGAATCCACTTTCCACCTCTTAGGATGGTGGAAGGCAGGACTGGCACAGAGGGCTTGGGAAACAGCCTTAACACTCGTCCCTGTGAGGTGGAAGCAAAGCCTTTCTGTTAGTGAGCACAGAGGTTTCATTAAATCTGTTAAACTACCTTATATGTACTTTTAAAATGATGTATTGGTTTTGTTGCTTAAAATGGAGGACGAGCAGGAGCTCCAGTGTTTTTAGGTGAAGACATTTGTGCTGGTCCCCATGTATTCATCTCCTGTCCTTTTGCATAGGGGGAAGTTAAAAGGCAGGGTAGAAACTTCATTGCTGCAGCTCTGCCTGTGTCTGCATTGCTGTGAAATAATGCCAGGACTGTGTCTCTTTTTAAGTAGTTTCAGGTTTGCTGAATACTTGCATTTATTCTGCAGTAAATGCCCAGAAGGACAGGTGTTGCCACTGACCATATAGAAACCACTTTCAAAGTTTATAAAGTATTTGAATTACTGTTTTTCCTCCCCCAACTTCACCTGCCCATTTGCTACTTAAAATGCCCAGAGCCAATAAGCATTTGCATTAGTGCTTAAAGAATAAAGTGTGTTTTATATCTGCACCCTGCTTCTTACAACCTTGGAGTACAGTCGAAGTTTACTATGTTTTCTAGATGTTGATAGTGAAAGAAGTTGGGTTTCAAATACAGGTTAGCACTGACATGTTTAATGCTTGCTTTTTAAAGAGCATAGATAAGTGTCTGTAAATATGTGTCAAGTTGAATTATTTTGGTTTACGTTACCTTTGCTTTCCTGAAGTTCCTCCCCCCTGCTGAACCGCCCCTCCTTTTCCTTCTTTCACTCTGGTATATAGAGGCACTGAGGTTTTATTTCACTTGAGGAGGTGCTTTGCTTTATCGGAGTGGAGTTTTGACGCTGCTTTTGCTTCCTTCTGACTTTAGTGGCTTATCAGAACAGTGCTGGCACTGTGAGAGTTGCCAAGTGAAAAACCCAAACTGCCACGGCCCTTGGCATATGGTGATTGCCACGTTAATTACTTGAGTGTATGGACATATTCACAGCTGGCATTTACTCTTGACTCTGTGTTTTGAGTACGATTTCATGTTTTAAGTCCCAAAGTCATTTTCTCCAAGCTTCACTTCCCTAAAGCACCAAGTGAGGGAGAAGCCCAGAACGTGGCCTGCAGCTGTTTTTCTTTTAAGCTCGAATGAGAACCTCTCTCCTGGGAGGGAATGACTCCAAATGCTTCTCCAAACCAATCTCTGCTGTAGGTGAGCCACACTCGCGTTGATGTGGTCACTTCATGCTGTTCAGCCACTACAAATCTCCCACAATGCTGCTTTACCTTCGTGGGGCACCTCCCTGTAGCCCTCAGCTAAGCAGCCTGCTGGTTATTAATATAAAAACTTGCTCAAGGCTTGAGTGGAGCTTGAACTTGCTTAGCTGGGAGTTGTTACCTGGCTTATCTTTTCCGAGGTAATTGCTGACCTTTAACTATCTGGAGCTCCCAGCGGGGAGGGAGAGGATCTCCGGCTGAGGAAGCCCTGATTTGCACAATAATTTGGAGACCATTTCCATCTCACCAGCCTGTTGTCCGAGGTGGGCTTTTCCTCCCTGATGGCCCTGCTCGCCTTGGCACAGAGCTGACAAGTCTTTCATATGGTGATTGTGACATTAATTACTGGAATTTTTGGGTTAATTTAATTTTCCAAAAGCTGTCTGCTCCTGGCAGCTTGGGTTTTTTGGGTTTGTGGGGGGTTTTCTGTATGGTTGGTTTTTGTTTGGGTTTTTTTTTGGTGTTTTTTTTTTTTTGCACTTGTGTAACGAGGTACTGAAGTGGTGACTGGCAGTTTGCAGCCACAGGAATTGAAATGTGAACAAACCAGGTTAATGCCCTTCATTGAAGAGGTTTTATATTTCAAAGTAAACCTGTACATTAAGTCACTTCCTTATAATCAGTCTTGAATTTCTAGGGCCCTGATTCTGAGCTTCTGACAGACTTTGGTTTGCCATTAAAATCAGACACTACTGAATTACTCCCCTTGGCACTTCTGACATAATAAAGCCAGTTTTCTAAAAGAAACCTGATTATTACCAGACCTGCTATAAATACCAGCAATCCCTCCTTTCTAGATTTAGTTTTTGTAGGTTCTCTTTGGCAAGTATCTTGTTTTTCTGCAGAAGATAAACCCAGAATGTGAACTTTTTGAAATAAGACTATTTTGAGTTTTTTGTTGGTTTTTTTTTTTTTGTTTGTGTGTTTTAATATTATCTTTACCTTTCATTTGACAGGATGACAGGAATGGAGACTGAAACAGCGAGAGACAAAGCCATGGAAGAAGAGAGCACTGAACAGAAAAAGGAGAGGGAGAAGAAGAAGAGGTCAAGGGTTAAAGCAGGTGCTGGCAGATATAGCCAAGCAAGTGGATTTCTGGTTTGGGGATGTGAATCTCCACAAAGACAGATTTCTCCGAGAACAGATAGAGAAGTCCAGAGATGGGTGTAAGTTTATATTCAGTATATTTCAGCAACATTTATGTTTCACTTTTTTCATCCCTGCATTTTAGGTTATTTTAAGGTGCACATGTGCTCCTGGGGGAAGGCAGTAGTTCCATGCTGAAAATGGGCATCAACAGCTCAGGAATCAGAGCTGGATACTGGGTTTTTAAAAATGTTCAGTGTCTTTTTCCCTTTCCTTTAGAATCAACCATAGGTCAGAGGCATCTGCCAGGTGGAAATGACTGTTTGGGAGACCTGATTTTTCTCTTTGTGTAATTTTAAGAATAAACAAACAAGGCTCATTTTGCTCTTGGAGGTAACTTGTCTGCTGGGGTAGATATGTGCAGAAATTAAAATGTCACTTGAATGTGTGTTTTCTGTGCAAGTTTGATACACAACAAACTGGGTATCTGCCTGTAGGGCTCCTGGAGTGTTTCCTTTAGACAGTTTTTCCACGTGGTTGATTTTTTTGACTTCAGAGTAGGAAATTGAGCTTTGGACCTGAAGTTATTTTCCAAATTCTGAAGAATGAATTTGTACATAGCTGCAGTGGCTGATATGTCTTTGCTTTTTAAAAATCAGTACAATGTGTGGTAAATTGCCTCTCAGTATAATTGTTAAATCATGTGTTACGTCAAATGGGCTCACGGTGCAGTATGTCTGGAGAAAGAGGTGATACTTTTCCATCAAAACAAAAATAAATAGGGGTTTTTAAAAGTGTTTTACTTGGTTTTGCGAAGGAGTCCTGTTTAATTTAGATGTAAATTATTAATCCAGTTGTGTTATGTAGGGAATGTACCTTTCTAAGTGCTTGCTATAGTCTTTCAATTATATTGACCTTTAAGCCAGTTTGTTTTAAAAAAAAGACAAAAAACAAACCAAAACCAAAACAATTCAGACTTTAGGCCAAGTTTTATTCCTTGTAAGGCCCTTTTTAAAGGCAGCCCTTAAATAATTAATAACATAATAAATACATTTTATCCTACATTGTTTAGATACACTAGAGATGGATGTCTAAATTTTATTAAGACTAATACTGCTTAATTTTTCTCTGAAGGTTTTTGCAGCCTCACTCGTTGCAAGTGCAGGCAGGGGCCTCTTTGTGTGGGTTTAACACTCAACGAGGACTTGAAGGGGAGGCACGTTTTCAATGCAATTGTTCTTGTCTTGTAAAACTGCATCAGGAAAGGGAGGATTTCTTCCTTTCTCTTCAAAGACAACAGTTATCAGTGGGGAGGTGAAAGAACCAAATTCCTTTGATAAAGGTTAGCAGGGAAGAAGAACGGAATCTGGGTGTACTTGAAACTTGAATTTTGATGGTGAAATCGTCTGAGTAGAAAACATTACCCTGATTTCATAATTTTTACACCTTGGTTCTCTCTCTTTTTTTTTTTTTCCTTTAGATGTTGACATATCATTCTTGTTTCTTTCAACAGAATGAAAAAATTAACTACTGATGGGAAGCTGATTGCTCGGGCAGTTAAAAGCTCCTCTGTTGTGGAGGTATCTGACTTCTCACATTTTAAACGTTTTAATGTTTCTGTGGTTGCTGGTGCTGAAGAACAGCGGTCGAGGTGCTGAAGTCGGCAATAATCTGATGGAAAAAATGCTTATTTCTCCTTCCTTTTAGCTGGACTTGGAAGGAACCAGAATCAGAAGGCGCCAGCCACTGGGTGAGAGGCCAAAGGAGTGGACAGTCGGACTGTCTATGTGGTAAGGCTGGGCTGGGTGTCCCTCAGGTGCCTCTTATCAACTCTGTAATTAAAAGAAATTAAATTCGGAGTGCAAAAATATATATAGTATTGTAAACTGGGCAGGGGCTGCTGCTTGTGCAGCCCTATTTAAGTCAAATTTGAATTCAGTAAGTACAGAACTGTTAAGTGACTGTGGCAAGGAAAGGGCTGGTTTGGTACATGGATTTCTTAAATCATTTTAAAATGCTGAGCCAAGGGCTGCTTCACATGCTGGTGAGAAAAGGTACAATTTGATTGAGCTATGCTCTGTTCACAGGGCATTTTCTTGTAATGCCATTAGAGGAACACCGGTGGCACCAAGGAAGATTGACTAATTACATTAATGTAGTTAAAGCTTTGTTGTAACAACTTAATTAGTTCATCAAGCATGCTCTGGCTGAGTTTGCAAGTTCATCAGGGGTACTTCAAAAAGTACAATCTGTTCATAAGACCTGTTACTTCAAGTGCCTCTGGTTTTGTAACCACCCAAACATTGTTCTTTTAAAGGCACAATATACCTAAACTTTTTTTTTTTTCCCTACAATCCTCCTAATTAATTTTTTGTTTAAGTCCTCTTATTAGCATGCTGTCCTATGGCTACTTTCCTGGAGTGATTCCTTAATTTAACTGAAAATAGCTTGTGCTGATGGGAGAAGTCTGTATCACTGTGGCATTTCAGATGTGTCAGCTTTATCAGATTGTTGAGCACCTTCACTGGTAGCTTGGAAAAAAATCTGATGGTTGAGCTGTTGCACGTGTTAAACTCTTGGGCCATTTTTTTAAATAGTAAAGCAATTTTTTTCATGTTGAATATATATTTTATTTTTTTAAAATATTGATATTGAAGCCAGTGTGGAATTTCCATTTTGTCTCTTCAAGAAAGCTTTTTATGACTCAGAACCTGTAGCTGGTAACAGCTGCATTAGTAATTCCTAGCATGGGATAGACACACAATAATCACGGCCAAAACAACCAGCCCAGCCAGATAAGGAGAAACCAAATTGCTCTGATCGTTCCTCCTTTAACAAAAGCCCAGAAAAAAAGGTGGTTGGGTTTTGTTTGTGTAAATACGAAGTGCCAGACATAATATTTTCCTAACGTGATTACAGGGACTGCTTTGAACTTCTCCAGCACTTTGTCTTGTATCATTTTTTGGATAAGATACTGTCGATGGCATGAGCTGCGTTGTCTGTACACAGCTCAAGTGTGTGGCCAAATGTTTGGTAAATAGCTGGGAGATGGCAGTGGAGACAACAGAAGTGCTGCTAAGTTAAATTTCTCTGAAATAACCTGCCTTTTTTTTTTATATATATATATATGCTTTAACACAAACATTTACTGTTACTTTGAACTCATCCCATAATATTTTTGAAGCTTCAAGTAACTGGCTTTTCAACTTCAGACCAAACAATAATGAAATGTTTCCCTGACGGACCAAGTTAATGGAAATGCAATTTTTCTACCTGAATGTGACAATGTTTCTCTACAAGGAAAACCTTTTAGTGCAGTAACTTGCCATGGAAAAAAAAAAAAATGTAGTGCTGACTCTCTGTTGTTTTAGGCAAGAATTTGAACAGTGGGATTTTTCAAGTGTTTCAGTTGGGTCTTGTTAGAAATTGGTATGACAGGAGAGTGGAAATGTGGAACTCAGACATGATGTCTGCAAGCTGCTGAAATGTGTTGCTGTATGAAGGATTTTATAGAAATAAAAGTCAGACAGTTTTGCATCCAAGAAGCTGCCTGAAAGCTTCTGTTACAAGTGCTGACTGCTATATTTGAAAATGTCAGCTTGCAGCAGGAATTCAGCAGTAATGACTCTGCCCTGACCTAGAAGAACTCTTTCTGGATACCTGCATTGCCCCCAATTAATAAAAAATAAAAATAAAACATTCCTTGTGCTTTGCAGTGGTAGTTTGAGGGCAGTGCAGACTTGTGTTTGCTCCAAGGTCTTAAATTTACCAGGATGTAAGATTTTCCTGTTGCAAAGACACCACCTGCAGGTGAGGTCTTGGTGTCTCTCACAGGAAGATGATGAACATCTAAATCAAGTACGTAATGCATTTGTTATAGGGGCATGAATTTGTTCTCAGATCACTTCACTTTGATCTTTTTGTCCTTTTTTTTTTTTTTTTTTTTTTTTTTAGGAGCTGCTTCCCAAAAATGTCAATCACAGTTGGATCGAGAGGGTGTTCGGCAAGTGTGGTAACGTGGTTTATGTCAGCATCCCCCGGTACAAAACCACTGGGGACCCAAAGGGCTTTGCTTTTGTGGAATTTGAAACTAAAGAGCAAGCAGAGAAAGCTATTGAGGTGAGTGCTGGTGCCTCTGCCCTGTCAACGTTGTTCTTACTGTCACTGTGACGTGAATAGTTTGGTCTTTGATGAGTTCACCTGCTGAATCTTGGAGAAATTCCTAAAGTACCATGATTTATCAACTTCACTTACCAGGAGTTATGTTCCTGTCTCCTGCTCCCAGACTTCCAATCAGTTCCACAAGTCTTTAAAAATTAACTCTGTTAATAAACCTGGGACTTAACAGAAGCATAATAGGTATTTTTTTTCAATAGTTTGGTTGGCCACACTTTGCATCTCTTACTGAAATCTCTTACTGTAACAGTACAATGGCTATTAAATTTTATCAGACAAGCACAGTCATGCCTAACTTTCTGTATTTCAGTGTGGTTTGAAAGTATTTCTGTACTGGAATATGATTAGGACTGCTGGCTGTAACTTGGATGGAGAGTCTTTAAAAACCATAATTTTTAGCAATGGTTTGTTCTCATTTTCCTTTTTTTTAAGTTTTTGAATAATCCACCAGAAGAAGCGCCACGGAAACCTGGGATTTTCCCCAAAACAGTGAAGAATAAGCCTGTTCCTACACTGAACACAAGTGACAGCACTGTAGTAGGTAAGTGTTTAAAGTTATTTGGATCAGTTTTGTGCCTCAGCTGCTGCAGAGAAGGTGGAACTGGTGCTCTTTGAGCAGGAGCACTCTGTAGAGGAATGAACTTCTTACAGCATCTCTGCATTACCTCTTTGCATGATTCCTGATTACTGGGGGGGGGAAAAAAGGGGATATTGCTGAGAAAAGAATCCTGAATTGCCATCTGGGCATGGTTCCAATAAATACAATCTACTGTAACTTATAAAGCAGCTTTAGGGGATGATGTTGCAACCTCATCACTGAAACATTTTTCCTGCTTTCGGGTGGTGTAACACACAATTTCCCAGGCTTCAGACACTGCCCATCTTTTTCATAAGCTTCATGATAAATCATGTTAATATACCTACTGTTACTGGGGGGAAAATTGCATTGTTGTCAAACCATGCTTTCTTTACACCTGCTTTTTTTTTCCTCTTCTTAAAATGCCCAGGAAAAACTGAGGAATAATGTGTTGCACCTCTCCCAGAGATGCCAGAGAGGCATCTCACTTAACAACCCAGTTTATCAGGACACTTGGTGTCAGGATTGTTTTAACTTAAGTTAATCTAATCTAGTGTCATCATGGGCAGGTATAAATATGGTATTTTTAACGCAGAGGAGAAGAAAAAGAAGAAAAAAAAGAAATCCAAAATGAAGAAAGAGAGCAGTGCACAGGCAGCTGCAGAGCCAAAGGAATCAAACACCAACACTACAACGGAGCCAACACCCAAACCAAAAAGACACAGGACTCCATCTGAGTGCTCTGAAATGGAGGGAACTGAGACTCCAAGGCAGCCCTCCAGGAGGGAGAAAAGGAAATGGGACAAACCAGAAAATTCAGAGGTAGCTTGTGAAAGCAGGCCTGGGAAGAGAAAAAGAACCAGCTCAGGAGATGGGGAGGCATCGGCTCCAAAGGTCAAGAAAACTGCTGAAAAGGATGAAGCTGAACCAGTAAAAGAAGAAACAACAGAAGCTCCAAAGGATTCCAATGGTAAAGGTTGTTGGCTCTGATCTATTATTGTCATTGTTCATAGATAAGTGGATATATTAGGTCATTTTAGGAGTGTGTGGTATTCCCTGCAGTTAAATTTAAACCTGGTGAGGAGTCATTCCAAGGAGAGGAGCTGCATGGAGAATAGGGAAGAACTTGCAACACCAAAGCAGGTAAATCTAATCAGAAGTAAAAATAGTTCAAAGAAGTTCATATCAATAAAGCTGGAGTTAAAAGTAAGTTAAAGGATGGGTTTAACAGACAGCCTTGGCAAATGGAGACAGCATAGGACTCTAGATAAATACATTAAAATACAAAAGGAAAATGCTGATGATCCCAGTTGGGTCTGTGAGATAAGGAAAGCTGCATTGAAATCACGTGTAGTGGTGTGACAAGACTATAAAACTCAGGTAACTGATGAACTGCACTGGAAACAGTCAATAGAAAAAACCAGTATTATTCAGTGATTTTATTAGAACATATTTTTAACTGTTGCGGTGTTACAAATAAACATTTTTTCTAATTTCGAATTTTTTTATGTAGAAGTTTCTGCAGAAGACGACAAAGATAAAAAAGACACATCCCTTTCCAAAGCTAAAAGGAAACACAAGAAGAAACACAAGGAAAGGCACAAAATGGAGGAAGAAGTCATCCCCCTCAGAGTACTGTCCAAGTAGGTGACATAACTGGGTAGAGGTTCTAGGGTGAGTTTAATAAGGCAAACAAAACCCCTGAGTTTTCCCACTTTCTCTCACCTCAGTTTGTTGAATAATCACCTTTGGTTGTTGGATTTTATGTATTATTTTTACACTGGCTCGAGGAGTTACTACTAATTTTACCTCGGGGGTTTTGTGAACCTTGTTGCTTTTTTTGGTACCACATATTTTAATGATTTAAATATTTAAAATGTTGAGGTTTATTTTCCTGCAGGATTTTTCCCAAATTCATCTTTTGCATCCTTTATTGACAAAAAAGTTCAATACACTTACTTTGTAGATAATACCTTACTTTAATAGATAATAAGTATTCACACATATATTACTTCTTAATTATGACTCTTTAAGCATGTCTGACAGTCCAACACCATTGCTACAGTGCAATTCCAGTTGTTTACAACAGAGTTACACATTAGCAACAGTATTAGCCTGTAGATTGAAATTCCCATAGCTCTGCAAAGCACGAATTAATCCAAATCTGATGGGCTTTTAGGAGTCACCACAAAAACATGGAAGCACTTACTTTTTAATCATCCAGCAAGTACCTCCCATGTTAAAGTCGAGGGGATCCTTGCCATCTTGGGCTGTACCGTGGTGAAAATTGTGTTTATGTATAAACACTTTTGCTGGTATTTTGATCAGTTTCTTAAGAGGGAAGTGTTGAGGGAAGGTAAGGATTCACCACCACTATAACATGGAAGCACTTACTATTAAAAGAAGAAAGCAAAAGTACATCCACATTAAAGTTGTGGGGGTCCTTTGGTGGAGAAACTAAATGATAACTAAAAAAAAACCCCACCCCAAGGTATATACTAAGTTTTGACCATGCAATAAAATACATACATATGTTTTATTTGAGAATCCTTGGAATATTAGGATCCACCGCCACTGAAACATGGAAGCACTTACTTTTTTAGGCAGCAGGTACCTCCATGTTAAAGCAAAGGAAGTCCTTTAAAATTTAAAATGAACTTTAGCCACTTTTTAATGTTTGGTCTTGAGGAAGATCTGCTCCCGCCAGAAGTTTTCCATCTTCTTTTTCCCGAATTTAAATCTTTGAAGTGCAGCCCCCCCCAAAAAGAAAACCAAAGGAAAATCCCAGGAGATGTTTCAGGATTGCGATCAGGATTCACCTCTACTAAAACATGGAAGCACTTACTTTTTCTATATCACAGAAAGCACCTCCATGTTAAAGTAAAAGGGGTCCACACACACACACACAAGGCAATTATTGACGGTGCTTGTCCTCTTCCATCAAAATTCCGAGCAAACTGCGACAAACAGAGAATTGGAGTTAAAAATTTTATTTTACTGTAGCAAAAGGGAGCGATAAAATAAGTTTGAATGAAAAACAGAGGCATTGCAAATACTTACCTAATGGAGTCCCCTTGGGCTCTTCTTCCCTGAGCTCACCCTCGGCAGCTTGTATTTATACCAACCCTACCGAGGCCTGGTGTTGCCTTTTTATCTCCAAGAATCATTACGGGGCCTTTTGTTATTTCAATGCCTTTGCTCTGCTGAGAATGTATGATCCTGGGTGACTCTGGATGCCTTTTTTTTTTTTTTTGAAGTATACAGTTGTCACCGTTAACAGCTTAAAACCATTACCACAAGATCCTCCTCTTTAAAATCCTCTATCAGCCCGTTTGATAGCACAGATTAGGGTAACAATGAGTCGTTCTCACAGTGGCACCGCGGGCATTGTGTTGCTGGGGAGCAAAGCTCCTGCCCTGTTTGCAGAAACATCTCCATGTTAAATGTATGTAAATATATAAATTGGTGCCATGGGGGGGGTGGTGGTAGTTTTTCACCGAAATGCATTTGAATGGTAAGGAATGTCCTTATCTCGGGGGGTTTGGTGGGTTTAACCGGCTGTTGATTTTCCATCAATGATTTTTCCAGAAAATAAATGAGTGATTCTTAATATAGTGACACAGGAGCGGGTTCAGTGAACTAATTCGGTGAATTCAGACTTTACTGTCTCTGAATTAACTCTGAGTTTAGTGCCTGTGCTCTGTGTAGTTCCAGTGAAAGACACAAGTTTACCGAGCTGTTCTGCACGCTGTCCGAACACTTAAAACCAATTTGGGAGTCCCTCCGTTGGAATGATAGGTTGGGCCTGTTGGAACTCTCTTGGCTTATGAAATCGAAAGCAAAACAATAAAAAATTTGGATGTGGACAAGGTTTAATTTGACCGAAGAGCAGGAAGGTCTCTAATGGTTTCAGCTGTTCACCGAGTCGGCCTTAAGCTGTTTGTAAACTCTTAAGTCATCATTAAGTTTCTAAACGCGGTTTTTGTTTGTTGTGCTGTGCCTGTGTCGCCTCTTACAGGACCGAGTGGATGGGACTGAAGCAAGAATATTTGGCCCTGCAGAAAGCCAGTATGGCCTCGTTAAAGAAAACCATGTCTCAAATCAAACCCGACGCGGGGGAGATGGAAACGGAATCCTGCGCCCAGAAACCGCAAAATCACAAAAGTAACCCTGGGTTTTGTCTTGTTTTTCACGTTTCTACTACACCAACACAAGGGATCTAAGATTTTATCTTGCAGAAATGCTGCCACGTGGTTTTTAGTTTTTGGAGATGCTGGTGCTTTCTCTGAGTGCCAAATATTAAAAGCAACGTCCCCCCTGTATTTAGATACATTCGGGACTGAGGTGCTTTATAAATAAAGACCAAACAAGCCAATTCAGCATATTCCAGTAGCCCTTCTTAAGTTTAAGGATATTTTTAGGTAAATGTAATTTTAAAAGCCTCAGAGGTAAATCAGGAATCAGCTGTTTTGAGGCTACAGCTCGGGCCTGATTTGCTTTGGCTTGACTGTACCTGCAGTGATTGACAAAACAATTTCATTTTAAAAAAAAGCCATCTTGCAATTGGGCTTTATTGCTTTATGATTAAAAGGAGCTTTGTAATTATGTCCTCATATTAAAACTTCTACCGTTGTGGGATATAGAGATGTTCTGTTGTTGTGAAAAGAAGCAAAGAAAATTCACAAACTTCAGCACTTGTGTTCCAGTGCCTGTCTGTGTATTTTTGATTGCTCTAAAACTGAAGGTTCAACTATAATCAATAGAATATAAAATATTCTTATAAGGACACTATGGATTGTAAAAACCCTTTGTAAGATTCTTTTCCTGAAGTGGTCTTTTTTTTTTTTTTACTTACATTGACTTTAACCTGTGGACAGTCCTGACCTTGGTTTAAAAAACCACAGCTCATCTGCACTAACAATATTTGATGCTCGTTTACCTTGTGTTACTTCTGCGCTTGCATAACTTTAGTTCCTCAGTTTAGCAGACTTTAAAACTTTCTTTTGGTGTTTTTTTGGGTTTTTTTCCCCTCCCTGTTTTTAACTCGAGCAGCCACCGGTGAAGATTGTGCCCCTCCCGCCAAGGCCAACACAATGGGGCCTCAGTTCGTCAGCGGAGTAATTGTGAAGATCATTAGCACCGAGCCCCTGCCGGGCAGGAAGCACATCAAGGTAATGCCTTTGTAACCTCAGGGAAGCTGTTGGTCCTTCCTCTCCCTGTGCCCCCCAAATGTTTGAATATGGAATACCACTTAACCCAGGCTGGCTGAAGGTTTTTTTTTTTATCTTTTGGCCAGTAGCTGCATACAGATTCTTGTCTACTACCTGTGAACGACAGATTTTACGAGGGATAAATAGGCTCAAGAGGATGTTTCCAAGTAAAAACAAGCCTTGGGTGTGCTTCGAGCAATGTCAAGTTTATAATGAAAATATGGTCAAAAATAAGGAGCTCTCTAGTGCTTCCCAGTTTAACAAGAGATGGACACAAATACAGAACTCTGCATCAATCACTGTGCCAATTATCCTGACAAGGAACCTATAAAAATATTTCTTCAATTAATATAAAAGTATATAACTTTTTAATTCCATTAGCAGGAATTAAGAAGCAGGAAAATGCTCTCTCTCAAAAAAAAAAAACCCAATCCCACAATTCTTTTTCTTTTCCCAATAACTTTACAGTGACAAATCCCATTTCAGTAGAGCCTGTCAAAGCAGTCACTTTTTTTTTTTCCCTCTGCCAAGTGCTGTTTTCCTCTTGAAAAGTGTCTAGGATACCTTCCATTTGGTGTGATGTCACGATACAAAAGTTACATGTGCTAAGCAGTTTCCTTATAAGGAAAACACCAATTTTAAGCTGCATCCTCTTGAAAAGGAAATATTACAAGTTTTCCGAAGGAAATAACAGCGTTTTTCCAGACGCTGAAGTTTTCATGTCTGACACAGGACACTTTCTTTCACAAATTGCACTTTTGGATGAATAACAACTGGAAAGAATTTGAACAACTCGATATCCAGAGCACTTAGGTCAGTGGTTCCCATGGTTCAAAAGGGCAGTTTTGAGGTGATTTCTCAAACGATTTATAACTGAGGAGACCATTTCGAGTCACTGGCAAGTGTGTGAGGTTTGTGTGCATAAACCTAAGCAAGAGGAGAGACTCTCTCACCCTGAGAAACCCAGTGATGGTGGGGTTTCCAACCTAATCAGCCTTATCTGGTGGATTTGCAGGCAGTTGTCTGAGTGCTGGAGACACTGAGGGAATGTGCAGTTGTCCCTGTAACCTTGAGGGCCCCCTGGACTGCCAGAATATACTTCACTGCTTAAAGTTTGTGTCACACCCTAAAGTGGTGTGGGCAGGAGAAAATTTACTATTAAAACAGCACAAAACTAACTCTTTCTTGGGATTTTTTTTTTTTCCTGGCCATACTGGTTACATAACTGTTGAAGGAAGAACTGCCACCAAGCCTGGCTTTGCTGTGTTACTGGCCCATCAGCTGCATAAAACTGCCCCAAATACTATTTCCGTGTTTTAATTTTATACTTCTTCCCTGTTTTGCTCTTAAGGTGCTTCTCAGAGCTGCTCACGTTTGCCAGCTCCAGTGAACTCTTTGGTTCCTTGTAGTTTTCCATGCAGTCATGACATTGGGATACCGGGATGAGGCTGGAAAGCAGCTTTTGGTGGCTCTCAAATAACAACCTTATCACTTAACCTTTGTTTTGTTTTAAGCCTGCCCTTGGTAGTGGAGGGTTAAAAAGCAGTGTGTGGTTCCTGAATGGAAGCATCTTAGTGGAGCTGCCTGCTGGGAACCAAATTGAGCAGGAATGAGTGTGGTGGTGCTTAATTTCCCTAACAGCAGGAATTACAAGTCAAGTACTTCATCTGCAAGAACATTTGTGACTCTTCTTCCTTTAGCTGTCAGTGAAAACTATCAGGCAGAGGTCACTTCATAAAGACAGAGTTGCTTTACTACTCATTTCTCAGATGATCTGCCATAAATGGGTTTGGTTTTATATATTTAATGCGTTGAATAAAGTGTTATATTTTCTGTGGGGTCGATATTGTTATAGTATGCCAGTAATTTAACTTCTTTAAAAAAAGTCAGATACAGTGTTGGAAAAAAAGGATAATTACTGATTGTCCTTTTAGTAAAATGATACCAACTTTTTCAGAAATTACTGCTTTAAGTTGCTGGATGGCAGGAAGAGCTGGGTAGATGTTGTAGGCTCACAAATCAGAATTCAGGTATAACCTCCTTAGGAAAACATATGAACTCCAAACTATTTGACAGGAGACTGATGGATTAAATGACAGAGTTCAGCTACTGCCTCCCACTTTTTGAAAATGTTAATGACCTCCAAATGGAATGGTCAAAAGTCACTCTTTTTATTGTATTCTCCTTCTGAGGGCTGATTTATGGTGTGTGTTCTCCCTCATGCTTTGCAGGATGCTCTGGCAGTGCTGGCTGAGGTGGCTTATGTTGACATGCTGGAGGGAGACACGGAATGTCACGTCCGCTTCAAGACTCCCGAGGATGCCCAGACTGTCCTGAAATCCCACAAAGAGATCCAGATCAAAAACAACTGCAAATTCGAAGTTCTCACTGGTAAGACGTTGTTGGGGTTTTTTTGTTGTTTTTTTTTTCTTTTTTAATGTGCAGGAGAAGACCGTGGAATAATTACTGTGGGAAGGACCGTTCACCTGGTGGCTTTAGGATGTGTTTATGTATCTTGGTTTGGGGGAAGAGGCTGCTTGGTTTTTGGGGGGTAATTTTACAACTAGTGAAATGAGTGAAACTCTAAGGGGTTTTATGCCACCGTTCAGAGAAAAATAAACTTTGCTTGCTGTTAATTCTCTTTGGGGTTTTTTGACTGATTTGCTTCACTTTCAGTGGAAAGGCACTTAATTCACGTGTCAGCTTTATGAGTAGAACATTCTGATGATGCAAAAGAATTTTAAAGAGACTAAGTACTGAACTGATATGTGAAATAACAGGACAAGGGTCCAACAGCATGATACACTTAGAGTGGGTTTAGCACTTACCTACTAATTGATCTTGATTTTTCAGGAAGTTGGATAACTTAGGCCAGAATAAACCTTTTTGTTAATAGTATTTACACAAAAATTTCCACTGGTTCTACTTTGGAACTTCATTTTTATGTGTATTACTTCTTTCTGAAATTACTTCTTTCTTGGATTGGATTGGATTAGTTTTCCAAGTGTAGAAAAGTCTCTCTATGGAATTGAGAGGTAGAAAGAAGAGCAAATCTCTCACAATACAGTTTTTAAATTCTAGACATGCACTATAAATTCTAAATGTGCAAAAAAAGCAGATGAGATTCCCTCATCTGTGTATTTGAGATTTTACTCCACTCCTACACAGATCCTCACTTGAAGTCCAGTTTCATGAGTGCAGGGATATAAACTGCCCATGAAGTCAATTCAGATTGCAGAATGCAAAGCTGTAATAGAAGCATCAGCCTTCATGATAATATCAAAGTTAATTCAAGTTTAAGACTCAGTGAATGCTGCTCATGTCATCTGGGGATAGATTTGTCTCCAGTGTGTTCTGTGCTCCAGAGATCCAGAAACAACCTTTAAATTTTGGCTTTTACAGCTGAGTGTTCTCAGTTTGTCTCTCATTGTTTGTCTCTGGTTTGTAGTCTTTACATAAAAGTGTAGTAGGAGATTAGGAGTAAGTACTACACTGTAGGAGCATTCTATTCATAGTATTAAGTTTTATTTTTTTTTCCTAACTTGCTCATTGAAATAAGAATGGAAAGCTTCCCAGGAAAGCACAAGGGACTCCCAGTAAGGATTTTAGTTTTCCTCCCTGGCCTAAGGTGAGAGAATAAGAATAAGGAAGGAATCTTTAATGCTCCCTGCTGCAGGGACTAAATCTTTCCCAGTAATATTTTACTTTTTAAGACTTCACTACTAAAAATATTCAGGTGAATATCATGTGAACATGATCATAGATGCTTCACTTTTGCAGGAATATATTTGGGAGACTTCCCTGTAGCTGGACCATGAGACCATGCAACCTATCACAGAGTTCCCATTGTGGTGGTTACATCCCAAACCAGAGGGAACAGTGGAAAACTTCAACTTAACTGCAAAGCAGTTGCTGGGAAAAGCTGCACAATTATTTGCCCTTGTAGTGCTGCCCATGTTCAAATATTCCTGACAGCTCATAGAGTCCCCAGGCAATGGTTTGATGGAACAAAACACTCTCAGTTGTTCTTACAGTAATTACACTTTTTTTCTGTTTGGTAGTTGTTTTAAAATGAGTCAGAGGTTTGAGTACATGAGTAAATCAAAGGGCCTCCGTGTGCTGTGGTGAAACTTCAGCTAAAACTCACCTCCTTTTGCTCATGACATGTAGAGAGGAATTCTGTAGGACTTCTGTGGGCAGGAAACTTTAAGATTACTGGGGAAGTACTTGCTGGGTTTCCCTAACAGGTATTTTCACGTGTGAAAGCTGAAAACAGTGCATCTATTGTGTCCTACTTTTATTCATGTACCTCAATGTTATTTTATTTCAAGGTGACAATGAACAACGTTACTGGCAGAAGATTTTAGTGGACAGACAAGCTAAACTTAACCAGCCTCGAGAGAAGAGAGGGGGACTGAGAAGGTAATGTGCAAATCAAATCTCTTTGCTGCACAGCCACGGTTAAAAACGTGACTCTGTTTCTGCACAGATCCATAATTTCTGATACTTTGTATATTTAATTCACTGAAATCATTTTGCAGCAGAGTTTTACAGCTACAAAGGAGAGAATGTGTGGTCTGTCCCAGTCCAGTTGGCAAGTGCAAGGCTTGTCTTTATGGGGACAATCAGAGAAAGTTAAGTGTGTATTTAAAGGTCTGAAGTTAATTTTAAGCTGGATTTCTTTGCAGACCCTCATGAAAAAGTTCAGCAGTCTCGATGTGCTGCAGTGAAATCAAGTCTAGTACTGTACTGATAATACTCTAATGGTTTTCTTGAGACTGAATCTCATTTTCCTCATGATTTCCACAGTTTGATTTGTGCAGTTCTGAGCTGTGGTGAATGCTGGCAAGCATCCAGAGCTGTACAGCTTCCAGATCCAAACTGGGAAGTTCCCTTCCCTTCCAGCCTTGACCTTGGGGTGCCTGTCAGGCTGCAGAGTTGAGGCAGTGTTGCAATGAACCTGCTGGCTGCAGCCTCCACTCCTGCCACAGGAGATCCTTCCAGGCATGAAGGGTTCCTTGATTAAGCCAGTCAGATCCTCCACTGACAGAGAGGAGCCAAAGAGTATTTCACAGACCTTTTTTATTGCCAGGTTTGCTTCACTTCACACACACTGCAGATAAGGTTTCGGGGTTGGCTTTAACCTGAATTTTTCTGCTGCTGCTTGCAAAACTTCACAATCATCTGACCTTAATTATTTGCTGGTGACTTTGGAGACTCTGTTTCCTGGACGCTAGGGGGGGAGCAATTACATATGTAATTGAAAATAAATATTTAATTGACCTAAAGGAATAGGGGTTGTACAGGTCAGAGGCATGTTGGACAGGTCTTACCCCGTTTGTCTGAATGTTCATTCAGAGATCCCATAGAGTAATGAGCAGAGTTCTTTTAAACAAAGGTGTGCATAAAGAACTTGCCCAGAGGTCTGATTAATTTTCTTAAAAGCCTAAAGATGGCATTGACTTGAGCCATTTTTCTTAATATGACTAGAAATGGAATGTGAAAGCTCTACAACTTCAGAGCATTTTACTGAATGCTGCCAGTTGTTTTTTTTTTTTAATGTGCTTTTACTTTTTTAAACCGAAGTGGCACCTTAGACTTTAATTTAGACTTGCTCTCAAGTTTCTGCTCTTCATCTTTAGCAGGCTGGTATTTGTTGATCAAACCTGTGTCAATTGGGCAGTAATGCACCTCATCTTGGCCTGCAAATACCAACTGTCTCGGTCCTGCCTAACAAAGGCAGCACAGGATGCAAATTCCTGCTCCTCCCCCCTGCCCATCACCTTGCCCGCACCGGGAGGTGTGAACTTCAAAGCCCGGGGAATTCTATTTAAATGCTAACGCTGTGAAGCAAAACATCAAGACAAGAATGCCTGGCTGCAGTCAGCGACTCTTAACCCTTTCCTTGCTTTTGGACAGGCTGTATTCCCAAAATATCGACTGATAGTAAAAAGTGTTTAATATTAGAAAATTCTTCCTTAGTGCTTACAAGGTGACTTCTTTTGGAGCTCACAACAAAAGGAAGAAAGAAGTATTTATTCATAATAAAATACCTACAGCAAAATATGCCATTAATGTATCTCTCTTGTAAAGATCTATTCTGCTAAAAATTTTTGAAATACCTTACCAGACTTTGAGGATGGGTGTTTGCCATTTAGCTGCTTTATGCTTGGAATTAACAGATCATCTTATCCTTTCTTTCAGTTATTGTTGAAATGATGGGATGCAGTCCATGCACTGGCTGCACACAGCTTCTGAGTGGAACTTTAGGCAGTTAGAAAACATGGAAAAGAGCAATTTCTAAGAAGTATAGGCATACTCTTCTTTGCCTGGGATAAGGGTTAAAGATAACTTGAGCAGATTTCTGTAATAATGCTCACCCCCAAAACTGATTAGACCAGATTTAAGTAGGGATTTTACTTCTCTGGCATAGTTCTTATAATAAACTATATGTCCAAAAGAGATATTCCCAAGGTTCCCCAGAACTTGACTAAGGGCTGGCTGTCCTCTGGGGTGAAAAAGGTGTTCAGTGTCAGGCTTTCCCCCGGGTCTGGTCCTTCATTGTCACCCCTCTGCTGCCCCTTCCAAATCCATCTTCCCTTTTGTCTGTGGCTTTACTGCCTGATAAAACCACCTCGGTGATTTACTGATGGAAGACCTTCCTGCCAGAACTGCTTTTTAGGGCAGTGCCAGTTTATTCAGACCTAAAGCAATCCATCAGTCTGCAGCCTTCAACTCCAGACTGATTGGAGTCTCCCATTCCCAAAGCCAAGGAGTGGAGTGCCTGCAAGCTTTCCCCTTGGATCCTTGTCTCCCAGGGGGAGAGGAATGTGGTTTGCACCTTGTGCCCCCCTTTCCCAGAGGGAAGGAGGAAGTTTAAGAGGGTGGGAGGGGTGGCAGAAGTGAAAGGCATTTGGTGAGCAAGTGAGAATTGGGTATTTGTGAAGGGTGGCATAACTGACAGGATGTATGGAAAAGGAGGATAGTGGGAATGTCTGGGTACAGCCCACACTGTTCTCTGGGGGTCCAGGGCTGTGTCCTTGCCAGGCTGGGCAATTCCCTGTGTGTGGGCCCATTCCAGAGCACATCCCCAGTTCCCTGGCTCTGTGACACTGGTGGCTGTGGAAGGGCTGGATTCCTGTTAGGAGGCAGGATCAGTGTGCTCAGATACAGGCCCTGATCCTGGATTGATGAGCTGAACAATCCTGGAGGCCTCTTGTGAGCTCTGAGGCACTGGTATAAAAACACTCACTGGTATGAACTGGGCAGCTCACATCCTAGAACTTCCCTTGTTTGGAATTCTCCATCCCATATGTGGAACAAGTAAACCACTGTACACTTCTTAGTGTTAAACTCTTCTAGCAGTTTTGTTTGTGTTAGGTATCAGAGAGCAAAAGTAACCCTTGGTTACATCTTTAGATCAGTTTTATTCCTTTCTTTCTGAAATCCTGGCTGCCACAATCAGTGCAGCAGCATCCTGAGCACTTGAGTGCTGTCTGCAGACCACAGGCATGCAGAAGGGACAAGAATTTGATTTATATGTGAGATTTTTCAAATATAACACAGTGGGGCTGCCCAGTGAGCAAATGCCCCCTCCCCAGAGCAAATGTCACCAGCACAGAAGTTACTGTGGGGTTTTGCTGTGTTTTTGTTTTGGTGTTTTTTTTTTTTTTAATTTTATTTTATTTTGGGGGTTGTTTTTTGTATTATAGCTGTCTTGTTTTGTTTAGGTTTTTTTTTTTAATGTGGTTCTGTAGTTTTTTTGTGTGGTGTGTGCCTGCATTTCTGTGTGGTTTCTTGTGTTGGTTTGTGGTTTCTGTGGTGGTTGGGGTTGTCTCTATGTTCCTTTGACTATATTTGTCTGTTAGGTTTTTGGGGTGTTCTGTGGTGTTGGGAGACTTATGCTAATTTTTTTTCTTGTGGGTTGTTTTGGTTTTTTTTTTTTTGAGTTGCATATTTTTGGGTTGTTGTTCAGTGTGGGTGGTGTTTGGGGCTTTTTTTTTATTTATAGAGAGTTTGGTGGTTTTTTTTAGGGGGGACTGTTCTGTATGTGCCTTTGAGTGCATTCATGGTGTTGGATTGTGTGGGGTTTGTATGTTCCTTCAGCTGTGTTTCTGTGCTGGTTTGTGGGGGTTTTCCATGTGCCTTTTTGTGAGGGTTCTTGTGTTGATTTGTGGCTTCTGTGGTTTGTGTGTGTGTGTTTTTTCTGTGTAGACTTGGGGGTTTTGTGGGTTTTGTGTGTGAGTTTGTGGTTTCAGTGTGTTCTGTGTTTTGTGGCTTGTGGGTCTTGTGTTTGTCTTTAGTGGGTTTATGTGTTTGTATTCATGTGGGGGGGGGGTTCTGTGGGTTTTTTTATTTGTGTATGTGGTTTTTCTCTGCTTTATAATTGTTCTTGAGTGGTGTGTGTGGTTTCTGTGTGGTGTGCTGGAGGTGTGTGGGTTTTTTCCTGTTTAAAATGCACAATATTCCTGAAGCACTCCTTTTGTGGCCTGACCTTGTTTTTTCCTACATCTGTAACAAAATGAATCCAGTAAAAGGACAGAGTTTTTTTTACCTTACTGTGTGAGACTGTATATTAGGATTTTAAATATTTTGTTGTCTTCAGCCATGTTGGGAGGAAGAAGGGATGGAGTGAAAGCAACTGAAGAGACACTTTTATTTTGGATGATTCTGAGGCAACACTGAATTTATATCTTATATATTTGACAGATATCCAGCTTAGCTCAGCTGCTCAGATGAGCTTTTTCTGAGGAAGTTTTGTAAACCAGTGAAGAATATATCCACCACTGTAAGATCAATCCTAAGAATATCCACTTTCCTCTAATTTTCTGTGATATTTTCCCTGTTTGCAGCTGATTGCCAAGGCTGAGAGGATGAGACTGGAGAAGACTCAGCAGACAAGCAAACACATTCGCTTCACCGATAACAACTAACCAGGACTGATGATCTTCCAGTGTGAACTGCAGGTATTTCAAACAAACTACCAAAAAAACCAGCCCCCCACGGCCACCACTGCTTACAGCAACTAAACCCGGGCCCCCTGGAGCCAGAACTCTGCAGGCTGCAAGTGTGAAGATGGGTCTGAACCCCCATTTTTGAACAGGCTGAACGTTTACTGCTTCTGAGCCTTTCTAGGTAAAGCTTTTCTGGAAAATGTGTATGACAAGATTTTTGCTTTAGTTCACTTCTGGGGTTGTTTTTTTTTGTTGTTGTTGTTTTTGTCTGTTATTATTTTTTTTTGGATTTTTTTTTTGTATGTTCAAGTTTTATACACTAGGTTATAAATAAAACGCTTGAGAAAATTTCAGCTGTGTATCTCTAATTCTTCCATTTGCTTTATGCCACCATAAATAATAAAGTGGTTAATGCTGCATAAACCTCCCTAGGCCTCTCTTTAGCCCATCAAACTGTTTCAAAGTACAGGAGAATAATGTTCCCTGTACTTTGAGTTGGCTGGGGCTGTCGGGAACTCTGTTGTGGAGAAGTCTGGGAGAAAACTTACTTGTATAAATACACACTAAACTGAATTCAGCTTTTCTTTTTATTTATTTTAGAAGAATCTTCGGTGGAAGGAATAATATCTTTGTTTGATACCTGTGGTTGCCTTAGCTCCAGAAGTAGTTCTCACTTGCAGATAAGTGTAAAAGTCGGGTAGTTCACAGGTTAAGATGGTGATTTAATGGCTTTCAAGTATTTCATGGGAGACTGGCAATATTTTAAAAATCCCTGAAGGTAAAATCGGAATTCTACCCGAGGCTGCACTTGTGAGTGACTCAGCCCTGCTGGCAGGGAGGGAGTGAATGGAGAGGATTAGCACGACTCAATGGAGAGGGAATAGCAGCGATCAGGCTGGAGATAGCAGGAAAACAGAGGGGAAAAGTGCAAGATAAGGGACAAACAAAGGGCTGGAAGGGCTGGAGGGAAGAGCTTGCTGATGGTTCTTGGAAATGGTGTGTGGAGGATTCCTCCCAGGGGAAAAGTGGGGGAAGGCTAAGAATTAACCCGGGTGCCAGGCACTCCCCTGTGGACTCCTGCAGTATTCAGGTGTTTAGTCCAATCGCAGCATTTTTTTATTTATTATTATCATTTAATCTTGAACTCCTCCCATCCTAGGTGGGTAAGATATTTGATGACACATAAAAAATCATTTTCAGACCTACCTACGAAAAGAATTGATCCATTACTGTTTTTTCTAGGCATTCTGCCTAAAAGACACTTGGTTTTCTTTTCCACTTCTGTGATGTGAAGGGGAAAAAATAAACCCAAAAGCCTACTCTGGGTAAAATGTTTGGGATTTTGCTGCTGAAGTTCATTTGAGTCAAAAATATATCCGTGTTATTAAATAATTCAGCTCATAAATGATTCAGACTTTTTATGTGTGGTGGAGAGTGGAACTCAACTGCAAAGCCTAACTCTGGGAGTTATTGGTCTTGTATTAATATTTTCTGACTTTAACACACAGAAGTCACCTTCTGTCCCTTTCCATATTTATACAGGTTAATTCCTTACACTTCAACATGAGTTTTCTTTTTCTCCTTTCCCAAATTAGTGCAGCAATCTGCTTCAGCAGGGAAGGACAGTCAGTGTTTATTACTTCCTGAAGAAGTTAATAACGGCATTTTTTCCTCTTAATTCAGAAGTCAGAAGTGGAGAGGATGGTCTAGATGGTTTAACAAAACCTTGGATTCTCAAGGATGTGCCAGAATGGTTTGTGTGGGTTTTTTTATCTTTAAATACATGTGACAGTTAATTTTTGCTGCTGTTATCCCTCCCTATCATATGCTGAGGAGTCCAGCATATGATGGAGTTTTACCTTCCCAAGAGTTGCATCCCTAAAAATACTTCATATTTCACCTCTAGGAACTTCCCACAGTTACTCTTCCCTTTTTTTTTTTTCCCCCCCCAAGAAATACACTTTACTTAAAAATCAGGATGATACTGCAAAATTATAGGAATTCCTAACCTTGGAGTGCTCATTTGGTTTGCTGATTTTTTTTCTGCCTCCTCTGACTATTCTGAGAGAACATCATTCCTCATCCATCTGCCTGGAGCAGAACCCAGCATCGATTTTTTGTGCTCTTTGTGACCCAGCACGGGGCTGAATCTGATATTATTTTTAGCACTCATACTTCTGCTTCTCTCCCACGAGTTGCAGACTCTGCGTGGCAGCAGCAGGACTGGTTTTAGTGGAACACCTGCCTGATATCCCAGGATTTTTGGGCCTGCAGGTTTTCAGTAGCACAGTATCCCGCCCACAACATGATGCTTTGCCCCTCCTGCCTGCCTCTGCAGTGTAGAAAAGCCTTTTTAAATTTGATTTTGCACCCTGTGTTAATGTTGAACTTTGATTGTCTTCATCTTACTGTCACCTGGAGCGAGACTGTTTTATTTTACACAGCCAATGCTGGTGTTTTGGGGTTTATTTTCCCCCAAGATGTAGTCAGTACACTAGTTAAACAGGCTTTAAGGCATCCTTGAAAGCCAGCAGGTAAGTAAATTATCTTTTTCTAGAGAAGCTCCAAATGAAATTAGAAAATTACCCTCTGACAGATGACAAAGGCACTTGCCTGCCCAGGCCCCTGAAAACGTAGGTCAGTGTCATAATTGCTTTCCTGAGGGGGACCGTGGTGTCTAATGATCCCAGGAGGATTAAATCATGGGAATAATGCTGCACAGTGCTGGAAAAGTAATTAGATCAGGTATGCTTGGGTGACTTTGAGATGTGCCTGAGCCAGGGGGTAATGCAGTTACCTACAAGTCGCTGTGGATGCTTGTGAGGGAGTCGCCAGCTCTAGGGAGACTTGGCAGCACACAAGTTTTTGTTGGTTGACAGCAGAGCCAGGCCAGCTCTCCTATTCATCCCTCCCTGGCACATGCAGCCGTCACCCAAGTCGCACCAATCCCTGCAAAACCAGGAGAAAAACAAGCGGGAGAATCTGGGAGAGCTTTGCCTGCCGTTGCCCCGGTGACGGGTTTTTGTGCTGGACAAACGTCGGGCTGCGCTTTTATCGCCTTCTTACGGCGTTTTGAGTGGAACCAAACAAACATCCGAGCGGGAAAACAAGTTGGGAGAGGGGTACAGGGGTGGGACAGAGCAGCCCTGGCCCTTGGGAGTGACCGGTGTCTCCCTGGGCAGAGGGGCTGCCTGTGTTCCTGCCGTGGGGATTCTCTTCCCTGGCCCCGTGCACCCCTCAGCGGTAGCTGCCTGCCAGGAATGCTGTTTCCAAATGTTTCCTCGCAGCGTGCAATCCTGGTGATTTGGGCTAAAGAAAGGACTTGGAATGCAATCAGGAGTCGTGAGTGGAGGGAAAAGCCTTCCAGTGCGGTGTGATTTAATTAAGGTCGTTTAACTGCCCCTTTTACCTCTCTGGGCCGCGGCTCCGACGAATTCAGACGGTTGTTTTTACTCTTTTTCCAGGTTTTTAACTAAGGGTGTTCCCTGACTGAGGCACTCTTGAGTCCCTTGCTGTATGTCATCCTGGGGAGGGCTGGGGGTGGCAGCCCCGAGGGGTGACAAAGGGACAGAGGGGCTCCTGCCCGGGCTGGGCTGAGGGGCCTCGTGGGACCAGCAGAGGGCAAAGCTGCTCCAGCCCTTCTGGGCTGCAGGCACAACACAGAGCTGGGGGCACTTTGGCATCCTGTGGGTTTGGCTGTGTTGCTCCCTGGCTGATGGCACAGATAAAGCCATATACATCCCTCTTGGGAAAAGGGAAGGTCCGTTCTCCCACCCTGTGAATAATGGATGGAGCAGGCACGGTCGAATACCTTTTGGCCTCTCTGCTTTGTGCAATTTTCTCCTTCGTTTTTGGTTTGTTTTCCCCCACCATGCCTGGTGTTTGTTTCCTTTCCCACATACACTGAAAGGTGGTTCTGATATGAAAGTGGGATGTTTTTTACCTGGTGCTTTGTGTATTTGTTTGAGTGTTTTGGGAATCCAGCTGCTCCCTCAGACGTTGCCCATCTGTCTGGTGCTCAGTAGGTAACTTCTCACAAGGTTCAGCCTAGAAACCTGTTCCATGAGCACAAAGTGTACTTGACCTGTTGGTTCAGCTCTGCCTTTACAGCAGAAGTGATTTTTTGGAGTAGAAGCAGAACTGTGGAAAAAACACAGTGAGTCTCATGAAAAACTTAAGCGAGAGGGAATTAATTTCATTATTATTGATTCATCTTTTCCTTCCCTGAACTTTTGATGCCCATTCCTTTTCTCTTCGTCACTGGCTGTGGGGATTGAAGGTGAACTCTCTCATGAACCTCCAGACCATGGGCATACCTGAAACCTTCATTATCCAGGTCCTTTGCCCTGCTCTTACACTGGTGGAAAAACAGCACAATATGATTAGAATCAGGGCAAAATGTTTTAAATTATTTGGGTGTTGAAACATGCAGCTGTGCAGCCTATTTGGGCTTAGACTGTATCTACAGATGTATTTTTATAGCCAAATCTCTCTTACAACTATATATAGGTACAGCTGCAGTGGCAGAGTGGGTCATCTGCAGCTTCCAGCAGGGAGACACACGCAGAGCTGTTTTGCAGCTTTTAAGCCTGAATTTGGCACCATCCCCTGTTTCAGGTGTCCTGATTACAGCTCCTGTGCTGTATTTTATATTCCATTATTATCCAAGTGTTTTGGCAGTGCTGGGGACGCAGTTGCTTGTGGCTGGGTTGGAATCTTGCCTTTAGGGAAGCAGGATAGTGTCTCCCGCTCATTCTTAACCCTACTCTCTTGCTTTGTTGGTTGGGAACTCCATGTTAATTTTGTCCTAATTGTATATATAATTACATATATATAATCATCCTTTGTGCAAAAGCAACGATTTTAAGGAATATTCAAATACTCACAGCAACTGTAGCTGATGGTGCATGCAGAAGAGTGAGTCCTTCCTTAGGGAGCTTCCTGAGGAGCTGTTGTTGGAAAGGGATGGCAGGAGATTCATAATGAAGGAGGAATGGCTATGAGAGCTAATGCTCTGTGTGGACACACTTGTATATGAGACAAGAACTTCGGATGTGAGACGGCAGTTTATGGGAGGAATGGAGGTACTCCTGCTGAAATTGGTGGTGGGCAAGGCTGGGAGAAAGGGAATGTTTTCTGTAATGTTCTCCTGGCGTGCTGTGCTGGAAAGACAGCTTGCTTGCCAGAAAATGTTGTTTCTCTCCACTCTCCCAGAGGGAAGGCTGCTGGATGGCAGACAGTGTGTCCTGCTGCGTGGGCCAGATGTTAATCAACCTGTCTCACCACGTTTGTTCTGACACGGGCATCCCGTCTTTCCAAATCTCCACGGCTGCCTCATCCAGAGAGGGCCTGACCCAGGTTCAAGGGGTTAATTTTGAAACCATTTTTTTCCTCGTGTCTCAGGACTGTCTGGTTTTAGCTGTGATTGAGAGCAGAAGTGACAAGGTACCGCAGGGAGCTGTTCTCCTTGGGCTTTGCATCATGCCTGAAGCCAGACCAGGAACGTCCTGAGAGGGACTGATCCCCAGACCCCTCAGATGACACCACTTTGACCAAGCAAGAGCTTCCCAGTTTTTTTGGCATTCACTCTCTGGGAGCACACCAGGATGTTTCCAGAGCCAGTGTGATGGTGGCTCTGTGCAGAGCCAGGACGACCCTTTTGGGGGGGGCTGCACATGTGCTGTGGGTCGTGGAGAACGTGACTAATATTCTTGGCCTCAGCAAGCTGACTGGGTAGTGTGGACTGCAGTGTCCCATTGTGGAACATCCTGTGTGTGCTGTGGAAAAGGCAAGGAGCAATTATGTCAGAAGGAAAAGATGTTATTTTTCAGTGCCATGGCTCTGCTGTGGATGCTCGGGAGAAGAGCCTCACAGAGATCTCTCGGACTAACAGACACGTCAGATGTGTTGCTGTGGCCAGATACAGATATTTCCAATTAGTATTAAATACAATTTAATACTATTAAATACATGGGACATACCACCAATCTGAGAAGCACACATGACAGCAATCTGGTGAGACCAAATACTTGGTTTGGACCGAATTAGAGTTTTTTTGGTCCGATTTTTACATGCAGCAACTCAAAAGGCCTTTTCACACAGTAGAAAAGCCTCTTTTGCTGTTTCTAAGCTTAGCACAGAAAGCTGATACACAGGAAGGAAAATACAGCTTCCCAAATCTATCTTTACATAAAATCAAATAAGGATCCTGACATTAGGACAGGACAAGACCAAGACTGAAGCCACCGTGTGGCTTTCAATATCAAAATTCAAGCCTTTGTATATAGTGCCATTACATGACACTAATCTATGCATAGCACAGGCAGTTGAGGCCCATCAGGTCCATCTGATGAGGTTCTGCCACATCCCATCTGTTTTGTATTCATCTGTCACCGCGACTCTGAGCCACTGGGGAGGAAAAAGAACTGGCAATGTCACGCCGTGGCTTTCTGACATCGTTACAAGCAGTGTGGGAATTGCTAGAGGTTGTTTCCTGGTGCTTATCAGGGACATCGACATGTAACTAAATACCACGTAGGAGTAAATACTGTTGTTATCCATCAGGAGTTCCAGACCCAACCTGCTGTTACACGTGTTTCAGCTGTTCCTGATAGTAAAGATGTGTGTTGGGCACAGTCCTGAGTCCTGCTGGAGAGTCCCTACAACCACTAAGGAGAAAAGGGTACAGTGTGGGCTCTCTGAGCTGCAATGTGCTGCTAACACTCCGTGCAGTGTCTCGCCAAATCTTCATCTAATTTGCTTTAGCAGCAGATGTTAAAAGCGAAGAACAAATCAAAGCAGCCGTGTACCCATGGGACTGAGGTTTCCTTGAGCTCGCACTCATCTCCAGCAGCAGCAGCAGTTGGCACCCAGGGAAGAGGAAAAAAAAAAAGGGGATAAAGAGACACTGAAAGTTCCCTGAAACAACCCCTGAGCCTCTGGAGTGCAAAGTATGTCTTTTAACTCCTGCTTTTTATCCCTTCTAGTAGGCTCTTTTCCAGTCCTTGCCGAAGAGTAAATGCTTTTTCTGTGTATTCCCCGCAGGCTGCCCTACTTTACACCATCACCTTGGAGATGGAAAACACAGTTCGCTGCAAAATCTGCTCGTCACGATTCCCAATTTTTTTGTATCAGAGGTGAGGCAGCCAAACCCTGACCCCGCTGAAATCCCTGGGCGGTCACAGCTGAGTTTGGCGCGGTGGGGGCTGTGCCCCCGGGAGGGAGGCACAGAGAAGTGTTTCGGACATTCCTCGCAGGTCCCGGCACAGCTTTGTGCGCGTCTCCTTTGTTCTCCGGCAGTTTCCATGGTGCTCCCGCTTTTGTGTGCAGACCTGTCTGCGGGCAGCACTTCTTCTCCAAACGCTGATTTCCCGAGGCGAGGCGGCGCATCGCATTGCCGTGCCCGTGCTGCAGAGCTGCCGGGCGTCAGCCACCGCCGGCATCCTGCAGCCTGGCACTCGGGAACCTCGGGAAACTACGGATTCGTGTGTTTTAAAGGAACGGAGCTATACCCATTAACCCAGCTCAGCCTTTCGCCGGTCACGTTTAGCAGTATGAGAGGAGGGCTCTTATCCGAAGGGATCGTTGCCGTAAAATGTAAAGGCAGGGCAAGAAGCAGCAGCAGCCATGCTGCTGTTTGCTGCAGCACTCTGCAAATTCGATCTGCAGATGATCTGTAGGTGTAACAAAGCATCGTTCCCCTCGCACAGGCAAGGATGAACTAATTTATCTGTTATCCAGCTGTTAATTCTCTGCTGATTGTTCTGATACCGGAGCACTGACCTCCTGAATGGCATCAGCAGGGGGGAACTCGTGGTCCTCACGTCAGGCACAAAGTCAGAATAACCTGTCCTCTGCTATTTATGCCCAGGAATGATATCCCTCGAGAAGCCCTGAGCCTTGAGCCTGCTCAGAGGATCACAGTAGAGGGCTTAGAGCCCGAGACTAGAAATATTTCAGCGGGAAAACGGGTTCTGTGCATCTTACAGGCTGTTCATCCAAAAGGAACTGGAGTGTAAAATCACTGCCCAAGTGAAAAAGCAGGCGAAAGGGCAAAGCTGTGCCAAGGGGGGATTGTACCTCCCAGGCACAGCAGAGAGTACATTAAGTGGTGGGAATCAGGCTTGGAGGTCTGTTAGCAGGAATGCACTTCAATCCAGGACCTGCAGATATCAATAAGAAAAAAACATTAATATAAAAATATAGAGAGAATATCACTGGGGGCACAAGGGTGGCTTAGAAAGAGATGTCTTCTTCACAAAAACTAAATACTGCTTTTTCTTCACTAAGGTGAAGCTTGTACGTGTGCTGGGAGAGAACAGGCTGCTTCCCCGAAGCTGGACATGGAAATGAGCATTTGGTAAGCCTTGGCAGAGGTTTTCAAGGATGCCTAGGAAATTATAATGCCCAATTAAGTAGGAATTGGTCATCCAAGTCCCCTAGGCGGTCCTGAAAATTGCAGCCACTCTGCACTGCATCTCATTTTCAGGCAGATTTGTCCCTTCTGCTTCTCTTTGCACTCCTCTTCCAGCATCATCCGCAGCTCCTGCTGGCACAGAGCTCCAGCTGAGGCTGAAGCCAAGGAGCAGGGCTTGGACACATGGCATTCCAGCAGCCTTAGTGGGGACAGGAGAGGGGATAGTCTGGCCCTGTTGAGGCCATTCAGAGCTGGAGCTTCTCTGTATTAGCTTAACTTCCTAGGAACCCCTGAGAATTTTACTATGTCCTTGATTTCCTTCAGCAGCTCCACTCTTGGAATGGGCTGTGCCTGGGCACAAGAGGTGAGGGAAGCCCTTCACCTGGCAGAGGCCTGGGAGATAAGAAAGGAGTGAAAAAGCCTCATTATT
The DNA here is from genome assembly GCF_009829145.1 of Chiroxiphia lanceolata. Lineage (NCBI taxonomy): Eukaryota > Metazoa > Chordata > Aves > Passeriformes > Pipridae > Chiroxiphia > Chiroxiphia lanceolata. Next base: position 73,520,345 of record NC_045640.1, on the reverse strand, counting down.
TTAGAGGTAGATTTGCAAAAAACCAGGAGGGAAACCTCATTCTAGATGTCAGCAGGAACAGCATCCCAAGGTTTCCTGGGAGCACTTTCCAATACCACCTTTAAATACGGAAGACTTGCTCGTGGCCAGAGCACTGCTTCCCTCTCACCTGGGTCTTAGTTTTCCACTGATTCCATCTGATCCAGCCTTTTCAATGACTGAATCTCCATTTCCTACAACCTGCTATCAGTTGTTATTCCTTCTCAGCCCTCCTCCTCATCCAGATCCATCTAGTCTATCCGTGGCCCTGGAGTTCCTGAGCTGTGTTACCAGCCTGCAGGAGGCTGGAATTGTGCTGGTACTTCTCAGGAATAAACCTACTGGTTGTGCACAAGGCATGGTGGTGGGATCCAAGGAAAGGACATGTCCTTGTGTGACAGAGGTGACCTGGACAGATGTTCCTTTTGGAAGTACCAGGACATGGAGAGTGGCACTGGAACAAATAGAGGTGAGCGGGATGAAAGCTCTCTCTCGTACGGGTTTGGAAAAACATCCTCTACACCTGTAGTATTCCACAAGTGAGGAATAACGGTGCTTTCCCATCAAACAGCCGGTGGCTCTTGTTCAGCAAAAGACATGCCAGGTGTTCCGAAAAGCTGCCAAAAGCGTCAGCAGGGGAGGGAGGGAGGCAGGGACACGGAGCTGGAGGTGGGGTAAAGGTATTGGCTAAATCCCGGCGCAAAGGCAACTAAGTAGTTTCTAAATTAATTAGCAGGTAGGGCTAAATTTAGCCTCTCCCTAATGCTCTAGGAACCGTGGTGACTTTGCAGCCTGTGCTTCCCGAGGCTGCTTTTAGCTCACGGCACTTGGATGCGGGAAGGGCTGATGGGAATGACCCGACTGTGGGACGGGCTCTCGAGTCCAGGGCAGGGCATCAGTCGGAATTTTGCAGAGGGGTAATGTTGATTAACAGCTTTGCTACACCTCGCGTTAAAGAACAGAACTATTTTGGAAGGGAACTTGAGTGAAGCAGCAAACTCGTTCTCTGCTGAATAAGGGGTCATTTGTTTTAATAGCAGATTGCTGTGTAAGGAGACAGGGATTTTGGTGAGGATTTGTGAGAGGGTGCCACACTTAAAACATGTGTGAGTGAAGGTTTCCTTGGGCAGGAAGGCAGGGAGTGGTGTAATGAGCTCCTGTGGCTAAAATTGAGCTAAATTAGCGTCATTAACCATGGGAACCCCTTGCCCGGGAATGGAATGGATTCATTTTAACTCAGCGCTTTCAAAGCACCTTTCTGCTGTGTTTATTGTAGCTCCCCCAGCTGTTTGGGCTTTGTTTCCGAGGGAAACTGTATTCCCAGAAACTCCTGTCTTACACGGGAGATGAGGCTCTCTGAGTATAGGTTCCCCGTGGCCCTGAAATATCTGAATGTAGGCAGCAGGGAAGAACCGTGTTCCACCCAGGTAGTGGCCAGAAGGCGCTCCAGGGATTGAAAACCCTGCGTGTGGGTGTGAGCACGGGGTGGGAGATGAGGATAATCGCACCTGGAAAAATATCCCTTGTTTCTCTACATCCCTAAGCCGCGGGTTTACCCCCGTATTTTGACGCTTGGATCCGCAGGGGAAGGTGCGAAAACAAAAACCCCCCGCGGGTTCAGCAGCAGCAGCAGCAGGGGATGCTCCGGCTCGGGGCACGCGTGGGGTGTGTGCGTGTGGAGGGGTCGCGGCCAGGCGCGAAGGAAGAAGGGGGTGTGCGAGCACGGGTGGGATGTACCGGGGGTGTGTGTGTGTGTGTGCGTGTGCGGGGAGGACGAGGCGGGTCCTCCGCCCGCGCCGCCCGCGGCAGCCGCCGATCTGTCCGTGTGAGCTCATCGGCAGCGCGGCCGCTGCCTCCCGCACCCACCCACCGCACACCCACCCACCCACCCACCCGCGCTGCAGCACCAAGCGGCGGCGGCGGCCGCCCCCGGGAAGGTCACCCGCGGGTCCCCGGCATGGTGGCGGCCGCGGGGGGCTGAGAGGAGGCGGGCGGCGGCGGGAAGGAGCCGAAGATGGCTTCGCCCGCGCCCCCCGCCGGGAGGCGGCCCCTCGCCCCCCGCCGGCCCGCCGCGCCTTCGCCAGGTGGGTGCTCCCCTGCGCGGGCGGCGGGGCCGGGGGGGATTCCCCGCGGAGGGGCTGGGGGGCGGCCCGCGGGATCCACCCCCCTGGAGAGAGAGGGAGAGAGAGAGAGAGAGAGAGAGGGAGGGGGGACACGGAGCCCGCGGGGAGGGGCGGGATACAGGGATGCGAGCGGCCCCCCAGCGCGTCGGTGGGCAGGTGGATGACGGAGCGACGGATGGATGGTTTCTATTCTATTCAAATAATAATCGTCGTAAAATAACCCCAAACCCTATTTCCACCCCAAAATCGTCCCAGGCGGCACCTGTGCAGGTGTGCCCGCGCAGCCACACGCGGGGGGGGAGTGGCGTGCGCACACGCGTGTGCGAGTTCCCAGTGGTGCAGCGCCGTGTCGTGCCGTGCTGCATCGCCGCGGTGGCACAGCGGGGCCGAAGGCATGAATAAAATCTTAATTAACGTAATGCAGCGATTTCCAGGAGGCTCTTGCTGCATGCAACGCGCTTTTCCGCTCGCGTCTCGCTTCCCCGAGTAAAGGAGAGAGCTCCGGCTTTTGCGGCGGCTGCTGCATTAATTTACATTTGGAATGGGAAGTTGGGCGCGGGAGTTGTTGGTTGTCCTCGACCTGGGAAGGCCGAGCTGCTGGCGTCCGTGGGGCTCGTTCCACGAGCACTTCGTGCCTCCTGAAAATGGGGGAGAGGCAGAAATGGAGGGACGTGGTGCTGGTGTGTTCGGCTTGCTCTTCTCTGCTAAGGCTGTAATGTTACGGTGATTATTAATAAAGAAAAAAGATTAATCAAGGAAAAGCTGTTGTAAAGAAGGATTCCCGGTGAGTAATCAGATTAGCATAGGGTGTATGTACTCAAACATAATCCAAATATAAATCCCATCCTGCTTTCCCCCCCCCTCCTTCTATTTTCACTGGTGGTACCGTTGATGAGGAAATCCCACGGCCTGGAGTAGGGACAGACATCTGAGAGTTTGGGGGAATATTTAAACTTGTCAGTGCCCTTACATGCAGGAAGTTTGGGCTGGCAGCTTCAGCAAAAAGGCCTTTTGTGGGTTTGCTTCTGACCCCGGCTGGAAATGGCACAAGAACAGCTGCCCCCACCCCCCCTGTATTTTGGCACTTCCTGTTCCCTTCCCTGCTGGAAGCCAGAAGAAAAAAAAAATCTCTCCAGTTTATTGCAACCTTCAGTAGGTGTGATCAGCAGTATCAGCACGATAGGTGAAGAGTGTTGGGTATGGAAAAGAAGTTCCAGGTAGCAGAGGAAAGGGCTGGGGATGAAGACCCCAAGCACTGAGGATCCTCACCAAAGCTGCCTTCTTTTTGCCTATAACTTGTTCCATGTGCTTACTGGAACCAGGTAGGCAACATCCTTCTGAGCAGTGACAGCTCCCTGCCAAGATCCTCCTTGTTTGAGACCTTTGGGTCACTCCTCGGGATCTGGGAAACATGAGGCCACGGGTTTTTTTGGTGGCTGCACATCCAGCAGCAAATGGGGAGCGCTGCACTCTCTGGAGCATTCTGAATTGACTTCTCCCGGGGTTATTCATTTTACATGAGGAAGAGGCATGACAATGTAATATCCTGAATTAGTAGGCAGAAATCACTCATTAAAAAATTGACTACTACAGCTGTTTTACTGTCTTCCTCTGCATTTTGTCCGCTCTATATTTAGAATTATTTTTAATTGCATTTAGAAAGGAATGACTCATCGGGCATGTTTCTGAACTATGGCTGGGGTAGAGTGGGGTATTATTTGGATTTAATTATTTGAATTTTCTGCCCTTCAAGAAGACATCATACACACATTATTGGTGACCTTCAGAGGAGTAAAAACTCCATGAATAAATTCCCAAAAAGCCACTCCAGACCAAGGTAAAGAACGCAGCAGTGGCTGAAGTCAATCTGTTTTCCCATAAATCATTAGCAGTCTCCCACTTTACCAAGCATCACTTGCACCCTTAGGAAGAAGAAGAGTAAAAAACAAAAGGGAAGTGAACACATTTGCCTGTAACCATTTGTAGTGACTTTTGTTATCACAACACACTTTTGTGATAACACTGAATGAAAGCTGAAGTCGGCAATGGGCTGAATTCCTGTTACACTGGAGTATCTGGGAGATCCTAGTCCTGTCTTGCAGCTTGAATGTGAAACTCATTGAGGAAGGTGCTCGAACCAAATTTGTATTTTTTTATATACATTTTTTATTATGTCTTTCATTTAAGAGATCTCTGAAATTGTCCTCGTGTTAAATATATTTGGGGGGGTGCTTGCAGAACCGAGTCTCTTATTTGCACCTGTGAACCTGTTCCAGCAAGAACTGTATTTTCCCTTAAACACTGGGTTGTTCCATTTAAGTTGTGCTTAAGGTCCTGCAGTCAAGATACCAGTGACATTGTTATGTAAAGATTAGGAATATACCAAACAAAAAGCCAAGCTGTTGTAATTACACCATGGAGACCATTGTGTTTGGAATGGGATGGAAGTTGTTTCTTTTGTTAGTAGTCAGGTGAGTTATTTCCACATTTTTTCCTCCCAGTTGTCAATGCTGCACTTGTCAAAAGGAAATCTAAACACTTCTCACATTAAAAAGTACAGCCACTTTAATGAACTTTGCAAACTAAATAGTCAGGTAGGTGTTCTCTGGAGCATCATGGCACTCAGGAACTGCTATCCCACTGCACCTCTGAGCATGCAGGAATAAATTAATGATCCTAATCCATTATCTGATACGGAGAGAAAGTGTGCAGGAGTGTCTTTTACAGCCATTTAACTGATCTCAGGTAAAGTTCCTTATCACCGAGCAACGTACAGCGGTCACACAGTAATTTTCCTGCTGTCGTGGCATTATTGATCCCCCTGAATCCCTTTATCCCATCTAATTTTCTTTTGCTAAGACACCAGTCTAAAATGATGCCTGGAAGTGGATGTCCTCCTTTTCCCATTCAAGCTTTTTTTTTTTTTTTTTTTTTTTTTTTTTTTTTTTTTTTTTTTAAAACCCTGAAATGTGGTTGGACATATTTGGAAATCCCCAAGGACGGGAAGGTTTCTGGGATTCCAAACTCACGGCTTGGACTAAGAAGCATCAGTGGAGAGAGGACACCACGGTGCTCAGATGAGGAGTGCTGGTGTGGATGTGGGAAGATGCAGAACAGAGCTCCTGGCACCTGCTTCTCCAGGGATGTTTCTGTGGCAGAGAAGTTCTGTGTTGTGAATCCATCTGCTTCATCTCAAATCCTACAGTTTTCCAGCCAGTCAGTTTGGGTTGGTCGATATGAGGTCTGCTCCTAGGGCTTGACAAAAATCTGTTAGAGAGACACTTAAACTGTGTGTGGGGCACTGCAGCAACTAGTTTCCTTTTTCTTATTTACTTTCCTCAAGAAGTTTCCCCCTAACTCTACTGAATTTGGCCTCTTTTATACTCTGTTTTATACTTTTTTTTTCACTTAAAACTTGTGTCCCACTGATATTACAGGTTACCTTTTGGACAATTCATACCACTGACTGACTGACCACTATTCATATGCTGCTGCCTTTTCTAACCCACTGCTGAGGTTTTTTCCTACTGCAGGATGTCCTTTGTCTTCTACTAAGAGTTGTCAGGATTTAAGGATATTTTCAGCTTCCCTTCCATGGATGATTTAGGCAGATGCCTTGCTTTGGACAACACAATGTTTGCCTTCACCTCTTTGCCAGTGCTCATTCTAGTTCCATAATTTCATAAATTACATTGGTTTAATTTCCCCATTTCCAAGGTTTTTTGAACTTTAATTTGATTTGAGCTTGTTTTTAATTTTACCTTCTGCTACTATAAAGGATTAGAAATAATTTGTTCAGAACTAGAATGACTTGAAAAATCAGCATAGTGAAGCATTCACTTAGAACACTTCTATTCCAGTGAACTCTGTCTGCCATATCAAAGGGAAAATGGTGCTAGAAAATGTCTTCTCCCTGAATTGAAATGATGAAATATAAAACATAATGAACCTGCTGCATAATAGATGTAGACTAATGTAGGAAAGAGTAATTACAGTTAGTGCGTAAATGACTACGTGTGTCTAGGTTGCATATAAAAATTACTGTGCTACAGTGTTATTTGGGTTGCAAAATGAAGCACTGAGTAGTTACAAACTAATAGAATTAAGGGCTGTGTAATCTTAATTCTGTCCCCCTCTGTGTCTGTCCTGTGCACTGAATTGGGTTCTGGAAAATAAAAGCTTGAAGTGATTGTATAATTAGGAATAGAATTGCAATATATGATAACATGCTGTAGGATAACAAATACACTTCTTCCACACTGCCAATTTGTTGATTTTAAGCCCACTATTAACACAAGGGAAATGGTAATTTTGGAAAGTGAAGGATTTTGCAGGCAAAGATTAAAGGTGCAGTTCCAGCTCCAGGCAAAGTTCTCCTGGCACCTGGGGACCTAATGGGGCTTTTTGTAAAAAGTAACAAAATTCTCCATAATAAAAATCTGGTGTGTAACATTAATGCCCATCCTTGGTTATTTATGTCATGGAGACATGATAGAATAAAGAAGTGTAGAGTCTGTGTCTGGGATTTGGCTACATTTATTCCAAGGAGCGCCCTGAACTCTTGGAAATCAGCAGATCCCTGCAATTACACGAGACTCTAAAATAAGGGAACTGTGATGAATTGGCCCAATTTACACAGAAGATGCATGTGGAATTTACTGCTTCCACCAGGAAGTTTCCAAAGGAGCTTCCAAACTGCTGATTGCAACCTGCAGTGGAGGGGAAGGATTAAAGTTTTAAATTCATGTCCCCACTGGGTTGCAGAAAAAGTGTGGAAAAGCAAAATAAAAGAATGGAAAAAGAAAGGCAGCTCGCAGAGCACTGTCTGTTCACGGGCATTAACACGTGCCCAGAGGGAGTTAATTTAGTAAATAGTTCCAGGTGTCCTGATGTTTGTGGAGTATTGGAGTAGCTAAACCACACAGAAAGGGAAAGAGACGCGATCCCACAAATATTATTATTTACTCCGGAGTGTAAATAAAACAGAAATCAATGGGTTTGGATGTATTAAAGGGACGGTGCTTCCTCAGGGAATTCTTCCTGACAGCACCAAAATCAAAGGGAGGGGGGAAAGCCGTGTGCTTAATTGCACCAGCCGGTGCTAATTGGCAGGGGCTCATCACCCCGCTGAGGACTGCACCTGTGGTGGAAGGTTCCAGAAGCAGGGGCTGCTCGTGGGACCTGCACAGGTAAGGGCTATTAGGCAGGGGCTCGTCAGGCTGAGGAGCTGCACCTGTGGCAGAAGGTTCTAGAAGCAGGGGCTGCTCGTGGGACCTGCACAGGTAAGGGCTAATTAGGCAGGGGCTCGTCACGGTGAGGAGCTGCACCTGTGCTGGAAGGTACTAAAAGCAGCGAGCAGAGGTGCTCCTCCCTATAGGGCTGTGGGGCTGCTCCTGGGACGCACGCAGGTAAGGCTTGGTTTACTTTTAACTATTTGGCTTTTTTAATGTGTGTTTTTAATAGAAATGCCGAAGGGAGAGGGGTTGAGGTGGTGACTGTAATTTGCTGCTGGTTCGTGCCGCGGTTTCTGCAGTATTTGTGTTGGGGAGGCGCTGTGGTTCTTGTGGAGTTTCTTGTGAGGCGTATTCTTGTGGAGTTTCTTAGAAGGCTTTCTGGGGTTTTTTTTGTGTGTGCTTTAAGTTGTTGGCGTTTTTTTTTTTTTGCGCGGGGGGGGGGCAGTACTAGTTTGCAGGAGTTGTTTTGTTTTTAGTTTCGCTTTCTATTCTTTAATTTTTTTGGGTTTTAGTATTTTTTCTACCCTTTTTTTTCCCTGCAGTTTTCCCCTACTATTTATTTTTTCCCTTGCTTCTTTATAAATTTTCTTCTTGTTTTGTTTCCCTTTTTTCTCCCTTTTTTTTTTTTCCGGTTCCCCCCCTTTTTTTCTTTTCCCCTTCTTTCTTTTTTCTCCCCTTTTTTCTTTTCCCCTTCTTTCTTTTTTTCTCCCCCCTTTTTTTCTTTTCCCCTTCTTTCTTTTTTTCTCCCCCTTTTTTTCTCCCCCTTTTTTTCTCCCCCTTTTTTTCTCCCCCTTTTTTTCTCCCCCTTTTTTTTTTCTTTTTTTTTCTTCCTTTTTTTCTCCCTTTTTTTTACTCCCCCTTTTTTCTCCCCTTTTTTCTCCCCCTTTTTTTCCCTTTTTCTCCCCTTTTTTTTCTCCCCCTTTTTTTCCTCTCCCCTTTTTTTTCTCCCCTTTTTTTTCTCCCCTTTTCCCCCCTTTTTTTCCTCCCCTTTTTTTCCCTTTTTTTCTCCCTTTTATTTACTCCCCTTTTTTTCTCCCCTTTTTTCTCCCCTTTTTTTACTCCCCTTTTTTCCTCCCCTTTTCCCCCCTTTTTTTCCTCCCTTTTCCCCTCACTTTTTTCCCTCCCTTTTTTTCTCCCCTTTTTTTATCCCCCTTTTTTTCTCCCCTTTTTTTTCCCCCGTGGGCAGGGGCCGCCGGGACCGTCCTCCATTTTGTGTGGGGGGGGTGGGGACCGCCCTCCATTTTGTGGGGTAAGGGTGTGCCCACCATGTTGTGTGGGGAGGTGTGAGGCTGCAGCCACTTTCGAGCAGGGTGCACTGGGATGGGAAGGGGAAAAAAATAGCACATGTTGCTTTGGGAAAAGCGGTGACTGCTTGCCTTGTGTGCTGGAGGATGTGCTTCTGTCTGTTAAATACCAAGGAATTGTGTTCTGCTAGTTAAGTAAAAAAACCTTGAAAACATACAAAAATGCCCTAAATGCCTAAAAACCCTCAACAAGCTTACTGAGCTTTTCCATGCCCAATTGTTGTTTATGTCTGTGCTGAAAACACAACTTCTTGCTCTTAATATCTGTAGCTTGGTGAAACCTTTCTGAAGTAACAGTAGCACTTGCCTGGGATACCAAAGTGGTCATGATGAACATGCTGTGTCTGTATTTAAATCTTATTATGAGTATTCACTGTGAGGTTTCTTCATGGAGGCTTTATTTTGGGGTGATCTACTGTGTGAGGTTGCCTTAGAAACCCAAGCGAAGGGTTCTTCTCCTCTCTGTTTATAAACAGTAACTGGGAAACGGGCTGTAGAAGCCTCCTGGTTAAATGTTAATAAGGAATGACTAACGGAGTGGGGAAAATACTCGACAAAACACAATATGTTCTGTTCCAATGGCCATCCTTCCTTTCCCTTTTATCCTTCTTTCTGAAGTGCCTGATTGTCCTTACTGGGATGGTGAGTCAGCTGGGAACACAGAAACAACTGTGGTATCCAGCAGGATGCAGACATCAAGATGTAACTGCTTTCAATAATGGAAGTATTTAAGGAAAAGGAGGCGGTGTGAGCTAGAAATTGCTGCTCATTACCCTGTGGAGATTTATGAACTCAGCTGGGAAAAGCAAGCTGTATTCTGGATCCATTGGTGATGCACAGAGATTTTTAGAGCGTTATAAGCAGGCATCTGACTGAAACAATCCAATAAAATTTCTGTTAGAGACTGCAGAGCTGAAAGCTGGGTCTGGCTCACTGGAATGTCAGGAGTAATTCTGGACAGAAAATGGTTTACGGCAATATTATTGTTGGGTTTGCTTACACAGATTGGTTATTATTTTATTACATTTTGTTTGTGTTGTTTTGGCTGTCTAGTCCTGAAATACTTTGTCTGCAGAACTTGACTGCTCCTATAGAGCATTAAGTACAGTATGTCGTGGGGCAGTTACTCCAGACTTTACTATATTAAAGGAATCTTTGTTTATGCAACAAGGATTCATTCAGCAACATCCCCCTGCAAGACATTTTGGAGAAGTGTTTGCCCTGTTAAGTCTTTGCATGCAGTTCTGCTGGTGTCAATAAAGGTACAGCTACAGGAATGAGGCTGCTGGCCAGTCCTTCCAGGGGTTCTCTTGGAATGGTGCTTTGACCACTGGTAACCAAGGCAGGTTCCCACAAGTACGTGTTGCTTTGGGCATTCAAATTGTGCTTGCTGAAAACTAGTCAGAAGCTTTATGTAGTGTATAAAAGCTTAATTTGAGCTTTATTTGTTACGATAATCTGGGTGTTTCGAGGTGATGTACCTGAGGTAGGGAGAAGAGTATACCATGAGCAGCATGGCCTCGTGTGGGAGGTGTGTGTGAGGCAGTTTTGAGTGACCTGAAGTCCTGTAAATCTGCAGAAGGTGTGAGAGGTCCTGACGTAAGTTGTAAGTCCTGTAAGAGAACTTGAATCTCAGGGGATGTTTCAAGGCATCTGATAGATGGGAATGTATTTCAGGCATTCAGATGGCTGGACTCAAGCGAGTGACAGTGCTGTAAATACCTTGTCGTTTATGTTAGCTCAGATGGTGAAGTGCTGTTTTATGAGCTTACTTCAGAAAAGATGGAGGGTGTCCAGACCGAATTCATCTTCTCCTGCAGTATTTCTAAATGTTGTGGTTCTTTTTTTATTTAAGGAAAAAAAACCCGTAATTCCAGTTTATTTACGTACCTATATATATAGATGTGTGCTCAGAAAATAGCAAACCGAGGGCAGTTTCCATTTTGACAACTCATCTGCACCATCACAAATAGCGCTTACTGAAAACCTTTGGGTTAAAAACGGCACGAACACCCCCTCTCCCAAATGCACCACCCTCCCCCATATGCGACTCCGGGAGTTAAAAAAATAAACTTTGCGATTAATCGCCGAGTGTTCTGTGCGTGATCTGAGCTGCAACGGGGCTGTCGGATCCCGCGAGCGGAGAGAGCCCTTGCGAAGTTACCCTTTTTTTTTTTTTTTTCCGTTATTTGTCTTTGTAAAATCCAGCTTCCCCCCCCCACCCCCACCGGGTGCGGGGTGACCTGTGACCGGGAGCTGCCGCCGCGCTCGGGAATGTGCGCTGGGTTCCAGCGGCACTGGATGCGACATCCTCTGATGTGTGTGTGTGTGGGGCGGCGGCGGCTGGCAGGGAAAAGGAGGGAGGGGAGGCAGCGCTCGGGCAGGAGTAAAACTCCTCCTGTGGGCCGCGCAGGAGCTTTCTGGGAAACTCGAACTCGCCGCTCGGGCTGGATCGAATGGGCCTGGCCTCTGTTCAAGCCAGTTTTAGTTCCTCCGGAGCGGCAGCTGGTCGGGGCACGGAAGCCAAAGCCCCGTCGGTCCGCCCGGCAGAGCGGTCGTGGGCGTCACATGCTGCGTGTGCAGCTCTTGTAGCGCTGTTAAACTTGGGGGATTTTTAGATCCGGAGCGTTTGTCGCTAATAGTTTAGTCTAGTTTTCCTATAATATAGCCACTTATATCTGAACCTGCCCTTTAATGAGGCTATTTCTGTCGCAGTCGAGGCTTGTCCTGGAAATGCCTCTACCTGGAATCCCTGCTGGGTTCTTTGTTTGTCTTGGTGTGCGTTCCTGACTGGCTGGTATTTAACAAGGTGGGTCTTCCAAACGACTTTAAGACTCCTTGATATGGACAATTTTGGAATATACCTGAAAACCGTAAAATAACGCTGACACCCCTCTTTTTCTGCTTGGAATTTTCCACTTTGTTCCCTTGTCAGGGACCAGGAGCACACGTTGATTTGTCAGGTGACAGCAATTGATGAAAAGATGCCACTGCAGTCCTATTTTTACCCCCCATCCCAAGCAAGTGTCAGCACAACCTTCAGACTTTACAGAGGGCAGAACGGGCTGTTCCCAAGGGCCTCAATGTGCTGGAAACAATGGGAATTAGACTGTGTCCCTGCTGGGTCCAAACCTTGTGTGAGCCATGTGCAGTTCTGAGGCTGAAAGTTTCGGAATAGCTTGTTTGAGTTGCCAGTTCAAACCTTCTTGTGTATTTGTTGCAAACAGAAAGGTCTTAGAAAGGTCTTTGGAGCAAGAGCCAACATTCCTGCTATTTAAGTACTTGTCTTATTCCTGTTACAGGACTACTGAGCTGTTATATGTGTCATTTCACCATTAAAGAGGGGAGTTTTGTGTCATAGCTTTATATTAATCATCCCAGTGGATCACTTACTGAAACAGTCAAAACCCCAAAATAACAAACTTGACTTCCAGTAGTTGTTTTATGGGAATTGTGAAGTTCTAAGGATGCAACTGGAGAAATAATTTGTTCATTACAAGAGCAGATTATCTTAAGTTTTAGTGGCACTAATATACCAAAGGGAGAAGTGTCATGGTTCTCATAATGATAGGTGGGTAAGTCAGAGTAGTGACTTAACAAGTAGTAAGCCAGAAGGATTGGGTATAATATTTAGAAGTAAAAGTACCTCTGCAAAACTCCTGTTGGCTCCAGTGGCTGCTAGTTCCCCCTTCCGTTTGCTCAACCCCAAGAACAGTCTATATTTAGTAAAGCAAATGTGTATGAAATCTATATAAAAAGCATTTTGTCTGACACATTATAGATGTGGTGGTAGATTTGGTAGGATGGGCAGGCACTGTAGAAAATGGATTGATGCTCTATTTTTATAATATGAAATTACTTAATCAATTACTCAATATGGGCTAATGAGTGATAACCTCTTATTGCCCAGACTACACCGGCTCCTGGCAGGTCATTTAGTTGTTTCTGGTCTTGGCACACGTGTTTGCACTAGCTATCGCAGCTCCCTGGGTGAAACTCTTCCTCACTTGACAAAACTGAGGTCTGCTTTGCTCTGGTATTTTTAAACCACCAGATTACTCATGAGTTGACACAGAGCTTGGGGGGCAAACCTTGGCATGTACAGCCGTGGTGCAGGGGGTGGGCTGAAAGCTCTGGTTATCTGTAATGTGACCTGACACAGCCTTTGCTGCAACTAAACATAGTTTGGTATTCCCTGCACCTGTCACTCTGCTTCTTGCTGTGCCTGTTCTGGAGGGGTGCACGTAGACCTAGACCTTCACCTGGAGCTGCCTTCCACATGTATGAAGGGCAGTTGCTGCCTCTTTTTTTTTTTGGTTTGGTAATGTGAAGTTATTTAAACCTCTCAAAGATCCTGTCCTCTGAGGAGAGAGCCAGCCTTACTCCTGTTGTTCTATGGAGCTGTAATTTGTGTAGTGCCTGTGGGAGCTCTGGCATGATCTTGGGAGGTGCATCAGCCACACGCAGCAATAATGCAAACATACCCTTCTCTTCCTGTAACAGTTTCCCCTAAAGGTATGGTTGCATTGCATCTCTGGTTTATTTTTTTCCTTTTCCCTTTTCATCAAGGTTTGCAGGTTAGACATTCCTTCCAGTCACAGAAAATTGCTGAGCAACAGCATCATGGGGTTTGAGGCTTATTAACAGAATGTCACAGGAACTGTGATCCTAATTACGATTGATCAATTTGAAACACTGGAAATGCCACGTTCTGTAAAAAACAAGCTCCTGGTGAACTTTCCGGCTTCCTACAACACTGTTGCTATGACAAACCAAGCCCAGAGCATAAAAGTAATTATCTGCCTAGTCCTGCTGCAATTCAACAAGGAATTGAGGGAGTTGGTCACCTTAGTTTCAGCTTACAGCTTGAAATCCCTTATTAGCCTGTCTTGCTTCTGCAAAAGTCACCGGAATCTGCGTTCACTTAAGGGCAGTGGATTTCAGGTCTGCATAAAGAACAGGTTGTTAATCCTTTTAGTTAAGTTCTACTTGTGGAGTGCACAGGTGGTTAACCCAATGGTTGTTTGGAATAAGTGGTGTGAGCTTATGTTGCAACACACCTTTGTGAACTAAATCTGTGTAAGAGCTTTGGAGAGATCATAGTGTACCAATACCCATTTTGGCTTGGTTTGTAGTTCAACTGGACTTTAAATGGAATTTCTGAGGCTTGTACTTACAACTCAGAGAATTAATTTGTAAGTGCACGGAGTGGCTCGTTGTTGCAGAATACGTAGTACCTTTGTAAACAATTCCCAAGAGAATTTATTTTGTAGTAATAAATGTTGTGAAGCTGGCTACTTAAAACAGTTACTCCTCTGTAGAATATACACCCATTGTAAAAAAAGGCTGTATCAAGCCTTATTCAAAGAGCATAATACTTTTTGTTGAAGGGTAGTCGAAGGTTTACATGATGTCCTGTTCCTTTGCTTTGGTAATATATGTTTTTAAAAGTCTAGTAGGAAGCATGTGTACCAAAGACTTCATACTCATACAAAGAAATTGCCAGTGAACCCTCGGACTTATTTTTCCAGTGGAAGTGGAAAGAGTAGCAGACAACGATACACTCATCTGGAAAGAAACAAATAGGAAAATACTGGCTTAAGGTGCATTCTAAAGAGACTTTTTCATACTGTAGAAAGCTGAAAGGATTAGAGCAGGAAAAGTAACTATTGAGAAATCAAAGAGAGTAAAAATTTTTCACTGTGATTTCCAGGATCTTTGTCTTAAACTCTTAATTGTAGTTGGCACATTGACTGTAGTTGCCATAAAATAATCTCAACCTAACACAGTTACCAAGGTAAATGTATTTTCTTTGGTACAGGAGTGAAAAATGAAATCTTCTCCTTTAGAGGTGACACAAATATGTATTTTGGTCCCTGTTTGTAGGCAGATGGAATTATGTATGGCAGAACACTTACCATGGTAACGTAGATTATGACAGCTGAGCCATTGACTTTTTTATACTTAAGATCTGCTGGAAGGCGTGGAATAACTATAAAAGGTAACATTTCTATTGCGTTTTTAATTATGTTAATGGCTGTATTTCACTCAGGGCCCATTTAATGCATAATTAAAATAATAATTTTATGCAATGTAACTATCAAATTTAGAACAATGTAACACATATAAAATGAGTTGGAATTTGGAGAAATCCTTCTCTTCTAACATCTGAATACTGAAGAAGGGTTTGCACTTGGCGTTTTGTGTTGGTTTTCTGTCCCTCCTGTGGATGGAGAACCTGTGCAAACCCAACTGGGGATACAATGTAGCCCTTGATTGTAGTTAAATGTCTCTGTTGGGGATTATATTCTGCCAAAAGCAACCTTGCATCTAGATGTGTATTGCTTACGTTACATCAGTCATTAGACTGAACAGTTCTCCTCTCTGCTGTGAAGCTGGAAAAACTCGTGTGAAATTTTACACTGGTTACCAGAACAGCTGGAGAGAAGGAATCAGGAAAGATGGGAATCTTCTCTTCTCTAAGCCTAAGTGAAATGTTGCAGGTCCACGGCTGAGGTGAACTTTTGTCTTGGTTTTAGGCAGCTTTCTGTTTGTGTCACCCACCACAGGGAATACAGCAAATGTAACTTTTTAAAGGGCAAGGTCAGCATCTTTAAGGAGATTTAAGAAGTCTCAGGTTTTTGTGATGAGTTGTCATCAGTCATGACTCCCTGCCTGATGAACACTCATGTCTCCTTGAAGAAGGCACATTCAGTAATCCCGTTTTAACCTGACAGCTGCTCCGCTTAGCTGGCATTGAGCTGCTGCTCCAAAGAGACCAGTGTCCAAACCAACTCTGAAATGTGGTGGGAGAGCAGTAGCTACTGTCACCTGTGACCCCAATGTAAGGTCCACACAGAGTTGTGTTCTTTTGATTTACTTCATTTTAAAACTGCAGAGGTTAAACAGAATTAGTGTTACTCTGAATACAGGAGAAAACCCGTTTAAAGGAAAACCCCCAAACAAACCCCCGTGCTTGGTGTTGTCACTAGAGCCTGATATTTGACTCTGTTGCAGACACAACGCTATTGAAAGGGGTTACTGGTGTATGTTAGTTTGACAAGACAAATATTTCACTTCTGATTCCAAATTTATGTTGTTGGGATTGGCTCGTGAGGGATTTGGACACCAGTAGACATGGGAAATGCTCGTGTTTACCCAGATGCATGAACTTCAGAAGAAAAGTCACATAACAAGCCAATATTTGAACGTGTACAATTTCAGATATGCTGTGTGCAGTTGTGTTTGTGTGCCACAGTCTGTCCTCCTGGCCTTCCTCGGGTTTTAAATGCCCTTCCAGAGGCAGGAGTGCTGTTAAACCTCTCCAGTGGGTGAAGAACCCTCTAGGCACAAGTGTAAAGATAACCTTGTTTGTGTAGTTGGACAGTCTCTGAAGAGGGAACTCAGTAGGGGGGAAAAACCCACCACGTTCAGCTACCGGTCTGCGGAATTATTACATTGGGCCCTAAGTGCTTTTTATATTCGATTTGGTTTGTATTTCCTAAGCTTTTTCATATATTGGCTGTCTCTGTGGGAAGAGAAGTGTTTGTTTACTGTAGGTTTGCCAGAGCCAGCCAAGCTTGGACCTATTAAACCTATATGAGAAGACTACTCAGACAACGAGATCTTGAAATTAGCAACATCTTCTTCATTGTTGTTACTTTTTAATCTGGAGAGAGGTTGAATTTACAGCTATTAGAGATGAGGTCTTTCACATCTCTCTTGCAAAAACTTGTCAGGTAGGCTGCTGTTGGCTCACACTGAGAAAAATGGCTAGAGCGAGGTGAGAATATAGCTTTGCTTTCAAACATCTGCACCCAGGCATGCCAGTTTGTATCCTCCCCTCTGGAATGGCCCTGCTGGATTATCAGCTGTTTGCAGGCACAGTTGTATCAGAAGCGTGGTTAGCTTCAGTGTGCTGCTTGTGACATGGAAGGGTAAGATGAAAAAAAAAAAGGGGACTTTTCATCCTGGTAGAGTATGCAGGAGTATACAGAAGCACCTTTAAGCTGGTAATTTATAGTTTATAGTAAAACTAAATATGCAGCTTCCAAAATATCAGTAGCAACCATTTTCATGTCAGTCACCCAGCAGGAACGCTGCTTATTCTACAGCTTTTGTGTGTTTGCTGGACATTTGCTGTATTGCTTGATGATTGCAAAACCTGAGCATTCCCATACTCTTAAAAAAAAGCAAAGTTAGACGGTGACTGAGATTTTGGGCAGCAAGTCCCAAGCGGTGCTCTTTGGAATGACTGATCTCCCCCACAGAGGAAGAAGCAAACAGAATGCTTGGCTGAAAGGGCCTTAAACCCAAATCTCTCAGTGTCAGCTCTTCAGCCTCGTGTTTTGAGCGGCTGTGGTTGCCTGTTTGTTCTGTTTACCACATATGTTAGGCCACTGCTAGTGGTTGTTGTGTAAATGTGTCCAGAGGGTAAGCTCTATTTAACAGAAGAGAGTTCCAGTAATAGTGTTGTTTTCTTGGAAGTGCCTGCCTGACTGTTTTTTTTATAGGCTGGCTCTTAAGTGGCTTATCAGATAAATCAAAACAGTTTTGGAAAAAATGCACTTGAACTGTAGGCCAGGCCTCCATACATGCATTCCCTCTTTCAGTTGGAATATCAGCAGAGAGCCTGATCAAAGCTTTTTCCTCTGGAAATACTCGATACTGTGAAAGATGAAAGATAAAATTTCTGAAAGCGGATTATTATCAGCTAGCAAGAACTGTTGAGAGAACAGAGCACATTTGTAACTCCTGGCCTTGGTCTAATGGGAACAAGAGTCTCTAAGCCCACTTTTTGTGGAAACAGTTTACTTTGAGCTTTCTCTTATTAAGACACCTAAGAATTCATTTCACGCAGTGTTTTTCCCCCGTATGGATTCTCTAAAGACTTGACTCATGTTGCAACTTAATGTAGTTCAAATAATTCAGGCATCTCCTCGAGCAGTTCTGGTGGCTGCAAAGCTGCATTTCTTCCTCTCGTTCCTTCTAATGCTTTAGCAGTGTAGACTGGGAGGTGGTTTCTGTTGGGGCACAGCTTTGAGTCATGCCAGGCCAAGACGCTGATGGATTCTGACAGTTCAGTTTGCTGAAACAGCTGTTCTTTAAAACTGATACTTAAAACAAACGTGACTTTCTTGAGCATCAACATAGGAAACCCAAATGGAAAGGTTAGGATTTTTGAAAAATGAGACTTCTGATGGGGCCTAATTAATTTATTCACTAGCATAAGGCAGAAATCTGGGACTTGAGGTGGTCTGAGAACCATTTTGGTGGTATTTGTCACATATCTTTTTTCAAGACCAAAACCTATGAAATTCTTTAAAATGTAACTGGTAATCTTTTTTTTTTTTTCTAAAATAAATGTTTTCTGTTGCTTTTTTCCCCAAACCGTGTGTGCTAAGAGGTAAATTGCAAGCATTGAGGAAGGTGATAGTCTTCACAGAGGGAGCCACTGTAAAAGCTGCATTTAACTTAGAGCACTAGCAAAAGAGGGTAACTTCCTTCCAGGGAATTTGGGGAAGGCCCTTTTTCATGGGAATCGAAAGACACATGGGGGAGAGAGAGAAGATGTAAGCAAACTGACAGTGGGAAAGAAGAGGAGGCAAAACAATGGAAGACATCAAAGAAGTTGGAAATGAAAGCAGAGCATTGAGCTTTGTCTGACAGTTTACAAATTGCAGCCCAGAGTATCTTTCTCATATAGGAAATCATAACCATTTAAAATATGCTGTTCTTTTAGAAAAGAAGTATGTGAAGGTGGTACTTAAATGAACAAATATATGGGTAACTAGAGTGGCTGATTTCAGTCACAAAAATAAATCCTTTGATTATTTTTTCAGTGGTGAAGAGTAAATGAAATTGTGCTTTTTATGGGTGTTGAAAAGTGTTTTTATGGGATCTCGGGATGAGTTGCAGAGTGAAAATGTCAGAGAGAAAAGAATCAGCTGCAGTTGACTGGTCATTGTCTCACTGGTGGTGGTATCCGAGGAGCAGCAGCAGGGATGGGCTGCTTTGGCTGAGATTGCCAGGTTAGCATCTCTGCAGTGCATCTGATTGCCAGGGAGGGATTTTGGCATCAAATGACACAATAAATAGGAATTCCACAGGGTTGTTTCTCCGCAGGAATTATTTCGGGCTAGAACTGTGGACTTTGTCGTTGAGTCTAAAATCCATGCTCTTAATTGTAGCATATGAACCTTGTGAATTTTGAAAGAAAGCCCAAAGCAGTGGTGTTGGATTTAGTGGGAAACCTTTATCCCAAGCCCATCCCACTACACCTCCAAATGACACACTCGAGTGAGTTTGCTCCTGCAGCACTCCGTGTGTGTTCTCACTGCTCCGCTCCACGCCCCCGAACAATTAGAGCCCAACAGCAAGTGCAACGGAGTAGGGAGAAATCCGAGATTGATTGTGGAGTCCGAGTTTCTGTTTCCCCAAAACAGGAGCTTTCTTTCCGTGGTTATTCAGCAGGCTCCCTTTCTCACAGGAACTGTGCCAGAAGATGGCATTGCTGCACGCAGAGCACTCATCTCCATTGCAACAAGTCATTAAGAGGAGTGGAAAAACGGCAGCCTCCAAGTCCATTAGGCTGAGTCAGGCTGACAGGAAACGAATTTGCCTTCATACTGCACGTCAAGGATGGTGCCATTAAAATATGTGGCATGCTAGGGAGGTTTGTTTGTTTTTTTTTTTATTGTTGCTGTTTAACAAGAAGCTTGTGTTTAAAAGTACAGATTGATCTGTAGGCTGAGGGGATGTACCTCAATGCAGAGAACTGTTTTTATTTTCAAATGGAAAAAGAAGACCCTATAGAAATCTGCCCCTGTTCACACCACCTCCTGCCAGCATCTTACTCTTTGGCTTCATGACCTGCTCATATTCCTCCAAACACTGTCTCCCAGCCATCCCTTAGGTGCAGTGGGAAAAGTATTCTCCATAAATTCTGGCAGTTTGGTTTTGAAATGGTCTGTGTGCAAGGGCAAGTAGCTCTTGGCACACTCCAAAGGCTTCTGCAGTGAGTTTAATCCCAGAAGATAGTGAGGATCCCTTGGGGGTAGGTCAAAGCCAGAGGATGAGTTGTACTCAATTGGCAGCAATGTGATTTTTCCAACTTTGTGCTTTAGAGCAGGTTTTGTTGTCTGAGAGAGTGAACACTGTAGCTCTGATGGCCACAGACTGTAGGATGAACTAATGTGATAACAGACTAGAGCTTTTCTTGGGGAGAAAACATCAGAATCTAAGTTTTGCTGGATGTTTGTAGAGTGGGTCCAGCCTGTGGATCTGTGGGTGTGTAAGGATTGCACTGTAGTCATCTCTGGGGATGCTGATGGAAGCTGCCTGCTGTGGTCCTGACTCCCCAGGGAATTGTTAGGTTTGTTTGAAAGCTTCTTTTTTCTGTTGTGAGCTTTGGAAAAATTCTTAGGTTGTCTCATGCTGGTGGCTGAGCTGCAGGAACCACCTCCTTCAGTTGTGGCCCGAACACTGAACAGAGATGGGGAGAAATTTAATTAGGAAGACACGATGCTGGAAATGAACAAATACCAGCAAACTTCCTTTAGCCTATGCTGTAAATGAAGTTAAGATTCCCTTACCAGTAAGGCTCTGAGGGTGAGCAAGGGGGAAGGCAAACAACAGTGAAGAAAAATGGGCAGAGTGTAGAACAATTGTTTTAAGTAACCCTTTTAAGCCAAAAAGTGCCTACCCAGCATCTCTCACTTGTTGATTGTCCTTGATAGGTTTCCTGATTCTCTTCCCTTCTAAACCACCAGGTTTTGGAAGTGATAGTCATGGACATAAGCACCAGGCCTTTTCTTTGCTTTACCTGTTACCTGGTGGGAGTGGCCCTGTGGGATTTAGTTCAGGGTTAGTGGTGCATGGTTGGGACCCAAAGGGGCAGGTAGAAGTCATCTTACCCTTGCTGCAAGTAGAGACTCCCCTGGGAAGAATATGGATCTGCTTCTCCTATGAAACTTAGGATCCATCCCTTTAGCAGCAGTTCCTCTTGAGAGGGATCTCCTGGCTCGGTGATGCCATTACCTTCATGAAGTAAAACTGTTCTGGAGAATGGGACTTGAAGAATCCCAAACCAACCACCTCACTTTTGAAAGACATGAGGCTCTGATCTCCAGAAATCCAAAGCTGTTGTGTAAACATGAGCTAATGTGCATTTGGCAGCTGCTGCTCTGGGGCTTGTTCTGCCCGGAAGGTGGAAATTATCCTTCCTTTAGTGGTTTAGGAGATAGTGCACGAAGGGCTCTTCTCACAGCTGGCCCCTGTGAGCTTATTTCTGAAGGGATTGGTGCCAGAGAGAAATATTTTGCTTTGCTTTAGTGGCCAGTTACTATGCAGAAAACTTATTTAATGGTGAAACCCTCAGAGCCTTCCTAGCAGGAGGAGACTCCTTGTTCTGCTGGTCGGTGGCAGGTTGTTTGGGTCACTTCTTTGTGAAGATAGTTTAACTCCATGTTGGAAAAGACATTCAGAAGCTCAGCAGATAGAGTCCTCCTTGAAATGCAACTTGGAGTAGTAACCTGTTGGCATAGGGTTTTATTTGTGTTTTTTCATTTGAGCTGAGTCACAAGAGATCAGCCTCTGGCTTGAGCTCAACAGCGTGTTCCTCTCTGCTCGTGGCAATGCAACTGCTCAAATGTCAGAAAATCAAGTGTGGAAGAACAGCTTTAATTAGTGAAATGACCTGCTCCCCCCTCCCAAGAGAGATGAGTCTCCTGCTTAAGCTGCTGTGACACCCAGTCCACTGAGAGCATTGAAACATTGCTGCCTTCCCCGTCCCTTTCAAAGCCCCAGTGTATGTGTATATATGTATTTACTTATATAAAAAAACCCCCACCTATATGGCTGTGCTGGGCCTGCTCCAGCGTTTCTTTTGCTCTTGGGATGTGCCCCTGTTCAGTTCCAGATTGGGTTAGATTTGAAATGGGTGCAGCACTCGGAGCTAAAAGCATTATTGATTCCATTTGCGATGAATGAAACAATTTAGATGTATCTGGAAAATGAGAGGAGGAGGAACGGGGAAAACAAATGAATGTTTCATGCCCCATATTTCACTGCAGCAATTTCCTAGCTCTCTTTATTCCTGCCTTTCTATATATTGTACTTTGGTGTGTTTTGTTGTGCAGGATTCAGAATCTTCCTGCCTCATCAGGCTGCACAAAGTGTACCACTGCTTGCTTTGGACTCAGATTGATCTTGTAGGTCACATTAGTCATTTTATGTCTGATATGGAAGTATAATGCAATTAATTTAGAGAGGGGGGGCAAGTACAGAAAGAGATCTCTTAAAAAAATGAATCCATCATAACTACCTTAACTTCATTTACAGTTTTAATGGGAGTATTGAGAAATGTTAGAGCTTTCTCAGAATCTGTTCCAGACAGCAGTGACCAGAGTTAATGTGTACAGCATCACAGAATAGCTTCTTTCTATTTTTGTATTTCCTCATATTTCCTGTTCTCTCTAACCCTTGCTCCAATCTCCTGATCTTTGTAGCACATCAAAGCCTATCTTTTCCTTCTTGATGTGTGGGTTAATATTTTCTTACTGAAATTATCAAACCTTATGTGGCTGAGACAGTTCAGGCTTCAAAATCCATGTGCTTGCACTACAGGATCTTGTATGCTTAATATAAAGATTTTTTTTTCCTTAAAAAAGTGCACAGGTATGGAAAATACCTGGTGATATTCACTGTTGGATCCTATTGCTGCACTGAGGAAGCCCTAAAATTGTGAAAGCACCAAACTTTGTCTGTTCCATGATATAAAATGATGATATAATAGTAGAGTGAGAGGTGTTACCCATGGTCTTTGAGCCACATCATAAGTGATGATGTTTCTGTGCTTTGTCCAGCCCGTGCAGTCGCAGGTCTCTCTTCAGACCCTTTGAGTCAGTGTGTGGAGCAATGAGATGTGGAGCTGTTGAATCGGGGGTCTGAGCTGTGCTGTGCACCACTGGAGGTGGTGACACCCTCTTTGCCAGCCCTATTCCATGATGTGCCTTGGTTTCTGCCCTCAGTTCTCCCAGCTTCTCCTTTTCCAGGCCTTCAGATGGTACTTGAAGTTCTGGCTTAGACTTACTTTCTCACTCCCATTTTTGTACCCCAAGCAGGTTGCTCAGCCTGGAGAAGTCTCCAGGGAGACATTACAGTGCCTTCCAGTGCCTAAAGGGGCTCCAAGAGATCTGGAGAGGGACTTTTGACAAGGGCATGGAGTGACAGGGCAAAGAGGAATGGCTTCAAACTGATAGAGGGCAGGGTTAGGTTAGATATTAGGAAGAAATTCTTGCTTGTGAGGGTGGTGAGGCCCTGGCACAGGTTGCCCAGAGAAGCTGTGGCTGCCCCATCCCTGGGAGTGTGAAAGGCCAGGTTGGACGGGGCTTGGAGCAACCTGGGCTAGTGGGAGGTCGGGATGAAACGATCTTCAAGATCCCTTCCAAGCGAAACCATTCTGCGATTCCACGATTATTTTAGCATAGCTGCACTCTCAGAAACGTAGTATAATGCAGCAGTACAGCAAAATTTTGGATCTTAAACCGCGGGGGGGGGTGTGTGTGTGTGTCACGGCGGGGCCGGGACGGGGGGGCGGACGGAGCCTCCGCCCCGCCGGTGGCCGGGGGTCCCGGCTGTCCCCAGCGCCCGGCGGGGGCAGCAGCGCGCTCCGTGCCGTCCTGCCTGCTCCCGTGCCAGATCCAGCCTTGGACATACCGGGAGGGAGGGGAGAAGAGGGAGAGGGAGGAGGGCTCCCCGCTCGGCGCTGTCACAGGCGGGGTGGGCGGCTGGCAGCGCCCGCGGCTTGCGGCGGCACCGGCGCTGTGCCGGGAGGGCTGGCAGGGACCCGGCGCTGAGGAAGGAATACACCCGTGAGTGAGTTTACCCGCGGCCCCTGGCCGTCCAAGAGAGAGACCCCCGTAAGGGTGTTGCGTTTCGTGGCTGTGGCTTGGGTGGTGGGGTTTTGGGATTTATCTTTCCTTCCCCCCCCCCCCCCCCCCGTTGGTATTTGCCAATGGCAACCGCAGAGCTCGTCCTGGTGTGAGGAACTGTTGAAATACGAGTATCAGGCAGGGATAATCGGAATTTATTGTTTTTTTCCCCAGCAGAAACAGGAAGTTGCCTTCTGCCAAAGTAGCACGTCAGGCAGACGGGGGGGGATCGGGTAGGAAGCCCCCCATTCGCATGGCTGGATGCGGAGGGGAATTTTCCGTGCAGGGCTGGTGGTAGGCACAGGTGCTCTTGCTGCATCTTCGGAAGAGCTGCGGGGAAGGGGGGCTTGACTCAGCCGTGCCAAACTCTGCGTTTCTGCAGCCCTCGGGTGAGAACCATCAATGTGCCGAGTGGGAAGAGGCAGAGGGAGATTTGTCAATAATTCCTGTATCCTCTGTAGAGAGCTGTCCAAAAGAATTTTCCCTTCGACGTGATGGGAAGGGGTTGCTACAGGAGATTGTCAGGGCTTCTGATTCCTCTCTTTGAATGAACGACGGCTGAGGGGAAGCAAAATGTCCTCAGTTCCTGAGGTTTTCTTCCTTCCCTTTCTTTTCTCCTCACGGAGCCCAAACAGCAGACACGCATGTTAAATACTTCCTATTTAATTTCCCTCATAATATGATCACGCAACGCTAGTGAGCGTTTCTGATATTGAACAGCTGAATGTAGAGACTGTTCATGTGCAGGGCTTCACCAAACGATTGCCAGGCTCGGGGCTCCACTGGCAGCAGTGCACGGATTCTGACTGTGCAGGAGACGAGGATGGAGCCTTGATGAAGGCCCTTGGGCGTGTCAGCTGCTTGAAATACAGACTTTTTTTAGCCTTTGCTTTTGCTCCTAGCTTCCTATCTCTTTTTTACAGGTGAGGAAAAAAGGAAATAGCAGAGATGTAAATTAATCTTTCCCAATTTAGTATGTTATTTTGCTCTGTTTTTCTTTGTGGTCGAACTTTGAAGAGGGAAAATCCATACTTAAGCTACCATGAGTGACTATGTGGAAGGGGTTCGTGTCTCTGAAATCCTCCTGTTGCCATTTGCTTCTCTCATTTTTCTGCAGAATGTGCTTGATCTTTGTGGAGGTGTTACCGGAGAGTAGGATGGTGTAGCTGCTGGAAAATGTGTTTGTGAATCTGTTGCACTTTTCACTCAGAAACCTTCACTTTTTTTTTTTTAATTTTGGTAGCACGAAGCAAAGGAGTTGATTAGTGTTGAAAAACAAGAAATTTTAAAAACAAGCATTTTAATAAGCTCTTTTGCCATTCTATTTCTATGCCATTTTGGTTTTGCATTGTATATCACTCTTATTTTTACATCTCTCTGCTTTCAAGGGGGCAGGGCCACACAAGGATTGGTACCCAGTGGGGATTCTTGCTTGAGTTAAAGGCTAAGCCAGTCCTAGTCAGGTCAGCACTGGGATTCCAGGACTTGATCTGAAGGCCATTGTGATTGATAAAAAGCACTCTGCTGACCTGGATAGGTTTTTGGATCAGCTCCCTGGCTGCCCATCTGGGTAATTAGTGAATCTGGATGCTGGCAGGCTGTTCTGGTAACCATCCTGAACTTTTTTCTAAAGGTTTAAAACCAAAAATCATCTCTTACCCTTCTCTTGTTCCACTAAAACCCAGTAAAAGCCAAGTATGGTTTCATTATAGATCCTGCTTATGGTTTTGCCAGACTGCTTTGTTGGCTTGCATCAATCTGCCCACCCTGGCAAGCTGTGGGCATTTCAATGGTTGGGATACAATACTTGGCTTCTGTTTTCAGTCTGTGCACTAAACTACACTGATATGGTCAATAAATTACTGCTTGCAATGCTGCCTGGGTGTTCTGAGGGTAATTAGACCCCTCCTGGCCCTGCTACATTTGTACCTCTAAGGACATAAGAAAAGCCCCTTGTTACTGAGTGATGTCCTCTCCCATGGAGTGATTTACTCCTGCACCTACATGGCCCTGTGGACTATGTAATGAATAGATTTAGGCAGCTGAAAGAGCAGAATTTTCGGTGATTTTCCTGTTGTGCTCTCTGACAGCTTAAATCAAGGGTGGCTTCACTGTAATTTGTAGTCATGTGCATCCAAGGCTTGGAGTCATGTTAATCCATTTCGGAAGCAGTGGGAGGGGAGCCAGTTTCTAACCCTTTCTGAATCACTTTTTGGGGAAGGTTCTGAATGTAAATCATGACAAGTCGATGACTGGGAAAGAAAAAGGTGACTGTCAGACCATAATGCTTTGGAGGAATAAGTACCAGCTAAAGTTTACCAGGTTTTGTGCTCGTGGGTAGCTTTTAGTCTTGTGCTGTTCTGTGAGCTCTGTATTTGGGTCTCTTTAATTGGTATCACTTGGGCATAGAGCACAAGCAGATATCTCGTATAGTAAACAAAGCAGCAGCTTTAAGTTAATGCTAATGTGTTTGCAGGCTGAGCCAAAAGCTTTTCAGGGTTATTACAACGTGCTGGGCATGCAGCCCATCGATCTAAGTGTCTGGAGGAGACAAAAGTTATGGATTGACTCATTGTACAAATCAGCTCATCTGAAAGTCAGATTCCGCTGTTTGTTGCCATCAGTAATTTAGTCGTATTAAGTACGGCTGAGGACGGGTGGCAGTGTGGCCAGAATATTGAGATGGGATTTCAGAGATCCCAGGAGCCATTCCCTGCACCACCACCACAGATTTGCTCTGTGACCCAGGGGGCAAGTCATTAAACGTTTGGGTAAAGCAGAGTTAGTGGTGCCCTCCTCCTTTCTCACAGGGTGCTGTGGAGATTAATGGCTTAGAACCGTTTGTGAGGGGATCACAAACATAAATACAATATCAAACACCACGTTTGAAGAGCGCTGTGCATAACTAGATAACGCTTTGCTTTGTGAGCCTGTCTACACGTGTGCTTCCTATGCTTACATGGAAGCCTGCACAGCTGAAGGGGCTAATTTTGGCAGTAAATCCTGGATGTTGGTTTGGGGCAGCGATGAGAGGAGCCTTTGTTCACCGCCAATTCCGAACCTGTATTCCAAGACTGTTCCAGTTGTTAAATGCGACATTGAAGTTCGTTGTGTATTAACAATGACAAGATAACACAGGCTCTGACAAGGACTTAAATATGTAATTCCCATGCTTTGGGGATAAATGGCATGGAAACCTCTCCTCCGGTGACTGCTGCTGTTGTAGTCCCAAATTATTTAGGTGGCTCAATTTGGAAGATTTAATCCCAAAAGTAGTTCAGTCCCACTCATTGGGAGTGCTTGACCAAGTGGGAAGAGAGTCTGGTTAGCTTGAATCCTGTAAACTCTCATATTCAAGCTAACACATATATATACAAAGTTCCATTTTAAGCTCCATAACCTTATGAATAAACCAGTAAGATAGCATGGAACTCGGGGACATCTGGCTGCTTGGAAGCAAAATATTTGTGTTCCATAGAACAACTTCATCCAGGCTGGTTAATTACACAGAACAGAAAGTTCTTAAACCCGGTGCAGCAGCTTTAGTTACGTTAGGCCTCTTAAATGGGTCGTGGTGCACAGCAATTAGGCAGAGACACTTAAAGGTATATTTTTTCTTATTGTCTAAAATCTAATTATAAATTAGAGTTCTATGATCCTACAAAATACATAGTAGTCACGTGAAGGTGTTTCTGTTGCTTTTTTATTTTATCTGTTGCTTTTTCAGTATTCATTCCCACTTTGTCACAAAGCTCAGGCCTGTTGGCTGTGTGGCTGCTGCAGAGGGAAATGTCACACTTGGACTGGGCATTTTGAGCAGGAGATGGGATGGGTGTGGTTCTGTCTGTGTGACTGCTGTGCTCCTGAAGTACAATTCCAGCCCAGGGAGTGCATGGAGTTCTGGGGCTCTTCCACCATCCTGAGCAGTGCTGGCTCTTTGGTTTCTTCCTTTCTTGGCAGGCAGGAACCATGTCGAGTCTGCTGTCACAGTCACCCAGAATTAGTTTGCTTTTTGGTAGGTTCTGTTTGAAATAGCATCACAGTAACGTGCACATGGCATTCCACGTTTTTCCTTGGCTAGTTATACCATCTTAGTTTTTCAGCGGGACACCTGTTCCACCTCCAGAGACATCCTTTTGCCTTCCCACCTCCCCATCATCTCATCTCCATCCCATCTTCAACCTCTGCAGTGAAACTGGAGACTGACACTTGTCACTTGAGCGCCTTCCTGTGCTGTTCCACTGACCTTCATCTGGGCCCATAGGTTAAATTCCAAAGACACTGATGTCATTGGGTTCATTTTAGGTTGAGGAAGTTTTTTTTTTTTTTCTTATTAGACTACTGGCCTGAAAATGCTTTTCAAGTTCCTTCTAAAACTTGATTTCAACTTGTTTTGGAATATCTTCATCCTTTCCCACTCTGCTTTTTTTTTTTTTCCTGACAAAGGCTTTCACTTTACATTTTTCCCCAACTTTGCCATAAGGTTTGCAGAGAAGAAGCAAGTAAGATTTAAAAATCTGTGTTTATATGCATAGTTAAAAATATATAAATATACACATGTTCATGTATCAGTAAAATAGAAAATTTGACTCACCACCTCCTTAGCTCACTCTGAAAATTCATTTTGGAAAGTAAGGGGGAGAGAACTTCTCAAACCAAACAACTTATTTAATGATAAATATATATAAAAAAGGGCAGTTAATTTTAGATATTTTCTACAAAATTCAGAGGTCTTGAAAACCTTGGTTATCAAGGTGACTGTTTTCAATCTAAAGACATTTTTCATGTGTTAAAAAAAGTAAAGATGATGATCCCTTGGGTTTATTTTGATGTGCAGTGCACTGATTCACCACTCACTGCTAACAAACAGTTGAGCTTTATTGGGATTTTTATTTTGTGGCTCAGCACAGGTCTGAGGTTGTTTTAGTCCTGTAGTCTTGTTCCAGTTCTTGAGCTCATGGGTGGCAGTATATTTTTTTACTTGCATAAAAAGCATCTCCACTAGGTGTTTCCCCATCTGCTACTTGTAGCTCTGGAGAGAAAACCTTAATGCTGTTTCTTCTTGGTTTTTGGGAAAAGATGTAGGGCAATGGTGAGATTTTTAACACATGCAGGTGACTTAGATCAGTTATGGTTTTACAATTATAATCTACCTAGAAGGAAACTACGAAATCAGCTGCAAAGGAATTTTGCACGTTGTGCCTTATACAAAAAGTGCAGTTTACAGGATGGTTTTGATGTTAAACAGGAAGCACCTATTTAGAAGAGCTCCTATTTCTATTTATTCCTTGAACAGAAAACTGATGACTACTAGAAATGAGTATTTATCAATTTTTAAAAAGATGAATTGATTCGAGGGTTGGTTTGTAAGCAGAGCAATCAATGTTGTGCTTTGAGCCGAAGCAAACACGACATTATGGGCTCTCTTAATTTCTCAGTCTTTCTAAACAGTGACAGTGACTTAAAATCTTAATTGCCTGCGTTTAGAGAGCGGTGATTTACACATCTGTGCTGTGACCAGCGGAACAGCTGAGCTCATTTCTCCCTGTAATTTACTCGGTGGCTCTGGCGATCGCAGAGGCAGAAGGGTCCAGCCTCTCCCCCCGCCGGCTGCCGCCTCTCGCCTGTCTGGGTGCAAATCCTCCAGCCACCGCTGGAGCTTCCATGAGCTTCCTTCCTTCCCTGTGGGAGGGAAGAGTGCGGGATGAAACCGCTGAAGACGGTGCCGCAGGGATTGCACACCTGCAAAGGAAGGTGCCCCCTGGGAGTCCTTCCAGGATGCTCCTCAGGTTTTACCGACGCGCTGCTTTGATTCAGAGAGACAGCAGAAATCTTTATAAGTAGACTTAAATCCATTAATGCAAGCGCTTCTTGCATTGTGAGACTTGTTTCAATAAGGCACCTTCACTGGGTTCCCTCTTTTCCTCTTCCCTTGCCTGGAGTGCTCCCAGCTGTTCTCACACTCATCGGCCTCCTACTGTTGACACATCAGCTTCTTGACTAGATCCTGTTTAGGAAGATAAACATATCATCTCTGTCTTTTTTTGTTGTTGTTGTTTGGTTTTTTCCCCATAAAATGTATTTTGAACAATTGGCAAAAAAGGTAATAGATGGAGTGCACACACTGATAAAACAAAATTATGTACTATGGAAGAAATTACTGGTTTAATTTTGAATAAGAGGGTTTTTTTGTGGGAGATGAGCAGTGTTCAGCTGTTGGTGTCCCAAAATAATACTGGGTAAGGGTGTACAAGCACTTAAAAGTAAAAGGTTTCTATTTCTAGTCTTTGAAATGACTCGCTAATAATGTAGAGCTGCAGGTACTGGAATTCCTATTCCAGTGTCTGCTGCTGCAGGAGATGGCTCCGTTTGTCCCAAGGGATATGAAAACATCCTCCCTTTTCTACTGTGATTTCTCTACAGGTCTGTAGTGTGAGGGAGAGTATAATGAGTGATCCTCTCCTAAATTAGCCCCAAGCCCCTGCTCTCAGCCCAGCATATGAAGCACTTTGGGCATGGGGGGGGCTGAGGGGTGTCCAGCAGTAAAGCATGTGCATGGCAGGAATGGCTTTCAGCATCTCCCTCTTGTTCCTTGCCTCTTTCTGTCATTCCAAGAGAAGGGTCATGGAGTGGCAAATAAAAAGCTTTTGCATATATTGAATTTCACAAACCTAATCTAGTCTTTGTGAGGTGTTTTTTGCATTGCCAGTTAACACGAGCTATTATATGGGCTATAAAATTTTACTGGGGGATAAAACAGCAAAGAGGTGATGTACTCGAGGCCCTTCCATCTGAAGGAAGAGGAAGAAGTATGAAATAGGTGGTGAAGCTTGCAGTGTCACATTAATTACTGCAGCAGCTTTTTTTTTGCTCTAATGGTGGTCAAAATATTTTAAACTAAATGCATCTTCTTGAAAATCAGCCATTTCTAATAACTGTCTGGATTTAAAAGGAAGTTTTTGAAGTCCTTGATGGAAGGTGAGGAAAAGAATCTCTTGGCTGTGATTCTCTTGACCTCCATTTATTTAATGGGAGCCAAACTCGATCATATCTGTGCAGAGGTGCTGCCTAAAGGGTTTTAGTATCTGGCCAATCCCCTGTTTGCCCTCCTGTGCCTGAGAGCACCTCATCCTGCTGTCCTGGACCTCGAGTCGGAGTTGCTGCAGCCTCAGCAAGAGTGGCTGCAAAAACCTTTTGTTTCTTTTTTTCTCATGCAGTTTGAGTGTTTTCCTGGTTGACCAAAGCCAAGGTTTCATTTTGTTTTGTTTTGGTTTTTTTTAAGGGAAAACCACATTTGAACAGTTTGATTATAAAATCTTATCTAAATAAAACTGCCTTCAAGAACTATATACCTGTAAACCAGTTGGATCGTAGGCAACTTGAGTTCTTTCACTGCTTGTAGGTGGTAAGCAGAGAGAGGGGAGTGATGACAGACCTGTTCTTGTGAGAACTTGCAAGGTTTCAAAATTTGGATTTATTTGGGTTTTACTTCTTGCTGATAATTCAGCAATGCCATAGGCTTGATGGCAAATGCAGCTGCTTGGGGGCTAATTTGCTGTTACCTCTTTAGGAGTTCAGTTACAGTGTCTCTACTTATTTCTCAAGATGGAGAAATATATTTTCTCTTCATGTATATTTAAAATATGTAAATACAGAAATTATACAAATCATATGAATGAAATATTTATATTGAAATAAAATGATACACACAGAAATACTTATATAAATATGCATATATATGAAGCTGCAAGATGCAAAGATACACTCTATTATACATATTAATTATATATTAGATTCTTTAGTATATATTAGGTTCTTTATTCTCTTCTTGCCCTTTTTTCTTTATCTCCTGTTGTAAAGTCTACTAGCAGACTCTGTGTGCCCAGTTCATGTTTTTGTTGCTAAAACAAATCTTACCAGTGGATCTGCAGTCACTCCTCTCTTACCCAGAGGTGCTGGGTGCCTGCTGCTCTCCTGTGCCCTACTTTTTGGAAATCCCAGCAGTATGGGATGTGCAGTGTGCAATCTGTGATTTGTCCTGGGCACACAGTTACTGAGTATTCATCAAAAATTCACTTGTATTAAAAAACCCGATGTTATTGTGGCAACCTTCCCTTGTGAGGAAATGAGGGAGAGAAAAAATGGATATAATATGGAATGATACAGTGGTATCAGTCCATCTTCTGAGGTGTCCTCGTGCTCCAAGTGACAAGCAGTGACTGATGTGCTCTCCTTTCTTTGTCTCCTCAGCTTATCTTCATTCTGATTATTGCCACCTGCCTGCTCTGAGCAAACATGAGATGTGGGTGTTGGGGTGGCTCCTGCACACAGTGCAGGCTTTATTTCATTAAATACCTTTCTGTGTATGAGGAGGATATGCAGGATTTGAAGTTACCCTGAAATATCTGACCTCTGCAGTGTACATTAATATATGGGTGTGCTGCAAACTATTTAGGGCATAACTACTGAAAATGATTGTGATCATTTTGGCAGAGATAACTAAAATGAAACCTCAAAGAACTTTGGAAAATATTACAATTCAGGTCTTCAGGGAAAAGAGCAAAGATCTAATTGAAAATGATTTTAAAATTATTTCTGCTGGAATTAGAATTACTTCTGTGAAGCTGAATCTAGTATTCAGATGAAATTGCTGTCTGGATTTGATCATGGATGTAATTAATATCCAACACAAGCAGTACCAAATAGAATGTGAGTGTGAAATTTTAAATTTTTGTTTGTTTAGTTGATTTTAGTTAAAAAAATAACAAGTAAAACATTGTAACATAATATTGGACCTTATGTATGACAAACAGAACTT
Organism: Chiroxiphia lanceolata; assembly: GCF_009829145.1. Lineage (NCBI taxonomy): Eukaryota > Metazoa > Chordata > Aves > Passeriformes > Pipridae > Chiroxiphia > Chiroxiphia lanceolata. The sequence continues at coordinate 73,487,915 of NC_045640.1, read as the reverse complement.
GCTTTCATTGGTTGAATTACTTGCAAATAACAGCAATTTCTTGGGATTTCACAGCATAGTGAAATGTATTTGTTGTTGATCTATATCCTGATGTTTCATGTCCCTGTTAATTTAATTCTAATGGGTTTATTGGCAATGATGATTGTAGCACAGCATATTCCAAGTGCTTTTTTGTTTTAACCACACTTCTTATTTTCTGAAGGAATCATTGTTTTCTGTGCTTACTTTCACCCCTGTGCTCATCATTTGCTTTTTGAACCCTTTTGATTCTGCATCAGACCAAGATTTTGGCTCCTGATTCCACATTTCCTTACTTGAGTGGTTCCCATGCTAACTCTTACTAAAACTGGAATCTCTACGACCTGATGCAAAGCTTTTGGTACTGACTCACAAAGTTCTGTGAAAGGGCAATATTATTTGCAAGGCATTTTGAAAGCTAACAGTTTAACAGTTTAGTTTCTAAACATGCTGAGCTGCTGTTACAGCTTAACTGGTTCCCTCCCCCCCCTTTTTTTTTTTTAATGTTACTTGATTTTTTTTCACTTGTCTGTTCTGTTTGGCTCTCCACCCACCTGGCTACTGAAAAATATAAATATTTAGAACCATCTATGGCAATAGGCAATATTGTTTTAAATTAAATATTTGAACAGGTGGGATTTTTCAATTTACAGGGCTGTTTGTGTGCAAACAACCAACACTGGCTGCACTAATTGTTTTAATATCAGGGAAAGAACTTGCACCTGCCTTGCCCTGACTGTCTCAGCTGTTGATGGACCCAATTTCCCTAAATCAGGGTGAACCACTAAATTGCTGTTGCTCTTTTACATCTCTAGCAGCTTCAAAAGACCTCTCTTAAACAAAAACCATGGCAAATAGTAAGTAGAAAGGAAAAACAAGTGTTTAAGTGTTAGAGCTCATGGAGAAATGAGGTAGTTGGTTTTAAATTTTAAGGTGCTCATGTGTTTGTAGAGCTTTGCTTAATTTTGGTATCTTAAAATACTCCTGCTATGAGAACTCTTTCCACTGTCCTTCAGAGATAATATGTTACCAATTTATTATTTTCAGCTTACTATTCTTAACTGGGAAAATCTTTTATAGACCAGTGAAGAATGCAAAATTGCTTAAAAGATTCAGACAATGCAGTTGCTGTTGATTTAAATGGGAGCTTCGTGGGCTTTGTAATCACTTAAGTAGCTTTGAAAAAACTCATCCTTGATGCCTCACTTTTCTGCAGCAGCCAGTATTTATAGTCTGCTTTGTACAAGATAAATTCCTTTTCATTGTGCTGTAAGCATACCTGAGAGTGTAGAATTGCCACTTTGTGTTAACAACAGAAATGTTATGAAAAAGTAATGTGTTCTTTAAAATCAGCATGAAATATTAATCTAAATTGTCCAAGTTTAAAGGCAATGTGACATTTTCATGCATTTTAAAGAGTACAATTAATGGAAAGGCTGTAAGGACTGAATTATTATAGTGAACAGAAGAGTTGTACTAATAACTGTAATATTCAATTCAGTTTAATTTGGTGAAAAAAAATCAGAAAAAACATGGTGGCTTCTAATGTACCCCTTGATTTCTGCAACCTGGAATTAGGATGTTAAAGATATGGAAAACCCAGCATTACTTGTGTCCTTGGATAGAATGGAAACTCCTTTTGGTCATTGTGTCAGCACTCTCCTTTGGAATCAAGACCTTATATTTGGGTAGCTTATGTCCCTGAGGACACACAAACACAAGTGGCCTTTCCATGAGCTGGGTAAGATTATTCCAAAGTGCTCCATGTGCTGTTATTGCTTGTTGGAATCAGTCAGGTTTTGGGGATCACAATCAGGGCAGTGCTCAGGACTTAGGAATGAATCTCCCATAAGCTGTTCCTTCCTTCCTGGGTGTTGGAGTCAGTAAACAAAGAAAATTAGGTTTCTGTTAAATGAAAATTAATACTGTGTGCAAGGAAACAAGAAAGGAATTTAGAGAGATGTGTCTGATAAGACAGGCAAACAGCCATTCCTGATTTTTCTTTTGATTGGATAAAGATGAGATTTGATTATTTGGGTAGGTTTCCATGACAATTCAGATCAGAAACTAGCTTTCTGAAGCACTACAGAAAGCAGCTGTACTTTAAAGTCCCAGTTGTTTTCACTGTGCTGAAAAAGATACAGAAGGAGAACTGAAGGATAAATATTGGGGAAATGGGGAACGAGTTATAGAGGAATATTCTCCCTTCTTGTTGTTTAAAAGCTGCTCTGAAATTAAGTGTTCTCAGTTGTATTTTTGTCTGCAGTGTTGATGTTGGTTTAAGAGGAGATTGTTTTAGATTTATCCTGCAGGGGTGTGACAGATTTTGAAAGTGTGAAGTAAATGGTGTGTTTTTGGGAGAGGGGGAGTGGAAAATAAAACACTTGACGTGAGTGAGTTTGTAGGTGTGCATGCTTGGCTTGTGCCAGGTAAACCTACTGCATTTTTGGGTACTAATGCAAATTTACTGATAACATCTGGAAGAAATCCAGCTTTCAGTGCTAATTTTATTGACCACTGATTAGTTTTCTGTACTTTAAAATGCTGATATAAGAAATTGTGCTTTTTCTGAAAATTAAGACAACATTTTAATTTAGAGAACATCAGTGCAAACCAACAGAGAACTGTTTTAGTCTTTGTTACAATGTGTATTTTGGTTGCTAGTGCAAGCCTAAAAAATAAATGGGAAATCAGATTGTTTTTCAGTCTGAAGGCACTGAAATAAATTAATATTACCATTATCACAGTTTGCTGAGTATCCTAAATAAATGCCGTGGTTCGTGCGCTCTGCTAATTATTGTGGAATGCTGCTTAATGAGGACAGAAACAGTGGTGCAGGAGGGGAATATGCCTCTGTTGACAAGAGAATGCTTTGCTGAGCAGGGGTGAGAGGTTCCACTTGCTTCAGCAGGCAGGGAAAGCCAGCAGGAAATATTCCAGAGAGGAGTTTGGTGGCAGGAGGATCAGCCCCTCAGGCTTGTGCTGCTGCTCTGACATCAGAGGGACATGTGGCACTGCACAACCCAAAGCACAGCAGGTGTTTTCCTCGGAGGCAGATAAAGCAGAGCAAGGTTGTGGTGTCACCTGAGAATGCTGACATCTGATTTTCACATTTTTGAAGTTAATTAAAAAAAAAAATAGCAGCTTTTAGATGGCTTTCTGGCTGTTCAGGATATGTTAAATGGCAAGGCATTTCTGCAGCAGTTCTGATCTCTTAAAAAGCAATTTCTCCAGTTTGAAATCAGGAATAAACTTTATTATAAAGAGTTGTTGAGCCTGTTGCAATATAAATATGAAATATGGTGAGTCTGGGTTGTGGAGCTGCACAGTCTGCTGTGCAGGGAGCTTCCAGACACCTGAATGTTGTATGAGGCCTTATACCTGATTTTTAGGTGCATGTTTTCTGCAAGTCACTTCTGTGGAATTGCTCTGGGTGTTGTGTTTTGCCTTGGTGCACTTGGAGGTGTGTCCTATGAAATCTGGTGTCTACAGAAAATTATCTACAGGCAGGTATCTGCAGAAATTAGTGAAGTCTAACAACTGCACCTTCACCAACTCCTGTTGCTCTTGTATCTACTTTAAGGAGCGGTTTAATTCTTGATGGACATTGGTGCCTGTAGGTTATAAATCTTATCTAACATTAAGTACTGTCCTGCTTGCAACCTCATTGGGGAAGGTGTGAAGGGTGTCTCCTGAGTGGATCAGAATATCCCACACCTCTCCTGCCTGAGCAGAACTTGTGGGCACACTGCACCTCTCCAAGGACTGGGTTGAATCCCAGCAACTCTCTAATTAGAAGGGAAAAAAAGCAAACAGGCCATTGCTTCAGCACAGTTGGAGTGAATGTTGAAACACTTCATGCAGGGCTGAACTCCAATTCATTAATGTGCTGTAGGCAGCTTTCAGTATAGGAATGCCAAAAATGGGGCTGTGTCATGCCAGAGAACTGGCTAGACCAGCACACTCAACACCAAATCCAGGCACCTCTTTCCCTGACCTTTGGCAGCCCATTAACCAGCCCTTGGGGACATTTAAATTGTCACTTTAAAATAATACCAGAGAATATCGAGGCAAAGTTGTCGGGGTCCACTGGTGGTAACTGAGAGCATTTGGTTTCCTGGTCTCTCTCTGATGCTGATGTAAAGCTCTGAATCTTCGTTATATTATTCTCATGGAATATTCTTGGGTTTGGGTGCTCTGCTTTTTAAATTGTATCTCTTGATATAATTTCTAAGAGCAGTTGTGTTTCTAGTCCTTCCCCCCAGTTTGTAGGAGACCTGAACCACAATATGACTTTTTAAATCATCCCCTTCACAAGGCACGACTTCATATGAGACCGTATTAGGCTGATGTAAATCAGCAAAGCTCCTTAGGTGAAGCTGCTGTTTTTTCACTCACTATTGGAGGTTTGAAATGCTGCAAGCCTCTAATTTGATATTTGCACATATGGCTTCATTATTTTTCTTCTGAGCCAAAGTTACCTGTGTAAATGTTCCAAAAACAGTCGATCATCCAAAGGGATACAGAGGCTATGAAACACTGTCTTGGTGGTTACATGAAATGAGGAACACTTCCTTTCCTTTAGTGCCATGTTGGTTTGTTGTTTGGTGGGGTTTTTTAGTGCTGTCTCTGACATCATGTAGAAGAGGTACAACATGTTTTGTTACAGCTCATAAGGAATCTGAAGTCCTAATAGAAATATTTTGGAGGACTGTTGCTGCGGTTTGGGGACAAAATTTTTTGCAGGTTGCTTGCTGACTGTGAGCAGATATGAGGTGATGCTTATTATTCTGGAAATAACCATATGTAGCAGTAGAGCACAGAAGTATCCTCCTCTGTCTTGGTAACTTCTGAAAGAGTGACACGGAGGTTCACTTAAGAACAGTTATCTTCTGGCTTAACTGCACTGAAAATGTTCTCCATTTTCTCCTCCTCTTGAGATTCCCCCTTGTGCACTCACAAAGATACACTGCTGCTCCCTGCCCAGACTCCCCGAGAGATAAATCCAGCTTTTGTTCTCCCGGATTCTTGGAGCCTGGCACAGACAACGCCAGTGGCCTCATCTGATTAAATCTACTTCACTGCCATGCAACATGACAAATGCTTTTGGTTCAAGTTGAATGGTAAAGCTTTTGCAAACAGGAAAAACAGTTGTCAGCTGTCACTGTCGTGGGACCAAACACACATTGTGCTACAACAAGCAGACAAAAAAGCCTCTGAGCTGTACAGCAGATCAAATGGGAAACCCACTCAGGGTACAGCCAGTTCTGTTAAGGCACCAGTGTATTTTTATCAAGACTTGTTTAACAACAGAGGGGAGAACATCTGTCAGCAATTGGTAATGTGGAAAAATACTCTTTTGCTCTCAAGAAAGCCCAGAAATTGAGTAATTACATGATACTGTGTCATTTTCAAGATAGGAGGTTTTGAAATCTTCATTTGGTTTGCTTGCAAATTTAGCTTTTGACTTAATTTGTTGTAGAACAAATTATTAAGTATCTTTGAAAGAAAAGCTGCTTTGAGGAGCTTTGGAGAAAGCTCTTTGGCTGCAGTGGTGGCTCTGCCTCAGAAATGAAGATGTGAGAGTGAACTGGGGTTGAAAATGATACCTGGGTGTTTGCCTGGTCCTGGCTCTTGTGTCTCTTGTGCAAGAGCACACACATGTCCTTAAGATAATAGGCTTATCTAAACAGATATATTTTTTCTGGCAAATGCAAAATATTTCTATCTCCAGTGTAAGTAATGCTTGGTCACATGTTTTGTCTCACTTCTGCTGGGGTAGTTGGTGGTAGTATTGGCAAATCAAAGGTCTCTGGGAGTATTTCTTACCATTCCAGCACTCTGGAACAAATCTTTTCAGGCTCTGAGTTTTTATTTTACCACTCCCCCAGCCCTGCTGAAGAAAGAAGTACAAAAGTTTATTACAGGACACGGGGTATTTCTGAGTTACACTTTGCTGTGTGTGTGTTCTTCACTCCGTTCCTTGTTTTCTTTGAGTAGCTGGAAAAAAAAGGAGCAAATACTAGCTTTTTGTTTTTCTTAAGTGACTAAGAATAGGTAGCTTTTGGATTGGAACTGGTTTTGAGCTCTTGAATATTATAGGTCAGTGTCCAAGCAATGCCAAATTCATGCCAAATCCCAAAGCAGATGGGCATCTTACCCTTTGGCAGAAAGTCCCATGCCTGGTACAGAGCATACTGGTGTTTCATTTTGGGACTGTCCTTCTCGGAGCTTCTTCATTCAATCATTTTTTTGTTTAAACACAAGTGAAGTTCTAATAGAAGTTTGTGTTTTAAAACTGAGTTGAACAGAACATCCTTCCCTGTGTGAGTTTTTTCCACTGTGTTCCTGGTTCAGAGATTTCACGTGTGGAAGGCACGGAGAGGGACGAAGACCCTCCTTGAATTCTGGCCGTCGCTCTGACTCTGGCCCTGGAAAAGATCCATGTAGATTGCTGTGCTGACCACTCTGGGCACGTCTGCCTTGCCATTTCCAGGCAACCTTCCCGCTGCTCCCTTCCCTGGGTTGGCTGGCCAGCAGCCAGGCCTGACCCAGAGGCACAGTGTGCTGGCTAATGCAATAAGTGCTGCGGGGAGCAGGAGCCACAGATGCATCAGAGGCAGGGGAGGGAGGCAGCAGGGCTGCACCTTGCAGTGGGACATGCTGGCTGATGGGGGATGATCCCTGCTTTTTCACAATAATGATTGTGATCTGTGTTTCTGCCCTATGGCTCTCGTCCTTTGCACCCCATCAGACCCTTGTAAGGGAGCTGTCCTTCATTAGGCTTTTTGTACTGAGCAGGGAAATGTTGACCTGAAGGTCGTAAGTGGCTTAATCTGCAAACTGCGTGTGGAGCCACTCTCGTGGATATATTTTTATAATATGCTAATGGCTCAGTAACTAGTGAGGGAGGTGGAAATACTTTGACCTGTCAGCTAAAGGGCACTAAAAGTCCTCTTTGGTCCTTAATATAGTAAGGACACATCTTAACAACCGGCATTCCTTCCTTCTCAGCTTTGTAACCTTCCTTTCAGTTGATTTTATATATTACAGCTGTTCAGGAATTGCTAGGGCTACCAGAATAATGTAATTGAAATAAAATAGTGATTTGTGCCATTTCTGCCTTTGCTTCATTGAGGTGCCATCCCTCCCTGCCCTCCCAAAATCCTTCAGCACAGTGCAGGCAGTTACTTGCAAGTCTAGCAAGACTCAGTAAGGAAGATGGTTTCCCCTCCCCAATATGCTTCCTTTTAAAAATTAGATCAGCATCCTCATTTTAATTAAATAAAAGACCGCTAGCTAAAGCCTCTTGAACGTGTCACATAAAAAAAATAGGAAGGAAGCCAAAGAGAAATGACTGCTGAGATAATTTTGTCTCTCAAGTCGGGTCCTTCAGCTCGGTTTTCCAAACCATCTCTTGGCACCCAGGGAATGTCACAGGCAAGCTGTGCTGTCACCCCTGGAGCTCAGGAGTCACTTGTGGTCATCCAAGGACACCTGTCCTGAGAGAGGCAGTAAGAGAAGATCTTCTAGGGTCAGGTAGTGAGGAAGCTGTGAGGTGTCTCAGAAAACCTGTCAAAATACATTAATGCTATAAAGTACTTTATCAATAATTAGGAAGTGAATTAGCAGTCATTCCTGCTAGAAGCTGCTTCAAATGCTCTCAGCATTAATCTCTGTGCTCTCAGTGGAAGCAGTGGTGTATATTTACAGGAGGCAATTATCTAATTACTGGCCATTAATGAGTTATCTGTAGCCTCTAACCCTACTCAGAGAGGCGAGGAACAGTCAGATCGATTGATCCTGCCCTCTGTTCCTTATCTCTCCTTCCTCCCTTGTTCAACATCACAGACCAAACTCTGCCCTCTGTGCCTCAGGCAAGGAACAAGCACTGTGGCACTACCTGTTGGTGAATCCTCTCGGTGTGGGATTTGTGTTCTGACCTGACAGCTGGGGTGCTGAAGTTGGCCTGGTGCCAAGCTGCTGCTTCCCTCTCGGGGATGGAAGTTGGCACCTTGGATCGGGACTTCGGCAGGGCAGGGAGGCAGGTGCAGTTTTTCAGTACTAAACTTTTTTTTTACTGCCCCTTGCTTTGTGGAGATGTTCCTTTGGCTTAAATTCCCTTGCTTATGAGCTATCTCCCTTTTCCTGAGGCATTAAACAGATTTCTTTGCTGCTAATTCCCAGGTTGACTTCAGAGGTACCTTGGATCCAGATATTAATCTCTTGCACTTTACTGCAAGAGATTACTTTGGTACCTTGGATCCAGATATTAATCTCTTGCACTTTACTGCATTTGAGATATAATGACAGCAAATGAAACCAAATACTTTCTTATAGCTTTATACAGATAGTGTGTATATATACAAAAAAACATAGTTGCCACCCCACTCTCAAGATTTAAATGGAATGAGCAAGACTGTTAATTTGCTGTTAATGCAGAATTTAGTCACTCTCTAAGGTAGACAGCTGTAAGTGCACAGTGGCTTTGAACTCTTCCAAACCTATTAAAATACTTCTGGTGATCCTTATTAGGCTTAGGAGGAAGAGAGAATAAACTGCTGTTTTGGCAGAGTTACTGGTCTTATAAATAGCACCTACAGCTTCAAAGAGTTCGCAGAACTGGGCTCTGAAACGTTAAAGCTTCGGTTAGACTCAAAAGCAAATTTTTGGAGGATTTTTTGGAACTGATAATAGTGATAAGGGCTTCGGACTTGGCAACTTCGTGTCCCGGTGAAGGAGTCGGTGCTCTGAAAAATCGGGCACAGCGTGCGGTTGGCGCTGTCCCTGCCGGTATTGCATCTGTGACCGAGCTCTGAATGCACACAAAGGCAGCCTTTGTTCCCTTCCCCCCTGACCCCGGTGACTCGCTGCCCTGCCAGGGTGCCCAGACCATTTGCTGCAGAAGAAAAGAAGCTGCTGCAGAGCTCTTCAAAGAGGAGGATGCAGGGGGCAGTTGGTTTGAAAGTGTTTATTAATGAGAAAAACAGGTGAATTTTTTTAATGCCTCACTTCTGACATTTTGGGCAATGTATAGTGGTCTCAGGGTGCATGTTGAGATTTGTATCCAGTGTTTACTGTTTTAAGATTTGTGTACAAAGTTCACCTACTCTGTAGGGTGTATTATTTCACTCTTTATGTTAGAAATGGTAACCAGGTATGCATTTGAACCACTACCAATGGGCTGAAAACTGAGCCTCACTAAGTTAAATCTCCCTGGCTGTGGTTTTGTTTGGAAACATGAAGCAAAGGTTCTGACAGCTAATGCCTCCCTACTCTGCTGCCTATAAAAAAAGTCCCCCACACAAGAATTCCACCAAGGACCATCCATTCAGTCTCAAAATAAATGAAGATGACTCTGTCTTCTTGTAAGCTGTTGTTTTGGTTTGCAACTTGCTCCGTGTTAGTGGCTCTTTAGGGGGGTGAGTTTTAAAAAGCAAACCACGGTGTTCACTCTTTGCGTAAGGTGCTCTCAGCAGATGCAGGAACCTGGCATGGAAATCAAAGAACACGGTTATTTGGTGGATGTAGCATGAGCCAAGGCACTTAACAGGCATCACTGTAAGGCAGCAGTGCTTTACCAGCCTCTGCTGACTCTTGGAATGAATATTTTGAAGGTAGTGCAGCTTCTTCTTAATCTAATTTGGTGGGCATGGATTCCAGAAGGAAGAAGATTTGTCAGTGTTTCACAGAGCAGATGGCTGTATACGGATTTGGACTGAATTATTTCCATTTCAAGTCCTCTGCAGCAGGAGGAAAAAATATGATTTCAGTCTCATAGCTATATTTATGCCTGTAATTGCTGGTTAATACAATTCTGGTCAGAGAGTTTGGAGGATCATTTCTTTTGTTAGGCAGACAGGAGACAGCTTCACCCACTAGCACTAATCCTGTTCTGTGAGAAGCCCAGTGTCTAAGGGTTAGAGCGATTTGTATTTTGTCTTTGTCCCCCTTTAAAATTGGAGGAAGGTTTGGCTTAGAGTTGCATGGATAAAGGTTGGTGTTCTGACACCTGCTAGTAGGTGTTCCTTGAAGGAATTGGTTGGGATGCCAAAGGAAGTCTGACAGCTTTTACTTCATGGTTCCTGAGTCAGTACAGGCATCCTGAGATGCCTTGGGTTGTGAAGGTGCAAAATGAAGGATGTCACATGGGATAAATGGAATGGGATTCATTATCTGCCCATGAGTCATCTCAGTTGGAATCTGTCTGGTCAGTATTTTAACTGATAAAAGAGAAATGTCCACCTCATTTGGGTGGAATCCCAGCTGGAATGGGTGAAGGAAAGCTGAAATGTGCACATTCCTGTTGGTTTCTCTTAATGCACAACAAGGGTCACTTTGTCTTTATTTTTGGTATAAGCTCTGGGCATGTGAATCAGTGCAACACTTGCCAAATGGCAAAGGTATTTTTCCTCAGAAATAAGCTTTATGTGTAGCACTTGAAGTTCAGCAGGTACTTTTTGTGTGGGACCCTACCAGCTTGTTAAACTGCAAAGCAGACACTGCAAAAGAGTCAAGTTTTTGTTATCACTCAAAATGGTGAAATGGGTATGTGGGAATCATGACAAACTGCAGGAAAACCAACCATGAGAGTGCCTGTGATCAACAGAATCAACCTCGAGAGTTACACTTCCCCTTAAAAGGGAAAGAGGGGAAAATAAACTAAAGCCTAAAAACTGGCATGTTTCATCAGATAGTTCTAGTCAGATGGCAATAATACATTGAGTTGTCATTTTGAGGACAAAAATACACAGTAGCACATGTTAAATCCAGCTAAGTACCTCTTGTAGTTAAAGCACTATATATTCTGAAATGGGCTAATACCCTGGAGAAGCCTGAATTGGAGCTGGCAGTTAAAATGCTCTTGCAAAAACCTAAACATGTGCCTTCATGTGGACTAGAGGACCCAAATTTGCTGCTTAGAAAAGGATGGTAACATGAGTTCTGCCAAGGGGAAAATAAAAAAAGCGTTCATTCAGAGGCATCACAGAGCAGGCTGACAGGAGGTGGAGGCAGCAGAACTTGTGCAAGGAGATGTCTGAATTTGGCAGGGCTTTAAAACTGAGCCTAAAATAAAGTGGGTTTGCGTGCAGGCAGAGTGAATGGTGAGCCTGCACACTCTGTTCAGGGCCAGCACATTATGGGAATAAGGGACACTGGAATGTGTCACAAAGCTTGGGCAAGCCTCCTGCTGGAAAGGAGGGGGTTATGGTTTCAAGAAATTCAGAGTTCTTTATTGAATATGAAAGCTGTTTAGCTGTTGGGGTTTCACTCACGTTTCTTATGATTTTCAACTTGTACTGGTTAAGAAAATATGTGAAAAGCTGGCATATGGTAAAGGTGGTGGTATGGGTGCAATGTGAAATGATTTGCTTTTGAGAATACTTGCAAGGATATATTTTGGGTTGTGAAGAACCATCTAAGACAATCATACCTTTTATAGGATGCACTGTAAACTTAAAAGATTATTTTGAGTGTAGAAAAACCATAATAATACATGTAATTCAGTCATAGAAGAGCGATGGATGATGTGTGGGTGGGAGAAATAAGAGTTGAGATTCATTTAAAAAAATCTCCAAAATTACTGAGGTCATAATGTAGCTTTTATTTAGAAATGATTTACTGTGGAGGATTGAAGCAATAATAAGAAAAAAATTCTTAAATTCAATTACTGAGTGCTTACTTGAGGCAAAGTGGGAACATGTCATCCAAACTAATATAACAACTAAACCCCATTACTCTAATTATCTTACCTAATTTATAACTTGGGGGGAGCAGTGGAGAGCAATGTTATGTGTTCACGTCAGATTTGAGAACATGAAAATTAATGTATTTTTCTGTTGTTTTTTTTTTCTTTAGGTAAGTAACTCAAGGGGACATGAAGAATTGACATTTAAATGGCCAGCATGTTGCAAAAGGTATGTCTGTTTAGATTTGAGAAGAAATGTGTGAATAATTAATTTGAGTACAATTTTAATGAGTGTTTTCCTGTTTTTTTTTTAAGAAATGAAATCTTCCTTTGTTCACTGAATGATTGAAAGGTGTAAAAATCAGCAAGCTCGCATTTGTAGTTTTTTGGTAATAATAATAATAATATGATAAATGAAATATATAAGTATCATGCTTGAAATCTCTTGGTGCCCCAGGCTTTGCCTGAGGTCAGATGAGGCATTGCTGGTCATCCCTGCAAAAATGTACAGTTGTTTCTATACATTTTTCCATGCTGATCATAAAGTTGATTTCTCAGAGATGGTGCCACTAAGTAACTTCGTGCCAGCTAAACCAGGATCCCATCCCTAAACAGCCCCTTCCTTGCCAGCCAGATGGATACAGAGGTATGTGAGGGCTTATCCTGCCTTGGGAATCAGTGTCTGCAAATATGCTGGGAACAAAATTACCCAGCTCCTGCTGGAGACACCCACGCACAGGCTTCAAAGCACACCCTGCTGTATTTTGTTTGCAAGAGTTCTCTGAGGGATTATTATTTTTTTTTTTTTACATCACTGATAATCGATTATAATTTTGCAGAATGTTTGTTGTCAGATGTGGTTGTCTGTGAAATCCATCTGGAGGGTGGAGATTGATGGGAGACTGATGGATACAGGGAGCAATTCCAGCTAATACCAGGCAGGGCTGGTAACACAAAGCTGTTTGGAAGGATCTTCAGAAGGGCTGGTTAAAGAAAGAGAATTGTCTTACAGAAAATGTCAGTGTTTCCTAATGATTTCCATTAGAGTGAAAGTTACACTTTTGAATAGTTTTGACAGAAGGGTGGAAAGAGGAAGAGAGACCTCTTGATTAGGGAGTGTGTGGGATACAGAAGGTAGACTCCATTTCTGATCTCAGTGAGGCAGAGCTGAGGTTTGTCTCTGAGTTTTCTATTTCTGAAAATATTACCGAGTCTAATGGGTTGCTGTCTGTCCCTAGATTTTAAGTTAAACCCCAAACTATACTGGACACAAAAATTCAGTATTCTCTGACAAGGTTTTCAGCTGAGAAAATCTGTTTCTGCCTTTTATAGACTTTCCAATATTGGCTGCATGTGACTACTTTATCTTTTTCTGCTGTTCTTTCTGATTCTTCCTTTCTCTCCCGTGGGATTTTACTGACATGGAAATGTCAGCACACAAAGTCTCACCTGAAGCTGATTTAGTGAACTGAGTTTGGGAATATTTCAGCTTAAAAAAAAAAAGTCTGTCCAACTGAAACTTGGGTTGCACTTGGTTATTCTGATTTGTGTTATAAGCAAGAAGTATTTTGAAAGATGTGGTATAAACGTGTTGCAGCCAAGCAAGAAAACAAATCAATTTGTTTCTCTCCCGAAACTTGCTGTAATTTTACTGTCTCAGAGGTCCTTGTGAACAGAAGCACAAACATATCAATGTGTACAAGTTCTGCTTATTATCACTGAAAAACATGCCTTTGTGGGAACTAAAAGGTCTTTTAAGTTCCCAGAGAATGCTAGGACATCATTTTAGCCTTGGAAAAGAGACAGCACTTGGCTAGCAATAAAAAAAAATGCTGCTGTTTGTGCCTACTTTTGAATTTTTTTTTTCCTTAAGTTTGAGGAGCTAAACATTAAGAAAGCCTCCAGTTGTGAAGGACAGGCAAAATATTCCATTTGGGAATTGAGGTGGAACCTGCAGCAGAGTATAGTTGTGGAGTTCTGAGCACCAAATAAGCCCCAGTTAATTGGAACTGATAAAACTATATAAAATCAGCAATAATCACTTGTGCACTAGTTTTATATAGCAAACCCCAATATTAGATTTGATGCAGTGTTTGCTGAATGCCTCCTGTATTTGCTAAGTGTGGAATTAATACAAGTTGGTCCTGTTTAGGTTTGTGTCTCGTGGGCTGCATTAGGGTACATGGTGGGGAAACAGATAAAATGGTATAAAAAGATGAAATTAGAATTACTCATTTCAGGCAATTTAGTTTATTGCACTTGACATCTTATCAGGTCTCTGAAACATAAGTAGAAGCTTTCTCTTGGAGACATGTTGTGTCCTGTCTGTGGTGATGATCATCAGTAGTGGGTTGTTATTCCTTTGCTGTAATGATGTGCCTTCTATCAGAAGCCAGCAGAGATTCTGCTGCAGAGGGGTACAAAATTCCTTTAATTTTTATGGCAATAATAATAACCTAATTATGTATTATGCCTTTGAAAGCTTTCAGAGGTCATCTCAGTAACCCAGGTACTGCTGTATGAGCTACATCATCACTGTTTTGAGCAATATTGATTCTCGAAGTGTAGATTCTCTTTTTTTCACCCCCATTTTTGCTTGTTCTGTTAGATTTTTGTCTGTTGAGCCACATGTGCAAGTTTGAGCTTTCAATTACAGGACTTGACAGGCTCGGTGTAACGCTCACAGTTCATTCAGGTAAATGCCAAACAACAAACTTGGGGATTCTCAAAAGGAGGTCAAAATCCTCCAGGATTCCAGGTTCTCTGGGAACTTTGCCTTGCCTTTTAAAAGCACCGGTTTCTACATGATCATGGAAGCACCAGAGGAAACATGAGCTGTGTTCACACGGATTTCTCCAGAGGTAGGTGTTCTCTTTTTTTTTTTTTTCCCAAGACTCTTAGGACTTGGCAGTCAAACCTCTGGGTGTGTATCTGTGTTTTAGATCCCAGATCAAAACGTGTTTCTTTGCCGCTGGTGGGTAACAAGGTGCCCAGTGTTGTGCTGTGCAGCAGGGAAATGCTGCCATGTCTTTTATTCCTCAGGCTTTTGATGAGGGACAACTTACTGCGTTTTTGGCACATGCTTTCCCTGGCTTTCCTTGGAGCTGGGCAGCAGGACAGGCTGCCATCCTTTCTTTCCTTTCTTCTCTCTGGCTCGACTCTTAAAAGCCACATTTTTTTCTTGCTGGTGATCCTGAACTGGGGGCAGTTGCTGCAGCACCTGATAAAATGCTGAGAGAAGCAGTAATTTTTCTTGGCAGAACTTGAAGCAACTGGTGGTGGTAGGGGTTCAACATGCAACTCCATGAGAGAATTGTCCTGGAGCCTCTTAATGATCTTCCCAACGACTTTTCAATATTGGAGAACCAAAAAACCTCTGTGAATAGGAACTGACTGGCAAAATCTGCCAGATCTCCTAATGGGAAGACATTTATTGTGTCTTATTAGATCTGTGTGTGTGTAGGCTGTGTCTTTTTGTCTTTGAAGCATCTGGCAAATCCTGTAGTTTGAGAGTATACTGTTCATATTGGTGTCAGCAAGCTTTTAAAGAGTGATGTGAGTTTTGTAAGAAAACCTTGTGTTTAATGCAAAGAAGACAAAAAAAAATGAAGCTAATACAACAGTAGTCAGTATTGATAACTGTAAGAACGTAGTCTCATTCTGGGGAGGAAAAAACTGTGCTTTTTATGTTCAGTTTCTGTGGAACTAAGAGGGTACCAACTAACAGCAGTGGAGAGGAATCAAGTTTTGGAATTGGAGCAAAGGGAGGAGGATATAATTTAGTTCTCTAATGTATACCTCCCTGACTTTGAAGAGTTAGGAAAGAGCTACATAATACCTAATTAGTTTATTACTGACTCATTGGTTAGTCCTGATAACTCTAAACCTCTGAGCAATGGGAAGGATTTGGTTTACTCAGATACAGAACACAGTATTGGATCCTGCAGTTTGGTTTGGAAAACTGTGTCACACACTCTGGTGGTGGCACTTTCCTTTAGGTAACTTAATTGTCACACTGGTGAAAAAGGCTGGAAGTGGAGGACGTGTGAGTTTGAGCTGAGATTTTTGCAGTGGTTAACATCAAGAACTGACAGAAGGATCTTCTGTCTGCACCTTGATTTTGTAATATTTTCCTTCTTAAAAATTGGATGCAGCACTTCAGGATTTCTTCTGTGTGTACATTTAAAGTTAAACTGCATCTTTTGAGATCAGTGCCCAAAATGTCTGTATGCACAAACCTATGCCTATCTTTAAATTCTCTCCTGCTGTATAATAATGTTAAGTTGTGCCTGTTTGGACTTCCTGAGGAACAGATCTGAAGGTCTGAGAAAAGCAGGATAGCATTTCACACCAAATGGTGTTTTTGTTGGCAGTTTCAGGGCACAGCAAAGTTTAAATGGGCATAATGAATAAATTACCCTTTGACTTTAGACTGTTCCTTCAAAGCAAGGTTGGAGTGGTGTGTGGTGAATTTGGTTTTCGCTTTTTGCCTCCGTGTATTTCTTTGTAGGTACGTAAGAGGCTCATTTTCTTCATGATTAATTTAATCCATCATAATCTCCCCTGTATTACAAAAAGCAAGGAAAAGCATTTTTGTGGTGACCAAAATGAGCGTGGGGAGAGGTCCCGGTTATTTTCTTTTGATCTTCTTGAGATCCGTGAGTGCAAAATGGGACAAATTCCAGAGTCTCTCTGAAGACTTTTTAAAAGTATTTCACGTTTGCTATTGATTTTTTCACACGGAATGCTTTCAGATGCCGGGACAATTAGCAGCTGATCTAAATCCAGCTGAAGCTAATGGGCCGTCAAGGCTCACGGGATAATTGGAGTGTCCGACACTAGTCTGAGCCGAGACTGCCACCAGAAGGAGTGGGAAGCGGGATACAGTGGCCAAGGGCTGAATTGCTGTGACTCTGTAATAGCTGGTTTGAGAGATTGTGTAGCCATGCTTGAAAATACCTTCCAGTTTAGTGGCTGGGAAGGAAATGTGTGTGGAAAGCATCTCTGGCTGGAAGCAGTCACGGTTTAAGAAGCAGATTGTATGTGGCCCTTCGGTGCCTCGGTCTCTTCTGATTTGGAGTTTTCCCTTTGCTTTTTCCCTGGGCATAAAAATAGAAAAGGAAGAAGCTGCTTCAAGTAGGCTAAGGTCTCCCAAAGTGACTTTGCTTAATTTAAAAAAAGAGCCCAAAGTAGAAATCCTAAGGACGTGTCTCATATGGTCCTAAGTTTTCCCACAACTTATTTTCCAGACAAAAAGAATAAAACTTGAGATGTGAAACATTGCAAAGAGCAACAGGTTGACTGCCATTTTATTTTATTTTTTTTAATCCAATTTACCCTTTCTGCTAAAGTCTGATTTATTTTCTTTTACCCGTGGCAGAGAAAAGGGCATGATATTTTTGCAGTGAGAGGATGGGTACTTGTTCCCAGCCAGACAAATATCTTCTGTTTATAAACATGTGTTGAGAAAACACTTCATTCTAATGCAGCCTTTGAAGTTCCTTGATTGTGCCAGAAGAGATGAAAACATAGGTCTGGCCACTCTGCAGAGTTGCTTTTAAAGATATTCTGCTTGTTTTAATGTTTCAGTCAATCTCAGAGACGATGTAAATGCCAATATTGTTGGTTTTGCTTTTCTCCATCTGTGTTCCAGTGCTATTTCTGGCTCAGGTAAAGTTTGAGGATGGGCCAAGGTGTAGCCATCCTTGCCAGGCTTTCAAACACTGCTGGAGGCTGGGGAGTGTCAGGTGTCCTCCTTCTGAACCTGTACCTACCTCTAAGTGTGTTTGGATACTGCAGAAATCTCGCTCTCTTGAGTCTTCAAGTGCCACTTAAGGATGTACATCTCATCTTGGGTCCATCTGAGTGTTTCACGCATGTTCTCCTCTCTTTGAAAGTTGTTGTTTTCTTGGCTCTGTTCCAAGAGTCAGTGAAAATCCATTGGAGGTGAGGTGTGTGTTGGGCAAGAGTGTTAATGGTAGAAAGTTTTCCATTGATGTGGTTGAGGGCAAACCAGGTCAGTCTCATCACTCTTGTTGCTGTAATGGATAGGCTTGGATTTTTTTTTTTCCTTCCTGAAGTAGCAGTGGTGTGTAGGTAATACATCTGTTTTTATTAAACCCTTCTCTTCCTTAGGCTGTTTTACAGTGGCATGAAATAATACTTAAAAAATTATAATGCCTCAATTTTTCATCTATTAAAAGTGATCGAGCTGAGGGAACAAAACATCGGCCCCAACATGTACCTCGGGTTAGGAACACAGAGCTTTTAATGAACTATCAGATAAGCAATCTGTGTACTCCCACACCAAATCCTTTCTCCAGATTTCTCTGGGAAGGAGGGAAAGGGCTGACATGTATTGCATATATTTTTAAGTGACTGCAAAGCCAGTCTGTAGTTTTTACAGCCACCCATAGCTGTAACGTCTCTGGTGCAGGGGCTGCAGAGGTGGGAACACAAAGGTAGAGGGAGTCATTTTAATTCCCTCTCTGTACTTGGGTCCTTTTCCCTGAAGAAACTGGGAGCTGCCTCGTTGTCTGCCCTTGTTTTGCTCGGGCTGTAACCTCACAGCAATTTGTCTCCCGAATTTGTAGCCATGAGAACAAAGTACGATCTGCTGTAATGGTAATTATGTTAACCAAAAAGGTCATAGAAGTGATGGGGAGAAAAAGCTGCGTGTACCAAAGCTGTGCAATGAGTTTCCTTCCCAAACATTTTTAATGAAAAGAAATTAATATCAAATTGTATGTGTGTATATGTATATATGTGAGTGGGTGCAGAGTGTCTATGTTAAATAGAACAAAGCCCATACTCTTGGTTTAAGAGCAGCAAACGTGAATGAATCTATAAATTCTCTGAGGGGAGGCAGCTGATGTAGCTGAGTTAAAAACTCAAAGCCCTTGGATAAAATCCTGCTCAGTAGCAGGTAATAGGCACTTTCTGCCACATTAAGCTCTTTTCTTTAGAACTTACACACAAACAGCTATTTTTTAGGTGGGAACTGGGTGCTTTCTAAAGAGTCTGTTTGCAGTTGTTAAAGCAAGTGATTTATAAGTGAATGCAAATAGAGGATTTAAATCAAAACCATTAAGCAGGGCCTTTGGAATGATGCAAAACCTAGGCTGGTGGTTATGGAGTTGCTGAGAACCCCCAGCTGCACCTTCTGACAGGAGCAGTTGCTTGGCAGTGAATGTGAGGACACGTGCAGTGGAAGGAGTTGCTGGGATCCACATTTAGTAACTCTCCAAGGAGAGCAGTTAATGGACTGAGCCATCAGTCTTCCAAAATTTAAAATGGAGTAGCAGCTGGAAAAGCTGAATTTTGCTTAAGGATTGGGCAAATACCGACGCTAAAGTCTAATGTAGAATCCTCTATAGATAACGTCCGAGGTTGGACACCTGTCCTGAAACGTGCTGGAAACAGAGTAACAGCGACTGTCCAAGGAAGGCTGGGACTGCCCAGGAGAGCACAGGTGGTTGTTTGCAGAGGAGGGGAGAGAGGGAAGAAATGCTCCTCCCGTTTAGGAAAAGGTTAAGTGAGAGTAGGTGACAGCTTTATTTATATCCCCCTGTTAAGAGGGTTGGCTGGGAGCTGCCACTTGCTCTCTGTCTTCTCTTAACTCCACACCAGGGGTTCGTCTGTGACCTCCGAGGTGGCCACTTTACTTTGTTCTCGTTCCTCTTTGTATTTTATTAACTGGTGTTTTAGAAGTGACTTTGGTAATAGTCTTACAACTGTAAATACACCGTTAATTAATGACCCGTTTCTTGCCTTGTTCCTCAGACAGCTTGGAAATGTGCAGTGATATAAACTTTGTCTGGGCACTCGAATCTGAACCACATTTGTCAGCCATAAAAGCTGCATTTCAGCAAGACCTGAGGGTCTGTTTCCCAGTGTTTTCTCCTCAGCAATAGCCACAGCCTGGTGCTTGGGGAAGAGGAGGAACTGGTACTTCCCCTGGATAATCTCCTGGCCTCCAGCTGCTTTCAGCTCGGGGGATTTCCTGAGCTGGATATTGTCTCTGTGATTTAATAACCCTCAGTAGTTTTCTCTTTCACAAACTTGTCCCTCTTCAAGCTGAGGTAACTCCTTCTCTCCTGGTAAATGAAGGGAAATTCCTGCCACCACCTCTGTTCCAGAGGCTGGACTGGAACACATGAAACCTGCTGTCCTAGAATATGTGTTCTTAAATTCAAGGAGGGGAAATACAGCGTTTAAAGAGCAAAATAATGGTATTGCATAATTTGGATAGTTACTGCAGTTGAAATATTGTGCTGAATAGGGGCATATGGTCAAGAACAAACTCAAAGCACTGAAAAAAAAGAGAATACCATGTTCCAAAGGCAGGAATCCTTATCCAAATGACAAAGTCTTGGCAGTGGCTGCGTGTGTTTGTCTTGTCAGCGCTCTTGCTCTCCTAAGTATGGCTTTATTTATAAAATATTAGCTTTCAAAAGGAAGCCATCAGGAAATGAATAACTGTAGTCACAGCTGGGTTTGAAAAGGGAAGATGAAATAGGAAGCTCCATCCATTTTGTGTGCTGAATGGTGCAGGAGTTCTGTGAGAAAGAATCTATTGATTCTGTAACACAAGAAATTAATGTACTTGATTTTCTTATTTTTGGCGTTACATGTTGTTCCAGACTTTCATTTCAAACACTGAAAATTAATTTTAGATTTTTTTTTTATTGGTACCTTCCTCATTTAAAAGTAACTTTGTTGAAGTGTAGGGACTTAAAAAAATGCATCAAAATCTTCCATGCTCATGGTACACCTGGGATTGCTGGGACACTTCCAGCCGGGCTTTAAGGTGCTGTAACATGAAATGTTTAAGCTGTGGTTTGAGAGGCTTGTGACTTGTTCAGTTGTGAATTAATTTTCACGGGAACAGCAGAAAGCTTATTTATCCCCTGACATGGCAGCCAGATTTTCAAGGCTGTGCTCTAAAGCATGAATATTCTAGAGGTTTTCAGCTAAAGGGTGGTAAGAGTTTTCTTAAAATAAGCTGTTCTGCAGACACTTTTTTTTTTATAGGCCTAGACTGTCAGTCTAAGATAGACCCCAAGCACTGAGAGGGTTTTAAATTTGGTGTATTAAGAAGCAGCATGTCTTATACTGTAAATTGTTGGACAACTGCTCTCTGCACCACAGCAGTAACATCTGTTGGTGTGAGAATTTAGTCTGGTTTGTCTAGTTGTTGGTCAGGGACTTTTAAGAAAATATTGTGCTGCCCTTTAAACAATTTCTGCTTTAATTGCAAGTGGGTGGAATTATAAAAATGCTGAGAGCTGAACTGATGTTTAAATACTTTGGCACATTATAGTATTGCCAATTGTTTATTGCTGTTAAAATAAATATTGCCAAGAGTCTATTGCTATTAAAATAAATCTTACCAGTACAATGACAGGAATTGAATTTGAGTCACGCTGTGACAGTACCTTTCAGTAAAATACAAGTCCAGGTATTTATGGAGGTACCACAGTGATGTGAAAATACCCACACAGCTAAAATGAAGTTTCTTTTACTTTCCTGCATATACTGAGTGTAAATGTGACAGTTCTCCCATTACTGTTCCTTTAAAACTTGTGCTGTCAATCTTTGGGATGTGCTCTCAAAGGTGAACTGTTCTCTTCAAACATATACCCCAGTTAATGTTGTTTTTTTTTTTTAATTACATCATTGGGATAAAATCAGCTTGAAAGTGATGTTTTTCAAAGGTTTGGGGGGATGGAGGTTGATGATTATTAAGTTTATTTTTGACTGTGTGGTAGGTGTTTTCATGACCTGTAAGTCACTTTTAACTTCCTAAGAGATATGAACACAGAGTATTAAGAAAAATAATGTTTAGGAGTTATGAATTCTTTTAGTTTTTTTTTAAAGGAAGTGTCTTTCATACCTTTCTTAAAAGAAAATGAGAAAGCTTAATTAGTTGGTGCTATTTAATCTACTTTATAGCTACCAACCACCAAAGAGCAAACTGTGTGTTACTCACCATTTCCCTTAAACTAAAGTTAAGAAGCAGTTAAAACCCAAACAGTGCCCAAATCCCAGTTTCCAGGGGCAGCAAAGTTATTTATGTGGGACTGAAGTGCAGCATTTCTCTGACAAAGGCCAGTGCTCTGGAATGAAGGTTAAATGGGAATGATGGTCCCCTGCCAGCCTGTCGGGGATGGGGATCCTGGAATGTTGTCACCAAGCCAGGGCAAGAAATAACTTTGGAATAATTTTCTTTATCTGGGAACCAGTCAGGAACCTGGTAGGTGGGATAGCAGTGTGGTTTTTTAAAAACACTGATAATTAAGAGATTACAAGTGTTGGTTGCTCTGCTATGTAGTTTTTACCCTTTAACGTTTTTTTATAAAAAATATCCAGTATTTAGTTAATAGTTTGTTTCCTGTTTTACACTTGAGCTGCTTAATTTTGCTCAGTAATAAAAAGCTACTAACGTTTAGGCAAACCAGACTCTCTCAATCAGAAAGTGTCTATTAATAATTTCATTATTTGCTGCTGAGGGGGGATCGTTGTGCCATGATTTATTTTTTTAACTCCTTAATCCTAATGGATTATCAGACAGTTGTAGGCCAATAAATCTGAAATTATAGCTGCTGAGAGAGATATCTTTACTATTTTAGCAGAACATGTGAATAGCTAACGACAGCTTTTCTCTGTGTTCATTTTCCCTCCCCTGCTTGTATCATGGCATTTGAATGGCCAGATGATAATCTCTGCATCAGTATTAAAATCCTGCTTTCAGGTACCTGAGGCAGCTGGACGAGATACCCTTGAATGTTCAGTCATTTGAAGTCTCCATCTTGTTCACTTTGCCACTTGGGTAAAACTTTTGCTGACATTGTCTTTGAGTCAGAAAGGCTTTTTAGGATGTGAGATATCTTGACTATTTCCACGTGCTTCATTCTGTTGGTGTTTTAAAATCTGACCTTTCGCAGCGATAGAGAAAACGAGGTGGGTTTGCTCCAGGATCCTTTTTGTGGTGGGTGAGCAGCGACCAAATCCGTGACTGTATTTATAGCTTGGCATTCCCAGCTCTCTCCCCCCAGCAGTGCTGGGTGCTGATCCTCTCCCAGACCATTGGTGCTGTTGCCAGGAACGTTCACTTGGCACTCTATAATCACTGTACAGACATGAAGGGAGACTCGGTGCTGCTGCTCTGTATCATTTTCCATCCTCAGGTGATTGATGGCAGGGATGGAGACCTGCCAGTCCCAGCTGCAGGCACTGCTAATTGAGGCAGGGAGAATTTCCCTCATGCTTTGCTCCTCAGTTCTCCTCTATTTGTTGTGGAGGTGGGAAGCTCAGCCCCTTTTAATCAGGCTGCGTTCACATGTGTAGTAACCATGGGGTGTGTTGAAGGGGGAATACATAAATACATAAATTTAATATACACTGCTTGGGTGTCAGCTCCAGGTGCTGTAACATTAGCTCTTAAACCCAAATAATTGCTAATAAGTGTGGTTTTGTGGGTTTAATTTTGTGTGGTTTATTGGGATTTGAGTCATTTCACACCCTGAAGGGCTGTGGGCAGCATCTTGGGCAGGTACTACTGCTCCCTGCTGGGTTCCACCTGGGGAAAGCAAGGCAGGAAAAAAATCTGTTTAATTGCCACGTTCATGTAGAGAAAAACTCTTTATTTTGCGAGGTTGGAAACCAGAGAAGCCATGCAGAGCTTCAAAAAAAATAACATCCCATGAAACTTGAGAAAACCCCTTTTCTGTGGTGCCTGATCAGTGTTTGCTTGTGGTGTCACATCTGGCATCTTGGAAATGTTGCACGTGAGACACCGTTAAAAATAATGTATTTCTTTTCCCCCGCCGTTGTTTGATACTTTTCCGTTTGTCTCCGTCAAAACTGTGGGGGAAGAAACCCAATCCTGGTTGCCTGCAAATCTCTTGTAAGGCAGCGTGTGCCTGCTTCGCCTCCCTTTGGCCGAAAGAGGGAGGTCTCTGCCTTCCTCCCTCCCTCCCTCCTCCACACTTTTACTGGAAAAGGGCATTTCAGATAATCCCCTCGCATTTGAGGTGTCTCTCATCTTTTGTATGAAAGGACACTTTCTGGCTGAAGTTTTCAAGCTTAACTAGAAACTGGAGCTGAGCTGGATTTCTGTGTGGTTACCTGGTCAACAGAGAAGTGTTAAACCAGAGTATTTTTAATCTTGGAAAGAATAGGATGAAGTTTTCAATCCACTTCCCACCAGTGCTCAAGAGATGACTTTTTAGAAACGAAGGGGAATGTTGTTGTTTAAAATGTAGTAAGACAGGTGCTAATAATTCGGCTTTTCAGCTGCAGGTCCCCGGGCTTACAGTAATATTTTCTTAATTGACAAACTGCCCCAAATACCCCTGTTTTCTGTGTTCTTCTGATAAATGCAGGGAACCACGTAGGCAGCACACTGAAGTGGTTTGGGAAGTTTAGAGGAGAAAGGTAGACTTCTTACGTTTCTTTTTATCCTAGAGTAATGCAGCCATGAGAAATCACACCTAAACCTTGCTGCATTTCAGTGTGTGAGAGCAGGAGTCTAATTCTGAATAAAACATCTCTGGATTTGGATCTGGTGCTCTATTGCCACCTTCTGCTCACCCCTCTTCCTGCCACGGTACGTGTTGCACCGGGGAACTTGCATTAGGGATGACATTTGATTTAACAACCTCGTAAGGAAGAGGTGCCAGAAGGAAATGTCAGTTCTTCCTCTGGATTCCTGAATGCAAAGCCCTGTTTAAATAATCCCAGGAAAATGCCTTCCCTAGGAGAATCAATGATAGTTTGGATCCTTCTGAAAACTCAGATGTAAAGCCTTTCTCTGACCCAGCTTCGATCACCTTGAAAGCTCATAAATCACAGACTGAAGCATCAATATTTGTGTATGGCATTGTGAACTGCAGAATTTGAGACTAATTTCAACCTTTGAATACTTTAATAGGGGATAGAAGCAATTGCAGAAGTAGAATTGATTGCTTAAAAGTGCATTGATTTGTCCCAAAGGTTTCTACTTGGTGTTCTCTGGGAAGCGTGTCCCTGGACGTTTAACCTTTTAGAATTTATGACTTATTCTATGGCCCAAACACAGCCTTTAGCTCCTGCTGCTCCGTTAGGAACTTGGGCAAAAGGAAATGGAAAATATCAGCTCCCTTAGGATACCACTAGTGAAACCTGGTCCTCTTTAAAATGCTGGAAATAATGTGCAATTTAAATTAGAGCCGAAAGGCATATTAATTCTCTGGTAAAATTCAGGATAGAAAAGGGAACAGGGGAAACTTGCTGGTGTTCCTGACAGGTGCTTTTAGCCAGGAGAAGTGGGCAGGGGGAGAGGCAGCCTTGAAATTTCATGGATTGAGATCCATAGAAAGAAGGTGTGTCACTTTATACAAGTTTCTTCTTCCCTTCTTTTGGCATGTCTTGCTTAGAAGATGCAAATTGCAAGTTGTTTTTGTCTGCTCAACACCTGCAGCTTGTGAGGAGAAAGAATTAGAAGTCAGAGTTGTAGGAGAAATAAACCTGCCCAACTAACAGGAGGTGTGCTGTGGAGGGGAGGGTGGCAGGGTCCAACTGCACTGTATTTTACCTGTACTTATAAACAGTCCAAAATAACATTCATTTTGCTCAAGTTATATGATGACTCATCCAGTTGTTGCTGTGGTTGTATTAGTTGTTAAACTATGGCAGTAGCATTTTTTCAGGGTTTCCTATTGTAGCTTCCATTGCTTTCCTGCTTGGGAAATGAAAATTTGCCTTTTCTTGGATTTCAACTTCATTTTCATTACTTTATTTTCATTTATAGTTCACTAGACAGACAACCTCATCAACATCTGGTCTGTAATTTGAAGTGCTGTTCTTGATGCTTAAGAATTGCAAATTAGATTGAGACTGTCACAAAATGTTAGATAACTGGGGAATCACGAAGTGTCACTTGAATTTCTGTCAGAATCTCTATTTTAGTCCCATTATGGTTTTGTTTAATGTTTTGGTTGCTTTTTAGTGTAGTATCAATAAACGTATTTAAAAACTGGCTCTGACTTGCAGCAGTTTTTCAGGGCGTTGTTTTAGAGTGTAAGGAAATCTTGACATTTAGTCAAGCTTTGACATTTTGTGTTAGCCCAGATTAAACCTTCCTCCGTGGAGGTGCATTTCAATAGACCAGAGCACGACAGTCAGAGGGTCACCTTCGCCTCTGATGTAACGTCTGACTTTTAGGCAGGAAAATATCAGGATTGAACTTGGTCTCTGTCTGGAGCTGCAGGATGTGTCAGATGTTTCCATGGACTCAAACTCCAAATACCCCTTTTGTGTTCTGGGTTTTGTGTAAAACTGAAGTTCTAAGTGAGCCAATTCAATTCAACAGAAACAGAAGAGTCTTACTAATCGTCCCCTGCTCGATGCATTGGTGGTTTCTGTAGGCACATTGTCTTCTGTTGTGCTCCTGTAAGCTCAGTGTTTGTGTCAGATTGCTTCATCCAAGTTGTCAGAAAACTGGATGACACCTCCTGTCTTGGATTGTCTGCTTGGACACTCCCATAGGGCATTTCTGAGTGTTTCTGGAAAACTCCCTTATGATCATCTAGACAGAACAAATGGGAGTTTCAAGTTACAGAATCTTTTTACATCATAGGAAGAAACCCAAACCTGTATTACAATGAACTTCTACAAACTGTTTCAGGATGAATTTTTTGTTTAGGAAGAGGAGGTAAGGAGAAGTATTGATGAACTTCTGAGGCTGTGTCTCTGGGAACCTGGGTGCCAGCTGATGTATAGAAAATTTGTATTTAACCTGTCTTAATGGGTAGGACACTCTTTTATACTGTATTTGCTATACAGATATGTAGAACTGGATTCTCCCATCTCATTCCCTTCAGGAGCAGGAGTTCAGTGCATCTGATGGGGATGTTTTCTTTCCCTCTTGGTCACAGAGAGGCTGGATCACAGATGCATTTTTGTGCTTAGAAAATCAAAAGGTCAGAGGAGGAGCACATGGTCTGTTTTTGCCAAAGAAAGTGCCTGGGATCTGCAGAACAAGGGAGTTGCTTTTAGTGGGAATTGAAGAAGCTCTGCTGGTAAGGAAGAGCTGGCTATTCAGTGTCCTGGCATTAACACTGAGGATCTAAAAGAATAAACAGACTTGTTGTTGGGTGGCACTTGCTGAGGCTCTTTGGGAAGGCAACAAAGGAAAAGGCAGACAAGTAGAGAATTTGGCATGTTGAGGGGCTGAAATTTCCTGGAATTCTAGACTGAGTGTCTTAATCCACTTGTTTCTCAGATTCCCAGGGTTAAAATTGCAGAGGGATGTCAAACTGCCCATTAAGACTAAATTAATAAATGTGTGGATGTTCAGATGGATTTAATCTGCATGGAAGGTCTGTGTGGAGCTCTGTCTTCCCCTGGTTCCCTCCTGGGCACTCTCTGCCCTGAGCATCCACGGTTACATGTGTTGCTTCCTGTGCTGGTTTACACTGGGTGATGCCTCCTCCACTGTGGCTTGAAAAGATGTTTTTTTTTTTCTTATTTTGGCTGATAATATTAACTTTGAGCTTGTCCAACCTTTGCCTTCAGTGGAAATCATGGAGTGTATTCTTGCTGACAGTAAGAAACGCTGCAAGAAATCCTTAAAGGCTGGTGTGTGTCTGATGTTGGGAGCTCTGACAATGGATGGGGTTTAACTGCTGATCCTTTCCTCTCATCTGTGCACTGGGTTCCTCACCCAGTTGTGGCTGGGTCAGGAGGTAAATGGCCATTACTGCTGAGGCTGTGTCCTTGAATCTCCCTCTGTGGTTAACTCTTACTGAGCTATTTAATCCTGCAGGTGCAGGGAGGAACAGGCTCCCTTCAGCCATCTTTTGGCACAACAAGCTGTGACAAGTGCATGGGTACATTATCCTTAAATGAAAAACAGTCTCTCTAATTTACACTTTGAAATCGTTGAAAATTTGCAATATTTTTTTCAGTCCTTATCACTCTAGTGTTTCTTTGAGTGTGGGTCAGTGCATCCCTGTTAAGCAAGCCTCTGTCTTTGTTGCAGTGATAAACAGTAAACTTCCAGTGTAATCTCTATCTTTGGGAAATGTGCACTATGGATAACAAGTGAAAGAAGGTCAATGGGGAAGTGACCACAGCAAACACAGCTGCCATCAGCTGTTAGAGCACAAACTATTCCCTAATGCTTTAGTACAAGCACTTCTCCTTCTGTGTGAGGGCAGGTCAAGGAGATGGCTCCCTGTTTTCACAGATGTGACTCCTGGATTGACTGGCAGGGTGGAAAATGATGTAGTGTGCTCTTCTGGGCAGGTACAGACATCCATTAGGAGGCCCTGTGTGTAATGGGGCTGTGTGTGAGAGCTCATCTTTCTCTGGTGTCCCAGTGGTCATTCCCCATCTGTACCTGTGCAATTGGCACGTTTCCAGAGACCCAAGTCCCCCAGTTCCTGGAAGTCTGAGGCTCTCTCTGAAATAAGGCACTGTTTGCTATTGCGTGGATCCCGTGTGTCTTCAACCACAGCAGTGGGATGTTTCAGCACAGCATTCTGAGCCCTAGATGGATTCCCATGTTGTAGATTCCCAAGTCGTAGTGCAGCTGTCAAAAGTGGCAGTAATGAGTGTGCAGGATGTGCTGTGACAGCAGGGGAAGAAAGGGGCTGCATAATTTCATTATCCTTTTTACTCACAGAGAGCAAACGCTTTGTAGCCTCCTCTCTTCATCGACACTAATGCCTTTGGAATCCCTTTGTTCCATTAAACCTCAGCCAGTTGGGGATACCCTTTTGAGGCTGTAGTGGCTCAAATCAGAGCCTGGCATTAAGCTGGACATCATTTCAGGGGTCATAATCCCAACATATCTCTGCTTTTCAATCTCCGAAAAGGAAACATATTATCACAAATTGTATTATTGCCATTTCTGTCCTGTCCAAACCCAGCATAGCTCTTTCTTAGCAGTCTCAGCTTTTGGAATTGGAAAATGCTGGACTTCTCATTCCAGCAACTTAATTTTTAATCATTTAAGAGTTGTTCCTTACCTGGTAACTTCAGTTGTGTAAGCCCAGAACATTGTTTTCTGGAAGTTGTTGGCTTCCTGTTCCAAACTCTCTGCAGCATCACTCAGCTGCCACAGAAAAAAAGAGCATCTGTTTTTCTTCCTAGCTCGTATTGAACATGACTGAATCATTTTCATATGTGAGAGATACACTTACACCTTTCAAATATATCATTTAAGTAAGGAATTTGGGGAGGTGGTGGCTTTCTGTGTCCTGTGGAGCCTTTTCCACAAACAATATGGGGTCTGGTCCCACTCTCTTTAGGTTGGCAGTAAAATTGTGATAACTCCAAGAGTCAGTGAAGCTCCCTGGATTTCTGTGACCGGTAAGTAACACACTGTACACTGTGTGAAACAATTTGATGGTAGGAAGTGGTGCCATCCAAGAACAGCATCTTTCTCTTGCTTTTTTAATTATGAATAGGCAGTACTCTTGGATTTGAACAGGAAGCTTCATGAATATATTTAATTGAAGATACCAGAGGCTTAGAGAAATGCAGAACATCCTATATATATTAATTTGTAATTAATTCATTATTAATGAAACACTTAGATTAACAAACCACATCTTTATAATTTTTTAATAGAGATTGTTATTGGAGGCTTATGAATTTCTGAGTAGACCTTGTGATCAGGAGCTTGCTTGTTTGCTTTCACATCTTTATTAAAGTAAGTTTGCTCTAATAAAGATTTTTCTTCTCCTCCTCCAGTAGTGTCTCAGGTCTTTCTGGGAAGGAAGGATCTGCTTATTCGGATTATTCCAGGGCAATGTAGTCCTCGTTTTTCTTGGTTGCTGACTGGGAGCAGGAGATGCCTGAGTCATTTTTCAAGAGGGGCCCTTGGTGTGTATAAACCATGACCCTTCACGATGCTGTCAGCATCATTTGCTAGAAGCATTAATTTACTTGTCATATTTTGCACGGGGGCAGGCACAGACAGTTGCCATCAGGCAATGAGCAGGCAGTGTTTGGCTGCCATTCAGGCCTCCCCTTACACTGCGTCCTGGCCCTACGTGGTGTAATGTGGAGCTGATCCAATGGGCTGTCAGGAGTGCTGAGCTGAGCGATCCTCATCCTGCCCCCCAGCCTGTGTTGCTCCGCGGGGACGCCCGCTAAGGGATGGGCACCGCCCAGCTGCTGCAATCCTGACAGCCCTGGCCTGTCTGTGTGGGTAGGCACAGCTCAGTGAGGGGAAGCAACTGAGAAAGAAGACTTTAAAAATCCTTTAGTGTCCCTTTAATACCCTTTATTTAGTATCCATAGTATTTTCCCTTCAATTCTCCATTTCACTAACCAATATCGTGTTAATAGTTATCCACAATATTGTGTTAAGGTCCTTTTGGATCTCTTTTAACTCCCTTTTCACTAGTTAATATTATACCATATTGAATGCTGTTCTTAGTATTTGTTTTAGTGCTGCCCGATAAGGTAGTTATATTGTATCCATTTTAGTTTTGATTCTCTTAGTTTATAATCCTTCCTTCCCAGAAAGACCTGAGACACTACTGGAGGAGGAGAAGAAAAATCTTTATTAGAGGAAATTTACTTTAATAAAGATGTGAAAGCAAACAAGGAAGCTCCTGATCACAAGGTCTACTCAGAAATTCATAAGCCTCCAATAACATAATCTCTCTTAAAAAGTTATATTCTCTTAAATTTATTATTATTATTATTCTCCCTGTAATCAAGATATTTAGTGTGTTTGAATGTTTGTGGCACTCATCTTTATTCCGGGCATGTATCCCAACAAACTGGTACAGTTCTCCAGCTAGCAGGTAAGAAAAGAAGGATGAGGAGATGGCTCTGTATAGAATGAGGATATTATAGGCAAAAATGTAAGAGTTTTGTCATGTAGAATTGGTTTCATCACAGCAGTAATGCCAATCTTTTTGTCTCTCTCCAAACACACAGACAAAAATCTAAAATTTAATTATATATTTTTTCCTCCGTTAAAACTAAGTTGCAAATTATGGATTGGTGCATTATTTGTTTGCGTTCAGGAGTCTTTTTCACTGGTCAGGTTTTTTATGGATAAGATTTGCACACAGCAAAGAGGAATGTCCTAAACCCGGATATTATTTTCTCCCTGGATGCACATAGGACACCTTCTGAAGAGGAATCTTTTTTCAGCGTGCTGCAATTCATTGGTCCCACTCACAGTTTGTTAGGCTATACATAGATCTCTGAAAATTATTTGAAGACGTGGCCACAGGAATGATTTTTTATTTTTCCTTAAATGATATTTTTGAAAGGTGTATGTCTCTGTCATGAAAACGTTTCAGTCGTGTTCAGTACGTGCCAGGAAGAAAAACAGATGCTCTTTTTTTCTGTGGCAGCTGAGCTGAAGTCAGTGCTGACGTTCCTGTTTACAGCATGTCATCCTAGAAACAGACTATTCAGAAGATTCCTTGTGTTCTTTCGAGTCGTTTGAAGTCTTAATTGTCGTGTTCTCCTGATTTTTCTTGTCTCGAGATAATGGAATTTAATACCGACATTGGGGTCGGGGGTTACAACCCTAAGATGCTAACGAAGCCACTTACTGTAATTGCCGCTTGGAAAACGATCTGCAAAGTAGTTGCTGACCAGAAAAGGTCCGTGTCTCTTGTTTTGCAGAGGGATTGTTTTTGCCATTTTCTTGTAGCTTTAGATGTGTGTTTTTCGTGCCCGCTCGGTTTGGAGGCGAGACACCCACTGTGGGAGGAGGTAATGAGAGGAGACAAAGGCATCTGCGTTCCTGGCTAATTTTAACCTCCAGCTATCTTTCCTCTCAGGATGCTCCGTGCAGACAGAAGAGCTCGTAGGCGAACGGGGAGCAAATGATTCTCCCCAAGTAAACTGATTGCATGCCAGACAGAAGCGATTTTTGCCAAAATGACTGATCTCCCTCCAAAATCATTCCAGGAGTGGGTTTTTTTCAACTTCCAACAGGGAGTAGGAGTCTGGTAGGTAGTAGTTGTGTTAGTGGAAGCTATGGCTGAATCCAAATAAATATGAGCCTTTAGTGGGTGTGTGCTGTGTTAGGCAGTGCAGAATATTCTGTGATTCTATGGAGTTCATTACTAGAGATTCCATGTTTTGTGGTACTCATTCCACATATGAAATCACTAAATTAAATGTACATTTTGGGACAAGCGGATAAAAGAGAGACTCTCATACCTCTGTTTCCACGTGCCCTGGCTATGTGACTAATTCTAGCTGAGGAAGACGATTTCCAGGAACAATTTTGCTTGATGAATGAGCCTCCTTTCCTGATTGCAGATTGTCTGCAAAGAGATTGCAATTTTGACAAACTTGTTTGTTATTTATCAGTTTTGTGCCTATTAATTCTTTTATCCCCCTGAAAATTGCTGTTGGTTGTGAGATTTACCCTGGGGTCCTGAGAGGATGCTGAGAGCGAACTCTTCCCTTAAAATGTCTGTGAGAACCAAATAGAAAATGTGGGAGCACAGTTGGAGCAGAATCCTACAGGAGTCACGGGGATGTTTGCATATCATTTCTCTCATTATTTGTTCAGCTGTAGCAGTGAGGGAAAATCGACACCATCTAAGAGCTCTGTTCAGTAGCCTGTGTAAAACGAGTCTGATGGGCCCTGGGGAGCTCCCAGCAGACGTATCCCAATCTCTTGGATCACCTCCACAGTCGGCATTAATTGACAACCTGTGTTGGCTGCAGAGGCCGAGCAGCGCGTGGCTCTGGAGTCTGGATGGCGTTTTCATGCAGGGTTTGGTTCTTGTCAGAACTCCCTGGGGAAAACGCTGCTGAAACAGCACAGAAAGGTTTTATGATACCACTTCTCCGACTGTGCCTGCCGTTATGTTCCTAAAAATGGTCTGGTCTTGATGAATATCGATATTATATCTTTCCTTCTTAGCCAGAAGAGGTTTTATTTCATTATTTAGCGATTTTCCTAGCCAGAACTGAACCACTCTCTTTTCTGCTGGGTTTGCTTGGTGGGGCTGGGGGAGAAAATACCTGTGAGTAGGGAAAACTGAACAACCTTGAAGATTGCTGTGCACTAGAGACAGCAGAGAGCTCTGCTACCCAGTTCCAGGCTGGCTTTGACTTGGCAAAGCTGTTAAAGAAGTGAACGGGCCCTTCAGTTCTTGTCTGATCTTCCTGCTCAGGCTGCCAACAAAGGCTGTGTTTGTACGTGTATTTCTTGTGACAGTTACTTGTCTTGGAGGAATTAGAAAGGGATCACTGGCTTGTCACAGAATAATGGCCCTGTCCCTGCAGTGCTTGAAGGAGCTTTGATCCTGCTATGCTGGTGTGGGTGATCCTATACCAGTTAGTGGTTTATTGAGCCTTTGTGCTCACCCCTTATTTTAAAGTAATTAAAAAATTGTATTCGCGTGTGAGAGTTGGTTCTGTCCAAAGGTAGACTAGGAAACCCTTCATTCCTTCACAGTTTGGGTTGCTATAATATACAACATGAAGTGTAGACTGGAAAGAGGCCAGGAGACCCATCTGCTAAAAAAGAGGCATCTTTCTAATTACAGTCTGGTTGTCAGGGCCTGGGGATAATGACACACCTTTCCTCCCATGAATATTTTCATGAACTTTGCCTGTCTCAGGAGATTTCCCTCAGTGATGTGCTAAATTGGGTTGTTCGTGTGGGCACAAAAGAAAAGGACAAAAGATGTATGTTCCAGTCTTATCGTGAAACCCTCTATCTTCTCACCAATTAAACAGCAGGAGGATTCTGCCCCAATTTGTGAGCAAAACAGTTGCTGAAGGTCAGGGCATTTTCTTGTTCTATGCAAGTACGTATTTTAATGCTTTTGCAAATTGGATGTGAAAAAGCAAGTTTCTTGCTTTGGTTGCTGCTTTAAAGTTGCCAGTGACTGTGCACAGAATCGAGAAGTATATTAAAACATTTTTCCAGCAGGGACTACCATTATGTCTATCCCCCATTTATAAACAGCTCAGAATGATCCCTTTGCTGTACTTGAGTTTGGATTTTTAGCTTCAAGCAGTTTTGTGGTTAAAAACGAGATGCATTTGAGCAGTGGAGTCTTCATGCATGTGGGTAAACTGGTGCAAATGGAGAGAGTTATTAAAAACAAACAAAAACTGGCAGTGCAGTGTGTATATCCAGGTCACCTCCAGACAAATTCACAGCAGCTTTTTTTTTATTTGTTCAGGACATTAAAGATATCTGTGAAGATATGTATGCAGTAAAAACCAACCTAAAAGGAAAACCCCAATCCATGTAACCTTGCAATCCTTCCCTCTGTGACCTCTGTTCCTCGTAATTCTGACTGCCCTGATTCCCAGTGCTCATAAATATTCCATTACACCGGTGGCACAAAAGAAATTCCCTTGTAGCATTTCACATAAAGACGAAGATTCTTATTAATTTTGCATAAGTAATCTTTCTCCTGATGCTGAAACCTCAATGCAATAACTCCTGAGCATTGTTGTTTGGATTGGCTTTGTTGGTTTCCTTAATCTGTAACAGGACTGAGGGGTCTGTTATCTCCAGTGGTTCCTCCTTGTATTCCTGTGCTAGGACAGCCCAGTTTTCTTTTCACTGCTTTGTCTTTTTACTTCCAGCTGATCACTCAGAGATCAGTTAGAACTCAACCTGAAGTTTAAAAATAATAATTTTTAAAAAAGGAGGGGGTAGAGGCACAGCTGTAGCAGAGTAGTTTCTGATCTCCTTGTGCAAATGGATCAGATCCTCTGGATGTAGAATCCAAATAGCCAATCAGCCCCGCAGCTTGTGTCTTCTTGACACTTGCTGTGTTTCAGGGCTCTTTTATGTTCATATCTGGTCCTGCAAGATTGCTTAGGAAAGGGATTCTGACAGGTCTCTGCTTCTTCACTCGTCATGGGCAGAATAATTACACCATTAGAGCAGGAATAAAATAAGCAAGCGATTTAAAAGCCATTTCAGAGACCTACCCTGAACTTTTTATGACTTGAATGTTTGATATAAGAATTGATTGAAGGAATTTCCATTTCAGTTCTAAGTGTCTGATTCTGTTCTCATCTCTGTTCTCTGCATGATATAATGCTGTCACTGTATGCTCTTTTAACTGAAGTTTGCTTTGGTATTTTCTGATACTGGAGTTCCCCTTATGTTTTTGTCTCATTTCATCATCACGTTGCAAATTACCATGGAAAAGAGAAGCTGCTCAATAGGAGGGGTTCAGAGCTATTTTTAACCCTTTGGTATTTTGAGGAAGTAGGTTCAGAACCTGTATTACATTCAGTTATGTGTTTGCACTTGCAGAAATTATTAAAGGTGTTTTTAAAGCTACAAGTAAGTGATGAATGGTGGTAAGGTGCATAAATCAAACAACTGTCTGGGGTAATACAACATAATTAGCAGAAGGGTTCAGCAATGTGAAACCAGTGACCTTAGAGGATTAAGTTGTTTTAGCCAGTCATATTCCATAGCCTTTACTCAAGTAATTGTATTGAAGCTTTTTTTGCTTTTGTTTATACAGAAGACAAATGAGCAGAAATAGCAGCTTTAGATGACTAATTCCTTATGTCTCACTATTTTCTAGCAGCTGTGGTGAGCAGATAGGAACCAAACTCTATATGTGGTGTAGATTTAATGACTTAAAGTACAAGTTACAATGAAGATGGCACTGGGTTGAGTTCCTTGTTCTATCACTTCAGCAGAGTTCTCTTTTTTAAAAAAAAAGTGTATGTATTGAAATGGAAACACAGAACAATTGTACATTTTGGAGAATCTACTTATTGCATTATGACTTACCCCTTCCTACCCACCCTGTGAGCTTTTCAGGTGCTTAAAGAACAAACCAATATGATTCTTTTTAAATGCCCAGTGTCAGTAGAAAACAGACCTGTTAAACAATCTGTCCACCCTGGGAAAAATTCAATCAGTACAGAGCACTTAGCTTTGCTCAATTTAGCTGGGTTTTAATGAGACACTTTCCACTCCACACTGAGCTGTGGCACGAGGTGATTAGAGGAAAGCAAATACTGGCTCAGGGAGCTCAGCACTTGTTTTAATTTGGAACAGCAGCACAGGCCAATATGTGAAAATTGAGATTGAGCCCCCAGGTTTGACAGGCAAGAGAAAGAGATGTGTTAAAAACAACGTGGAATAAGCAGACTGAAGGATATCAGCTCTGACTGCTCCACAATATACTGGGGTTTTCTGTGGAACGTTATTTGAATTCTTGTGGGACAGACAGTTTTAGTATGTGCTCCAATACTTGTGGATAAAGCAGACATAAAGGTACTTTTTGGTATTCTGTTCTTACACTTCTGTTAGATAAATGAAGAATTTGAGAGGAAAACTTAATAAATGTGCCTTTCTAGTAGAGTTTTCAATCTCAGTGTATCATAAAGCATCTCGCTGTGGCGCTTGAGTCAGGGTTTTGAAGTTATTTAGGCTCCTGCCTGCCATTCATTTCACCTGTCAATACAAAATGTGCCCTGGCACACATCCAGTAAATAGAGAGACAAGGCATTGAATTACAACCCAACATTTTCTAATGATTTTGGAGCTGAGAGCATCTACTCTGAGGGATTTATAACAATGCACCACCTAAACAGTATGTCTGTAGAGCAACCATTGAGATTGACTGTGAAGAATACAGCTCTTTGAATTCCACTTGTGGCACGTTGTTTGATTAACGTGGTTCAATATTGTTAGTATTAATTAAAATGAAAGAAAAAGCATATTCTGAAGGCAGAGATCTGTGTGTGCTACCTCTGCAAAGCTTCGTGTACTGGCTGCTTCAACCCAACAATGGCAAAACATTTTTTTGAAAAAAAGAGGAACAAAGATAATATAGTGTGAGGTCCATAGAGGAGCATTCCAATGGCACTTCAGATGGCTTAAACTGGCAAGTTTTTGTCAGAGATGTGGGAGATTTGAGTCCATGCCTCCAGCCTTAACCTTGTAGAATAACCATGTCCTTGCACGTAGTACTTCTTGTTCCTGCGTGGAAGAACAACTGCTCTCTAAGTCTTACTCCTCAGATCTTACCAGAGCTGGATAGAAGGTGGTTGAGTTCATCTTTCCAGTCCCCTTTAGCACGTTTAGGCTGTGTAGAACCCAGGAGTGCTGGTACCAGGAGGACTTGGACAATTCAGCCTCCACAGTAGCCCCTGAATCCTTTTCTCTGCTTTGTTGATGGCCTCACTCATTAGTAATAGGTAATATGTTGTGGCATTGCATAAAAACTTCCTTCCTGGTTTTTGGCAACTTGAAATATTGTCCATCTGCTTACATTTGCCTATGCTGTACCTTTTTATTTTGTTTGTTGCTATTTTGTGGGTTTATTGTCACTACAAACAAGCCTGCTGTTCTCCTTTTACTATCTCTGCAGTAACATCTCTGCAAAATTAACTTGGGCTTGCATGGTTTCTGACAGGCCTTTGAATTTTGGTATTGGCTATGCATTATTAATATCCCCAAGGCTTTTGCTGTTCTGGATTTTTTTTGAACATGACCTTACTCACTTTATAGTGATGTTCATCGTCTGATTTTTTTTCTTTTCCTTCTGAGAGTCCTTAGAGTTGTGAGCTTCTTCATATAAGGATGGTGGAAGAGAAAGGTGTCTCTTCATACTTGCAGGATAGTTATACTGTTGTTTTCATATATATAATTCCAAAATAAGTACTCAGACAGTTATAAATCTCCAATAACATAATGCCTGTTAAAATTATGAAGATGTGGTTTGTTACTGTAAGTATTTAATTAATAGTGAAGTAATTACAAATGAACATTGATGGAATGTTCTGTATTTCTCACTCTCCTGTCAGTGACCAGAGAAACAGCAGAATGAGATTTCCTGAATTTGAGGAATAAGTTGAATTAACTTGAGCTCATACCAGACTAGAATGGCTGAAATAACTTTACTCCTACAGATACATGTAAAAAAAAAAGTTTCGTAGGAAGATTGCTTACCAATTTAATAGACTAATTATAAGTAAGTCAATTAGATCCTTGACCTGTTTTTGTGGAGCAACGGAAATGTTGCTTACACAGCACAGAACATGCTGGAAAACTCGAATTGTCAAAGTCTTAGTTGAAAATTTTTAGGCAAAGATCAGCTTCCAGGTTACTTACATGGAACAAAAGGAGCATCCTCTGACACCCATGATTTATTTATTTTTTTTTACCAGTTTGAATGGAGCCTTATGTTTAAAATAATAAATCCATCTATGGCACAAGTTCCTGAGCTGTGAGAAGCCTGCACCAAACTCTTGAATGGTTATTTTGATGTACCTTCTTTAAATGCAAGAAGTTAATTCTTCTAATCTGCAATATCTGCTGTTGTTCACAGATACAAGACATGGCTCTGGATCAGTTCAGTTTGCAGTGAGGGGGCTACTGGAGAATCCCTGCTCTTTTTTTCCTCAGGAGTTACTCTGTGTTTCTGTGATAGCAAAATTTTACCCTGTTTCTTAAACAGCATTTTCTTCCTTGAGTTCCCTGCAGCAACTCAGTGGAAAGAATACATCAAAAATGAAAGGAATAACATTAATGTGAATACTTCTCATCTCAGAAAGCACCGGGAGTTCCCCATTAGTATGTAGATCTCATTCCAAGGGAAATGAAAATTTACTGAAGAAATCTTTTGACCCAGCCAAATCTCATGTGAACCAAACCTGAGTATACTATATCACCCACTCAGCTGTATTTTCAACGAGCCTTTTCAATGTCTTGAGAGAAATTAGTGGGAAGAGGAAACTGGGGGAAGGGAGAACAGGCTCCTATACATGTCCTGAAATTCTTGGTTTTTTTCTGCACACTTCATCTTAGGGCAGGGTGGGAAGGGAGTTCCGATCCCCTTAATCACAATTAATGCCTACAAGTAAAATATTTTCACCTTAATTCAGTTACTGCATTGAGTAATTAGAGTGAACAGGCCCCCCAAAGTCAACTGGTGTAAACGGGTGGGGACTTGGTGAACCTCTGGCTTGACTGTTTAACGTGGGTCCGGGTGTGCTGCATGAATTTAAGCGATCATTCCGAGTCTGTTCATGCCAGCATCCAAAAATTAAAAACCCTTACTCAACAGTTACACGTTCACGATGAATGGAACCTCTTTGGCAATTGGAATAACATGCATATTGTGCATCATTCCCTGTGTACTAACACCTACAAGCAGGGCAGGCACAGACAGTTGCCATCAGGCAATGAGCAGGCGGTGTTTGGCTGCCATTCAGGCCTCCCCTTACACTGCGTCCTGGCCCTACGTGGTGTAATGTGGAGCTGATCCAATGGGCTGTCAGGAGTGCTGAGCTGAGCGATCCTCATCCTGCCCCCCAGCCTGTGTTGCTCCGCGGGGACGCCCGCTAAGGGATGGGCACCGCCCAGCTGCTGCAATCCTGACAGCCCTGGCCTGTCTGTGTGGGTAGGCACAGCTCAGTGATGGGAAGCAACCAAGAAAGACTTTAAATATCCTTTAATATTTTTTTAATACCCTTTTATTAGTATCCATAGTATTTTCCCTTTAATTTCATTTATGTGATCCATGTGACCACATGATTAGCTATGTGTAATTTATTGCCTGATTGCCCCAAATACGGTGTTGTGAACAGTAGCCAACTAAAATAATCAGAAACAGTGGGCTGGTATGAGGGAACAACAAATCCATCATGAGGACTTATTGAGTTGCTGTTGGATTTTTAGACTGGCTGAGTTACAGCTTGCTGACGTTAATAATAACACTATAGAATATTCTCATTACAAAGTATTTTATGGCAGAGCAGTTCTGTGGCTTTTGCCTGCCTGGTGGGATTTTCCATACGAAGACAACCAAAGACAATCCACTTTCCCCTCCCTTTAGAGTATTTTCTTAACAGTTAGAAGATTTGAAAAGATGGCTGAAGTGCTGAGTTGTTGTTTTAGTGTTTACATATAGTTCAATGAGAGTGTAGCTGGTGTCTTGAGAATACTGTCTGCATTGTCATCTCATAACTGCTCCCTTCAGGGTTAGTCTTTAAACTTCTTTTTTTGCTTTGTAAACATCTCCTTGTTCCTCACAATTGTTGTTGTTGTCTGATTTTTCTTTGTTCTTCTAACAAGTCTTTCCATTCTTATCTTTTTGCTTCATCCCTCCTCCTGCCATGGCCTTGATGCTCTGGTTACTCCTTGGAATCAGCCTCATCTATTCTGACTCCCATGCCATTGCACCCCTGCTATCAAAGAATTTTTAGAGTAACTCAGCTAAATATGCATGAAATCTTAACCTCTCTCAACTATGTAGGACATATCCCAAATGGGTTTTTATAAAAATCTCCCTGTGTTTGTATATTTATTTATTCACTTTGGGTTAGGGCTCAAGGCTTAACAGCTGCTGAAAAACTGACATCTTGAATCATGAAAATGGGCAGAAAAAAACCCATTTAAAAATCTGGGGAGAGCCCTATCTCCTCCTTTCAGTTCTCTGACAAGTGTAGTCTGAAAATAAGTGTTAGTCAGGCACTGTGGGGTGTTTTGGTTCTCTTTTTTTTTAACTCAAGCACTCCAGACTAACACCACCATCCCCTGTTTGCTCCCCAAGATCCAGTAAGCAGGTCATTTAGCATCTTTTTGCAGACACAGAACATCGAGGGAAGAAATCTCAGGCTTCTGTCCAGTTCAGAAATATTTCTGAGTTACAAGTCTTGGAATATTTCTATGGAGAAATTCATATGAGCTCTATAACTTTTATTTTATTACAGCTTAAGGTTTATGGTTGTAGGGATTGTTTGAGAATCTTCCCTCACTAATTTAAGGAAGTTCTTTTCTTCCTGCATGAGTAAAATATGCTTTGAAATCCCTTCAGTGGTGGGCCTGATTTTGCCTGTTTTTTTCTAAACAGGAATTCCTTTCAATGAAGTTCAAGGCTGTCTTGGAAAACCTGAGTGTGTAGCCCTGGTTTGCTTGGTCAGGGGGTTCCAGAAATCAAGTATAAGTGCACACTAATTCCCTTTTTTAAAAAACCTCTGAACCTGTCAGTTACAGTGACTTAGAATTAAAGAGCTATTGTAAATCCTTTGTCTTGTATCTGTGAACAACAACAGATATTATAGATTAGAAGAATTAACTTTTTGCATTGAGAGAATGTACGTCAAAATAACCATTCAAGGGTTTGGTGCAGGCTTTTCACAGCCCAGGAACTTGTGCCATAGATGGATTTATTATTTTTAAAGTAAGGCTCCATTCAAACTGGTAAAAAAAAAAAACTATGGGTGTGCATGGACTGGATGAGGGGCAATAACAGCTCTGATGCTGGACAAAGACACTCTGTTTAAAAAAAACCCAACAAAAAACAACAGCAAAAAAGAAAGAATAGGGCTAAAAATAGAGTGAAGAAATGGAGATTGGATGAGGCATCCCCTAATTACTATTGGATCTTAGAGAAAAAAGCCTCCATTCTATAGTATTGTGATAAACAATGTGGAGATATACAAAAGGGCAGATTTAAACTGTGTAATTCTGGCTTTCCTACTGCTTGAGTTTATAGAGTTGCAAGGATGATGTTCTTTTAGCACCCTTTTTTTTTCTGTGTGACATGAGCAAGTTTGTTTAATGCACCATATGCTGCTGATGGAGAGCTCCTAACGTTTTCTCACCTTGGAAAACAGAGCTTTTTAAGGAGATTATTGAAAGTAAGGAGTATAAATTGCACTGGGTAGATGGGTGGCATCCTCAGCTTTCTTTTAGCTTATTAAGACCACTTTTAAAAGGTTAAAAAAGGAAAATTTACCGTGTTTCAGACGGAATCTTTGAAATATCTCTTTTCTCCTATTCAGAATGGAAATGACCTGAATAAATCATGGAAGGGTTCCTCACATGGGGGTTCTGGCTCGGCTCCATCAAAGTGACATAACTGTGAAAGGTTGTCAATTGGCATTTCTTTGGTCTTAGGGGGGAAAAAAAAAAGAGTTAAAAAGCTTGTGTGTATAAATTGGATACTGCAATTTATGCAGCCTTGGCTTTGATTGCAGAATACATTAAGCCCGATATGGTTAATATGATATGCTCTGTGGAATCCCTTCTGTGGCTGGGTTACATTGCAAATACAATAAGCTGGTATCTGACCTGGAGCACTGATATGTATTTCTAACATTTCCCAGTTGCTATCTGGGCTCGATTTTGGAGCAGAAAACAACTCAAGGAGATGTCCAGCGTTGGGTCAGAGCACCTGCAGCCGCAGTTCTGTGCTGCAAGAGGAGATCTGCAGCCAGGGCTCACAGGCAACTGCTGAGAAGAAATCTGTGTCAGCTGTGATTTTCCTTTTCTAGGCTAGAAAGCAAAATAATCAGCTATATATAGCACACTTGAAAGGGCCCACAAAATCTGGCCAAGTAAACACAGTACTGTTGGGCTCTTTGCAACGCTGTGCCTTGCATCTTCCCAGGGTCCCTCTGAAGAGAAACAGGCAGGAAATGGAGAAGTAAAGCAGAAGCAAAGCTGATACTTATCAAATTCTCTGTGTGTTAGCTGAGCATCTGGCAGAATTCTGCTTGTTTTGCAACTGATAAAATGTAGCAAAACTGAAATGTCGAGCCTAATCTCCATTTTATGTTGAGGCCGAGCCAGTGGGATTCTGGAAAGGTGGTGAAGGTTGCCCTTGGTCCGTGTTGGTTACGGGGTCAAGGTCGGGATCTGTGCAAACAGCTCTTGTCCTCCTGCAGGGTTTGCTGCAAGTGGCAGAGTTCATGGTGACAAACTAGGGCTGCTTATTATTACAGCAGGGAACTTGCAGAGGACTCTGTTCAGGAAGGGAGCCACAAATTTATCAGGAACTTTCTAGTCTAGGAACACTGAATAACCTCACTGAGCGACAGTCTTTTATTCCACATTTATAGTGTGAATGTATTTTGCTCCTTAATCTTAGTTGGAACTTGTAATTTACTGCAGCAATCGAAAAAATGTAACTTGACATTGAGAACCTACTTACCTGAAAATTGCCATTCTCTGGCTTTTGGAAATCGAGCTAAGGAGACCTAAATTACATTTTTTTGGCTCTCCTATTTCAGAATGTGCAGTTATGTTGTGTTTTCTGTTTGTTTGCCTGCAGCTTGCAAACTTTCCCTTGGAAGAGGCCCCCCTGAATGGCTGCTTTTGTAGAAACACTTAGGTTAAACCTTTAAGATCAGAGTTCGACATATGTATCCAAAATTGCAAAATATTTTGTCTGATTTCCTGGGCACGTGGTTTATGCTTAGTAATATTTGTTTTGAGCAGTGTGTTGTGGTTTTTTTTTTTTTGTTTTTAATTTATGGGTCTCTTAAGTGATCTGGTTAGTGAGTATCAATCCAGAACACAGCAGTGGGTCCGTGAGGCTTTGTGGAGCAGTTGTCAGTCATGTCTAATTGATTCTCCTGGCACTATCAAGTACTTCTGGTGGCAGCACATCCAGGTTTGGTTCTGAGTAGCAGGTCCAAACCAGTGTTTAAGTCATAGCCACCTTACCCATTTCCCTTCCACCTCGAGTGTGAGTACTATTCTCATTTTCATTCCCAGATGAAGTCCACAAAGCTTCACCTGTGTGATTTCAGTGATGCACTTTTAGGTTGACTCTATCTAATACTACTTTAGGCCAGGGGAATGATGGGTGTGAAATAATAAGGTGGATTTTCATGGCCTTGGAGCATCACAGACCATCACTGCTGTCCTGCTTGTGTCCTGAGGATCTGAAAGCATTGTC
The DNA here is from genome assembly GCF_009829145.1 of Chiroxiphia lanceolata. NCBI lineage: Eukaryota > Metazoa > Chordata > Aves > Passeriformes > Pipridae > Chiroxiphia > Chiroxiphia lanceolata. Next base: position 73,444,538 of record NC_045640.1, on the reverse strand, counting down.
TGAACAGGTTCAGCATGACTCTCTCTTTCCTGCGTGGTATCCAGAGGCCAAACTTGCATTCCTTGTTCTCCCAGTTGCCAGTTCCTCGTTGTACTGGTGTGGCAGGTGGGTACCTGTGGAGGAGGCACTCCAGGTCCCAGCTCCTGCTGCCCTGATGGTTCTGCTCGTGGTTGGCGGGGTTTTGGAAATGAGGTTGTGCAGCTTAGCCTTGGAGGAAACCAGGGAGTGCTGGGGATGGAGAGTCAGGAGCGGTTGCTAAGAATATCGGATCAGCCGGGATTGCCATGGCAACCGTGTTGCCAGGATAAAAAACTTTCCCTGCAATCAGTCGGAATTCATAAGTACACAGTGTCTACCTGTGTCACATTGGAAAGTCAGCCTCAGAGTTCTGATCCAGAGCACACCTTTTATTAAATCCTTGAGGATTCGTGTGCTCTGTTTGCTGAACAGTCTGGTCCAGAGGGGAAAGGAAGCATCTGTGTGAAGTCAGGGAGTGCTTGAGGGGCCGGGTCGGAGACAGACATTTGCAGGGACAACCATACGAATAATCAGGTTGCATTTGTGTTATCCCTTGGCTTGGTGGTTTAAGTTTTTCATTCCAGGTGATGAGATGAAGTAAATCTCCTGTGGTTTTGTGCAAGGGCTGTTTCTGGTGCACATCCATTTTATGTTCACTCTCCTTTATTACTGTAACATTGAGAGATTTGGATTGTGGTCGTTGGTGGGGGTTATTCAGTGGCAATAAGCAGCCAAAAATAAGTCCTGTTATTTTACTGCTCACCTCAGTTAACTGTTATTACTAGAGTTTAATTTCACAGACAAAATACCTTTAAGAATGTCTAAATCTGTGCCTGCCAAAGTTGATTTGCTTTTTTTGGGATCTGATGTTCCACTTTGTAGGCTAAAGTTAGTCCTAGCTGATATTGGTTAGTGTAGATTAAACAGTTGCATCAGTGGCGGAGCATTTCCCCTCTTGTGATGGGTGTGCTCTGCTACCACAAATTTACTGACACTTTGACAGCTCTTAGAAGTACATTGACATTAAAATTATCCTCTGATAGCTTTAGCTGGGGGGGGTGAGTGGATATACACAAATTGAAAAGGCTCTCTCAGGTCAGAAGTTGACTTACCTTGTGACACATGTGACATGGATAATAGGAGATCTTAGTTTAAAATGGAGTTTTAATGTTCACCTACCCATGAACAGAGCAAATCCTCCTCTTAGCTTCCAACTCTGCTCTGATCACCATTAAAGACTATGATTGTTTTGAAAAAGGGCTCTCAGCTGGGTTAAAACTTAAAATTTGCATTACCTGAGAAATCTTGACATGTTATCATAAATTGGCAAAAAATAGTTTTTAAAACAAACTGGAAGAAATAGATCTGTTCTATTTCGATTGAAAAAATGCTAGTGTGATTCTGATTTGGATTCTTAATATATTATTATATGCACAAGTATATAGGTGTTATATATGATACATGTTATATATACAAGCACGATACACATTTTAAAGCTGTTAAATTCTAGAATGTTCTCTGCTGATAGCATTATATCTGAATACTGTTAATATTTAAATTCAGTTACTACAATTCCCAAACCAAGTTTTTGTTTCAACAGATTAGAATTTTCTAAAAAAAATCTCAACCACAAACCAAACCCATCCCAAAAAACAAAACACATTTTAATCAGAGAACTTCAAAGCAACGTGACTGAGTGAACTCTTCAGCCACATCTGCGTGTCGTGCATCTCTATTTCTACCTCACACAAAGCAGAAAGTTTTGTTTTCCAAGTCATCTATTTTTCTAGAAATACCCTTTTCAAATTCTATATTAGGAGGGTGTTGATGGAAATTTTATGGGCAAGTCTAGTTTCTTAACTCCTCCAACCTCTCCACCAGGCTGGAGGAGAGATTGGTGTAACTCCCTTTGGGGTTTCAGCATAACCTCAACTAAAAACACAACGTTGAGCCTGACATTCAAAACTGGTTTTGTTGGTTCTCCAAAGGCTCTGTGTTGTTTGAGGCCTGAAAAATAGCTTGTAGCTTTTAGGTTTTCTTAGCCTAGTGACAGGAGAAGTAGGTGAAGTAATGACTTTGCCTTGATTTGGTGCTGTTGGGTACATTTAGCTGTTTCAAGGAGCTTGTGCTGTAGAAATACTAAAACAAAGGTGGAAGGGCTCGTGGGAGGAATCTCATTTAGAGCCTTCTGTTGAAAAAATCGCTACCACAATTTATTTGTTTTTTTGTAAAACACAAATTTGCCTTAATTTGGAGCTTCCCTCAGTCTGCAGTATAGGATTTCCCTGCTGAAAACTAAATGTGTGCTCACGTTCTTGAGGCTGTATTGCTGTCGGGTTACATGGGTTTGTCAAAAAGGAATGAATCACAACGGAGAGATCTTTGGAAAAAATATACTTATTACTTAATTGTGAGGGGGGGAAAAACCCACAGGGCTGATGCAACTATGTTTTCCCATGTTAATTTTGTTCCTATTCACAAATAATTCTTGTCTTTACGTTCAAGGTAGCTGTTGGACACAAAAGTGATGATGAAATTGTCTTTTTGATGTGCAGGATGAGAGGCCAGTGTTAAAATATTTTCTCTGTGATATATAAAGCTCGTGGCGGTTTTCCCTTGGAAACCTTGGGGCTAATTAGGGGGTTGGAAAGGAAAAAAAAGATATGGTGACTTCTTTGGTGGAGAGATGCCCAGGTTCTTTGTAACTCATACTGTAGGAGCAGGGTTTCTGCTGTGGTTTTGTTTCTTCATTAGATGAGTCATTATTAGAAGGTGCCCTAATGATAAATTAATAGAGAGTGTAGATTAAACACTCCCAGGAATTCTTAGTTAACAGTCATTTGACCAGCCCTGCAGAAAGCTTGTTTTCCCTGAAATTGAAGAAGAGATGATGTAAGCCCTTCAAAGGCTGGAGAATAAAAGGGGATTTTTTTTTTCCACTCTTTAATGAAAAGAAGCTTTTGTTAGGGAAGGCAGTGTGTCCTACAGCGTCTGGGAGCAGGAACATGCCATTCCTTCCTCTTCCCCCGCCCCTCTGCCAGGGTTTGCATTTCAGCAGTTCATGCTCGTGCGGAAAGGGCTTGGTTTTCTTCCCAAAATTTCACCATGTGAAATTGGTGTGGAAGTTGACAGGAACCATGCATTTCATCTGGGGAAAAAGGGGATGTCGAGGGGCCCTGCTGGGAGCTGTGCGTGATGCTCTGTGAGGGGAGGGCAGGACCAGCTTTGGTCAGTGCCAGCTCCTCCCAGAGTTTCCATGTCCAACACAAAGTTCTGCTTGATCCCACGTGCTGCTCCTGCTGTAGTTTCCCTCTAGGGTATTTATTAGAGAAGTGAAGGCACACAAAGCCAGCATCCAGCATTCCAGAAGTGAGGAAACCCAGCGCGCCGCTGAAGTTGTTCTAATAATTAAGGATGGGGCTGGATGTGCTGGGCACTGTACGGATTTACAACAACAGGCAGTGCTTCTCCTAAAGCATTTGCTGCCCTAAATGGATGATTCACACACAGGGCAACAGAAGGCCTAGAACAAACAAGCTGCGGGAGGGTTGGTAAACAGTCCCTGCGTGTTATTATTAAACACACACGTGTGTATATATTTGGGTTCTGTTCAGCTAAAGGAGAAACTCGAGGAAATGGAATGAGGGGAAGAAGGGGAGAGAGTTTGTAGGGGGGAAAAAAATGATACATAGGACCAGAGGCGTTAAACAAAAGTCAAAACACTTTTAATGACAAAAAAAACTAGGTAGGAATGTTGTGTGGGGTCTTAATTATATAAAGAAATGGAGTCTTCTCCTCGATGAGATGGTGATCAAAGAGACTTTATTTCAAACCCGGTGCTCTTTTTATCTCTTAAAACCATGTGACCTTGTGACCAATGAGGTTATCGATTCCGGTGCATGTCCCCTGGGCTTCCCTGCCCTGGGTGCTTCCCCTGCACCCCTGGACATGCCTTCTACATCACCTCAATCTCAATTATTTAAGATGGTCACAAAACCAGTACAAAAACAACGGTGCAAATAGCAGAACAGTACGTTGTAAACTACCCTAGCTTTGCAATGACCCAGCACCTCGCTTGCTTCTTATGAATCTATTGTAAACCTTTTAAAACCTTCTTATATTTCTAAGGTGTAGTGCAACTTGGAAAAATAACCTTATTAACCTAGGGACCTTAGCCTAACCGTGCATAGACTTATAACCTTCATTAACCTGAGGGTTTAAATAAGTGGGAAATTCAACTTTATTTCAAAACCAGGGTATACTTAGCAAACTAAATTCTCTTAAGGTGACCCTGTGGCTGAGGTAGTGTTATTTTTGTGAGGTATTTGGTGTTTAAGGCTCTTGTCCTGTCAAACAGTTCTCTTATTCGTTCACACACACATTTGCTGACGGCCATCATTCCATACATCACACACACACTCATGGGTTTTGTATAGACTGCATTTTGCCCCACTGGTCATCCTCAAATGTAAACCTGAAACATGAACATTATTACTGAAATATAACTGTTTTGTAATTTGTGCATTACTCTGGTTCTCGCTGCTGTGGTTGTGTACCTGGGTAGGGTCTAACACACCTGGAAGGAATCCATTTCAGCTCCTTTCCTGTAGCCACACAGGCATAGCCCCGCCCCCAAGTCACAAGGTCCATCTGTCCCATCCACTGCCCTGAAATCAGATCTCTTACGATGACTGGTGGTTTGGGGGAGACAAAAGCTTGAGGCCTGTGCTGCCTTTTGTGCCTGCTTTTTTCAGCACTGTCACGGTTTAAAAAAGGTATAACATAGGTGGCTTTCCACAAACACTCTTGTGGGCTACCGACTGATTCCCCCCTTTTCTGTTCAGTTAACATGTCTCAGTGTGCAATGTGCCCTTTCAACAATTGCTCGTCCAGTGGGTGAGTGTGGAATACTTGCGGTGTGAGAAATTCCCCAATTTGACAGGAAGTTTCTTACCTTTTCTGAGATGAAAGCTGGCCCACTGTCAGTCTTAATCTGTTTTGGGGTGCCAAGGGTAGCAAAACAACTGAGCCAGTGTCTTATCACATCCTTGGCCTTTTCCCTAGTGTGTGCAGTGGTGGTTATGTATTGTGAGTGGGTATCTACTGTTACGTGTGCGTATTTTAATGTGCCAAACTTGAGGATGTGTGTGATATCTGTTTGCCAAATCTTATTTGCCATTAACCCTCTGGGGTTAACGCCTTCCTAAGATGGCATAGGTGTGATTTGTTGACAATCTGGGCATGACATGGTTATGTCTCGAACCTGATTGAGTGTTATTTGAAATTGTCTCTTTAGTGAACGTGCGTTCTGGTGGAAAAATGAATGAGACAATTTTGCTTGCTCTAGGACTCTAGGTATGGTGTTAAACATAGCTGCCTTGTCAGCCTCTCGGTTCCCTTCAGCTATTGGTCGAGGCATTTCTGTGTGTGACCTTGTGTGCATTATGTAAAAATCAAACTTACTGTGATTGACAAGAAACCACACAGAACACATTTCAAACAACAGGTTAGCAACATCTCGAAGAAATAAACTCTCGAGATGGGACACTAACCCTGCATAACAGGAATCTGTAACAATATTAACAGGTTGTTCAGAAAACTTTCCCAAGGCAATACGGATGGCAGCCAGTTCCAGAACCTGCACAGAACCCTGGTTCATGGTCTGTACCTCTCATTCCCATTGTCCTGTGTCATGGTTTACCCATGCCACTGCAGCTTTTAGTTTCATGTGGTTTCCTATCTTGTCCCATATTTCTATGTGTAGAGCTTCTACAAGTGGCAGCTCTGGGACTGCCTCTTTAATGAACTGCACAAACTCTGTTAGTTCAACCCTTGTGGCTTGTATACGGTAAGGTCTCAGCAGGACAGATAATGCATCTGTGTCTTGTGAAATCTCGGTGGAGAAAAAGCTTCCCGTGTTTCTTACCTTACTCTTGGCGCCGTAGATGCACGTGTGCGGACGTCCTTTGTTTAGCGGCTGCTGCGTTGTACTTTGGGTTTCTGGATCGACTGTTCTCTCGCGGCTTTCTTTCTTTTCGGCATTCCGGGCGGCGTCTACTGTTGTCTGGATCTCTGCTGCAGCTCCGACGGTTTGAGGGCGACGGCAGATGGCGGGGGGACCTCCTGGCGTGGTGGCAGCGGGCTCAGCGGCGGCGGTGTCAAGTTCCCTCATGGTCTGCGGCGCTTCTGGCAACTGATTCAGCGGCGTGGAGGCTGTACACGGTGGCTACAGGCATGCACAGGCCAGCAGAAGGTGGCTACAAGCTCTTGCGGTCCGCTGGGCGGGGTTTCGCGTTGCGGCTTCTACGGTCTTCTTTTTTCTTCTTCTCTGTTCCTGTGCACTTTCCCTTATCTTTTTCGAGCTCTCTATACTGACTTGCGTCTCTCAGTACCGGCTGAGACAGCGGCTTAAAGACGTCTGAGGTTTTTTTCTGGTGAAAAATTCCCGTGTTCTAAAAATGAGTACGATAACCGGAATTTACCGATATTCCCTGATTCAGGGATTTCTGTTCTAGCCTAACGTAGGTTCTAAGTCCCTGTTTGGGCACCATGTGTCGTCTTTATATAATAAAGAAATGGAGTGTGCTCCCTGATGAGATGGTGATCAAAGAGTGTTTATTTCAAACCCGGATCTCTTTTTATCCATTAAAACCATGTGACCAATGAGGTTATCGATTCCAGTACATGTTCCCTGGGCTTCCCTGCCCTGGGTGCTTCCCCTGCACCCCTGGACATGCCTCCTACAGGCTTGGGCTTCCCACTCTTTTCTGGAGTTGATGCTTTCAAAATTCATGGGACTCATGGAAACCTGGTAGGGAACAACACCAGGGCTGGACTGGCCCTTCTAAATCTCTGCTTAGTCTAATGTGAACCGTGCTGTCCTGATCCTCAGCCCACCAGGGGTTTTCCTCTGCCTTCAGTGGAGTGATGCCTGCTGGAAGGATGTTTTCTTTCAGGAGTTCTTACATTTCCTGGATTTTGCAATCCCTGGATCCATTCTTCCTCAAAACACCGATCTTCTGATCAGCTTGACCTTTGCAGCAGCTGTGGGCAGGGAGGCAGATCTGGTTCGTGTTCTGAAGAGCTATTTATTGACTGGGGAGAACAACAACAGAAAGCATCTCTGGAGGGAAGGGGTCCCGTTATAATACAGAGCTGGATGTGGGAGAACTGCCTTGTCGGTGTTTTCTGTGGGAATTTACTCCAGGCCTCTACTAACAGCAGTAATAGCTCAGTCTTTGATGTGGTTAAACTACTGTGTGTTAAGATGAGCCAGAAATATGTAGTGGTAATACTTTTATCTGCATTTAAGATCCTTCTCCTTGAGGTGTGGTTGATGAAAGGACTCAAAGCCTAATTTTCTTCTTGCGTTGCACACTAGTCCTTAACTTTGTTGAGCTCATATAACTTAAGAAGTCACATACTACAGTATGAAAATGCAGAGGTCGCCTTCATCTCTGATGGATTCAACAGACTGCACTCAGCGGTGGGGATTGCTTGAAGAAGAGGAAATAAAAGCCTTCACCAAGGCCATGTCCAGTGTTGTTATCCCCCCAAATGAACTTTGTTTAAATATAGACTTTGTAAAGTGAGCACTTTTCTTCCTATGTTATAAGCCCTATGTGAGACTATTGTGTTTTACCTGTTGATGTTAATGTACAAGTGGAGTAATGCAACACTGTGGGTTAAAATCCAAGCTGGTTTTATGTTTTAAAAAATGAAATAAGCCAAATTCTGTGTCAGGAAATGGTGCTTACTAGTTGCCTTTCACTGTTTTTCACCATTCCTGTATTCCATTCAGAGATGATATCCAGGTTTTCATGCTGCAAACCTTTCCGTGAAACTGAGAAACAAAAAGTTACAAAATTGACTTTTTTTGCATTTCTCAAATGTTCTCCAAACACTGAGTGTCTTTCTAAAATTACAGATAATACAGGGAAGGAACAAAATCTCGTTACCAAGTGAAAAATAAATGAAAGCTTTTCTGCTGGAACAAAATCTTCACGTTTGAGATTAACCTTTACAAGCAGGGCACATGCAGACTGTTGCCATCAGGCGGTGTTTGGCTGCCATTCAGGCCTCCCCTTACACTGCGTCCTGGCCCTACGTGGTGTAATGTGGAGCTGATCCAATGGGCTGTCAGGAGTGCTGAGCTGAGCGATCCTCATCCTGCCCCGAGCCTGTGTTGCTCCGCGGGGACGCCCGCTAAGGGATGGGCACCGCCCAGCTGCTGCAATCCTGACAGCCCTGGCCTGTCTGTGTGGGTAGGCACAGCTCAGTGAGGGGAAGCAACTGAGAAAGACTTTAAATATCCTTTAATGTTTTTTTTAATACCCTTTTATTAGTATCCATAGTATTTTCCCTTCAATTCTCCATTTCACTAACCAATATCGTGTTAATAGTTATCCACAGTATTGTGTTAAGGTCCTTTTGGATCTCTTTTAATTCCCTTTTCACTAGTTAATATTATGCCGTTTTGAATGCTGTTCTTAGTATTTGTTTTAATGCCGCCCAATAAGGTAGTTATATTGTATCTTCTTTAGTTTTGATTCTTTTTACTAAGTTTATTATTATTATCATTATTCTCACTGTAATAAAAGATATTTTGTGTGTTTGAATGTTTGTGACACTTAACCTTTATTCCAGACATGTGTCCAAACAAACTGTTACAGATGGGTTCTATGTTTTGGCGACTGTTGCGCTTTCAGGTCTGTTTCAGACCCTTCAAATGCGAACTTATGAAATTCAGAGTAGTTTTTAAAAGTATGGCAGGGAGAAATGCTGCTGAGTTTTCTCTCTGGGAAAGGCTTATCACAGAGGAAGTGAAAACCTATGGATGCCACTGTGTGCCTTGATTTCTGAAACGCCTGCAAACCAGGCTGGTGCTCCTGGAGATAACTGTTCCCAGCTGTTGTTTCACATTCCAACTTTTATGAGTATCCTTGCTGGCAACAGGAAATATTTTCAGGTCTTTGCTGGATAAGGCATCCATTTATTTTACATAAGATGTTTTGTTTATCTTTTCGGATTACTCTGCCTGTGGAAATTTTGTGTACGTTTCCAGAATGAAAATTAGCAATTACGGTTACAGAGTTAAAAATAACCGTTTCCTTGAGTGTTCTGTTAACTCTGATGTTTCAATGGGATTGGGTTTCAAAATTGTCTTTGCTATTGTAGCTGGTTTTCCGGGAAAGAAATGCTAAAGCCACTTTATACTCTTTCTGTTCTCATTAAGAATCCTGACTTTGGAGCAGAAGGTGGAGAAGCCTTTATTGATATATCTCAGTCATAAAAATGCAACAAAACACATGCTAAAAGTATACTGCTTATTTTAGTGCACGTTACTCTTTCATATTATAATCCAGATTTATTTGCTACCTGTGCTCTGCTTTTGTTGGACTCAAGTATTTCAGGCTTTTTCTCCCCAAATTGCACGTGTTGGTTGTGATCTGCAAGCAGCATGTTTATAACCCAGAGTTTAGAGATAAAAGGTCTTTCTTCAGAGTTTAGATTCACTCTAAAATTGGGTTCGACTCACTTTTTGCATTGGCTTCGTGGTGTCCTATCAATTATGTATGAGGGTTTTATTTGCTTTCTGTTTTTCTTCCTCTCGATTTCTTTTGTTTCTTTGCACCAGGAGGAGAATTCCTGTTGTGCTTGGACTGACCCCAGCATCTTCCACTCTCTTGTCTCAAGGTCAAGTGTAGCAGAGGTCCCTGTGCCATGAGGCTCCTCAGGTGGCCTTCTCTTCCCTCCCAGATTCCATTTCGAGTGACATTCCAAGTGAGACTTTTCAATCCCTTGTCAAATACCACCAGAAATGGAGCAAAAGAGTCGTTATCTCCAAGTCATGTTTAAAGAAGAGTAATGCAAGGTTCAACAGGGAGATGCTTGTTTTTTTAACTATTACTATTTTTTAAACTGAGGTGAGCTACTGGTGCACAGCAGAGGTCTCTTCCTTCCCTCTGTACCCCGTTCCTGTTTTGTACAAGAGGGAGAACATTTCTCCCCCTTCCCAAAGTGATCAGCTGTAGTGAGTTAGGTTTGCCTGGAGTGTCTGTGTGGGCAGCAATCACACCAACACAGCTTTTGGGGAGAGCATGTATTGAGGAAGATGTGAAAATCATCTCCAGTTGCTGGGGGGGGGGATCTGGACCCCACTGCCTCCCCAAATCCAGCTGTGAGGTGTTCCATGGCACCCCTCAGGCTTGGCTCTGGAGTAAACAGCGCTCCAGAGACTGTCCTTGCTCTTCCCTGCCAGAGTTTCCCTATCGAGACAGGGAGTTAAAAATAAATGCATTCCCTGCTTTATATGCTTTGGCATAGGGTACTATAAACAGCAAAATTATTCTAAGATCAAATGTATTTGGGCTGTTCACAGTATGGCATGTGAAGGAAAGACCTATTTTAAGGCAGAAGAATAGACAGTGGAACCGTTTTCCTTGAAAACTTTGGAGTTTTTGCTGTTGCTAGAGTGAGTCATCCTGTTACTCACCGTGGGAGTGTTAATTGTCAAAGGGTAAGAGAAGTGCCACCTCCTTAAGGTGAATCCAAGAGAGTAGAGGCTGGTATATGCAAGGTACGAGTAGTTTCTTTGGAGGAAGTGTCAGCTATAAATGATGGTCTCTGCCAGTGTGTTTGCAAAATGCAGCTCTGCCTTGGGCAGCACGTTGTGATGTTAAAATGATCTTTTTCCTTTTACATAATTGGTTTGATTATTAAATATTATTTGCTTGTTGGATTGTTGTATATCCTGAGCAAGTCCTGCCTATCCAGTGCAACTTAGAAAGGGCGAGCAGCATTTGTTTTGTGCACGTGTAAGAATTCTGACCTAAAAATGTTTATACTTCAGGGATGATTAAATCAAGATAAAAAAACTACACAGAAATGATTTTTCATTGTTTTATGCTGTAATTTGTAGGACAGGCAAACTTACAGGCTGCTGTAGGAGGTAACTTTATCATTACCCCCCTCCAGCTTGCGTTTTAAGATCATCACGATACAGAAAAGCACTTAAATGTGATTAAATGCTTGACTGAATTAAAACTTCCCTGAACGTGGTACTTGGCTGAGGGCAGAGCAAAAGGGTCATCTGAAACTCAGAGCACCCTCAGGGACCTGGGGGGTCTCCTGTTACCTGTGGATGACCAAGGCACATCCACCAAAAACCCCACCACAACCTCTGCTTGAGCTTGTCTTCACCACTGAGGACCTGAACATCTCTGTGCACCAAGTGTCTTATCTGAACACAAAGAGAACACCTTCTAACTCCTCTTTTTCCCCCCTAATATTGTGAAAGTGGTTATTTTAAAAATATTTTTTTACTAAGTACAATAACTGTGGGTGAAAATAAAAAGGAAGCCCTTTTGAGTTTTTTAAATGTGTATTTCATTAAGTACATATTGGTACAGTTCCAAAGAGAATATTTTCTAACAGGATGGGTTTTCAGTGGAACAATGTCAGCTTGACATGTGCCAAAGTGTTATTTCACAGTTAGGGAAGAACAAATTCTTTGTTAAATGTTACTCCAGTTTTTGTTGCTAAATATATAGACACGCAGTTTTTCTCTGGAAGTTGGAGGAAATGTGTGGTTTTTTTTTTTTTTTTTTCCCCCCATTCCAGGCAAGAAAAGCTGTCCCAGATATTTGACTTGAAAATGGAACACTGTGGCAGGAAAAGATGGGGTGCGGTGAGATGCCAGTACAGGCAGGCAGAGAATGGGAAGCTTTTTAGGGGAGAGGCAGCTCTCAGGGTCGTGGTATTTTGTGATGCCTCTGTGGGCCTGGAGAAACAGGCCTGTGGAGTGGCTTGAAGGATTCTATCGTGCAATAGTAGTAATAATAATCAGCATAAAACCAGCAGTTGGATACAGTGGCTTCAGAGCCACTCCTGGGGTGTCAGGGATTGGCTTGGTGATGCTTGGCGAAAGCCAAAGGAGCTGGTGTCGGGATTAAGTTAGAAGAGCTCCCAATTCCTCATCTTGTCTGTGGAATATGTATTTTCAGCTAAATAACCTTTTCCTTCTGAAGTAATTCTTGCAAGCCCTTTCCAGTTTTCAGCAGGTTTCTAATGAGGGCTTTGATATCATGTTACCTGAGAGATGAGATCTCTGGAAACAGCAGTGACTGTCAGATCAGAAAATCTCCCTCTCTGATCCTCTTATATTTGAGTTCTTTCTCATTTTTTATATATATGCATGTACTTAAAAACCACCCTGAGAGGAGTTAACAGAGAATGCAGAGTTAGGAGATGCTTTTGCATCCTCTGTTTGACCCAGTCATGTCTGTACATCAGGATCCAGGGTTCAATTACACATGCCCCTAATACTTTTTCCACCAGCTCTCACTACTTTCGATGCACAAAATAATGATACACGTTTAATGACCAGCTATTCCAGAGGTTGTTTCCTGCTCATTGCTCGATTTGTGCCCCCAGGCCTTATTTACAACGTGTTGTTTAAACATCCCTTTGAAGGCAGAATTATTAGTCCCTTGGGGGCTCATCTGTTGTGCTCATCAAAGTCGGAGTCAGTGCGTGGAAAATAATTAATTCATTTTCATTATGTTTCTGTTAAGTGGAGAGACACAGTTATTCCTGTTCAGTGGATGGGATGCTGAAAGACAGGGATAGAAATGATATTCAGAAGTTCTTTTGCTATGTTTGGACCCTTTGTTGAGGAAAACAGGGAGTTTTGTTTTTCCAAGTTAGCGTATTCCCTCTTGCTGATCCCCTCTTGGCTTTGATTATCCCTGAGAGTTTTTAACCCTTGGAAGAAAAGATCCCAAGGTGGCTGATGAGCATCCAGAAAGCGAGAAGCTTTGCAGTGAACAGCTTGTTTTTAAGCACCTGTCTGGTGTGAAGCATGAGGAGGGGACAGATGGAGCAGCAGGAATGCTGTTGTGTGCTGTGCTGATGGGCTGCCCCGGCTGTTCTGCTCCTTGTCCTACACCGTGTCTCCCAATTTCTCTCAATCCATCTGCGGATCAGATACCAGATGCCCTCTCTCTGTAGCTCCTGTTGATCCCTCAGTGTGTCCATCTCTGCCCTCGGAGTCAGGTGGTTCTAGTGAAATAACAGATATGAAAGGAGTGTATAAAGCATTACTACAGGTAGAATTCAGGTTACCTGGGTACCTTTGCTCTTTGCTTTTCCTTGCTTCTGGAACAGTAGCCAACCATCTGCTCCTCTTGAGTTTACCCCCTGGTTTTGGAGGACATGAGGCTTTGGGAGGCAGTGACTCTTCTGTCCATCTCCCCTTTTTCAACCTCCAGTGTAATTTCTTTGCCCCTTCTGCACCAGCAGGACTGAATTCCCATGTTCAGTCCTGGTTCTGCTTCCCTGGTGTTGCCATCTCGCTGCCCTTTTTGTGCACTTTGACCAAAGCATGTAGATGTAAAACCTTTAATAGTTGAACTCTTTCAGGTGAACGTTTCAAGTTCATCTTGAGGCAGTATCAAACCCACCAAATCCAAGAGGTGGAAGTTTGATTGGCATATTTTACAGGAAGTAGAAAACAGTACCTAGCAAGAAAAGGCTGTATATAACAATCATAACTAACAGCTACACCTGTAGTAATTTCAACCTTGGAGGCTCACTTGAGTATCTGGTTAGAAAAAAAAAAATTGTTTTCTTTGTTTTGTTACATTCTGCTGAAAATATGACACATTTCTCTTGCAGTGTGTGCATGGTGCATGATACAAATACTGTATTGTATAAATCCTGTGACACAAACCTTTATTCTAATTTCCCTTTCTGTTATTGCTGATTTCACATTTAATTTCTGGTAGTCTTTGCTTTGCCAGATGAACGCAAAAAAACCCCCACACCCCTTCAACCCCTTTACTCCAAAATAAACCATAAATTAACAGTTATCTGAAGAATAATAATTGAAGGCATGAGAGAAGAAGGCTTTGAGCTCACCAGTCTCCATGGCAAGTGTCTGGTTACTATAGCAATCGCCATGGAGCACGTGACCTGCATGAGAATTGCAGGGGACTTAAGAGCCTTTTCTCCTACCTAAGTTAGATGTCTTCTCAACAGAGGTGTTAGGTGAGGTCACATCCCCTCAATCCCGATCCCAGATGGATGGATAAGGCAAACGCTCAATTTGCGGCTCCCACCGGGCAGAAAATGGGTTTCAATTTGTTTGATGTGCAGCACAACTCAAGTGAGGGCAGGAATTCCTCCTCCCCGCTCTAACCATGGTTTAAATCTGTATTTTGACTGTCAGTTTGTATGGGAATGGTTGCTGTGTACGTGTTTTGTGGAGCACTTTGAACCAGACAGGCAACCATATCTGTAAAACTTGGCTCATGTTTTAATGCAGAAACACAGTGGAATCACAGCAACTAGGAGGTGTGAATACTGAGGGACAAAGTAACTTACTGTTGTGTTAAAATAACCCGCTGTTTTAAAGTTAATGCTTTGTTTAGACATTTATTTCATTTGTTTGGTGAGTGTGGTGGCTTGACTTCAGTAATGAGAAAAACAGTAGAAAAATGTCTTTCTGGAAACAGAAAGAAGGCAAATTTGCATTGTGCATTACTTATTTTTCAGTGGATATTTGGACAGTCTCCCATTCATTCCAGCACACAGCAGCGCTGATTTGGCTTTCATCAATGTTTAAAAGCTGTTGAGAACCCTATTTGAAAAACCTTAAATATTGATAGTTCCTTACCACTTCCATGGAAGGACACTTTTCTAGAGGACAGAAGCAACAAGGAATAGAGCCAAGTGATGAAATATGTCTGTGTATTTCTTGGAAGATGTCTGTGTGGTTCTCAGCTGTCCTGAGAAAGATGAATTGCCAGGTCAGTCATGGCTGTGGAACAGAAATCCGGATGAAAGAAAGATAACTTTGTTGTGTGTTTTTAGATGCAAACTCTGTGGCATTCCAGTTCTTAAGCACAGCAGGTTATTTTTCTACGAGGACACGTAGTGTTAGGTCAGGTTTTAGGAAGAAATCCTTCCCTGTGAGGGTGGTGAGGCCCTGGCACAGGTTGCCCAGAGGAGTTGTGGCTGTCCCATCCCTGGCACTGTCCAAGGCCAGGTTGGACGAGGCTTTGAGCAACCTGGGCTAGTAGGAGGTGTCCCTGCCCATGGCAGGGGGATTGGAAAGAGATTATCTGCAAGGTTCCTTCTAACCCAAACCACTCTGTGCTTTTTAATGGAAAGCTATAACACATGGTCAGAGGAATCTGCTTATTAGGATTTTGTGTTTGTCCTTTATACACTGAGGAGGGAATAAATAGGGAACGCTTATATGTATGAGGCGATATGTATTATTTAATGTCATTTTATAATCATAAAAATAATTTGTTCAGTTTTTGATATTTTTACTATATTTATGATACAAGTAAATAGATGCACAGTTTAACTCTTTGCTGTTCCAGCTTGTTTTAATGACTCAGTGGTAAACCATAGACAACTTTTTCATCCCCCTTTGCTTGGCTCTATTGTTCCTGTCTTATCAGGGTGGGCCAGATGGAAGCTGAGGGTTCAGCTCAAGGTAAGCAGCAGAAACTCCTGTAGGGGTGGGTCGATAAAATCCCAGCTGATTATCTGTGGCACTGCTGAGTAGACACTGAGCACTTGCCACACATGACATTTACAGGGGGTTGGATAATAAGCACTGAAGCCACTGACAGAATATAGGTGTCCCCATTTTAAGAATGACAATATTTGCAATTAGCTCAGCTGGAATAGCTGAGTATTTTAATGCCTTTAACTGCTGGGATGCAACAAATACAGTGTTTGCTTCTAGAACAGGCGAGGTGGAGAGGGGTCTCTGGAGATCATCCAGTCCAATCCCTATCTCGGATCAGGGTCAGCCAGGACAGGTTGCTTGGGGCCATGACCAGTCATGTTTTGAGGATATCTAAGGATTGGAAATTCATAGTCTAGCTAGGTAATCCATTCCTTTACTTTTAAAGTGATTTTTTTTAAGTTTAAATAGAATTTCTTGCATTTCAGTTGGTACATATTGTCTCCATGGGGCACCACTGAGAAAAGCCTGTCTCAGCTTCTTTACTGTCTCCCATTTGTATTTGACACATTGATAAGATTCTCCTGAGCCTTAGGTTTCCAAACTGTGGAATGTGGAAGTGTTCTGACTTGCTGACAGTGTTTTATTTTATTTTTTTTTTTACTTTTATGAAAAAGTATAGGCAGGATGGGTGCAGAGTCTGAAGTAAAGTCAGAGTGTAGAAAGAAGTTCTAGTTGGACTAGAAGATAAGGTTCTAAGTGTTGTTGTTTGTTGCAGTGGTGGGAATTAACACATCTTACTGGATCTGCTGCTGTTAAATTCAGTGGGAATAGAGCTAGCCCTGTAGGATTACATTTTTTAATAGTGGAAGTAACTGGGAATGATATCAAAAGGAACGACTCTGGGAAAGCCTGAGACCGACAGACTTGACCGACAGACTTGACCGACAGACTTGACCGACAGACTTGACCGACAGACTTGACCGACAGACTTGACCGACAGACTTGACCGACAGACTTGACCGACAGACTTGACCGACAGACTTGACCGACAGACTTGACCGACAGACTTGACCGACAGACTTGACCGACAGACTTGACCGACAGACTTGACCGACAGACTTGACCGACAGTGTAGGCTCATGACATCTGCCAGCAGCTGCAGCAGGGACATTCTCCTTTGGCTTGGGTTCCTGTGCCTACGTGAATAAATTTGGGAGTGAGGGTCTTGGGGCCGGAAAACACCCAAGCAAAACTCAGTATGAAGCCCTTCTGACTGTCCACACTTAAAGTGATTCCTCTAATACTGCAGGAAACTTGTGGGAATGCTTGTGGAGAGGATGGGCCAGCATGTTGCTGAAGAGCTTTCAGGGAGCTGCCTTCATACTTCTGTGTCATTTATTTTCAGCTCTGTAAAGAAAGTTTAAGCTGGGGTGGAGTCCCCTGGAATCAAAGCTGTCTGAAGGGAGGTGATTGTCCACTTGTTAACCTGTTTGTTACACTGGAATGTCCTTCAGATGTTGGGGGGATTAAGGCACTTGAGCTAAGCACCTGGGTTTAGGTGTAATGAATACAGCCTGGAAACAACACAACCAAGAGGATATATCTGTGGGAATTCCACACACACTGATCTACCTGGTCACCTGAGCCCTCATTCATGGGACTTGCTCATAATGAATTACCAGCCATTGATCCTGTTTGGTGGGTTGATAGATATGGTTTGGAG
Organism: Chiroxiphia lanceolata; assembly: GCF_009829145.1. NCBI lineage: Eukaryota > Metazoa > Chordata > Aves > Passeriformes > Pipridae > Chiroxiphia > Chiroxiphia lanceolata. The sequence continues at coordinate 73,427,310 of NC_045640.1, read as the reverse complement.
ATCTTATCCCCCTTTTATAAACTTCTGAGGGCTGATCAGGAATGTGACTGCAGCTGTGTTTCAAGTGAGTCCAAAATCACTCCTGTGCAATTCCCCATATCTGAAGTTTACGTCTACATATATTTTCAGCTAATAAATTTTGTGAGGGGAATGCATTACACATCCTACAGTATTTTTTTACTCACCACTTTAAGTGGTGAGGAATGCCTTCAGCAGTTCTGAACGTTTAGGACTGATTGGGGTGTTTGGGCACTTCTGAGACAGCTTGTGTGGTTATTAGGCCTGATTTTGTGCTGTTGTTAGACCTGTAGGCAGTTGACACCAGCTGTGATTCCCTGTGAGATTGGGTTAGGTTTGTTAGGTGTCACGCTGGATTTCTGGGATGGTGGCAAACGTTACTGAGCCAAGAGCACTTGTTTTCTTTGACTGCACCCAAGTCTGTATTGCCAAAGGTGAACGCTCAGGATGTGGGGACAGGAGCTAAGAGCAGTTGAGGTTAATAGGGTTGTCATCCTTCAAAAAATTTGTGATGGTTTTGTAGTTGAAATACTTATCACAATAGGTTTTTCTAGTATTTTTGTTGTGGGCAGCGTTGCATCATACCTTGAATTCCCAGAGAGTGGTGTGACAGTGCAACTCTTGTGTGCTGACAGAAATGAGGGAAAGATCAGGTGAGAAGTGTGCAGCTTCAGGATGGAAATGGAAAATCCTCAAACTGTGCCTTTCTGTGTCACTCCTCCCTCACACCTTCCAGCCCTGCCTGCCTCCCTGGGTGCTGCCCTTTTGCTGCTCACGGTGACTCCCAGAGAATCCTTCCTTTCACCAGGCATCAGGCCTTCTTCCATCATTAAAGTCTCTTGGGAAAATCCACTCATTTCCTGGCTATCATGGTTGTCTCCTGCAATCCTATGTCCTTACTCTTTTCCAGCTTGAAGACCAGAGTAAATACAGAGTTAAAAATATAGTAGCAGGTCCCATCTCTTTTAGGGACAGAGGGAGAAGTGCTGGATTTGGCTTAGTGACACATTGTGCTCTTCATCCCCTTTACACCACTGCCTCATCACCTCTGGGTTTTCAGAACCATCACATGTGATTTGTAGTTTTCAGAACCATCTTGTGTGATTGAAGTTTTGTTCATATTCACTTTCAGATATATCAGTGATTTTGTTTCTTTAATTGTGCAAGAAGCCTTGTGAGAAAAAAAACACAGTACATCATCACCACGTACTAGAACAATCTGCCTTTATCCAAGGATGAGTTACTAGGAATAAACAAATATCAGATAAAGACTTAGTAAAAGGCTTAGTTTTCTATGAGAAAGGGATGGAGAGGGGGAAGAATTTGTGGAAAATTGAACTAAAATGAGAAATGGGAGATGACCTCTCTCTTTAAAACCAGCATCTGTGTGCAGAGCAGTCTTGTTTGTAAATTAAAAGAATGGTCACATCTCTCCAGGTTCCACAAATGCATTCCATGGATGTCTGATGCTGATAACAAATGACTGTTGTATGTCTTCCCCAAAATCCTCGCTGTGACTGTGATTGCAGCTCTAATTATGGCATAACAGATGCAGTGTTGTATAGCACCCGCCTTCTCCGAGATCTGTAGCTCCCCTTGCTTTTGCATGAGTTATTTCTCATTTTAGTCTAGAATTTACTACTGCTTGCAGTAACAAAGAAGCCACTCTAAAGTAAGGACAGAAAAAAAAAGGATTTCAGATTGTTACACTGCTCACATTGTTGTTGTGCTGCAGATGTTCGTTGTGTTCGCAGCCAGGGCGATTGTGGGAGAGCGAATTCATGCCTCATTGGGTCCTTTCCACTTTCTCCAGCCTCTCCTCTGCTGAGTAAGCAGTTAAAGGGAGTTTTTTCTTTTGTTCCCCTGCCTTCGCTGCTGTTTGAGAAGGAGGGCAAGTTACTTGGCTGTTTTGTTCAGTTGTAAGTGGAAGGGTATAATGTTTTTTCTTTCTCTTGAGTATTCACCAGAAGAAACATCAGAGTGCATTTGCAATTCTCACATGCATTTACATGTGAATGTTGCTGTGTTGTTCTTCCAAACCAAGGAGGAGGTGATTTATTTTAGTAGTACAAACTAACGCCTTGTGCTGTGTCAATCACGCTGCCATTGTCTGCTCTAGTGCTGACGCTGAATCATCTCTGCGATGTTACAGTTGTGGCCAAACACCTCGTTCCCGTGTGTGGGTTCGGGGACAGGGAGGAGGGGTGAGCTGCACCTCATGCCACAGGGATGTCTCATCCCTGGGAGTGTTCAAGGCCAGGTTGGACGGGCCTTGGAGCAACCTGGGATAGTGACAGGTGTTCCTGCCTATGGCGGGAGGTTGCAATGAGATGATCTTTCGGGTCTCTTACAACCCAAATTATTCTGTGATCCTGTGATGTGGGATGCCCGGGAAGCATAGGGTGTTCATTCCCTGAGCACATCCAGGCACGGAGGAGCGTTGGTGACTTTTTAGGGGCTCTTTAGTTTTTGAGGAAGGAGGACACAACCCAATACTTTGTTCTCAGTCTCTTTCCTCCACGACTCTTTGTTTCTTGGTTCCGCTATTCAAAGAAAGCAAAATGATAACCTTTGGCCAGGGACAGTCTTAACACCGTCCCTGCAATTTTTGTCTGGCTAATGAAGTAGAAGTGCACGCTCTGCGTTTTCCCCTGCGACTTTCGCCTTCGAGAGCTCGTTTTGGGTGGAGAGAAAAACAACCGGTGAGGCACCGGTAGCCCGGAGGGGCTGTGGCTACCCCACCGCTGCGAGCATCCACGCTCCAGGGGCTCGGAGCAACCTGTTCTCCAGCGGCAGCAGGTGCGGGGGGGGGGCTCGGAGCCGGGAGATGAGCTCCGAGGAGGGTGTTTTCCCACCCCGCCCGTGGGTGATTCCGGCAGCGCGGGGTGTGTGCCGTCCCCGCCCCGCCGCCGCCGCCGCCGCCACGGCAACGCGGCCGCTGTGCCCGCCCCCGGGCCGGCCCCGGCGGTGCCACCCTGGGCTGGGGCTGGGCGCCGAGCCTGCATGGCACGGCAGTGCCGCTCGCCAGCAGCAGCATGAACGAGGAGGCGGCCCAGAAGAGCGACGGCGGCGAGAAGTGCAACGGGGGGGGCAGCCAGCGCAGGAAGAGACCCAAGAAGGTGGGAGCCGGGACTGGGAGCGGGGGTCAGGGAGGGGGGAGCGCGGAGCTCCTGCCCTGCCGATGCTCCGCGGGGAGAGAGGGGCTCTCCCCCCGTGTTGGGTCTCCGTGTGGAACCCACAGCGCTGCGATAGCCGAGCCGGAGGGGGTGGTTCCTGCGTTTCTCGTTCCGTGGAAGTTGGCGTGGTTCGGCAGGGGATGCTGCTCGGCGCTGCCCCGGAGGGAGCGGGCGGTTTGTGTTGATAGAAGTGGGGTCTTGGCTCGTGTGCTGCCATCCCTTTTCCTTCAGGCGGGTTTATAGACCTTCGGTTTATTTTTGCCGGAGGTGTTTCTTAGGTCGTGCCGTAAACGGTCCTAGAGAGATACATCGCTGGCTGTTGTGCCATCCGCGGTAATGCAGTGATGTTAGCGACAAGTAACGGGGTAAAAATGTGAATTGTCCAGCCACACCCAGTTCCCGGGGCACGTTCCCCGTGTGTCCAGTCTCTCTGTCACAAATGGTTGATTTGCAAGGTGCAGCGTGCAGTTGCCCGCTGCTTCAACCCCCTACTTGAGGTAATCTCTTTTTAATGGATTTAATTGCAGGCGGCTGTTTATTTCTGTTTGGGCTTTCTCTCCCCCTTAGGAGGAAAGATGTCTGTGGTGCTGCATAATTATGACATAAACGGGTTTACATTTAGTCCCCCCCTCCCCTTCTTTTATGTCAATTGGTGTAACGTGGGTTACCCCACTGAAATTTGGGGGGGCTGCTTGCGGGGTGAAGAAGAATTTAATCCGTACGAAGTATATTTACTGATGAATTCTTCAGTCCCTCATTTTGCATAGAATTTGCATTTTAACCAACGCTGCAGACAAGCAAGACAAATTGCTACAAATTGAAATAACACCCAGACACGTATTCAGGGACTTGTGCAAAGGCTTTGACCTGGAGAGGAAAAGCTCCTTTGCAATAAGGTAATGCTGTCAGGCCCTTTTTTATTACAGAGGGAAGGTTCTGTACCTACAACCGTAAAGGCATGAGAGAATCCAGTCTAAGCGAGAATTTGAACAAAAACATCCTCACCCCACCCCATTGTGCTTGGAATATTGCCTGGATCTCCACACAGTGGGGGACTTTATATAGCATCTTGGCCTTATATTTAAGCAGAACCGAGTAGGAGAGGGGATATCTGCTTGGTCTCACCTCTGGGTTTGAAAGGTTCATTTGTGTGGGTATGGAAGTCTGTATGAGGGAGCAAAAATCAAATGATTAAGTGCATACCCGATGTTTTAATTTGACTTTTAGATAACCTGGGAACAGTATCATACTAGGAGAGATGTTTTGAAGATCCAAGGAATCAAAGTGGGTGTTTTTATCACTTTTTTTTTTGTAATCAATGTATTTGTGGTTTTGTGTTTTCCCGTTCTTTTGCAAGTCAAGTGGCCCAGAGTCTTTCAAGGTTGAAACAATTGCCAAATGAATGCTTGGAAAGCATCTCTTACTTCTTGAGTCTCCATATTCAGAGTCTTTACAACAGCTGATCCATTTTTATTTTTCAAAAGCATAATAAATGGGCATCTTCTTAAAGTTATCTTTTGCAACCAGGAAATATTAATTAGGCATTTTGAACTGACAGATAATAGGCAAAAATTGTTAAACCCTGAGTTTGGATGCAATAGATGTTGGTGGCTCAGTTCTGGTATTAGAGAAACCCTCATAAGTCTTTACCCTTAGTGACTTACTGAAGAACTACAGCTCCAAGCTTTAATATTACTTTTAAAATTCTACGAATTAATTTCTGAAAACCTCAAAATAGATAATTTTCTTGATGGGAAAGACACACCTTGGAATAGCCAAGAGTACAAGAATTCCAAATTGAATTCCTCTGTGTTTTGACTAGGTAGGCACAATTTATTTTGGGAACAGAGACAAAAGTGCCATGTGCAAGAGCTCCAAAATCCCAAGTAATGTAGCCTGTTTTCAGGTCCTGAACTACTTTTGCTGTAGAAGCTGCATTGCACCAGCCAACATGCCCTCTATCTGTTCTGCGGAAGTTGATCCCTTTTGTGTGGATAATTAAATATTAATTGAGCTGGATGAGTTTGATCTATGTATTGGGAGAGGCAGAGTACAGCTTAGCTTGGATACAAAGTTCAGCTGGATCTTCTGTGTTCCAGGAGGGTGTTCTAGCTGGGAAGCCACATAGGCTTTTCTCTTAATTTTCAGCAGGACCCCATTTTTTTTAATGCATGCACACTTTAGGATAAGGAGGCTTCAGTTTTGTCCTAATACAGGAAAGGAAAACTGGATTTTTCATAAAATAGAGAAAATTACTACCTACAAAAAGCCAAATTTAATCCTCATGGTGATGGTTCTGGCTCTGTGCATTCCCGTGAGTCAGTGGTTTGTGAATGCAGTGGTAGGGTTGCATCCAGTTTGCCAGTGGTACTTCTCCTCCATGTGATAAGTGGGATATGACAGAATGTGTGTTCCTGGGAGAAAAATCTGGGTTCATCTAATTCTAGAATTGGAGTGCATTGGGATGCAGAAAAGAACAGGACAGAGTCATTCTGCTACTGGTGTAACTTCGTGGAAACCTGCTGAGAGCAGCACTTGGAGTTGGTCCTCTCATCTTGGTAGCCAGCACTGGTGTTGAAGGAATAGTACAGCAAGCAATCATAAATTTATAATATACTGTTTTTTTGATGTCTCCTTCTGTCCTTTACCAAGTACATATTGTGATGGGTCCAAGTACTAAATTCCTAGAATTCCTTTCAAGGATGGTTTTTTCTTTCTTGAGTGTTTGAGATGAAAACCAACTACTGTTGTTCACCGTGTAGAAAATGAAGCCTGTTCCCATATCTAGTATTAAAAGCCCTGATGGCAAAGGGCTTTCCAGAAGCTACAGGTTCTTCCTAAACTTACAGGTTCTTCGTAAACCTCACACCGCTGGTGATTTAGTGCAAAAATAATCCATTTTACCTTATAGCAGAATTCCAGTCTTGGTATTGCTCATCTTTTTCAGAGAAATTAAAAGCTTGGAGTCAGGCTCATGCTTGAAAAGACTTAGAGGAAGTTGTAATGTTGATTTAAAGAAAGAGAAATGAGACTTCTTTTCCTAACCTAAGCATAATCTTCTCCTTTAAATAAAATTGGGTACATTAGGTGAGGTACTTCCAGTGGAAGTTGTATGCTTGCTAATGGAATCATTGGAGTGTACAAGCAAATGCTTTTAATTAGTTTTGATTACTTATGATGGTTTATTCTGTGCATAAGGTAATGGAGACCTGTTTTGGAGTATGAGCATAATGTTGTTCAAGAACAAGAATCTAAATATACACAAAACATGTGGAGAGGGATTGCTGGAAGGGAGAGCAAAATGCAGAGGAGCTTGGCTTTAGTGTCCTCAAGCAAAAGGCTGTCAGAGGGGAAGAGGAAATGATCCTCTTCTGCAGCCTTCTAATGGGTTTAATCAGATAAAGAGCCAAGAGAAACTGAATTATGAATGAGATGTGATTTTTCTAACCTATCACTGGTCTGGATTCAAGCCCTTTGAGGAGGTCCCTCTTGCTCCTGTATTTCTGTGCTTTCACCAACATCATCTGTGGTACTCTGATAATCTCAAACAACAGTTTAGTTGATGGCAACTGTGGCTATTTAAGTATTTTAAAGCAGTGTTCGTCTCTTCCAAAATCAGTGTGAGGACTGGTGTGACAGCAGTCCCAGTCTGCTGGGTGATGTGTCCCTAAATTGCCATCATTCCAAGCTGGCCAAGCCCCACTTTGCCTTCTCTAGTTGCTGCTCTTTCCCTGGCTCTGCTGTTATTACCCGTGACAGACAAGTAGCTGTGGCCACCCTGCTCTTGGCTGTGCTGTTGGATGATCCAACCAGGATGAAATCAGTGTCTGCTGCCTCTCCTGAGAGAGATCATGTCCTCTGGTTTCAGAAGAAAGGTTTTCCTTTGGTTGATATGCAGTAAATTGAACAGGCAGAAAGAGGTAATGAGGAAAAAACACAGGCTTTCCTTTCTTTCAGCAGTAGGATATCTAAAAGCCTTTATCACAAAGGAAAAGTGGTAATTACAAGTTAACCCAGCTCGCTGGTGTTCAATATTGGTAATTTTACTGGTAGAGCAGCTTCTGCAAGGTCTTACTCTTTCAGCTGAACCAGTGGGAGAGAGCTGGAACTGCCTTGCTTTCAGCAGAGCTAATCCAATTTACACTAAAGTAAACAGGCAGAGAAATGGTACTAGAATTTGCTCTGGAAAGAAGAGAAGAGATGGGGAAAAAGAGGAACTTAAAAGTTTTTAAGTTGTGGAGGTGAGAGGCAGGTTTGTTAAGATTGTTAAGGGTCAGACCAGTCGTGTTCCTCAATGTCTTGCCCTGTGCTTCAACACGGTTTGTGCTGTCCTCAATCTGATGCAACTCCACTGATGTTCTTGCGTTACTCAGATCAGGATTTGCTTGTTCCCTTTGCCTTTTCTTCCTAGCACGGGGCTTCCAGCACATTTTGTCCCAGCTGTAAAACTAACGTTGTAGCTGCAACTGCTCTGATGTATTTAGCTTTAGTTGCTGTGTGTGTGACGGTAACAAACCAAAAATGGTGTGTGTTTATCTCACTGTGGGATAGAACATCTCACTCTGTGTCCCAAGTTGCTGCAGAGCAACCATTGCATCAGCAGCCCCTTGGTGATCGACACTCTGGGGAAGTAATTTCCATTCCCTTACAGCAGTAAGACAGGGAAAAAAATAATGATGGGTGACAGAGCTGAACGTGTGGAGTGGAGCGTTTTGTGTTGCTGTCGTGTTTTCTGGCAATGTAAAGTGCGTAAGATGGAGAGGGCACACGGTCTCAACCACACAACTGAGCCTGGCTTTTCTAGGTCTTCATATTCTAGTGGAACAGGGTCATTTCAAGTACTGTTGTACTCTGGGATGAGCAATGAACAAGTCTTAGAGCTGACACAGCTACCTAGAAGGTTATGTTTCTTCGTTGCGGGCTTTAACCTTAACGTGTACGTTGCTTTTAAAAACGTCGGGGTTTTCTTAACAGAGCAACAGGAATCTGCAAAGGGGTGGAGTGGTTTGAGTGTCTTAGCAGATTTGTGGCACTGCTGTATTTCCCAGGTGAAATGCTGTGAAGAGAGCAAGGAGGCAGTGATCTGGATCCGAGCAGTGACTGTTCTTACAGAGCAGTGTGGCGTGTTGATCCAACATCCACCTGCCCCGTGTCCCAGGCTCCTGGTTTACCCTTCTCAGCTCTTGCTCATTTTCACCAATGTTTGGCAAACATCAACTGAGTCAGAGAAGCAAGTTGTCCCTTGTTCCCCAGCCAGCTTCCCCTTCTCCCTGCAGGATGTCTGAGGCTGTCAGGGATGGCACATATTGTCTCGCCTTCGCACATCTCCCAGCCTTGTCACGCCTTCCTGCGGTGACAGAGCCTGAGCTGGGCTCAAAGCCACCTGTCCTGGCTCTCTGGGGACATTGGGGCCATGCTGGAGGCAGCCACGTGCTCTGTCCCTGCCTCCCCTCCCCTCCTGGCCTCTGCCTCTCCCCATCAGAGATCCCGTGGTTTTGTGGCTCTGTGTCCCTGTCTCCACTGGGCATCTTGTGTTGATGCATCAGATGACATTTCTGGCTAGGGAGGTTTTTTCACTCTCCAAATTGAGACTGACATATGCAGCACGTAGATATTTAGGTTAGACACTGGGAGCCCTGGAGCTCTGAAATGCGAGGAACAGAGGGAGGCCAAAAAAATAATAAGATGGCTGGGGGCCCTTCCATCCTCATTTATTTGCAGGAATTAATTATTTCGAAATCTTTCCTAGCTGATTAAGTAGGCTGCTTTTGTCTTGGTGACAGAAATTGCTGAGCTGAAAGTTTGAACTTACTGTTATTATTCCTACACTGTGTAGGAATAATGAACTATTTCCTCAGTGCATTTTCAGTAGAAATGTGCCGTACTGTTGGTCTTTCAGTGGGATCCTTGTAATTTTGCATTTTCTCATTTATTTCCACTTGATTTCATTGTTCTCTGGCACCAAATACAGGAGAGAGAAATATTTAAAAGGTGTAGATGAAGATGGACCAATGTTTAAGGCTCCCTCAGAGTAGTTTCTAAGGTTGCACGAGAAAGGCAGTGAATTGCTTCAGGTCACTTTCTGGTAAAAAATTCATGGTTGAAAAGACACGTAATTGATTTTCAAATTACCTTTCTCTCTTTCAAATGTGATTTTGGAGGATGGAAATGTAGTATTATATCTTTTACCTTTTAACCAAAAAGGCAGTGTATCCTTTAGGGCATGGCAAAATCAAACCTGTGGGCCTGGATCGGTCTCCTCCAAACCTTCTTGAAATAGAAACGTTCCTTGAGCACACGGCAATTTAAGGAGTAAAGGTAGACACCAACTCAGGTTATCTCACCTCTTCTGTGGTTCCTTCCAGCTGGCTGCACTTGTGTTACCAGCAGGTACACAATTTGTAACCTACTTCTGTTTTGTCTCTCTTTAGCTCACACACACACACATGGATTTAGTCCGTGAATGAAGCGCTCCCTGGAGAATAGGATCAGCTCCTAAGGAAAGGAGAGAGCAAACAGCAGTAATTGCAGTTGGAAGTGATTTTTTTAGGTTAAACAGCACAGAGGGTTCTGCCACAGGCTGAACAGTTCAGAAGGGATTGGTTGTTTTTTATTTGTTTCATCCAGTCTTGGCTGCCATGTGTTTGTATTACGCTCTAGCACTGGATGTGAGCAAACAGAGGGTATGGATTTCAGTTGGCACCAGGAATGCACAGATTCCTGCAACAATTTAGCTACATGATGATCAATTAAATCTGCTGGTTGTTCCACTCCTGGGGTTCCTTTGCACAAGGCAGGGTTTGAAGTGTGTGTTGGTGCAGTTGAGGCAATGAAGAAAGTGGGTGCTGGTTTAGAAGTATATAAAGAAAAGTGGAAACTGCTGTTCATAATTTCCACCCTTTTATAAAATATACAATTTTGAACCTTATCTCTTACTGTACTAGAAATGGTGCTGTTTTCCTGTGACCAAAATGCTCTTTGTAAGACATTTTAAATATCTAATACATCTGGCAGCTTTCAGTCTCAGAGAGCAGATGTCAACATGTAAATGTCAAGAAACAGTGGCAGTTATTCATGGTGCAAACCCTTAGCAATCTTATCTGACCGTCCTGGTGGATACACTGGCATGATCTAATCAAAAAATGAATGAATAGGCATAAACACCAGGAGGAGCAGGCTCTTGGCTGTGTGTGTGTGTGCCCTCGGGGGTGTGGTGGTGTGCTGCATCCTGTGGTTTTTCCAGAGCATGGCAGCAGAGCACGGTCAGTGCTGGATGGGAGCGTGGGTTTGGTTCAGCCGGCGGGGAACTGGGCTCTCGTTGCCCTGTCCCTCTGACAGAGCAGAGCGGGGTGAACATCAGGAAGCAGAAGCGCTGGAATGGGCACAGATTTTCCAATCAATCAGTGATTCATGCTCATTAGCTTTGAAGCACTGAAGAAAGGCGCTTTATGAGCTGGCATTTCCACTTGTGCTTTAGCTGCTTTGCTCGCGCCGAGGGCGGAACGGTGACTGCAGCATTCCCGAAAATGAGGGGGAGAGAAGCCTTGTCTAAAGGTCACTGCCCTGCCCCAAGCCCCCTTGCTCCAGTTGGAGATGCTTCCATCGTCCCCCTCAACCCTCTGAACTGCTGATGGCCTCTTGTTTGGTGTGAAATCCCAGTTAAACAGGTCGAGTGTAGAGCTAAGCTACCATTTTCTTTGGTGCACTTCAGAGTTGGGGAGGCGAGGTGCAAATATCGCCTCCTGTACCTTGAGGCAAGCCCAGCTTTTGTTGTGCATTTATCTTTAATTAACCTCTTCTAACGGTGCAGAAGGTGTTTTCCAAGGAAACCATGGCCTTTGCAGAGCTTGCAGTCTCCATAATTGTGTTGGGGGGTGTAAGCGTGAGGGCTCGTGGTTAATTATACGTGAGGCCGTGTATTTGTACACACCTCTCTCCCCCCTGCTCGTCAGCAGAACTGCTTTTTTCACAGCCACATCACCAACAGAAGCAGCAGGCGATGGCTTTCAGTTGGAAAACAGCTGCCAGGATCTCATTATGCACTAATGTACACTTTAAGATTCCAGATTGCTCCTTTGCAGAGGGAGCTTAGGAGTGTGGCCCATTGGAAATGTGGCTGACAGCAATTAGGGTAGTGATGTACAACGAGCCTTTCTTAGAAATCATTGTTATAAACCAGTTGTTACCTCTGAACAGAAATAATACAACCTGGCTTGTACCTATGCAGCAGTTCTGTGAATGGTATCCCAATTTTTTAAGTGAATGAGCAAAAAAATGGTGCTGGAAATCTCTTCTGCACAATGTGGCTTCACCCAAATGGAAATCAAATACATTTAATTGAAAAAAACCCAACCCAATGGCCGAATGAAAGCAGTAAATACAATTAATGGGGAGCCACCTTTTTGAGTGATACAATCAAAGTGACAAAGATGTGGTTACAAACCAGCTGAGCGTGAGTTGGAGTCAGGCAAGCTCCATGTGTTGGGTCAGTGAGACCAGGGTCAGTGGATCATTCACGAGGAGAAATGACATTTGAACTTGGACCTCTGTGTATTTTCTCCCCTCTGCCCTCTTGGGAGGATGAATGTGATAAGTTCTATTTTTTTTTCTTTCCCCTGAAAGAGGGAACAAATGGTTAACCTTTTGCTGGAACTTGCTGAGAAAAACGTAGTTTAACTGCCCCAAAGAGAAGCTCTGTTTAATACCAGAAGGAAACCAAATACCTCAGGTTCCAGTCTGAAAAGTCTCCAGAGTCTGTAACATAGATGTGGCATTTGTAGTTGTGTTCGGAAATAAGTTCTGGCACTGATGGGGTTTGGATCTCTCTACTGTCCTTCCTGGGAACCAGAGTAAGAATCCCATTTGGGTTTGAACTCCCCTCTTCCTCCCTGTAGAGGAGACAGGATGGGAAGGGATGGACATGAGCAGCTGGGAGAGAAGGTGAGGCTGGTTCTTTGTGTGACAGTGTTTTGGTGCTTGACTAGAACATCAGAGAGGTGTTTTTCACTACCGTGTGCTTACAAAAACCCTTTATTGGAAAAGCATGAAGAGCAGGTAATTCTTTGGTTCTTTTTTTTTTTCTACCTCAAAAACACCAATGAAATGAGAGTGTGATTTGTGTTGCTTGTAATGCTTGGTTTGACCAGCTGAGATTAAGCTGCTATTCCAACACACTCGTTTTCTCAAACAGCATTTTCCATCATTGCAGCTAATGTGCTTCATAGGAATAATTGGGATCACTGCAGCCAGTTCCTTTGCAGGGGTTTGCCTGGGGCAACCTCAGGTGCAAGTGCCAAAACAAGGCTGAGAATCTAGTGATCCTCAGCTCTCCTGCCTCCCCCTCACTGCTGGGGACCAGCTTCAAGGGCCCTTATTTCCCACACACCCTCTCTTTAAAATCCCTCTTGCTCTCCATGCCCTCTACTTTTCCCTTCTGAGCCCAAAGTCTTTTCTCAGAGGTTGCACAAAGTGTCCAGGGACTCGTTCAGGTTGGATGTGCCGAGGGAAGCAGACCCTTAGCCATGCTGAAACAAAACCCACAACTCATTTTTAGAGCCTGAGTCAAAGCTTGCTGAAGTTTATGGAAGGATTTTCATTGACTTTGGTAATTTTTACTCCCTTTTAGTGGCTTTGAGATCCATCCCACCAGGAATGAGTTGAATATTTCCTTGTTTACCTTTGACATTTATGGCGTGTAGCTACACGAATAGCTGAATTAGGACTGCTTTTTGATATATTTAGAGCTTGGATTGATAAATTCTGGGACCAGGTATTTAATCCTTCTCTGGAAAATTTTTCTTTGTTACTTAATAAAATTATTGGATGGTTTTATTGCAGTAGTAATGAGAACCATTAGTATATATTGATGTTTGTGGAAAGCACGATACCATCAGTCCATTTCCCAGCTTGTGCCATAAAATTCAGCAGATACCTGTGGAAACATGCAGTTAGTTCTTCCTGAAGCATGTCAATTGACCTTTAAAATATAAAAGCAGTGCTTAGCTGTGACCTACTGTGTCTCAGCAGTAAGGATTGAGTAAGTCCATCACACGTTGCCTTGAGGTGATGAAATGTGTAGGTAGATTATTTATTCCAGGTGACATTACAACAGTTTCTTCCGGGGAGAGTTACTTTCACTGCTTTTTTAAAATAAATTATTTATTTTTGATTCATTTTTGCAACCCTCAGAGTTCTCTTCCACTCGTTTCCTCCAAGCCTCCCAGTGCTGCTGGAAATCAAGGTGAGTTTTTGGCAAATCGGGCTGCGCGGTCGTTTCCAAAATATAAAGCGAGGTTCCTATTTATTGTGTGTGAATTTGAACACCCTGTCACATCAGGCAAAACCCCCAACCCCAGGGAAGGTTTGGTTTGAGGGGTTCCAAGTGGTCAGGAGGTGACTTCCCCAGAGCTGTCACACTGTTCTGCATTGCTGGAAGCTCCATCAGAGTCTGTGGTGTACAGACAGTACATCTTAGGATGATGTAAGACGTGGCACATCAGTGCAGTCACTGCTCCAAGGACAGCGGGGAGGGCACATTAATTGTGAGACGTGTTTGGAACATCGTCACTTGTGACACAGACTTCAGCTCAGGAAAGATGATGAGCTTCTCTCATTGCAGGGGGATAATGGGGATTGGGTGGTTGTGCTCACAGAGAAGATGACTTCAGTTTTCCTGACTCTGACGTGGTTGTGGTGTTTGCAGTTTTGACCTCCTGTTGGCTGTGGTCGAGAGCAGTGGGAAGGGCAATGTGGGCAGTTATTAGTCCAGAGCTGCCCCAAGGGCTGCACATGCACAGAGAGCTTCTGATGCGGAAGAACTACAGAGAAAACTCCAGGTGTGGAAAGCCCTTTACAAATAACAGCGGGCATTATTTAGGGTTTGTTCTGATTTAGGTAAACTTTGTCTAGCAAAACATTTCAGGACAGAGGCAAAAGAAACAGTTTCTTTACGTTGATCTCATTCAACATCTGTTTGAGTGGACATAAATGTTCAGGTTTGGCCTCCAGCTCTGGGGTTCAAATAGTTGCTGTGAAGGCCTTTGGCCACTCCAGCCATGCAGTGTGTCACTCCATGCAGTGCTCAGTGGCTTTGTTTCTTAGGTCGTTAAATGCCTTCCATGTATCTGTCTGCTCAAATAAAGAACTATTTCTTCGGCTGTTCTAAATGAAGAAACGTTTCTGTAGCCTCTGGCAACTTACTAACTGCAGAGGTTTCACAATTGGGTTGCTGGCACATAATATAATTTCAGCAAAATAAAATGGAGACTCACAGAAGATAAAACTATGGAAAGGTTTTCAGGAAAATAACTTGAAAGCCAAAAAGGAGCAATCTTGGAAAAGAATTGCATTTTAATTCTGAAAAGTACAGTGGGTTTATCAGCAGTTCACAATTCTTTAATGTTGAAAATATGATTTATCACCTCCTTTCCTTCATCTCTGCTCTTGATATTTTTAAAGAATATGCCTAAAATCTCTGTCTCACTGGCCTTGGCTGCCAGCCAAGCATTTAGTTCAGAATTTATTCAAGTTCTTGTCCTTTGCTGGCTGCATTGTCACCCCTGTGCAGGTGCTGGGCTCCCTGAGAGCGAGTGTCACAGTGGGTGGTGACAGCCTGGCCGTGGGCCAGGATTAATGAGCAGCAGCTTCTCCACTCACCTTCCCAGTCTTTAGTAGAAGAAGTGCCATCCTACACCTCATCTGCTCTGAGAGCACCTTCAGAAATCATGGAACTACACAATGGCCTGGGTTTTGAAGGGACCTTAAAGATCAGGCAGTCCCACCCCCTGCCATGGGCAGGGGCACCTCCCACCAGCCCAGGTTGCTCCAAACCCCATCCAACCTGGCCCTGGGCACTTCTAGGGATGGGGCAGCCACACTTACACTGGCACAGGCTACTGAGAGAAAGGCACAATTAGATGATCAATGGAGCATAGAGGAAGATGATGTGGGCAGGGGTCGCTGGCCCCTTGCCCCACCAGCAGGGCAGGCACAGACAGTTGCCATCAGGCAATGAGCAGGCAGTGTTTGGCTGCCAGTCAGACCTCCCCTTACACTGCGTCCTGGCCCTACGTGGTGTAATGTGGAGCTGATCCAATGGGCTGTCAGGAGTGCTGAGCTGAGCGATCCTCATCCTGCCCCCCAGCCTGTGTTGCTCCGCGGGGACGCCCGCTAAGGGATGGGCACCGCCCAGCTGCTGCAATCCTGACAGCCCTGGCCTGTCTGTGTGGGTAGGCACAGCTTAGTGAGGGGAAGCAACTGAGAAAGAAGACTTTAAAAATCCTTTAGTGTCCCTTTAATACTCTTTTATTAGTATCCATAGTATTTTCCCCTTAATTTCCCCATTCACTAACCAATATCTTGTTAATAGTTATCCATAATATTGTGTTAAGATCCCTTTTTGGTATCCCTTTAACTCCCTTTTCACTAGTTAGTATTATATCGTGTTATAAATGCTGTTCATAGTATTTGTTTTTAAGGCCACACAATAAGGTAGTTATTTTGTAGCTTTTTTTAGCTTTTGATTCTCTTTGCTGAGTTTATCATTATATTATTATTATGACTGCAATAAAAGATATTTTGTGTGTTTAAATGTTTGTGGCACTTGTCTTTATTCCAGACGTGTGTCCAAACGAACTGTTACAGCCAGGGCCTCACCACCCTCACGGGGAAGAATTTCTTCCCAGTATCCCATCTAATCCTACTGTCCGTTCCCTTGACTGGCAGCCAAGGCCAGTGAGACAGAGATTTTAGGCATCTTCTTTAAAAATATTAAGAGAAGAGATGAAGGAAAAGGGGTGATAAATCTTATTTTCAAAATTAAGTCTAAAGGACAATGAGCTGCTGATAAACCCACTGTACTTTTTGGAATTAAAAACTGTTCCCCCTTGTCCTGTCACTCCAGGCCCTTGGAAATAGTCTCTCTCCATCTTTCTTGTAGCTCCTTCAGGTCCTGGGTCACCCCAAAGTTTTCTCTTCTCCAGGCTGAACAATCTCAACTCTCTCAGCCTTTCCTCACAGCAGAGCTGCTCCATCCCTCTGATCACCTTGGTGGCCTCTTCTGGTCCGTGTCCTTCCGCTGTTTGTGCCCCCAGAGCTGGATGCAGCATTCCAGGTGGGATCTCACCTGAGTGAGCTCTCTGCTGGTTTCCACACACTGGATGCCACATGTCCATGGATGCATTTTTACCCAGATTATGAATCTTCGTGGCATTTATATAAAGCACAACAGTCGTTGTGAGGAGTCCAGCAGGGAATGAAAGTGTTCTTAGGTTTCAGAGACATCAGTAAATATGAGATGAAAGATGAACATGTGGTTTCTCTCACCTTTTATGCTTACTTTTATGCAGAATAATTTCAATCCTGCTTAATTAAGCCAGGTGGTGGTTTAGTTGATGATCTGCCAAAGAGGGCAAAGAGCATTTGAATTAGTTTGGATGCTGCTTTAAAAAAGTGGAAGGCTATAAAACAGCATGGTATTTTAGTTCTGGTGTTTAATGAGGAGGTGGTTTCAAATGTACCTGATTCTCTCTCAGCTTCACTGTTGTGGGTTTTTTTTATTTTTTTTTTTATTTCTGTATTGCAGCCTGCAAGGTGTTTTTGTTAAGAGTAGCTTGGACATGACACTTTGTGTCATCTACCCTATATTTGCATTTGTGTATTAATTTGAAACCGTATACACGCACACATATATATATTTTCTCATGGTTTACATTTAAAAAAAAAAAGTAGTTGATATTTAAGAACCTTAAGAGAGTTTTCAGAAGGGTTTGTGTCAGTTTGGCTGCATTTATTTCAGTATTATCAGGTCAATGTGTGTGTGTCACCTCAGAAATGTATAGGTGAAGGTGCTGAGAGTATTCAGGGTAACCTGTTAATCACACCCAGTTAAAAGGGTATTACATCACTGAGACTTTGTTAGATCCCAAACTGCAATCTGTTAATTCCCCGTGGTAAATTGACATTTCAGTGATTTTACCACGCCATTTTAGCATGAATAGTGCTGCTTTTCAAGTGAATCTTGGAGGGAAACTCGATTCTCTGACAATGGCCTTCCCAACATGGTATGAAAATGCTGATTTTGGATGTTATTTGAAGACAGGGAGTGGAACCATTGACTTTGGGGAGCTGCAATGGAAGTTGCAAATGAGGAAGACTGAGAAACGTTGAGCAATAATTAACAGCTCTCCTACAACACATGTTAAGTGGGGATGGGGTGTGTGTGGGTTTTTCCTGTAGGTGCACATCTCACATGCCCAGCACGTGGGATGCACCAAGCTCCCCTGGGTGTTGGCAGTGGGATGCCAGTCCTGGCCTTGAGGCTCTTGTGCAATTTAAAAGCATCCTTCATGTTATTATCTGCTCATATTTCCTCAAATAATATTTCTGAAAAGATAAAACAGTGATGGTGACAGTGGCTACTCTTTCTTTCCTGCATCTCCATGAGCTGCCTCATGGGAAGTGTTGGGTCTTGGGGGCTCCTGCCCTCTGCCTGGGGCATTTTAGCTTTAAAGCAGCATCTCTCTCTGTGCAGTTGTTTAATGAGCATTAATGCTATCAGCTCCACAGTTCACTGAGAGAAATTTAAGGCATTTTAATAACATGAACGGAATGAGCGAGAAAGGATTTTCTATAATTTGATTCAAGCATTATTTGACCCTCCTTTTTCAGACTAGGAAGGCCCACTCTCTCAGTAGCCTTTTTAAAATGTTGCTGTTCATAGATTAATGAACCTGTGCTGCTGACTTTGATCCTTAAGGTCCTTTTCAACCTGCTCTGTGTTTGTGACTTTGTTACACCCTCTCTGTGTCAGCAAAAGAGCCAGAGCACATTAACAAAGCAATCATCTATTTCTATGCTGCAGGACAAAAGCCACTTTAGATGGTACCAAAATCCACCTGACAAAAGTGTTAGTTGGTGAATGAGAGGCACCAGCCCCCATTTTTGCAATCCGTGGAACATAGAATTTAAAATGTTCTAACTGGAAATAAAGGAAAAGGGAAAAAAACCCTATAGAACTGTTAAAATTAATTTCATCCTTTGTCTTATCTACGATAACTTCTGGTTTGTATGTTAATTTGCTTGAAACAAGTGTCCAAATCAAAGGCAAATCTTCATGACTAAGATGTACACTGGAATTAGCGTATCTGCAGCGGGCTTGGAATTTTTCCCTCTGATTATTTCCCGGGGAAGGCTTTTTATGCACAACTGGGCAACGCTTTTGAAGAGACAAATGGAGTAAGGAGATATCTGTGTTCTGTATTTGTGTTGGAAATAACAACTAATGCAATTAGTAGCTGACTGCATGAACGCCACCAATTAGAGCTGAAGAATGTTCGAAGTCTGTCAGTGCAGAGCCACGTTTCTGTATCATCTCTGCTGGCAGAAAACCATGAAAACTCCACCGAGATGGGTAGAATTGTTGATTGATGTGGGCTTGCTTTAAACTTTTTTTTTTTGGTCTAATTTTTCCCAGTTGTGATTTTTGAAGCTGAAACCAGCTTTTGGGCAGTGTGACGAGTAGGGCAGAGCTGATTCCAGCCCCTCCTCTTCTGGGTGAGGGACCTCCTCACCTGTGTTTTACATTCCAAGCTCCTGAAATTTTTGCAAATCCAGTGTCTCATCTCCAGTGTTCATGGGTCATAGATACCCAGCAAAGAATGGTTTTCTATATTATATTAGGAAACAGCCTTATTTTTGTACTTTTATCTCCATTGGTTCCATACCAGTTTGCTTATGCAGGTCCATTTGAAAGGCTTATTAGAATAAAACCACCCCAAGCCCTGCAATTTATTTGACGTGATTAGTTCCTAACAAATTCGCTTTGGCTGCTCCTGTGATCATTATTCCCTTTATGTCAGGGCTGCTCCGTTGTTCTGGAAGTCCTCGGGGTGGTTTTGTGAAGGTTATCCAATTTTTCCTGCGATCCAGTCAGCAGGGAGCTGTTTGCAGTCCTGGTTTTGCTGAGCCTTGCAGGTGTCACTGGGGGGCCCAGTGGACACTCAGAGCAGGTCCATGACTGTCACTGTGTACTTGGCATTTCAGAGGGCAGAAGTATTCCTAGGTAGGTCAGCAGAGCCTTGCTCAAAATCCTTACAGTTGGACTGCTTTAACAGGTTTTTCAGGGGTTTTCTGGGCATCAAAATTTTGGCTGACCGTTCAAAAGCTCTTCATTCTTTGCTGTTACCTGTACTTGGTGCAAGAGTCATAGAATCATGGAGTCATTTAGGATGGAAAAGCCCTCTGAGATCATTGAGTGCAACTATTTCCCCAGCATTGCCAAGGCCACCACTTACCCATGTCCCCAAGTGCCAAATCTGCACACCTTTTACATCCTGCCAGGGAGAGGCTGCCCCATCCCTGGGAATGTCCAAGGCTGGGTTGGACAGGGCTTGGAGCAACCTGGGATAGTGGGAGGTGTCCCTGCCCATGGCAGGGGGTGGGACTGGGTGAACATTAAGGTCCCTTGGTTCCAACCCAAACCATTCTGGGATTTTACGGTGACTCCACCATTGCCCTGGGCGGCCTGTGGCAGAGCTTGACTTGTCCTTTCTTTTTTTTCTCCCTCCCTTTTTCTTTAGTTCCAGAACTTTGGTACAAATCACTGATGTGTACAGGTCAGAACATCAGATCGCTGATTTTCAGGTTTTGCTAACACAAAACTCAACCTTTGCTGTATGTTACTGCTTTTGAATTGTGACTGTGTCTTCCACAGCCTGGTTAGCAACCTTTTTGACTGCTACTGGTGTTTGTATCATGTGAATATAGGGAAAAGAGGGAAAAACAAAGGAAATAAAGATTAGTTACAGCTGCTGCTACTGAGCACACCCAGTTTATCAACACAAAGAGACCTTCTCCCTAAGCCTATTGTCACTCAGTCCTCAGCAGTTCCAGGCCCTTGAGATTTTGCCACCCCAGTAACACTGTTAGGGATTATAGTAATTAGCCCAGTCTTTCAGGAAAAGCTATTCAACCTCCTGGAACAGCTTGGCCAGATTTTGGATCTTTGGACCCAAATTTTGCATCATTTGGGTGGTACCAGTGACGATGGGAGAAAATGGCTTAAGGTGGTTTGTCCGAAATGACCAAACGGGTCTGACAGAGGAATGAAATTACAGTGAGAGAAACCATCCTAATTGCCACATTCCTTCTGCTGTAGGAGCACTTCCAAGGACAGATCCTCACCAAGTTGTAGTCAGCATGATTCCTTTGGCTTGTCCAGCAGCTCCACGTCAGGTGATAAGGGAGGGCTGACCTTTGGTGCAGCGTGATTTTAAAATAAAGCAAAAAATACGTCAGTCCAGTGACAGTCGCTCAGGCTGTAACATTTACAAATGTACTACTCTGGAGCTACCTGGAGGTGCATCTTCACCTTGGAATCTTATTTGGAATGTAAGATATATGTATGTAAGTCATATATATATATCAGTATCTTAAATGTGTGATAAACACAAAAAATAACTGCATTTTGCACTTGACATCACGGGATGTCTGGTCACGTTTGCTGGAGCCACAAGCATCACTGTCCACAATGCAAGTTTCTTGCGTGGTAATTCTTTGGAAAAGTGTGGGAACAGTGCTTGGGGCTTATTTATAGACATGCCCTGAGGTAAAACATCAAAGCAGGTAACCTGGAGCAGGTTAATCAACCTGCACATAACTTGGCTGCCACGTTGGGTGCCTGTTTATACCCCAGTGCAGACTGCTGCAGATTACCATCCAAATATAGTGTTAGCTTGGGGAATTTTTTTTTCCCCATCCCCAGGTTCCTCATTAATTTTGAGTCCTGACTGGCAGTGATTGCTGTTGTTGAAAGCGATAGTTTCAGCAGGGTGGAAGGGATTTTTTTGTGCTGTACTCTTTTTTTTTTTTTTTTTTTTCCTCCCCATCTCTAAGCAAAGGAACTTTTTCAGGGGGAAATAGATATTTTTGTGATCTGCTATGATGCCTCATTAAGTGTGTTGTTTTGGCAAGCCATTATCCAGCTGAAAAAGTTTTGACTGGGAATTTTTTATAAGCACAGAGAAGCGTTTGCACTGAAAGTTCCTTAAAACACTCATGAGTTTCTATGGGAAGTGATTTGATGATCTGATTCCTCACGGGATGCAAATCCCCATCCCAAGCACCAAAATCCTCACAGCTGAGATTGCTTTTCTGGCTTCACTTGGAAGTGTCAGACTGGAGGCAGGGGTAGGAAGCCAATTATTTTGGGTTCTGTTTTGAGAAGTGCTTATTTCTGTCTGTGCTTGGATATGGAGTTGTCAGTTTGTAAGGCTCCTGGTGCCTGGGCCAAGCAGCAATAGGTTGTTTACTGTAATGAATTATTAGCATTATTTATGTATGTTTACCCTTGGAATGGGAGAATCAATATGTTTAATTTTTGCTGAATGGAATAAGTGATTTGAGCATAATTCAGAGTAGAAGCTCAGGCAAGTTCTAAAGGTATTTGACTTTCCATTAGAGTAAATTATGCTCATTGCAGTGGAATTGGAGTGGATGACCTTTAAAATCCCTTTCAACCCAAACTGTTCTATGATTTTATGATTTGTGTAGGAGTTTCAAGAGCTGTTGACTACTGAGAAAAGAGCCCAGGACCCAGCAGTGAATTGTGTCCCCAGAGAGGGACGTGTATTTTGAACATCCCACACACACTTCACCTCCATGGGATTGTTAGCTCAGTATCCTGCTACAAAATAATTCCTGTACCATTAGGTTTTTTTATGAATTAACTGAAGTGTTCTCACACCTGTTGCTAGGGATACAATACAAAATTTATGTTGGATGTTGTACTTATAGAGAGTATAAGGTGTATCTAGAACAATTACTTTAAAAGGTATTTTAAGGTTCTGGGTGGTTCTTTGAAAAAGCATAAGGGAAGAAGAATGCACAGAGCCCGAAGATGCAGGCAGTTGGGTTTTAATTATTTATTGTTTATTTCTCAATGGTGCATGTGTATTTCTGAGATTTAAAAAAAAAAATACAAAACTAAATACAAAAGTAAAATAACTTGTGTCCAGTCACAAGGCAGAACTGCACAGAAATCCTGCAGAAATAGAGCCCTGGCCCTGTTGCTAGAGCCTAATTAGCTGTCACAATGCTGGGCCGTGCAGTCTGTCACAGTTGGGGAAAATTGTTGTCACGGGGAAAAGGATTCATTTAATTTTATTTGCCAAATTTTAGTCTTGCTCTTTTTGCCCTGAAGAATTAAGCCATGAGACTCTTAACGCTGAGGTCACCAGAGCTGTGAGTAGGTGTCCTTGCGTTAATATTTAAGGTAAGTAGGCTTAGGTGATGTGTGTGTGTGTGTGTGTGTGTGTGCTAAGAAACATTCACCATCAGCCAACTATTCTGGGCAGATTCTTTATAGCAGGTGAGTGATGTGGCTGTGCTTGACCTGCTGCCTTGGGATTGATTTCTGTGAGCTCCTAATCCCTGTGAAATATGGTTTTCCCCTCACTTCTTGCTGTCTTCCTTCCACCTACTCTCCTGGTACAAAAAATAACGTTCATCAGGACTTCCCCACATGTTCTTGGTGGTTTTTCTCCTTGGCAAAGCATCAGCTTCTCATTTTTCCTTTACGAACACAATTCCTGTCAGCATCAGTAGAAATTACGGAGACGTTCTCCAAAGCCTTCTAAGTCAATGGAAGCCTTTCTTTGACTTGGTTGGATTTTAACTTGTAAGCATGTAAAAGAGATAAGAAATCCCTAATTATAACTTACTAATGCGTTTTAAGACTCTTCTTACCACAGGCTTCTGTAGAAATAGAGTTTAATAGAGCTGGTACAGCTGCAAGAACTCATTTGCTTATGGATTGAGTCCTGGGTCAATTAGAAATAAGCTGACTTATCTATTGTGCTTTATTAGCAGCCCTGTACCCCAACTGTCTTGCTCTTGAGACTTTTGCAGGATTGGGCATTTCAGTCTTCTTTTTTTATTCTGGTCAGTGATTATTTAGCAAGGGCTTTAAGTAAATATATATACAGATGTCTGTGTGTGGGTAGAGAGGCACAGAAACCTCTGTGGGTAAAGAAACAAAATAATTTACTCATTATTTAAGGCAAGAGAATCCAGACAGCAACAAGATTTTAAATCAGTGTATATTTATACAGGAAGTTGTCCAGGAACTGCATGGCTTTTGTCGGGGGGGGGGGGGGGGGAAAGTGTTGTTATTCAGTATCAAAGAAACAATTTGTTTTGTGGTATTTCAGTAGTACAGTTATGTGGAAACTCAGGCTATTTATGAGAAAGTTGGCAAAGCAAAGGGAGAGAAGAAATGTAGCCAGTTTATTGTACTGTGTAGGTGTTACAGTAGCTGCTGGAATGTCGTGAGGACAGAGGGGAAACCTGCTTTCTTCCCCCAGTTTGGAGAGTATGGGATAAAAAGGGTGGTGGAAAGTGGAGGTTTGTGCTAAAAAAAAAGAAGTTAATCTGCGTGGTAGTAGGTGTGTGGAACATTGGCTTTCCATTTTTATCCATGTGCATTAATAGAATCACACATCTGCTGTCAGAGGTTTCTTGCTTTTGTAGATGTGTTTATCTGCTGAAGTTACCAGGGCGGTGGGCAGAACCACAGAGAATGTATCACACTACACGTTTTTTAAAGAATTTCAATATGTTTTACCTGGAGGAAAAATAGAAAATCGGCAGACGAGCCAGAAACACCCTGCAAGTGTCTGCTCCCTCTCCAGCTTCGGGATCACGGTCCCTCCTTGCCTCCTTCCCGTGTTTGTTGCTCATCCCACGCCAGCGTTTGCTGCGAGAGGCACAGTTGCAAAATTTGCCGGAGCGTGGCACGCTGATGGAGCAAAGCGTTCGTCGTGCGGGTCCTCTGAGTCTGGGAATGCTGCAGAGCTCGTTGGCTCATCCCGTGTCAATCCACAGCCTGTGCAGGGATGTTTTCCTGCCCAGCTGCGGCTCCGTTGCCATGGGGACCGGGGCTCTCGGCGGTAACGATCCGATCCTCGCCACCCCGCCGTTAAGGATGCCGTGGGATCAGGGGCGGGGAATGCGCACGGCAGCCGGCACTGGGATCTCTGCTGACCCCATCTGCTGGGATCGACGGCAGCGAGGGAACCTTGTCCTTGGCTCACACGCTCCCGCCTTTTCCCGGTGTGTTTGCACCGCGGCAGCCGCGCTGCGGGTCCCCGGGTGCCCTCCCCGCGACCTGCTGCCGGGAGGAGGGAAGGTGTCAGAATTTAGGAGGGATGAGCCCTAAGCAGCCTTGCTGCCGAGCCTTCTGGTTTTCTGCAGAGCACCGAGTGCCGCCTGGAGGTGGATCCGACAAAAATCTGCTGGGGAGGACAGGACAGGGACTCCCTGGAAGGAGAAGGGGTGTGGGGAAATACTGCTGCGTGGCAAGGATAAGGCAGGGTGAAAGAGGGGAGATGAGAGTGGCTCCCAAAGAGAGTAAGGAGGTGTCAACAGATGATCCTTTGGTCCAGGGGCTTTTTTAGAAGGCAGGCAACAAGTTGGCATTATGTTCAGTGCTTGCTGATGGGAGGTTATTCCCTTTCCATATGTTTTTTTCTTTATAGCTGTCTCATCCTATTCTGTGTTTCAGCAGTGCTTGGGTGCAGCCTGTGTGTGGGTACAAAGAGTGACACTGCTGGTGACACAGTACCCTGACACTTTGTGTGTCAGGTGTGAGAGTGTTTGTGAGCATCTAGACATTCCCAGGAGCAAGTCTGAGAACAGTTATGCTTAAAGATTAGGAAGTGCCAGAAATAAGGTGTGTGTGTTCTCCCATGCATCGCTCTGGTGACGGAGCTGTGCTCTATTTTTCCATGATATATGTGACTTTTACACATCTGACTCTAACAATCAGGGGAGGGAGATGTTCTTGCTTGGGCTCTGTTGGAAATGGGATGTCTAAGATGTGGGATCATGGGAAAGGGAGCAGAGCTGCCCATTGAGGAAACAGAGCCCTGCCCTGGAGACGTGGGCTTGGACTTTATTCTGCTTCAAAGTTCCTACGTGGTGCTGCTCACTTGGGAAAACTCAGGTTTTTCACAGACAGCCAGCAGTTACTTGTCCCCTCATTTGACAGGTTGGCTCGTGATTCCTGGTCTACCTGTACAAATACTGAGCACCATTATAGCAGATGAAGCCAACAGAAATGTTGCTTCTGAAATACAAACATTGTGTCACATCTATATTGTGAAAAATAAGATTCAAAGTTTTCCTGGTTGGTGCAGTCAAAATGAGAGGATTCCTTTGGCCTTGTAAATTGAAGGTTAAGTCCCTTTCCTTTTGCAGAGCTGTTCTTGAAAATAAATGCATTAGTATTTATTAC
The DNA here is from genome assembly GCF_009829145.1 of Chiroxiphia lanceolata. Taxonomy (NCBI): domain Eukaryota; kingdom Metazoa; phylum Chordata; class Aves; order Passeriformes; family Pipridae; genus Chiroxiphia; species Chiroxiphia lanceolata. Next base: position 73,401,825 of record NC_045640.1, on the reverse strand, counting down.
AGAGATATATATATATATGTATTTAACAGAACTACAGAAAGGCCTGTGAGGGAATTAATAATTTAATCTTCAGAAATCAGGTTTATCATGCAGAAAGTACTTCTGCCACCCATTGAGCATCAAGGAGAAAATAAGTGCTCAAAGCTCTGTGTCTTAAGTGTGTGCTGCCTGGGCCTGCTCACTGCAGGGGGCAGAGGTCTCATGAATATATATATAGTATGTGATCCTTAATTACAGACTATCTCACAGTACATGTGGGTAATGGGGTTGAATAAAGATTATGGTCTCAATTAGGAATTTTTTAGGTTTTAAGTGAGAGCCTTATCGCTCTCATTTTTCCACAGTGAACGCTCAGCATTCAGCTCCCAGATCTCAGGGGTTAATTTCCTTATTTGAGCTTGTAATGATGGCAAGATCACAGAATAAAACCGGCTGTAGATGTGCCTCTTCACAGGAACAGGTTAAAACAGCACCAGTAAATGAAGCAGAGTGAAGGAACTAAAGGGCAAAACAGCAATAATCAGGGGTTTTTTTTTTTGTACTCTCCTGTACAAAACAGCAGCTGAAGTGACTATTCCTGCACACACGTGCAGTTTGATGCGTGATTAATTCAGAAACAGCCCCCTTGCATGTGACTGCACAGCAGCAGCTCGTCTGAGATCATACAGAGCATGAGACAGCAGGAGACTTTGCAAAAGGTTACTCCTCTGTCCTCGCAGGGCACAGTTCTCTTTTCTGCCTCTGGGGGATGATGAGCTTGTGGAAAACGCTGTTCTCCAAGGCACCCACATTGACGGCTAAAAGGAATACGTTTTGCTTTTGAAAGTGGGAGATTTGCCCTTTCTGTGTGTTGAAAGGGAGCATTAAATCCCAAGTGCATTTCTGCTGACCAGGTGCTGTTCTCTCTCTCCTGGGAAAAACTGACTGTTGTGTGCAGGTACACCCTAGGCTGTACGATGTAACCTCCTCAGTGTGTTAAGCCATGACACAGTAACAGATTTGGAGAAATGGGAAAGGTAATTGTGGTGCTAAAAAGCAGGAGGTACTGTGCTCTTTCCATGGTGAGCAGAGAGCCTTTGCTGGGAGCACCTGTGCCATGGTAGGAGAGGGATGGGGTCAGAGCAGTTGTAGCAGAGCTTCTGGCCAGCAGAACTGTCATTTCATTGCCCTGGAGCAGGCTATCTGGAAGTGACCTTCCCCAAGATTAGTGGAAAAATCAGTTTACTTTTCATTTCGAGCAGTAAAAACCAGTTGCCCAGTGGAAAGCGTTTTGTTCCCCTCAGTTATATTAAGCTGCTAAACAGTATTAGCTGTATTAAAGCCTGTGAGTGCAGTTCAAGGCAGACTGAAATGTTGGCACCTGGGCTTTTCCTTAGACTGAGGCTGCTGGGGACAGCCGGGGCTGCAGTGCCACCCTGTGGCACCAGCGTTGGCAACACACTCTGCTTGGGGGAAAATAATTGATGTATTAGTGGGAAATAAAAGGACAGCATTAAGCAGACTGTTCTTCCCCCTTCCCAGGCTCAACCTTGCTCCTTTATCCTTGTAGGGGGATGCTGTGTCGTTACAGGCAGTACATAACAGTTCCTCTCTGCTACTCCTTCCCTCTCTTCAGATGTTGAATTAAAGACTGGTTTTCATTTAGAAAGTCCTCTGCTTTGCATCTTTGTGTCCTCAAAGAAAAGAGATGGAAGGCACTGGTGGATCCTGTTTGGTGGCTGGTTGCAGTTATGGAAATGTGAATCCATGGTTCTGTTTAGGATTTTTGAAAAGTTTGCAGGTATTTCCTTCATATGGAAAAGGTGATGTCTCAGGATGTCTGCGTGTTATGGAATGGTGGACAATGCAGTGACCTTCAGGACAGACCAGGGAAGCATGAGAGCACAAGGCTACAAATTAACCCAGGTAAAAGATGGGTTCCCACTTTTCCAGCTGACCAGCGTGCTCTGCCATGCAGATGTGTTGGCTGACTCGGCGCTTTGACAGCCTGCTCCCTTCCAAATCTCTGTCAGAAGAGTGGTGGTTAAGGCTTTATTTGGAGATTTTGGTTTCAGAGAGCTGTCTGAACTCCCAAATGAATGTATTAGTGCCGGACTAGTCTGTTCCTCCTTTTTTTGGAGTTGTTCTACTTTACATAAATAATAGTGTTTTAATTGGGCCATTGATTCACTGAGGTGATAGGACACCTGGGATTTCAGATCTAGGTTTCTCACATCCCCAGTGATGTGCTAAAGTGTTTGTCTTCATTATCCCTCACTGGAAAGTCCAGCTTCTGCCTCTTCCACACAGGCCAGTTAACTCCTGCTGTGAACCTCATCCTGTGTAATTGTTAGTGCCATCAGAGGATCCTGGGTGTCTTAAAAGGAATTCCCTGCCTTTAAAGGAGTTCTCAGTGTGGCAGCTCTGTGGGCAGGAGGAAGGATTACCTCTGTTCCACATGCTGCTCACAGGTGCTCCGGGAGCATGAACTGGGCAGAGCGGAATTAAAACGCTCCCTGTAATCCAGTGCTGGCTGTTGTGGAGAGACAAGCTTGTTTTGCTCTTTGCAAGAGCTTAAGGATGATAAATTGAGGGAGAGCCTCAGACCGAGACATTTACAGTTCTTTTTGCCCTCCTTTTTAATATTAAGTCTCTATTTGCTACCTTTATCCCTTCCCAGTGCAAGAGCACGGCCTTAACCCCTGTGAATAAATCATCTGCCCTTTTGCTACGGATGCACCAACTGAGATGTCCGGCTCAAATTTGAGCTGCCCTGGCAGCTTTGCTTAGATTTGTGCAGAAATGTTTCTAGTCCTTTCCCACCCCTGTTCACTGCCACCTTAACCACAATCAGTCTGATTTCCAGACGGGGGCATCCCATTGGTGACCTCCGGAGGAAACGGGTAAATTGCCATGATCTTTATTCATGTTTTTTAACACTGCTGTCTTGGTGAAATGTTAAATCCCTGAGTATGTAGTGACAGTAAAGGGGCATCATTAGATGAGCTCGGCTGGGTTTCAGCAAGGCTCCCATGTCAGGTTAACAGCACCGTTTTTGCAAGGATGTGTTTTGGGTAATGGATGTCTGCAATGCATTTTCAAATCTCCATAATGGCGAAAGGTTGTTTGGGAAAGTGGTTCAGACAGCTCCCCTTTGTAAGGTCTTTATTCCCAAGGCTCCCCAGAAGTCACAAAGTGTTTTTCAGGAATTATTCCTGTTAGAAAGATAGCGCTTTTAAAGTGAAAATTATGATTAATCTAGACAGGGCGCTGCCTTTGTCCCAGGAATTGGGACCATTTCCTGTTAGTTGTTTGAGAAGACAGATTCTTCATCCTCATCTTCCACAGGAATTAATGGGAATTGAAAGCACTTCAGGAACAAATCCATGGTAATATATGCCTTTCTGTCTGTCAGACACATCCCTTGATTCCGGGGAATGCTTTGTTTCACATAACTGAAGGTATCCTGGTGTGGTCAAGCTCTTTTACCCGCTGAGTTCACAGTGAAAGAAAATAATGTGCATCAAATATGAGCTTCTGTGTGTGTCTGTGAGGAGTTTTCCATTATATGATTCCATAAACACAGATCTGGAAGCTAACAAATTTAAAATTGTGCTACAGTGTTACTCTTAGACAGACAAGGAAAAAAAAACCTAGTGTTTTGAAAGTGAGACCTATGTTATTTTTTTAAGTTCTAAAAGGACAGGGAGCTAATATCTCCCCTGACTTCAGAGGAAGCTATGTATTTAGCTGACTCAAAAATGACTTTTAAAATTCATATGATTTAGAAAAGATGTTTGCAATAGGTTATGAAGTGCTTTTAAAAGGTTACCTGGCAGATGTTTAGTGTGGAATGTAGACAATTAATCCAAGACCGGCTCATCAGGGAAGGGGGGGCTCTCAGGCAGTGCCCCTATACCCTGGTCAGAGGCCCGTGGCCTGTTGCTGGGTTTGTTGTTCAGACCTGGCTTTTTGGCTTTTGTCTGTCACATAAGGAGATTGCTTCTTTATTTCTGCCTGCCTCAAGGGTCTTTGGATCTTCTCCGGTGTGCTTCCTGTAGAAATTCCCTGGCAGTCTGTATCCTTGGGCCACCAAGGAATTCGCAATGATGTGATTGATATACAGGGATATACATCTTGTTCTGTCTTATCCTAGGGCAGGGCTGTGTTTTAGCCATCCCAAAACTTTGTGCTTGGGCTGGTTTGATGCTTTAGCTGCATCAGAAGTGTGGCCAGCAGGTCAGGGCAGGTGATTCTCTCCCTCTACTCCTCTCTTGCGAGACCCCACCTGGAGCACTGCATCCAGCTCTGAGGATCCCAGCACAGGAAGGACATGGACCTGTTGGAGCAGGCACGTGGGAGGGCAGTGAAGTTATCCAGGGAGTGGAGCACCTCTGCTATGGAGACAGGTTCAGAGACTTGGGATTATTCAGCCTAGAGAAGAGAAGACTTGAGGGAAACCTTAGAGCCCCTTCCAGTGTGTCTACAGGGGCTCCAAGACAGTTGGAGAGGGAATTTGGACAAGAGTACATAGGGCTAGAACAAGGGGAAATGGTTTTAAACTGATAAAAGGGTAGGTTTGGAGTAGATATTAGGACAAAATTCTTCCCTGTGAGGGTGGTGAGGCCCTGGCACAGGTTGCCCAGAGAAGCTGTGGCTACCCCATCCCTGGAAGTTCTAAGGCCAGGTTGGGTGGGGCTTGGAACAACCCGGGATAGTGGGAGGTGTCCCTGCCCATGACAGGGGGTGGAACTGGATGAGTTCTAAGGTCCTTTCCAACCCAAACCAGTCTGTGATACTGTGATTCTATGAAATATGAACTCATGGCTGCCTTGGCATTACTTGACCAGGAGAGGGGGATCGTTTGCCATCCATTCCCCAGGCACTCCCGCTGGGAAACACAACACTGGCAGTGCTTCACTTCCCTCCGTGTTTCCAACAGGAATAAGCGTAGTGCCACAGGAAGCAGCTCTGACTTGCCTGGATTTTGAAACCTGCCTTTTCAGCGGGCACAGAGGGGCACCGGGACGTGTCCTGAGCTGTTCCCGACTCCTCAGTTTTGCGCTCCTGGCGTTCCCTGCCCGCCCGGTGCATCCCCCGCCCGCCGGGAGCTCTCCAGGGTTCTGGGAGCTCTCCAGGGTCCCGAGCGCCCGCCGCTGCCCCGGGGGATCCCGCAAAGGCACTGAGACACCTCTGCCCAGGGTGCCCGGGGGAGCGCAAGGCTTGGGATTCACTCTGTAGCAAGTCCCTTACGTCCTCTTGCTGCCCTTGCCAAATAAAGCCCCGCTAAAGGCACTGTTTGGCTGTGCACGTGGAATTCAGCATTCCAGCACTACCTCTGGACTGGTTTGGTCAGGCACTGAGACCACTGAAGTCGTTTGGCTGAGGGAAAGGAATTCAAAAGTAAAGGAAACAGTGAAAAGTACCTAGCTTAGAAAAAGGGTCTAATATGTTAATGTGTTTAACATGGTTGCTAATTTGGGGAGTATCTAAAAACAGTCTCTGAGACCTCTTTAAAAATCTTTAATATAAAACTTTATCCTCTGTTTTTATAAACGAGTAGCAGACAGGTATTCTCCTGTTTATAAGCAGTGGGAAGATGTGCTTGAAAGACAATGGTAGAGGTCATACATAGGGGTGAGAAAGATGATGGTGAGAGGAAGATGATGTGGGCAGGGGTCGCTGGCCCCTTGCCCCACAAGCAGGGCAGGCACAGACAGTTGCCATCAGGCAATGAGCAGGCAGTGTTTGGCTGCCATTCAGGCCTCCCCTTACACTGCGTCCTGGCCCTACGTGGTGTAATGTGGAGCTGATCCAATGGGCTGTCAGGAGTGCTGAGCTGAGCGATCCTCATCCTGCCCCCCAGCCTGTGTTGCTCCGCGGGGACGCCCGCTAAGGGATGGGCACCGCCCAGCTGCTGCAATCCTGACAACCCTGGCCTGTCTGTGTGGGTAGGCACAGCTCAGTGAAAGGAAGCAACTGAGAAAGAAGACTTTAAATATCCTTTAGTATTCCTTTAATACCTTTTTCATAGAATCATAGAATCAGCTGGGTTGGAAGGGACCTCTGAGATCATCAAGTCCAACCCTTGATCCACTACCGCTGTGGTTACTAGACCATGGCACTGATGCCACATCCAGTCTCTTTTTAAAAATCTCCAGGGACGGAGAATCCACCACTTCCCTGGGCAGCCCATTCTAATGTCTAATCACCCTCTCTGGAAAGAAATTCTTTCTATTATCTAACCTAAACCTCCCCTGGCACAACTTGAGACCGAGCCCTCTTGTCTTGCTGATCGTTGCCTGGGAAAAGGGACCAACCCCCACATGGCTCCCCCCTCCTGTCAGGGAGTTGCAGAGAGTGATGAGGTCTCCCCTGATCCTCCTCTTCTCCAGGCTGAGCCCCCCCCAGCTCCCTCAGCCTCTCCTCATAGGACTTGTGCTTGAGTCCCTTCACTAACCTCGTTACCCTCCTCTGGACCTGCTCCAGGACCTCAACATCCTTCCTGATGGAAGTATGTTGTATCTGTATTAGTATCCGTAGTATTTTCCCTTTAATTTCCCCTTTTTACTAACCAATATCGTGTTAATAGTTATCCATAATATTGTGTTAAGATGCCTTCTTGGTATCCCTTTAAGCACCCTTTTTACTAGTTAATATCGTGTTATAAGTGCTGTTCTTAGTATTTGTTTTAAGGCCACACAGTAAGGTAGTTATTTAGTATCTTTTTTAGCTTTTGATTCTCTTTGCTGAGTTTATTATTGTCATTATTATTATTTTGTGTGTTTGAATGTTTGTGGCACTTAGCTTTATTCCCGACACGTATCCAAACAAACTGTTACACTACCATATATATAAAATATGGAGCTATATATAGTATTTAATATATTTTCATTTATTATATAAAGATAAAGGTGCATGACTTGGTCATACTTTTCTTCCTCTGTACTTTGCAAACTGAAACAAACTGTGAAAAGCAATTTATTGTGTGGGTCATGTTTAATTTTAGAGGATTCATTTTTTGGGGGGTTCACAGGCTGTTACATATGCAAATCCCCCTACGATAACATTTGTGTAAGTGGCGATCACTCGAGCCTTTGGTTTGATCACTGTGGACTCGTGAACTGGGAGTTCAAGGTAGATCAGGCCCATTGAAATGTGAACCCGTGTGACCCCGGGGCTGCACTGAAGTGCAGGGACACTTTTACACGTAACAAGGATGCTTAAGCAGAGCTGATTACGTGCAGCATCTAGGCTGCAACTGAAAGGATTTAAAGTGGGTGAGATCTGGGTCACGCTGGTTTACAGCTTCCAACGCAGTGGCAAACAAGGCAGTTCTCCTGTTGTAAGCTCTTGCTGCCCAGGCGTGATTATTTTTCACATCGTTACAATTTGGGAAGTTATTTTTATTTACGTGGCGTGGTTGGCTTTGGGAGAACAGAATTGTGTTTGCAGATCAACAGATGTTCCTGTTAAATGGGTTACACACCGTCCAACACTGTAGTCCGGCCACGTGAGGGTAACAGGATCCCTTCTAAGTGGAATGAACTCTTATAGCACGTAGGTCAGTGGGGTTAGAATAAAGAGCACTCCTTCTGACTCCCCAGGCAGCTCATTGGCGAGGTTCCCCTGGTTTTTGGGAAGACAAGGAGTAGGACTTTTAAATCACAAGTGGTGGGATGGATCCGTCAGGGACACAAGTGGAACGTGTGCAGTGACTTTCAGGGTGTAACTTGCTTTTTGTGAATTTTCCCTGACAATTACCCTTAATCTTGAAATGTGCCCTGTCTCGGGATTAGACAAGGAGCCAGGATTAGAGAAGGAGCATTCCCTCAGGCTGTTGGACCACTTGTCCCTGACACCAGGTGGTAGCTGGGGAGCAGCAGGGTGAGTGCAGACCCCAACAAACTGCACTCACCCTGCTCTTGGCTGTGGGTGATCCGCCCTGGGTTGTGAGCAGAGCAGAGACAAACTGCACCTTCGGAAGGTGGGACCCTGCCCCTCTTGAGCAGATCCAGCAGGTGCAAGGGCAGGGATGAGGGAGTGCGAGGAGGGAGCCTGAGGAACACAGTGTGCACCTTGAGAGTCGGACCTGGCAGGTCTGCAGCACCTCCAGGATGATCCCTGGGCTGCTCCTTTGCTTTAACAACTTCAAAAGATCAGAACGCAATAATCAAAGATGAAAGCAGGCAGGGCAGGAAGGAAGATGAGAAGGCACATTTCACTGGTAAATTAAAAGATCAAGGTCCTGTTCTGAAGTCCACTGAAATCAATAATATGTCTGCTGCTGCCCTCAGTGAGCTATTGGGAGAGGCCCTGTTTGACTGAGTTAAAATACAATGTGACGTCAATATTTTCAATCAATACGAAAACTACTATAAGTGGAGCGATACTTGGAGTTAATGCAACTTTAGCAGGCTTTGTAAAAACCACAGGATGGGTACTGTTGCCAGAAATAATCTATCTCTAGTTTATTTAGGGTTCTGATGAAACAAATATGCTTCTCGAATTGCCGACTTGGATGTTTTTACCTCCTAATTGGGATATTTCTTTGAACCGAAGGCACTGGTGTCTGAAGGGCCTTTCTACACCCTGTTCTTGGTGTTCAGAAAGGATGGCTGTGTAAAGGGAAATGCCTGGCACAGATGCCCAGCAGTCTGAAGTGACCAGAAGCTGGGAGAGTACTTGAAATTATCAGCCATGTTTGTCCTTTTCTATACTTTGCTAAATATCTGATTTTTGGTCACTGCTGAAGCCAGAAGACTTTGGTCTCGTCCCACAGTGATTGCTGATTAGTATTTTCAGTAACTCTCCCAAGATGAAGGTAGCTAAGCAGTATCTTTTTGTTTTTCCCCTGGGTAATTATTAATTGCATTTAAAGTTTGTCAGTGTTGAACTGAGTATGTTTGAGACAGAAACCTGCTGTGCAAGGGAGGGTGTGGGATTGCAAGTATTACTGCATCTGCAGTATGTTTTTAGTGCTGACCACTACAGTGTCAGTGCTGTGATTTATATCCAGGTGGTCTAACAGAAAAGATGTTAAGACTGGTCTGATTTAGGTCTATCTGTACCTCAACTTGCCCTTTTTCATTTCTTCTTTGGAATTGCTGCTTTTCAGTTAGTAAAACAGATACAGTCAAGGTACAGAAAAAAGCCAGAACACAGTTTTATGTGTCACCTTTTTGGTACCAGTTCAATGACACTGATTTCCAGCTTGGAACTTTGAGGAACATGTTGTCTCCACACAGTAACATAAGAATGAGAGTGTGTAGAGCTTTTTTTTTTTTTTTAAACTTGATACTTTTTCTCTTGGGAAATATAAAATGAAACCTACCCAGTACTGGGTGTGTGATTGGTAACTCCCTTCCAGGGTTGTTGTACCTCTAGAATTAGGACAATTGCTACTGTGTGTGACTAATAAATAAGAGTATAGATTAAACAAGGAGTGAGACAGGAGGCAATTTGTAACTGTAGCCTATGCTTCCATTGTTGGCTTCATGCTTTTACTTTCTGAAAGGATTATTTTGCTGCTTTTCTAGGAATATGCAGTTATGTAGATGCTGAAATGGCTGAATGTGCTAATATGCACAATACAGCTGAACAATTTTAAATAACTGAATTAAGTGCATTGTTACCCTCCTAACAAGGAGGTAAATTTTAAACCAGTGCACAGTTTGTAGGGACAGAGGTGGTGATTGTATGTTTGTGAACTACCTGTTGGGTGTCACATACAAGTATGGCTGTGCATCACTTTGGAGGAGCATAACTCCCTTACAGAATTGTGATCTGCCTTGTCCAGAAGGGTTTTCTACAACACCTGGTAAAAAGTTGAGTTCCCCAGGGAAAAACTATTGCTTGAGACAGCTCTTTCTCCTTTTGATCTGTTTGAAATCACTTTTGATTTCCAGGCTGTTTCCTGAATGTACTAGACCTTAGAACTAGAAAGAACAGTCTCCCTTTTGGCTTCAAGGCATGAGAGGCTTTTCCCACTCCACTGCCTCCCTTTTTTTTTTTTTAATTTTGTACCTTTGGGAAGAGATTTGACTTGCACTTTCTTGGTGTGGCTTCTAGGCTTAGTTTTAACTTAGTTTTTGCACTGCCCACGTGATTAATGCAGAGAGGGGCTCATCTTTGTGAGATGGACCCCTGTCAGTAGATATGCTTCAGGGGAGATAATCACTTGTTTACATCCTCTCCTCTGGTACTCAGTTACTCCTGGTTCTCATCCACTGGGTTTTTACAGACTGAAAATGCCGATTTGCTCAGCAAATCATGCCTGTCCACCTGAAAGCTGGCAGGTAAAGCCCAGTGCTGATGAGAGCTGTGGCTCTTGCAGCACTGCAGTGCAGGAGTTCATTGTCTCAGCTGCTGGGGCAGGTTGGAGAGCAAAACCTGGAGGCTGGAGTCTTACAAGCTTCATTATCCCAAGTGGGAATTTGTTGAATCTCACGAGTTCTCTATTTCTACATTCAGAGCTAGTGATGACACATGCTTTTCAGAGAAAACCCACCCTTTTTCTGGATCTGTGTTCTTCTTGTGTTATTGTGCATCTGCCCACTCTCCCACTCCCCTCCCACACACCGTTTGTGGCAGCATCACTGGATATTCTGCTTTTCTGAGGTACCAACTCCACAATACATTTTCTATGTTTAGGGGGAAATTGCTCAGGCTCCATTTTTGCTTGAAAATGTAATTTTGAGACTGATATGTGCAGAAGGATTTCTCTTTGTTAAGATCTAAATGCGCAGTGTGATGACAAGCTCTCTTCTACTTTTTTTTAGGAAAATCTCTCTTAGAACAGAACACTCCTTTCCTGCAGGGACATAAGCTATGGCAAACATTGATACACACTTCATGTTCTTCTCCCCAGACTGGAGACGTTCTTTCCAAAACAACCTATTGAAAATCACTTATTTTTTTGCCACACAATGGTGAAATATTTTTGTCTCTTTGAGGTTAGGGAGAAAATGTTTATGGGACGTAATAGTGAACTCACAGAGCTCAACTGGAGTTCTTCTTTACCAATAATCTTATAAAGAACATTTGCTATTTTATTTGACCTTACTTGGCACCAGTTGTTCAATTCCAATGTCTGATGTTTTTCTCTTGTGTAACCTGGGTTACAAAGTGCATCAAGTCCTTCTTTTTAACTTTTAAGCGAGTTTTCTGAAAGAGTAACTATTTCATACTGAGCTGAGGAGCCTGCACATATCAATCATCAGAAGATAAAATTGTTTAATAATCATGACTGCTCTCAGCCCTCCTGTGTATCAAACCCTACTGTGTGCATCTTGTGTCAGAATTTAAGCATTTAGTGGCTTAAGGACACCTTGAACTGTAATTTAGGGAAATCCCAAGGCAAGGATTTTTAAGTGTGGCGACCTGGAAGTTGGTCTTATTTTCATACTTCCTGTTTAAGATCCCACCAAAAGGTTGGGAAGGTATCAGGAAGGTTGAATTGTAGACTAACAGCTGTTCATTTCTGGTTTGCAAGTGAGGATCATACAACATTAAGAGGACGAGGCATGCCACAGTCCTTTAAAGATTCCAGTTTTCCCCTTTATTTTATCCCTGTTCCTGCCTCCACTTGTCTCACTTTACTGGTGGCTGTTGCTGCAGCTCCTGCTTGTCTTTCAACCATTAGCTCTGTGTAGCCCAGTTTCTCACAAATGGGAACAACTGGGAGAAAACCAACCTGTACCTACGGAGGAGCCAGAAGAAGCTTGGCTGGCACTCCCTGCCCTGCTTCTTCCCGTGCCTCCTTCCAGTAGTGAAATGTATTTTTGATTCAGTGCACAATGCACGGGTCACTGGCACAAACACAAAATAGATCCCTGTTTTAAAGATGCTTTTATAGTGCTTGGTAGTTTCCACAGATATTCCCTTGTGTGGTCTGTGAGATTCTCAAAGTGAAACCTTGTAGTACCAACAGAAGTCATCAATGAGGATTAGTTCCATGGTGATAATGATAAATGGGCCTGGTCCATGTGAACTGAAACCAAGTTCTGTGGGTACCCCAGTAACATGAGGTGGGGATTAGGGCTACTCTATGAGCTGCTGTCACATGAAGGGCTCACAGGACGTGTGTCACTGGTGTGGAGGTGCTGTGTTACAGAGAAATCTGTGGTGCCTGAAGTCAAGGATGCAGAGGGAAACCTGGCTAAGGGAGTTGTGTCTTTGGTGGGTTTTTGTGCTGCTGTCAGTGAGCTCCCATGTCCTTGTATCTCTGGGGTGGCCAAACTGGGAATGCAAACAGCTCTGAGTGTGACAGCCCACCTCTCTCCCTCAGGACCTGCCTGGAAGAGGCCAGAGCAGTGGTGTCGGAGGGAGCTGGAATGTGATCAGCTGTCTGCCAGTGACGAATGCAAAGGCTCTTTTTATCTACCCACACCCTATTTTGGTGAATAAATGCTTGATGCTAATAGTGATAACGGTTACCCTGGGAGAGAGAAGGGAGTAGAACTTTGATGTGCTGCTTCAGCAGAGGAATAAGCAATGAGGGAATAACACGGACCCGTCCGTCTCTGCTATTAACGCTAGAAATCAGTGTCCCAAACCCAAATGTTATTTGGGAGGGGGGAAGACTAAGTAACAACATGTTGTTACTGTCTTTGTTGGTCCACGGCTGTAGTCGTTCTCCATCCTCAGCGCTGCTTTTTTGGGTGGAATAATAACGAGCAGCGCCCTCGGTGCTATTATTTTCCCCTCGGTGGAGCTGAGCGGAGCGGGGCAGGCCGAGCCCGGCTGACGGCGGTGCTTTCCCCCTCCTCGCCGCTGAATGCAGCTCTCCTGATGCGGCCTCACGTGGCTGCGGGGAGGCACAAGGAGCAGCGCTTGCTTGAGCGCTGCCAGCCCCTTCCCAGGCGGCTCTCCGCGCTGCCTGCAGGTGAGCAGCCCGAGCCTGGCCTCTCCCTGCCCGCCGCAGCATCCTCCCGCCTTCCCATCCACCGCCTCGGCGGCCAGGGGGGAGATCGTGAGGAGCGCAAGGGCTCCGGCACAGGCGGTGGCGGCGGCAGCAGCAAGTCCCTAAGTCAGACTGCACCATTTTCTTCTCACCCTGCGTAAAGGCGATGTGAGAAGCTGACGGGAGCTGCCCCCTCCCCCAGCTGCCGGTGATGCTGAAGCGGAGCCTTCCTCCCAGCCAGAAGACGCAGCCTCTCTCCGGAGGAATCCCGAAAGACCTTCCCACTTCGCTGATGTGTGTTTAAAGGCCGGTTTTTTTTCCTTTCCTTTTCCTTTTTTTTTTTTTTTTTTTTAAATCCGTCCTCTCCGGCTAAGCCTGAAGCCCGCCTTCTCCTGCAGCCGCAGCCACGCCGAAAGGCTTTCAGGCTGCTAGGGGGTTATTCCAGCTGCTCCCTGCCCGTGTGCGTGTGGCTGCGGGCACTTTGGCACGTCGTGACTCCCTTGCTCCCGAGCCATGGGTGCTGCAGAGGCTGGAGCGGAGCCGTGACCTTTCCTGGGGGGCCGGAGGAGGAAGAGTGGATTACGCCGTGAAGTTCTGGCTCGCAGCCAGTGCCCTTGCGGGGGAAAAAAAAGAAAATAAATCACCTGGATATCTGCGTGTGGTGGGAACGGCTTCCTTGGAGCTGGGCTTTGCCTCGCCAAAATGGCTCACGCAGCCGCTTCCATTAAAAAAGTTCGAGAGTCTGAACTCGAAGAGAGGGAGAGAAACCTTGAGAAGGAAAGGAAAAGGCAGCGGAAAATCTCTAGGGCTGATCGGAAGCGCAAGGTATGAGGGGGAATCCAGCCCCCTTCTCCCTTTCTCCCCCGCCCTTCCTCCCTCTCTGCAGCACTTCGCAGGTGTTTGTTGCCATGTGTAGTGCTCTGCCCTTCATTTTCCGAACCTTTCCCATTACGTTTCCCTTTTGCATCCCTTCCCATCCCTGTGGAGCCCCCGCTGTGGACTCAGCCCATCTGCAGTGAGATTAAAGTGCTGCCAGCCATGGCAGCCCAGAGCCACCCAGGAATCCTGCCCAGAAAGATGGCACGCCAGCGTTGCTGCCTTCCCTGCATCCCCCGAAGAGCTGGAGCTGCCTGCCATCCTTCCCAGCCAGGTGTTCCAAGCCTCCAGCTGATCTGAAGGAGTTGTCAGGGAAGGGAGGTGGTTGTGCTTGTGTTCTGCAGCGTGAAGGTGCATTTCTCCACTTCCCGACAGCATTTATTTCCCCCCATCTCCCACGTTCAGTGCCCCTTCCCACGTCCCCAGCAGTGTTCAGGGCTGTGTGTAGGACCTGTCTCGGGGTGCTGGGCGCCTCAGCCGAGCCATGATGCAGTTTTTTGGGTGTCACTGGGGGATTCTGGGCTGGTGATTCAGTGTATTTACTCTGCACACTGCAGGTGCATTGTCGGGGTAAGGCCTGGCACACAGGTCTGCAATCTGTCGGGTTGGCAGCCTCTGATTCTCTTAAGGCATCTATTTACGTGGTTCAGATTTTGGGGAGACTTCTCCTGATTTATAATTAACTGTTGTTTTCCTTCTGTGTTAGGAATGGGGACTGACAACTCCCGTTGCTACAGGGTAAAAATATAAAGAAGAATAAAAAAATCAATAGAGGTGATTTGTTTGCCATATATATATATAATTTCCAAGGACGCAAAAAATATGAAATAGTGGAGAAAATATTAAAACCTGAAGGTCCTGTGAAGCTTAGCTTTAGGACTGTGTTACATTGGGAGTGCCTGTGTTAATGCCTCCTCATTGCTGTTTCTTTCCTCCCATCTCTGGAATCTCTAGCTTGTCACATGCATTAACTCGTTCCCTGACACCATGTTTGTATCCATTCTTTATAAATTTCTCTGGAAGGAATAATATCAGAAGACATCTGTCCTTTTTTTATTTTTCCCCTTTTCTGCTATGTTGCGTGCAATCACAGATCTCAGTGAAAAGAAAAACACAGAATCCAGCCATGTAACATTTGAATTTACAGATCCTTTTGGCAGATCTCTAGGATTCGGAAGCCATCTGCTCCCTTGGCATACCTGGAAATTTTGAATTCATTTTACATTCAGTCTTGTGGATTTTTATATTCTGAACTGCAGGGCTTCAATAAAACGACCGAGGTCGTTTGATGCCTTTGGGACCTTTGGGTGTGATCTCCGTGACTTTCCAAAGGCTCACTTTGCAGAGTTCATTAAGTCACATCCCAGTTCTCTTTATCAAAGCAGGAATGTCATTTCCAATGTATGCAGTGCCTGGATGCTGGGCAGAGCTGCTTGGGGCAGATTGTGATTACTCTCCTAATCCCTTAAATGGGACACTGCAGCATAAGGTAGTTTTTGTGATTACATTTTTGATTGTGGAATCCTCTGCAAAACAACCCTTTTTTTTTTTTAAAAAAAAAAAAGATGTATTTCATATGTGGGTGTCCTTGCTGGAAGGGCTTTTTCCATGTTTGGCCAGCACCCACCTCAGTTATTTCATCACGGCGTGTGTTGTTTTTCCTGATTTTTTTTCACAAATCCTATTTCAGCAATGTGTTTGATTCAGATACCTTTTTGACTACTTTAATTAAAGCTGGGTAGAATTAATACTGCTCCTTCTGCTCTCTCTTTTCCCAGAGAAGCTGCAAGCAGGCAGGCTCAGGCCATATCCATGTTAGTAATCATGTGTGGTGATGCAGGCTCCTAATCAGATTTTCAGATCCAGGGATCTCCAGTGGTCATTGCTTAGAAAACATGGAGAGCACCTCGGCGTTGGGCACGTTTCTCCCTTTTTAACATTCAGCCCCTGCTCCTGGCTGCCTTCTACTGCGGCTGTACCTCGCTGTTACATAAACAAGTGCCTGGCTGCACCCTAAACTTGCCTCCCTGTGGTTGGGGGTGGGTCAGGCTGGGCTTTTCCCTCTTGCTCCTGCTGCAGGAGACGCACAGCGGCACAGGGATGAGTTTGTGTCTCTGTGCATACGTGCTCCTGCTGTGCCTAGCCCAGCAGATCAGGTGCATGGATATGTGTACACACAATAACCCAAATATACAATCGATGTTGTATATATAATAGAATGTTTTTATTTAGTCAGCAATTTAAGTGAGGCTTATACCACTGATATATATATATTTATAAATGTGTCACTTAAGTTCCTTAAAAACAGTATGTTGTTCTACTGCGAAATGGAATTATCTCCTAGTAGGTGCAGAGCCCTCCCAACTTTTGTTGACTTCCTTGGAAAACAGAGGAACAAATTATGGGTGCAGGTCTATGAGGGGCAAAATGCAAATGGATTTTTTTTTTTTTTTGTTGGTCTCAGCACTTCAGCTCTTTCTGCATAGGGGGAATATGGTCCCGGCTTTGTGAGTTATTTGAAAGCCCTTGCATTGCAGTGAGAGGATTTCCAGTGCAATGGAGATGCATTTTGTTTGGAGAAGGATGGTGAGAGCGGGAACATGTCAGGTGTGGTGGGCTGTCTTTCCAAACCCTCAGTTGGATACATGCCATGTTACCCCTACGTGCCGTGTGCACGGAGCGCTCCTTTGGCCTTGGGATGGAAACTTGTTCCCTGTCCCTGGAACATCCTGATTATGCAAAAGAGGATAATGAAAGGCCATGGTTTTATCTTTTCCACTCTGCCAGGATGTTTGGCATCTATTGCTACCATCCTGTGCTTTCTCCAAGCTCCTGGGAATCCTGCAGGGTGTGGGCCCTTCGTGGCTCTGCCTCTTCTCCTGAGTGTTTTGCTTTGTGATGTTTTGCAGTGTGATCATTACCTGTCTTGGCAGCAGCACCACAAACGGTGGCTGCAGCTTCTGTGCTGCTTGGGGAGGACCAGAATGTTCCTAAATGTCATCACGTCTGCTGCCTGACGTAGCTCCGGGCCGGAACAGCTCCCTGGCCGCCGGCAGGGCTGGGAACAGGCCCGACACCAACAGCAACCTTGCTCACATGATCTCTTTTTACCCTCCTTAGTAGTTCTTTAAAGATGAGTGGAATTATTCCACGCTCAAAACTTGGGAAAAGGGATCTGCATGCTGAAGGCCTTCTCCTTCGTTCTTTTTGAGGTTGACTCGGTTGGTTTTAAAAACCGCTTGAGAAGAGGCAGCTCTGCTCACCTTGCATCCGAGGGGAAATTTTCCCTTTCCTGCAGGGAATCTTTTCTTGCAACGTGGATGCAAACACATGTATTTAAACAAAAAACCCACCCAACCATCTGAATAGTTGTGTGGATACCCAAATGTACCTATTAAAAACCAGGTACTAACAGAGGAGTTGAGCAGTTTCAGTGTGTAAATTTTAGCGAAATTCAGGCGTGATTAATCCCATAAAACCTAAATGTAAGGTCCAGCTCTATGTGCCTCTTGCTGTCTTTTGAGAGAGCTGACTGTGGCTCATCCTTTGGGGAGTGAGGAGAGGGGAGCTGGTGTGATTATGCCATGGTCACTCACTGAGTCAGCAGCAAAGCTGGAATTACAGCCTGGGAATCCAGCTGCCTTGCCCCTGGCTCTGTGTAACTCACACTTGCTTTTCCCTGTCTAAAGTAGTTTTCAAAGCAGACAGAGCCTCCTGTCTCTGTGTGTGACAAGTGTTGGAAAGATTTTAGAAAACCCAAATAAAATAAAATCCCAAAGTAAAAAAAGCTGTTACAAAAAATGATTTTGCTGCCAACGAAAACTGGCTTTTCTGTGTTACAAATGTGGTAAGCTGGTGGCTGTTACCTTTTACCACCAGTAATGAGAAAAGAGTTTGAGCTCTGCTCTCTTACTAGCAGTAAGTGGGTATTGATTTAGTATTTTAAAAAAGTTTGGAAAGGGCCAGAGTTCAGTGAGGAAGGAGAGGGATTAATGAGTTGGGGGCATACTGGAAAAAGGCATCCCAAGGAGGAGGAAGTCACGTGGAGCTGCAGTTCTTTGCTCTTGGTCCCTCCTGTGTTGGTTCATAGATACCAAACTATCTTACCTGGTGTGAACCCACTGCAGGATCATCCTGGAGTTTATATCAGGCTGAGGAAGGCAGAGCAAGTCTCTAATTGCCTGACCTGTGTGTATGGGAGCTTCCAAGGTTCATTGCAGCTTTTAACCCACTGTTCTTTCTTTAGCACCAAGCAGTGTTGTGTTCCTTGCCTTGGCAAACACCTCTGTGCCTCACTGGAATTTCTAGATGTTTCAAATGTCCCTCCAGCTGTGAAAAAAAAAAAGTCTTTTTGGTGGTTTTTGATGGAGTGTTTGTGTAGGTGCCTGTTCCTGGTGCCCTTTGAGCGTTTACCTCCCGTTTCTCAAACTTATGTTTTCCTTATATAGATGTTTCTGGGCATGAAAATAATATCCCACTGTTTACTTCCTCATAAAATGGAGCTTCTTTGTGTGACGTTGCATTTCAGAACAGACTGGGACTTGCTGCTGCATTTTATCAGTGTCATATTTGAGGGGTGACGTGCAAGGGAACAAACACACACTGTTCTGGAGCGAAACAAGCCGGGGCTTGCAGTAAAGATTGATGATCCCTTACTTCTGATGGGAAAGGAGCAATTTTCCACTGCAAGCTTAAATTTGCTCACCTTTGTGTTGTTGTCTAACCGTACTGTGATTTATATGTGGTATTTAACTTTAATGTCATTGGTAATTTTTGAAAGACAAGATTTATTCAGTCTTAATAAATCATATAAAGACAATATTTCAAAACACAGATAGTTTACCTCAGTGTGTTTTTGGTTTTGAGGGTGAATATGCCTCTTCACAAGTTAAAATGGAATTATTCCGTATCTGGAATACTGGAGAAAATACTGACGGGGTCTCCTGGCTCAATTGTGTGAGATGATGTATTCAGGAGGAGGAAAATGTGTTCCTGGATTGCTCAATCCCTTTGCATGGTAAAGCTTGCTTGGTGCAGTCCAGTGTAAAGATGTACACTTTGGATTTTATGGTTGGATTGACTCATTATGTGACTGTTTCCACAAAGCTATGACAGTGTTCAAAATGCCAAAGTTTCCATCACTCACTCCATCTGTTTCAGTAAAAAGGACTTTAAAAAGAGCAGCCAAGGGAAAGGAGAAATGTCAGCACCTGCCTATGTTGGCTGTCCACCTCTCCTGTCTCTGCAGATTTAACTTGTGAGGAACCATGAATTATTAAAAGAATTGAGAGGGCATTTACCCACTGAAGGAGATGATCCCTGATAAACTTCTGTGGCTTTTGGGATGGTTTTGTTTACCTGCCCCTAAAATGTCTTATGTACTTTAAATTCATGATATTTCCTGCACCACTGGACGAATTATTACGTGATGTTTGGACAACTTTGTGTTAAACAATTAAAAAGAAAGAAGTGTTTAATGTAGATGTCAGATGTTTAACTGGCAAGTGTCAAGCTTTTAGGAATCTGGCTTGTGTAGTTAAGTCCCTCAGGCTTTTCCTTTGAACTCCTGGGGAGAGTTTGGCACCTGAAGTAACAGTGGCATATGAGCACTGAGAGTTCATAGAGTAATGGTGAAGTCTGGAGCCGTGCCCTGGGGTATATATTTGCCAACAGAGAGTGCCTCCAGAGTGTGGGAACAGCGAAATGTGTCCCTAAGGGGTAGTAGGAGTATTGCCATTCAGGCAGCACTTCATTCCCTGAGATGGTGCAAAATCCTACAGCTGCCACTCAGATGGGTTTTGCTGCTTTATTGACTCGACTCTCTGCTCACAAAACCTTTTTTGTGTTACTTTTTGAGAATTTAGGTGTTACTGAAAGTTTTTGAAGAGGTAATTCCCGTTCCCTGCATCAATCCCAAGCAATTCCTTTCGTGCAGTGGTTGTGGCTCTGGTAGTTTTGTTTGAATGTCTGATGAGCTCTTCTGTACTTAACTACATCTTGATGCATGTACCTGTTAGCAACCTGTTAATAATCCTTTAACCTTAGACAGCTAAAATCAACATTTTTTATTCCCTGTTCTGTCAGTGGAGCTATCCAGGTTGGAGTAGATATTCCCCACTGTTATACAATTCTATACAGTCTTGGAGCATATAATATGAATTACTGATATCTCACCATTGTAATTAAGTGAATTTTGGATGGTTCACAGAGTTGGCACCTCACAAGATGCTGAGATGTTGCACTGTTCAAGGGATTTCTCTTGATAATTTTTTATAAAACTTCCATATATTGTAAATAGATTTGGTGTTTGTAGTTCGTAGCTTATGGTTTTTCAGGGTTAGCACTCTATGCTAAGACCTTCCACCCAGGGATCAATACTGATTAATTGGAAGCTGCATTTTTACAGGCAACTGAAAAAAAAGGCTGCAATTAAAAAAAAGTCTGTAATTACCATCTATTTGTCAGTGCTAATGAAGAATTTAGCATGTTAACCTCTCCAAAATCTTGCAGGTTTATTATCTCCTTGGGGCTTCAGAAAAGAGACTTTTTTAGGGAACTGAGCCAGTGTGTGTTTTAGAGGACACTTTGGGGAACTCCTCCTATTTAAGGTCAGTGTTTTGTCCTCCAGCAAAATCCCATTCTACTCAAGAGAGAATGAGAATGAACGGAAAGAGAAAGGGGAGGGAAGTAACACTAGATTAAAGAAGTTATCCTGTTTGCATGTGCTCTGAAGCAGGACCAGTGAGACTTAATTGTCTGGATCAGCTCAGGAAAAATTCCCAGTGTTTCTTATTCAGAAAATATTCATGTGATGCTGTTGTACGTGACCCAAGGAAGGGTGTGGATGTCTTTTTGCCTGATAGTTTAGCCCTGCCTTCTCTTTATTCCTGTATATAAAATCCAGGCAGCATTGACAAGTGGCGTTCACCCAAAAATGGGTGTAGCCCTTATTTCCCCAGGCTTGTAGCGAATGATTTCAGCCCACAGAACCATAATTACAAGCCTTTCTAGGCTGTTTTAGGCGGAATAATT
The DNA here is from genome assembly GCF_009829145.1 of Chiroxiphia lanceolata. Lineage (NCBI taxonomy): Eukaryota > Metazoa > Chordata > Aves > Passeriformes > Pipridae > Chiroxiphia > Chiroxiphia lanceolata. Next base: position 73,381,034 of record NC_045640.1, on the reverse strand, counting down.
CAAGCTGATTTTAAATTATTTACTGCTCCTGGCCTGTGCTGTACCAGGATGTCTAACAGGGACATGTCACCGCTCAAACCCAGTGAAGCTCACAGTGCAACAGGAGACTGGAGCACACAAAAGCCGGTTTAAAGCCTTGATTTACTGGTGACTGGCTGGACCCACTTGAGCCTTCCTGCTCCCCTGCTTCATTCCTTTTGAAAAGAAGGGAGGAAAGGAACCACAGGCACCGTGTTGGTGATGGTCTCGCTGCTGGAGCAGGAAGAGGCAGTAATTAAGATTTCCCAGATGGCCCCGTTATGCTAACGGAGAATAGTTGTGCTCAGCAAGTATTTTCGTTCTGTTTTTGCTGATGAATGTGGTACTGGACATCAGAGCTGCCTGGGGAAAGGAATCGTTGCTGTCACCCTCGTTTCCAGGCCAGGGACATTCAATTCCACTTAGTTAAGTCAGGCAACAGTGTAAGTTCTCTCTGTTTTAGGCTCTCTGTGGATTTAGTATTGGCTCTGTTTAGCTCCTGTTGGAAGTCACAGAATCACAGACTGGTTTGGGTTGGAAAGGACCTTAAAGATCCTCCAGTCCATAGGCAGGGACAACTTCCACTAGACCAGGTTGCTCCAAGCCCCGTCCAACCTGGTCTTGGACACTTCCGGGGATGGAACAGCCACAGCATCTCTGGGCAACCTGTACCAGGGCCTCTCCAACCTCACAGGGAAGAATTTCTTCCCACTATCCCATCTAACCCTGCCCTCTGGCAGTGGGAAGATGTTACCCCTTGTTATTGTATTAACATTCTTGCACCAAATAAACAAAAACCTCGAAACTTTATGTAACAGCAGAAGAACAACCAGTCATTTTCCAAATGATGCCTATTTCTGTTAGCGTTTCTTGTGGAAAAGATACATTTGGACTGTGTTTTGGTAGAGTTAAGGTGACTTTGCAGGAGGAATGGAGTGAAAATGCTGATGTGAGCCTTAAAGTGTCATGCCAAGCTGCTGTGTGCAGAGCAGGGCGGCTTTCCCGGGCATGGATTCATTCTGCAGAAGGGCATTTGCTCAAGACAAAAGGTGATTGAGATTAAAAAAAAAAAGTTATTTTGACTGGTCAGTGGCAACAGCAACTGCTGTATCCCAGCAATATTTTCCTGAAGAAATGCACGGAGACTCCATAGCAACTAGATGAGATCTGTGCTATATTCTCCGTGCTGCTGCCGTGTTTCCTGGGGAGAATCCAGCCACCCCCACTGCCCCCACAGCCGCGGTGTCTGTGCTGCACAGCCCCACCCTGCTTGGCAAATGGCAGCTCCAGCCAATGGCCACTGCACCAGGGGTGTTTTTAGGACGATGAAAAATCCCCCAAGTTGCATTTTATCCGCTTTTTTTCCTTGATTGTCACGGTGACGGCACAAAGCCTGCAGCGTTGTCTGAAAGGTAGCTAAACCACTCAGCCACTCCTTTGATAATCATTTATTTACTAACTTCTCCTTTCCTGGGATACAGGCACTAGGAACAGGTGCTTTAGTAGAACTAGTTCCCTCTAGTGGTGCAGGGTATTAGCCTGGTGAATGATGAGACCCTGCAAAAGCTTTCCCAAACAAGTGAAAGCAGAAATAATTAATGGCCGTGCCCAGAGCCAGCTCTGCATTGCAGCACGAGTTCTCCCAGGCTTAAGGAAGTACGTGCTTGGCTGTCTTCCCTGGATTTCTAAGGAAGCCTAGCACTCAACCTGTTTGGTTTAAGGATTTAGTGATGCTCCCTGCACCTGCAGTGTGGCTCTGCTGATGGAGATGCAGTTCCAGCAGGAGGGAAGGTGGGATGTGGCTCCTTGCAGAGGGGAGGGCCAGTACAGCCAGTGTGGGGCTCCTGTGTCCCTTACAGTTACATGGAATATTTGTCCCTGCAGCATTTAGCTGAGGCACAGAGCTCTGACAGCAACCTTAGCATGGATTTGCTCTTAGCAGGACTTGGAAATTGCTTAAAAGAGAGGAATGAAGGAAATTCTCTGAGGGCAGCTTAGGAGGAACCAAGGTATTGCTGCAGCCAGTGAATATGCAGGTAGTAAAAAAGGTTAATTAACATCAGTTTTCTCTTAATCTCAGTTTAGCCATTCTGTTAGTCATCTGGCTGGATTTAGCAGCACATAGTCCTTTATTCTGAGCAATAAACCATCATTATTTTGTAGTCTCTATATAGCTGTAATAATGATTATTGATCCAGAAGCCTGAAACACAGGAAGGGGTATTTGATCCTTTTTTAACCAACTTTAATGTGCAAAATGAATGTTAGGAAAACAGAAGGCTTGAGAGGAACCAGACTCCTCCTGGAAAAAGTGTTTGAGATGGACAAGAATAATTTAGAGGTAAGGAACTGTAATTAAAGGTTATAAAGGAACACTTGGTTTTATAACACTGTATGTTATAATCTTAACTCATTGAAATCCCTGAAAGATTTGCCAATGATCTCAAGAGATTTAGGATTTTTTTTCCCAGATGATTTCAGACAGGAGATAATTCACCTCCTATTACATAACCATCTTAGTGCTTTATGCTTTCCAATGTAATTTTTGAACATGTGTCCAGTTCCTGTAATTTAGTTCCGTGAGATTATTTATGACGGGAAATAATGTCACGCAAATATACCTTTGGTTCCAAAATGTTCTTTACATAAGTCTTTCATGTTCTGTGACCTGTCCAAATCACCGTGTTTTTGGCACGGGGAGAGCTTTGGTGTTCTAAACTATTTATAGATGTAATACCTTTCTAAAAATAACGATTAAAATAATTAGAAAAGCAGAAAGAGCTGGAAAATCACAAATGGAACTGGGAGGGAAAACTTGCTGGTACTTTAATCCCCTTAGAGTTTTGTGGGGGTGGGAGACCCCTGTTGTCAGTGGAAAAACTGGATGAGAGAAGGAACAAAAGCCTTCCCTTCCTAAATGATGTTTTAGGGCTTCAGTGGCTTTATCTCAGATATTTGTGTAAGTGTTAAAAAATGTAAGAATAGGTGTTTTTCTGCTGTGCAAAGATAATGCAGCATCAGGTGGTGGTCACTGAATGTATCAAAGTTTTACCATGTGTGGGGGTTGTCCAGACCTGCAAGAGGCTGCCCAGGGAAGTGATAGAGAATGGATAAGAATAAGCAAATATTCATTTAATCAAACAGCTGCTACCCCTGTCCATGGTGTTGATATGCTCCCATAAATGAGCAATAATAAGGAATTCTATTTGTCACCTTGAATGCAGCAGGGCTTCTGAGGACTCTGGCACAGGATCCAAGATCTTTCTCTCAGTATTTGCTTGGCAAAATACTCTTCAAGTATTTTATTATACAAAATTACTTTGTTTTAGAGTATCATTGCATAATAGATGTACTTTAACTTGTCTGGGGGGGTTTGGCTATTGTTTAACTTAGAAAATTCCTTTTTTCTCTTATTATTATTACTAGTTCTGAATATAAAATACATACTGAAGTTGGAATTGTAGTCCAGCTGGTGAAGACCTAGGACGTGGGGCTTTGTCAGTGATCTTCATGAATTCAGGCTGAAATATTTACATCTGTTGTTTCACTTTATCAGTGTTAAATGATCCTACTTCTGATTTGTAGACATTTATATCTCCAGTAAAAACATGCTTTGCTTTGATTGTGAAAAATACCATTTGGGTTGAGTTTCACAGGAAAGAGTGACTGTACTGCAGTATTCCACAAAATTGGGGGTTGTTTCCCGTGAGATGGGAATCTTGGTTCCTCTTCTCTTATTTTTTTTTTATTATTATTTTTAATTTTCTGTAGTACAGGTTAAGGAACAGTTCAGCAGTAGTTTTTCTGTTGATAAGCACTCAAATAAAGAAGTCCAGGGTCAGGCTGCTTGTAGGAAGAAGTGCTGCTCTTTGAAAGGAAGGATAACAGGAGGCAGGTCCAGGTAATTGGGGTCTATTTTTGACCCTGCCTGTTACCTAATTGGAAATATATTAATTTTATGTTCTGTGTAATTGAAATTTTATATATCTTTGTCACAGTTGGTTTAGGAAGATGCTGTGAGAGAGGAAAGCTGGAAGTTCAGTGTTGAGAGACGATACCGGAGAGGGGAGTGGTGGCTTCTGTGGAGGCTTGTGACTTATTTTCCATCTTGTCCCTGCCTTGGGGCCAAATTTTGGTCTGTGCAAGATTATTTAGTAAATTTTTCCGTTTCTTGCTGGCAGTAAATCCATGGATCTATGTACGTTTGGGTTTTTTGCCGGTTTATTTATTTTAATTGACATTAATAGAGTTTACTGACGTGTAATTTTGGTTCTGTTGTAATTACGCTTTTCCTAAAATTGCCTTTTTGGGTTTTGAGAGGATCCAGTACAAAACTGATATTTCTTTGATTATCTCTTTGTTATGTGTTTATTCCTCCTAAGAATGCAGAGTCATTCTTAAAACCTTGGTTATGTTGCCTCGTGTTCAACAACCACAGGTTGTGCACCATTAGTATGGTGCATTCTGCAGCATCATAAGTTATAAATGGCAGCTGAAGAAAGTTTTTGCAGCATTCTTAGGATTTCCCTGGAAATCAACTTCTCAGTTTCCTCATCTTACCTTTTTGGCTCTCCTTAATTTATAGATGCTACTGGTTTTAATAGCCCTGAGGGACTACAGTGCACAAACACTTGGCCTTTTGTCAGTTGTTCTTAATCTCCCAATTTCTAATTTATACATAATTCAGAATTACCACAGAGTGACTTGGATGCAGACTTGGTTAGAACTGATGTGCTTTTTGCTGTGTTCTTTGGTGCTTCTGTGGACTGCGTGGAGGTGGTTTGGTTTTTTTCCCTGGGTGGCAAATCTTAAGCAACTGATGAAGGATGTGAAGATGTGTTTTCAATCACAGGGTCTCAAAGTGTCTCTTCAGAACCGCGTGTATGGGTGCAATAATCAAAGTTCAGTCGGTTGCTCAGCAGACTTATTTGTTTTTCATGCTATTCTGGCCCTTGTTTGGATGATTTATGTGACTATAAGGCACAAATTGCTTGCTTACAGAGACAAAAATTCTTGATTGTGCTCCGTTAGAACCGTTTTGATGGCAGAGAATTGCTTTTGGAAGATTGTCATCTTTTATTTATCACCTACTGCAACTCCTTCAGTGTGGGGAAAGGCTCAGTATTAGATAGGAGTGATACAAACCCAAGCTTTCAGGTGCTGTTTGCTGACATGTGATGAATCCAGCACATAACTTTGCCTTTCATGACTCACTCTTTCTTCAAAGGTTGGGAAGATAAACCCTTTGGAGCTCCAAAAAAGGGTGACTCTTGATCTGCACCTCGTTAAAACCAGAGATTTGGAGTCAGTAATGCTGGATTCTTGGTTTGTGTTTTTCAAGCAGCTGTTGGTGTCATTAGTTGAGCACATAAAACACAAGCTGTAATATTACAGACTAGAAAAATTACAGCTTTATGGTTGTAGTTCAGCTAAGTGTAAGTGCACTTTGCACAGCCGGGTTGTTTTAAACAATCAATACAGGTATATTCGGTGTGTGTTTGCATCTGCAGTGCACTGACTCACCTTGGTATGTGAATTGGGGAGGGATTAGGTTTAGTTGTCTTTAAGTGCCACTAATCTTCTCTTTACGATTCCAGTTTAGAGCCATGAAGAGCAATTTACTAAAACAAACAGCTTAATATTCAAGATAAAAGTATTTTCTTATGCAGATTAATAGTAACTCTTGTTTCTAAGAGATGTCTTTAATGGACCCTGAGGTAACAGGCGGGCACAGGGTACAAAACAAAATAGAAACTGAGTAATGTACCTGTAATGTCCCATTTGGGATTATTCAGTCTCCCCCTTTCCTTTGTAAGTAACTGCTGTTCAGACAAGAGGATATTTCTCCACCCAGCAGTTGTGTTCACAAACAACGCCTTTACACAGGGATGTCTCGAATGCTAAAATAAAATACACTTTCTTAAAGCATTTGAACAATCAGATCTTTTCCCCAGTCGCACAAAAGGCCTGATAAGACCATAAAAATTCCAATTAGCAGCCGTGACATTTTGCATACGTTAAACTCTAAGCAGGTTTCATCCTCCTGCCTTGGACAGTGCTTGGAGGGGAGATGCTTTAGTTACAGACCGTTTTTCTCTTTGAAGTTTCAGTGAAAGAATATTCAAAACTGGTGATAAGGTAACTTTTTAGGAAGAAAAAAAAAAGAATCTACTTTAAAACAGTGCTGTTTGTTTTCAGGATAAAGCCATGAGGAAATCTTTCAGAACCTGCAATTTGAGTTCCAAATTTAAGATTTTGTGCCGTTTAACATACAGGCAGCACTTAAAGTATTTCTATTTTCTCTTCCTCATATCAGTTTATGAGCAAAATACTCCATTTCAGAAGTAAACAGTTCTCCTTCTCTGTTGCATCTTGCTGTTTTGCTGTGTTTTGTTATAATTGATTGACCTCTGGATTCCCATCAGCAGCATTGCAGATATTCCTGCTGCCCGTACAAAAAGTAAGAGGACAATTGACTTTTAGACAGGAAAACATTTAGACTTCCATAAATGTTGGGTATTAGCCTCAATAAAGTCAATTTTGGTGAATGTCACTGAATGGAAAGTTCTTTTGCACAGGAAGAATTATGAATTTAACATTGTTATCTTTAATTCCTCATGGAATTAATTGATTCTTTTAAACTACAGGAAAGCAAAAGATGCTACGTGTGGAAAACTTCATTGCAGTTACTGTATCCCTGTATATGAGGCATGCTGTTTTCTCTATGTCATATGTGAAATATATATTCCCCCCCCAACTGATTTTATGGGAAAATAGGCAATTTTTGGTTTTCAAAGTAGAATTAGTATCTTGTCTGTGTTAAGGAAAAAAAATTAGGGCTAATCAAGGGCCACAGGTTTGGTTTAGATTGAAACTGAGACAAATAGGTACCAATTAGAGCTTGCTGCCACAGGGGGATATAAAAACATGAAGTTCTCAAAAAATGTTTTACTTCTGTTGAAATAATAATAATAAAAAAAGCTATGTTGGGCAGAAGAAGTGATAATTTATTTATAGCAGTGTTGGCATCAGTGGGCCTGAACTGCACCTTAACCCTTTACCCTCAGGGTATTGTTAAATACTTCTTCCACTGATGTTTAGTTTTGTGATTGGACAGCAATCCCTGTAAGAGTTCCCTCCTGTTATTCAGTGCTGGATGTTAACACCTGCCTTTCATTTCTGATGAGAGGAAAAAGAAATGTTGACTGTAATTTTAACGAGGAAGATACGTGATACATAAACTGCTGTGCCTGTGGAGGCACCTCTAGGAAAACTGGGGTGGTTTTTACCTTTTCCTTTCCTATCCATGAAACAATCTTTCAAACCCAGTTCTGCCATGCCTGTAGCTGCAGTGATTAAACCCCTGGTTCTCTCTTTGCTTGTTCTCATAGTGATTAAAATATATCCAAGGTACGACTTGGATTAAGAGCTGTCCAGAAAGGATTGTTAGGCTTAATGTGTTGAACGATTCATCATCAAAAGCAGAGCAATTCCTCTTCAAAATGGCTCAAAATAGATTTTTGCAATTGATTGGACTCAAATTATTTAAGCTGGAGGGGATTTGCTGTTGAGCCCTCTGGAGCAGACAATTACCCCTTCATAAAGGCTGCTTGGGCTTTGGCAATTGCTCCTTGTGGTCATTGTGACCAGAAGGGAGAAAGGGCTGAATTTTTGGGAAATAGTGATTGCATCAGTGTCATTATTGTAAAACATAAAGAGGGGCATAAACGATACAAAGGCATGAATCATCAGAGTTGATACTGTGCCTGAGCTCAAGATCTGACCTAAAATAATTGCCAGCAGCAAGTGAGCCATATTGTACTTGACCTTCCTGTGGAAGAATCCCCAAGAGTGAAAGACTTTGCATTTAGGAATCATTTCAAAGTTCAGCGGTCTGCTAGAAATATATAGGTCCCAGTGCAGTCTCTCTCTTTTTTTTTTTTTTTAATTACTGTGTTTAACCATAAAAATGTCATGGGAAATGGCTCTTTGTGGAAAGATTTGACAATAAAAAATGTGGGGTTTATGTCATTAACAACTGTGAGTTGTCTTGATACTTGGAGCTTTTTCACTCTTCATTTTTTCCCTTCTGTGTTTATTTTGTGGCTCTAAGTGCTATTACAGTGGCTCCTGAATTGTTATTTTAGCTAAACTAAACAAAATTGGAAATGTAATTGAAACATCTATGGACAAGTTAAGCTTTAATAGTAATGGCAGAAAAGGATAAAGAAGCATTTTTGATGGAAACTGAGCAGTTCTGCTTTTGTTACTGCCTACCTGTGTGTGTGACTGTTAATAGTCCTGGTTCAGCATATTCCTGGACCATGGAATGGTATCCCATGGAATGAAATCTCTGTCTGGAGAGATTAGCTTACAGCTTTGATTTCACTGCTTCTCACTTGTTAGTCTTTGAGGTCTTGACTGGGATTTTGGGAGTGGCTGCAAACTGGTGGATTTGTACCACACTGGTTTTTTTTTTTTTTTTGATGGTCAGTAGGAGCAAACTCAGAGTATTTGACTCTGATGCCATTTACTATGAGAATCCTTGGAAAAGATGCGATTCCCAAACATCTGCCGAGTGGGTTTGTGTTTCTCTAAGGCTGATAATAATAAGTGCTGCAGGCTTAGAAAGACTTCAGGGGTGAAAGCAGAACGTTTGCCCGATTTTGGGGGACAAGAGGCACCCTGTCCTAACACCAGTGCTTTAATACATGAGACACTCTACTCTCTTTCTCACAGGCACTTTAAAGTGTTTCTGAAGACTTTCTGGTGAAGGGAGTAATTAAGGTTTGGAGTTAGGAGGAGAGAGTACATTTAAAGCACGGGAAAACAAGTGGATTCAGGGAATTACCCACAGAGGAGGTACTTCAGAGAACTGTGCTCCCCTGTGAGGAGCCTTCAGAGCAGTTCTGGCAGTGTTACACAGAGAGGAGGGCTGGGGTGCTTTGCCATGAGCTCTGGGCTTCCCAACTGTGCCTCTGTGTTTGGTTTCCCCACTGCTGCCTGCTGGGAGAGACCTGCAGCCCAAACAACACAGCAGAGAGCATGAGAATGACAGAGATATACTGCAGCTTGTTCCTCCACAGAGGCTTTGAACCCCACATCATAAGACATATACTTTGTTGGAATATGATGCCCCAACAAAGTCTGGCAAAACACGAACGTGTCTGCTTTCTGAGTAATTTGCCCTCACGACTTCAAGCCATTTGCACAAACAAGAGGAATATTGTTGAAAAGGCTCTGGCAGAGAGCTCCTCCATTGCTTTCCCTCTGATGGCTGCACTGATTGTTACTTTCTGCAGGCATTATTGCCCAGGAATGCACGTTACTCACCCTTTCCTCCTGAGTGACGCCTCATCTCACTTCTGTGTTTTCCAGTAAGTTCCTTTCCTGTTAAATATCCAAAGATTTTTAGTTCCAGTTTGTGTTGGGACTTGGGTTATATGAACTTTGGTCATGTCAAGCATCTGGTGGGATTCCTTCTTGCATCCTTTTATTTTTATAAGTCCATGCAGAAGTTCTGGCAGTGTGTACACACCTTACTACTGTCACAGGGAGAGTGGAAGGAAATCAGTGACAGGGAACTACAGGCAGGTGAGCCTTGCACAGGCTTTCCTGAAACATGTGCCAACTGCTGGCAAAAATGGAAAAAGAGATAAAAATGGCAAGGAATTGAACTACTTTGTGCGTGTGTCTGTCCAGGCATGTGTCCGTGCTCGTTACACATCCCAGTGCCCGAGGTGTTCCCATCCCCTCAGCGAGGAAAAATGTTTAAATCAGCCAGTTTAAATCTCCCTCCTGGTAATTAACACAAAAGAGAACCCTGTGCTCATCAATAACCCTTAATAGGGGGGCTGGGGAGAGCTCAGTCTCTGGGATCATAGCTGGTGCTGCTGTGCAGGTTAACTGGGGAGAAGTCAATAGGCTGCTGTGGACAGCTGCCCGCTGATGTGGGTCACTGCAGAGGCAGTGGATTGAAACCCCAAAGGGAAAAATATTGGTTGGTTGTTGCAATTCCGTGAGGATCTCTGTTTTCTGAGGAATTTCGGGTTTAAATTTTTAAATGCGTACCCATCTTCCCTTAGGGGTTTGTTGTGCACTGTGGTGCATTCTGCAGCACTCCGGTACTTGTAGTCTGTCCCCATTACCTCCAGCTGGTCCTGAAGCATTTGAAAACTGCTGATTATCTCTGAGCCAACTTGTGTTTTGGGTTGTGTGGTTTTTTTTTTGTTTTGTTTTGTTTTTTTTTTTACTTTGGAGTTCTTTAATTCTGCAGTGAGCCTCTTCTAGGGTAATGGGTGGATTCCAACGTGCAATCCTCAAAATTATTTTTGTCTTAATGGGTACAGTCATGATAACTAATTCCAACCTAGAGGAAATGTCCATATTCTCAGTTTCATGGGAGTTTTGCTTGTGGCTTTTGGTGGTGTTTTTTTTTTTTTTTAATTACCACTCTAGCTAGAAAATTAATACCAACCCTAAACCAAAACAATAATAGAAACCCCAAAACAAGATCAAATATGACACAGATAAGAGCAAAAGTGATCTAGCATCAGATATTGTCCTTTTGGGATACTGTTGAGCTCGTCTGAAGTCATACCCAGGGGCCATATCAATCCAAAGCAAGCTCATCACAGTTATTAACCACGTGAACCCGAAACACCGTGTGAATCACAGGGAAATGCTCATGAAATCTGTGCTCATCCCTTTCCCCTCGGTTTGTAAGTACCCAATAGATTGAATTAACCCTGTTTCTGTGTTTGGAACTCCAGCGACGTTCCGAAATTCGGCGCTTTGCGTAAACGCGGCGGGGAAACAAATCAAACCCGTTGACGGGCACGCAACTGGGTAACTCAATAAGGCATGTGTGTGCAGAGCATTCCACTCGGTGGGACTTTTAACTTTCCGTGCTGGGAAGGCTGGCTGCGTGCTGGAGAGCCGGCCCCCGGCCCACCCCACGCCATTGACATGCATAGCTGGCCTGGTAGGTGTAAAAATAGCCCGGGCAGCGCCTGAATTGGAAATGGGCACCGACGGCCGCCCGCAGTTGCTGGGGTTTCGGGTTCTCGGGGAAGGGAGCCTGGGACTTGATGAGGCCTTGGATCCTCCTCCCGGCTGCTCATCCGTCCTTCGGGAGCGCCGGGCGCCGCGATCCCCCCGGCCGGAGCGAGCGGAACTGATATGGGCAATGCACCGATTTGCCAGGCTTGTCACTCGGACAAGGGGCTGAGAGCACAAGGGAACATACAGGAACTGGATAAAACCCCTGACTACTATGGATTCAACAGTGAAGAAAGTAAAGATCCCGAAGCCCTGGTAAGTCTTGGCTGAAGAAATCAGGGATGGAAGTGAAAAAACGAGATTTGTGCATGTTGGGTTTGAAAAGGATCTCTGTGCTCAGAACCTCGCTCGAGAGCTTGCAGTGCTGAGAGACCTGCTAGACACGTCCCTGTTGGAGCTTTGCTATCATGACTGTGATTAAAGAGCAGCTGTCACTAAGCTGTGCAGTCACTTCAAAGCACTGTCAGCTACCAAAAGGTTTAGGGATGTGGACAGAGAAGCCTGTGGGTGAAATGAGCCCTTCAGTGAATGGATGCAAACAGTAATCCTGGTGTACACAACTGCTGGGAATCATCTTGTATTGATCCTTCTCCAAACTTGAACTCAGAAACTTATTTTTAAGCTGCTATCTGCCCAGTATGTGACATTATTTTCTGTGTTTGCAGCCGAGACAGAGCCCCACAGATCTTAATGCAGATGAGGGTTACAGTGAGTGGGACCAGGCACAGGCAAGGGGGTCATGCTGATGGTGATAATGTCAGCATTTGCTCTGCAAACCAGAAGAAAGTCGTTGAGATGAATAAGTTTATTGTGTCTGTGGCAACTGAAGTGCCTCTTCTCCCTTATTTAACTTTTTTCCCCCCTTTCTCTCTTTGGAAAATGAGTTGTTAAATGATCGTCTCATTCAAAATTGGCGATGAAAGGATGTAGTGTCAGAGCTTCTGGCAGAACAGGAAGATCAGAAAACCTTCAGTGTCAGTATATCCAAATATTATGTTCTCTGCTATTTATCTGTAATCAAATTGTTCTCAGGTCGACGCCGTGCTTTGCACGTGCCTGAATTGCTGCAGTGCAGTGTAGAAGTGTAGGAGAGCTGACTCCCAGCATTTGTAGGGGAAGAGGAGACCAGAGGCACTCCCAGCAGCAGCTCTCAGGGAGTTCTGCATTGTCCTAGAAAGCACTTCTGGTGCTGTCTTGCTTTCCTGGTAGGAGATTTGCTCGACTGGATTGTTCTCCCCGGTTTTACTGCAGATTTCACTGACAGCACAGCTGGACCCGCTCTTTGTAGAATCACAGAATGGTTTGGGTTGGAAGGGACCCTGAAGATCACCTAGTTCCAAACCCCCCGAAATAAAACTCTCTTTGAGCTGAACCATAAAATTAAAACTGTGGAAGTGCCCTGTGACACAAAGGAGCAAACTCTGAAACAGTTCTCCCTGCATGTTCAGTCTCTGAGCTGCCCTTTGGCATAAGGTCAGGTTTTTAAGGAGGCAGGACTGAGCAGCATGTGATCTTTGAGGAGTTTTTTTCCTGCCTTTTTTTTTTCCTCTTTTTCTGGATAGTTTTCATTCAGCCTACAGAGCTTTTCATGGCAGGCAGAGAACAGGCACTTTGATGATGCCTTTGATGTGTTTAATCATAAGATCTTGGCTTTATATAGCTCTGGTAGGGACTGGCCACATTTCTTTAGAATGTGTGTCTTGATTCAGATGTTACAATGCTTGGTGGACTACAAAGGAAAATACCTGTATTTTCCTAAAAAGGTTCACAGCCTCTCACCATACTTACAATTCCATACAAAAAAAAGTTAAAAGGAAGAACCATCTGTAAATTAGAAATGTTGTCCAAGTTTTGTGGTGAAGGGAGAAATTGTGTGTGTATATATATATATATTATTTTTCCCAAACAGTAATGTGGTATCCAGCACAATACCCTATTAGCTATACATTTCCTCTGCTTTTCTGCAGCCATGCTCCTGTCTTGGCTCATTAAAAGAGTTGCCACATCAAGGGAATATGGTGACTCCAGGAGTCTTGTACCGGATACAAGGTTCAGAACAATTCAGCTGGTGTTCAGCCAACTCAGATGGCAAAACTGCTTTGCTAATCAAATCTCCTCTAAACTAAAATCAGATGCAATCTGCTGCTTCAGGCCCAGGTATTTCAGACTGCCTAGGACAGCCTGATTTCCAGGGCAGGATCATTCCTACTGCAGCACTCAGAGGAGTTTTCCCTCCCTGGTCAGTCAGGTTTGGCAATGTGGAATTTTTCATCATTGTTGCTTTTATACAAGTGGAGTTACATGACACTGGTTCCTCTCTCTGCTTCCTGAGCTGACTTGTTAGAGGTTTAGGCCCAGGATTGCAGAGTTCTTCATTTACAGAATTCTTTGTTTACTCCCTCAGTGTCCATTTTACCTTTCTGTACAAGTAAGTTGATGAGTCTTGCTGGCATTGAATTAGAAACTGCTGTGTTTCAGTAGCACCCATTTATTTGCCTCTATTTCAGTCCATCCCAAAGCAACATGAAATCATTTTTTTTTCTGTTTTATGGCACCACTAAGTTGGAATTGATGGGCGATCGGTTAATGGTGTTCTGGGGACCAAAGCAGTTTGATTCTCTAGCAGGGGATGGTGTTTGCACATTTCTTTTATTGGAAAATGCCACTTTGACCGTAGGGAATGAAAAATGGAGAGTGATAGAATTATCTGTCAGCAGTCTGTCATAAACTTCACTTACAGGCTGGATTTTTGTTAAGCCCAGTTATTATCCTGCTAGATATGCTTGGAATGGCATCCTAATTCTTTCTAGAGGTGTTCTAGCATTATTACCTCTATTTAGGAACATCATCAGTGATGGAAACTTGCCATGGAAACCCTTGAGATGCCTGCCAAGTTCTACGGTTGTTACTAACACCTCAACATCTCAGTATATGCTATCCAGAGGATCCTAAATATTTTCCCTTCCTGGAATATTATTCAGTTCCTGCAGTGGAAAAATCTTGGTTCCATATCAGTATTTAAGAGATTTCAGTAAATGTCAAGTAGAAGAACTGAGACTGATCCTGTGGCTCTTTTGAACATATCCCAAACCCTTGCTGTTTCAGGAAATGACCAAATGATACTCTGACTCAAATTCCAGCCCAGGAAATACTCCCATTAAACAACATGATTACCCATTTCCATTTTTTTTAGAGTGGTTGAAAAATCTTAGTAAAAGACATGAAGATTTTTCTGGTTAAAACCTTTCATTCTTGAAACTCAAATCCTTTGGGGTTTCGTTTGTTGTTTTTAAGTTGGTGGGGAGTTTTTTTTGTTTGTTTTTTTGTTGTTGTTCTTTGGTTGGGTTTTAATTTGTTTTGTTTCTGGGTGTTTTTTTTTCTTTGTTTTCTTCTTCTTTTTTAAATTACTCAGGTTATGTTTTCCAGGCCCTTTTGAGATTCTGTTTTTTTGGCTCGCACCGATGATAATTCAGACTCACACACATAGTTTGCAAGCTGGGATTTGTACCAAAATGTTTGTTTTTGAGAACATGAATAGCCCAGGGGGGACATCAGGGATTACACAAGCCTGAAGTTCAGCTGGTGCTGATGTGTTGTCCTGGATTAGATCCCCATTACTGATGTCGCTTTATATTTTAAGATCGGTAGAGATTAAAATAACTTCCATCATTTCAAACACTGCCCTTGGAAGGGACATGCAACTGGGCAAAAAGCTTTTATTCTATTTTTTTTTTTTCCTAGAAAACTATGCAGTTTTGCCTCAGTTCTCACAAATCCTTCATTGACACAGCCCAAGTCAGGAGCCAGGCCAGGATGGCAAGTTAATGAACGGAGTGGGAGGACTCCTACGGATGTCTGAGGCAGCTGAGGATCATAGAGGGTTTACAGAAGGCATTTGCTTCTTGGCTCAGGGAAGGGTTGATTTTACAGTAGTTTTCTCTTCCTCTTTTGCTGCTGCTGTATTTGCTAATATTGGCCCGAAGTCAGGGGCACAGTTGAGCGCGTGTTTAAATCTTCCCTTAAATCTGTTTAGTTTGAGATCAATTAGACCTAAAGATTGGGTAAAAATTAGGCACAGTTAAAGTATTTTGCCAAAATAGCCCTTTATTCTTCTCCTGGTTAAAACCAAACTGCTCAGGGTTTTGTGCCTTCCAGGGGAAGGGAAAGAGTGGCTGGATGGCTGGTGTCCTGCAAGCTCTGGAATTCCAAGGAGGAGCTGGCAAAAGAGGCAAAGGTGTTGAAATGTAACCACCAGCATAAAATGAAAGTCACCCTTTAGAAATAATTGAGAATTTGACCCAGATGGAATGGGTGAAGCCTGGCTTTTCCATTAGTCAGAATTAGAGGTGTCGCTCAGCATTAATAAAGTTGTGTCTGTTCGGAGCAGGAACTGGTGTTCAGGTAAAGCTGTTCCCTGGGCAGTTTTCTCCTCCTTATGTTGCTCAAACACCTGTGTTTGTTGTGCTAGTTGTAGCAGCCGTAAGAAACTCTACATTTCAAATGCAACTTTCTGAGAACATTGTTTGTACTAAGATATGAAACCACCACAAAAACTGTTACACGCAAATATTAAGATTGCTGCCAGAGGACTTTCAATTCAGGTTGATGAAAATATGGTGGAATTATAATGCACTTGTTACCTATAATGTGCATAAATCATAGTGCATAAATTATAAATCACTCAGCCTAGTTTTATTTTCTGAGCTTCCTTTTTGCAGTGGCTCTTTCCAAATGAATTTTTTGTGGATGCTCTACGTCTTGAATCTCGTTACACGCCGCGTCTCCTTTGGGTTGCAGCCTCTTTGTCTGACATCAGAATGCTTTTATTGATGTGTATAATAAATGCAAACAACATTACTCTTCCCACCTGCTTTGGCACTGCATATCTCGGGCTCCTACACATCCCTTAGCAGATCCAATATTCATTCTGAGGAGCACGGGACATGCTGAAAGGGTCACTTTGGAATCCAGTCAGTGCTATCCCAGGTTTCCAGGTCAGGCAGTCATTTTCTGTGTTGAAATGCATGCAGACTACTTTTGATTTAAAATCACTGATTATTTCAATCCTGGGTCATATGCAGTGTAGAGCACAAAAGCTTCTTCCCTTCTTATAGCTATTTCACCCTCAATATTTTTTGTGTAAGTATATCTATAGTCTTTATTTGTATTAACATCCACAGTCTTTATGCCCATGCCCACACTGTCTGTAACAATATGGTGAGGGCAACTGCAGCCACAGCTCCAACTCAATGCCAGTAAAAGTGGTGCCAACTTCTTCATCTCCTTCCTGATGTTCTGTGATTAATTGGCCTAAGTACTCCATGCACTGTAAATTATTCAGGTACATAATATGCACTTGAAAGAAGGTTTTTATTTTTCTGATTTATAGCCATCATCATCAACCTAGAGAGACAGACCCCTGAGATTAAAAATAATTAATTGCTGGATGCTATTAGATCCATTTTGGCAGAGGATATTTAACTTACTAGTGATCTCTTCTCCCTGAAAACTTACCTTCCTCTTCACACCCCGCAGGTCCTGTGGTGGTGGTTCTCATTTCTTAACAAATATTAGTTTATTATCAGGCCAGTTGTGAATTTTTCCTGGATAAGATGATGATTGAGATTACGAGAACAAGATGTTCGTTTAGTGAAAGCTGCTCTTTCAGATTTGTGGGCTTTTCAGTTCAGCAGTTTATGAACAAATTCTATACAACCAAAGGTACATAGAAGGATGAATCAGGTCTGCAGTGCTTGAGTGGGAAAAGCTGAGTGATAAAAAAAATGCTTGCTTTGAAATTGAAATAAGAAAATTGGACCTGTTGTTCATAAAGGAATTTAGATACTGAGATTTCTTTTAAGATCTGTGATTTAATCTTGTCTTCCTTCATCACCTCCAGTAAATGAATAGGAGCAAAACATACATTTTTATGGGCAAAGGAAGTGGCTTTGAAAGGAAAGCAAAGCGCTGTTGTATTTCTTTTATTCCAGGAGATGAATGTTATTTCATTAAAGGCTGGGAAAATATGTTTCCATTATAGCTGTTATTATCTCATTTAAGTCATTTATCAGCATGAGATTACTGAGCCTCTGCTATTGCAAGTGCAAGATGTAGCTCATGTTCTGGTGTGTCTATGAGGGCTGTAGGCTCAGACTCTGCTCTGGGAGTTGAATTAAAACCAAAAAATAAAAAAAGTGCCTGCTCAGAGTCACTGCTGTCTTTTTGGAGACCAGCAGCACTTTCAGCTCAATAATAAAATAATTCAGTGTACAGAAGATAAAATGTGAGCCACTGATAAACTCACTGGCAAGTTTTAAGAAACTATTCCATGAGGAAGAGCGTTACTTTGGAATTCCCAGCTTTTACAGCTGAATGGAAGAATCTTCCATGCTGGCTGAAAATACCTGTGTGACAAGTGAGCTGGGTAATGGTAACACCTCGTCTGCACTGCTTTTAGAGTTGCACCCAATTAAATGATGGCTGGTTGGAACAGATGGTTCCTGAAATCAGAGAATAACCAAGCCAACTGGGACAAAATTTAGTGGTTGTCTCAAGGGTAGGGAGCACAAATTGGCACTTGAGAAAATATAAAGAAAATTAATGGATGTGTTTACGGCCCTGTTATTTTCCCCCCTTAAGTACTGAATAACATTAAAAGGCCATGAAAACTTGAGTTTAGATGATGCAACTTCCCTTCTGCTGAATTTGCAACTCCAGGCATTCCCTGGTATATTAACACGATGAACCACCAGTGAATTAAGAGCTTCTTAATGAAGAAGAAGAGTTCACAAACCATCAGCATTTTGCTAATTATAGAAACAGCTATTGGACAAACACTGCCTCCAAACTCTGGAGTTTGTACGTGGCATTAACACTGCGGCTTAGTGCTGATGTTACCTGCAGTGATAATACAGGATTCACCTCAGCATCAAAGTTTTTATAGCTGCTAAGAATTTCAGTTTCTTGATTTATAGAAAGCAGGTTTTACTCACCTCATGATCAGGGACTACATGTTCAAAAGTTGTAGCTAAATACTTTTCTTTCTTCATGAAATCCAACCAGTATATCCCAGAGTCTGGGAGTGCTTGTCCCAGAGTCCTACTGCTTGAAAGGGAAGTCTGAGAGAGTTATTACTACTCAGGTACACACTTTAATAGAAATAGAACCCAAATATGTTAAATTAAGGTGTAAACCTACTATGTGGTTATAAGACTTGAGCTTTGAACGCTGCTTTTGCTGCCATTCAGTTAATAAACTGTATTTAATGGGTGAGAATTGTTCAGTAGCCCTCATTGCTGGACGCTGTTCTCCCACAGGGATATTGGTAACTAAGGACAGACTGGGGTCATTCAACTTATTTGGGGGGGTGAAAAACCCAAATCCAACCTGCAGGGGTAGTTTTTCTACAGACATGATTTCAAACAAGTATTTGGATGGTTTGGATAAATGTTATGTTGAGAGCTGTCCTTTGAAAACTGAAGCCTCCTACTCCCGCGATCTTCTTGTACACAAAGTTGGTTTTCACCAACAAATTTGAGTATGTGGAGACAATCCTTTGGGCTTGGTACAGCCTATGATTCCAGGGTTTATTTTTGCACTTCTCCCTAAGATACCTTTGAGGAACAGGTGCAATCTGTGTGCAGTCAGTGATGTGCTACCTTAGGAGACAGGAAGGGCAACCGGAGTGAGGGCAGAGGAACCAGAAGGGGAGGGGTTCTGACAGTTTGATTAAAATACTAATTTCCATATATGATTTAATTACTGAGATTCCCTGAGGTATAGGTTTTGAATTCAGGCTAAATTCCAGCATTGCAATTAGCAAGAAAGAAGTTGAATCTGCAGCCTTTTGGTCATTTAAAAAATCCTATTATCACTTGATCATTTGTTGTATATTCTTATACAATGTTTGACAACCAGGTACTTGTAAAGACACATTTGTATTCATGCTTTTAGTGTACTTAAAGCTATATTGATTTTGTTTTACATTGTAGCTTTGTTTGTTTGTTTGTGTAAACCTTTCCTTTCCCCTCTGATGGAGTGTCAGCTTCCATGTGTAAAACTCCTAAAAAAAGTCCCTCGGGGTGTGTGCTTAGGAAGAGGGGATGTGATAGGTATCATGTGGTGCAAAGGACCTTGGCTCTGTGTTTTGTGTTATCTCCTGTAAAGAAATTATCTTCAAATGACAGTTTGGTGACAGTTTGTCTTCAGTTTCTCTGTCACTGAAACAACGTCATTGAACTCAACTAAAAATCTGCATGTAAGGAAACAAAACGTTTCATGAGATTACTGAATCCATTGGAAAAGCCCACAGATGCAAAATGATTATTTCCTGGTGTGGTAAGACTGCAGGAAACTGCTGCTTTTGCCTGCTGAGGGGATTTTGTCAAAATGGATTTGAATTTATAATGTGCTGAAGTGAGTAAATGGCTGAGGCAGAAGTACTGACAAAAATGCTTTTTAAAGGCTTTAAAGAGCAGGGTAAAGGACAAACCAGTGACAACCTGCTGAAGAATTAGAGTTGGCAAACCAGGAAAGAAAACAGAGATCTGAGTACTCCCAACTTCCAGGACTCTTAAGCTTTAAAACACGGTGCTGAATTTTTGAGTATTTAATGGAAATAGTGCCTGGTATTTGTGTGGGAGTGTATATAATGTAGGGGTGAACTGTTGGATTACTCTTCATGTAGGCAAGAAGTTCTTACTCTGCGCTGTGATCGATATTCAGGTGTATGGAAAGTGTCTTGAAGTGATGTGCAGTGCAGTAATTTAATTTTGAGGTAAACAAAATTATGAATCAAGGAAATGAGAAAGGGCTGCTCGTGTCTTCTTAACCAGAAACAAATGGAATATAATCATGTGGGCTTAGCTGTGATCTGAGCTTCCAGCAATAATGGAGATGTCAGCATTTTTAGTGTCCTGTTGAGAGCAAAGATGCTTTTCTCAACCAGAATGTCCAGATTTACCCCTTATGTGCTCAAATATTTGATATTGGTTAGTTCTTTTACCAAGGTCATTTAAAAATAAAAATATATTTTTGTGTCTTTATGGGCATGTGCACATCCCAGGACAGGGTGCAGCGCTAAGAGCCATCTTTCAGTCCTCAGAGGGAACTTTTTGTACCTGTCAGAATCTGTGCTGGAGTCAAACCTTATCCAAATGCTCTTGACGGAGGCCTGGAGCTATCCAAGGGTTCTGTCACCGTGAATTCCTACGCTACCTTCCCCCTGTTGCATGTTTAGAGAGAAGGTCTGATTTCCTAACAGCAGAAGATGTGGAAAATGTGCTGAAGTTTGCTGAAAGGAATTTAAAAGGGAATATTTTGGTCTTGGCATGCAGCTCAGTTGTAAGGAGAATCGTTTTGCTGGCATCCATCTGTCGCAGATTAAAATAGGTTGGGCCCAGGGTTTGGGAAGTGAGTGAGAGCGGCGTGATAAGCGACCGAAATAAACCCTCTGGAATGGGTTGGGCGACTGAAACAAGTGGGAAAGCAGGAGCTTTCAGGATATTCTCACCAAGTGAAGGAGTGGTTCTACCCGGTGTTTGTGGCGGGGGGAGGTGGAATTAGTTGAGGAACAGGCTCGGCCGGAGGCGTTCCAGAGGAACACCAAGTCCTGGTCCGACGGTGTGCGTGCCGACCTCTTCCTCTCCAATCACACCCCCACCAGGCAGGCTCCCAAAGTTACTGAGCTGCTGTTTGCAACTCACTCCCACACTGTTGATTGAAGTATGAGCATTGCTGCTGCCTCTGAGCGTGTTCCCAAATGCTTGTGCTGTTTAATCGTCATTTCTCTTGCACAACTTTGGTTTTTCTCCCGCTCTCCAGGTGCCTTAGGAACCAATTTACCTGTGTGGAGGTTCAAACAGTGTTATTCCATGTCATAATCATAGACAAAGGCAAGAGAGCTGATGCATCTCACACTCTCTTGTTTAACAGTTCATCCCACAACGTGGCTGAAAAATGAAAACGTGTTTTTCCAGGTTTTTTTAACCTTGTTTTTCACTGGGTGATTACAGGCACTTTGGGGCTTGGCAGGTTTGCAGTGTGATCCTGGGCTCAGCCTGGTGTGCAGTGCTGCCCACTCTGAGCATATATATCCAAAAATAATATATTAAAAAAATATATAAATAATATATATAAATATATAAATAACAGATATAGAGATCTATAAATAATATATAAAATTATATATAGAGGATGTATATATACATACATACATATATCTATGTATATATATATACACACAGGTATATGTATGTATAACACCTCAGAAAACTATGGCTGGCAAGTCAATGCACTTGTTTTCTTCTTGTTGACAGTATCAGTTGCTATGATTTATGGTGGGGTGTTTCTTTTTTTTTTTTGGTTCTTGCTAAATTTTGAATTCCAGCAATTACTGCACTATTTTGCTCACTCCAACAGGTCTGCAGTTCTTTTGGGCCGTTATTGCCTAATTTGAGTATGTTAATTAATGCAGATATAACACAAAGTCGGGGGTTTTCACTTTTATTTTCCTGCAGCATAAAATATGGGAACCTTTCACCAGTGATGAAGCTGTGCTTTCTTTTAAGCAGGAACTAATTAGAGATTTTTTTTTTTTCTTTCTTACAGTCTGACAGCAATGCAAGCTTCCTCCGAGCTGCCCGAGCTGGCAATCTGGACAAAGTAGTGGAATACCTGAAAAGTGGAATAGACATCAACACCTGCAATCAGGTAAGATATTTGAAGGACAGAAGTTTGCAAAGGTGAGTTGTGAGACCCCTCCCCATCAAAACCTAGTTTTTCCAGGCTGGATTAGTTCATACCACTGTTTTGATTCACCTCAAGGCATGTTTTTAGTCTTGATCTTCAGTGGTCTCTTGTTAAATGTATTTTTTTTTTTTTTTACATATTCAATATATTGTGTTTAAACCCTGTAGAAGGGGGCATTTTGAATGTCACTGGGTCAAATCCAGTTCAACATCTGCACTCACGTTTTTGCTTAACATAACTACCTTTCCTTTCAGGAAAGTTATTACTGCTGTAAAAACACATTGTTAAAGTGTCACTGTTGATGTGACTGTAATGGGACAGAATGTTTTAACTTGGCTCTTTTGTAGGTCTGTCATATAAATCCAATTACTTTGGCTTCATAGCTTAGGGACCTACATTTGCAACATTTATTTAGGTGACTGGAACCATCAAATTTAATAGCACTGTGACCTAAAATAAATATGCAAATAAATGTCTGCATCAGTCCTGAAAAGTGTTTTGAGGTTCTAGTGAAATCAGTGCAGTTTTTTGATGGGGGAATTTGACAGCTCAGGCTTTATAGTGTCCAGCTTTCCCCTAACTCTTAGCCAGGTGGAATCAAAATGACCACTAACTGGATGATGGCTATGCCTTCTGGAAGTAAAACCCCAGAATTGTGGCCACTTTATTTTGGAAAAAAAGAGTAAATTGAAGAATAAGAAACAAAATAATCTAAAATATTTGGAGGCATCACCTTCCCTGCTGAAGGAAAGCTGCAGGTGATTAAAGTAGGGATGTGTCAAATGGAGGTTGGGGCACAGGGCTAAGGGCAGCTCTGTTGTCAGTGCCAAGGAATTTAATGATGAGGAAAATAAGAGGCTTTTCATGTGCTGCTTATTGAAAATATACAGAAAAGATCCTTCTCTTACTGCCTAGGAGAAAGTTCCCATTAAAAGCCTTGCTTTAAAGGAAAAACTTGCTGAGTTATATGGGACATGACCTGGCAAACTTCAAGTTCCCCAATCAGGACAGAGTAAATCAGACTCAAGTGTGATTTATGTTCAAATAGATCCAGCAAATTTTCCATTTTTATTATCAGCACCAATATTAACAAAGAGATTCACCCCCAGGACAGAGCACAGTTAATATGATAATTACTTGGGAACATTATGAGGGGTTTTTTTTCCAGCCAGTTCATATTCTCTTGCTGGTTGTGAGAGGAATATGAGCGGGGTTGCTGCAGATTTATCTCCTGAGGAAAGTGCTTCCCACTTGCAGCTGGTGCAAAGCTCCTCTTGCCCTGCGTGGATGGGATCAGAGCCAGGTGAGTGTAAACATCAGGAGAGAGGCTGTGGAGTTTTAATGGTTTGAAATAGATGAAGCACTCGTGGATGTTATTATGGGGGGAAAAAAAATAAGTGGTTGACTAGTGTGCAAAACGGGAAAACCCCCCCATATTAACGTGATTTAAGTAAGTAATGTGACTTGATGTTCCAATTAAGGTAACTCAGGAGTTCTCTAGGCTGTAGGAAGTGTTTTGAGCTCTTGTCAAACAGTACAAGCCAACAAGTGCTAAAACAACCCCTTCAGATCCGTGAATAAAAATGATGTCTAATTTAGATTGTCTGAGCCCTGTTTGCCAGGGAAGACTTGTCCCTGTGCAGTGGCCAGTCTGCTTTCCTGAGGACATTGATTACTGTATGGGAATTCCCAAGGATGAGGGATGAACTGAGACACGGGCATCCTGCATCCTCAGGACCAGTGACTCAAATTCCTTACCCTTCACCATCCATTGAGCAGGAACAGGCACTTCAGCTCCTTGCCAACTCCAGTTCTGGTGCCGGAGAAAATTCCTGACGGAGATTTTTGGTAACTAGAACCCTTAGCTCCTGCTGATTGAGCATCACTGTGTATTGTAAATTTTATTGGGAGTGGGAGCAGCCTCCTCTGCTAGAGGTTAGGGAATAGTGAGTAAACCATGGCAGCTGTTTCTGCAGCCTTCCAGTTATTCCTTCTCCTCCTCCTCCTCAGGGTTTTACTGGGATGTCCACATGGTTGTGTTCCAGCTGTCTGTGGGGAGAAGTTAACACAGCACACTCTCTGTGCAGAATGCAGGGGTGTCTTTTATTTTTCAGACTGAGCCATCTCAATGCTCTTTCACAAATGAAGCCTTGTTACACGCAGGTTGTTTTTTTTCCCCAGTATAATGCTATTTTTAGGCGAGATCCCATCTGGAAAAACCGTACATAATGTTAAGAATAAGCTTTCCTGAACAGAGGGAGCACCAGGAGGTACTTTCTCAAGTTCAGTGTTTGTTTCTCAGATCCTAAGTTTTTTCAGAGAGATGTCTCTTTATGGAGAGTCAAAGTATTTTTCCCAATGTAACTGTTTCCAAAATCTGATGGAGCTTAATGTTTCTGGATATACTGAATACAGGAAGTCATTACTAATACATAGTTAATAATTAATTATTATTTCATTATGCTTTGTTAAATGCTGCCTTCATAACAAGTTCAATTATTATGGAATTGCACCATCTTTTTTTTTTCTCTGAAAATCATAAATCAATTATGTTTCTTTGTTTCTGGAGAGAGTTAGAAATGTCAGGGAACAGAATTACCCTGTTTTAAGAACAGTCCCTTAAAAAAAAAAACTAATTCCTGGTATTTTGTAGGATGGATAACTAATAGTCATTAGAAATCTCTGATTCCTTTAGAACTATTGTGACAAATGTAGTTTTTTTAGGATGTGGTGGTTGTTTCTAGTAAAGAAGCAAGAGAAAACAGCTTGCTTCTGCATCGTGTTCAGAATGACCTTTGATTTGACACTCTGCATTTGGGCAACCCAAGGTTCCAGCAGGAGTTAGACCCCAACACGTGACCAGTCCAAAGGTTCACCAGCTGCCTGCTCCCTTTTGAAACAGAATTGATGATCCAAAGGCAACATAAAGTGGCTTTTCTCCATCTTGTGCTTGGAGACCTGTCGGTTCTCATGGCGACAAAGTCGCTTCCTTGGAAGGAAAAATTTGCTGGATTTTGGCATTTGTTCTTAAGTCTTCTGCATTCCTAGAAACGGGTGTGAAGTCTGATACCTTGAACAGAACAGGAATTCAAATATTAGGCAGTTTGGGGGTCCTCCAGCTCCAGGGCCCCGATTTAGGTCTACTTGGCTTTGGCTCTTGTTTTGTTGGCTTCTTTCTAGTTCGGTTGGTGCCTCTATTGCTTCAGTTACAGCAACACCAAGCACCTCCTGTTAATTCCTTCCCTTGCTCCAAATGGAGAGGCACTCCTGCTCCCAGCAGCGCCAGCTACAGCCTGAAGTAGCTCTGTGTCATAAATGAGGTCTGCAGGATCGCTTTAGATGTCACTCAGGGGGTTAATTCAATTTCTCGAGTTCGTAGACTAGAAAGCCACACAAAGGGAGTATTTTCATCATCTGAAATGGTTTTTCTTTTCTCGACAGTTCACTTCGTTTCTTTGTGGTATTTTTAGGAAAAACTTCAACGAACCTTTGGACTTGAGAAAGCCCTTTCCCAAATCTTTCTTGAAGAGGGTTCGACCACATGCGCTTTTTACCTCCCCAAGAGATTTATTCAGCAGCAACCTTAGACTGACATCTATTAAAGAGACAGAGAAAAGAGTTAGACTTTAACAAAGACCATGATGTTTATTTTTAGTTTCTGCCTCTGCTGGGGAGTTAATTTTCATTATGTTTTGAAGTTATGCTTTGGCATTGGCCTTTTTCATAGAATCATGGAATAGTTAAGGTTGGAAAAGACTCTACATATGTATAAGTCTGGGACCAAAGCATCAGTGGAAGGAACTTAGTGAAAACACATGACATTTGATACTTGGAGAATGTGGAAACATTACGAAAATAGAGGGATTTATTGTTTTATTTTTGTTGGCTTTCATGGTGTTTTTATCTGTAAATTGCTTAAATGTCATTTTAATCATCTGTGGCAAAGGCACAAAAGGTAGGTAGAAACTCAGCTCTTGGCAAATCTTCCTGCAAAGTGTTGCATCCCAACTTGTAACTCTCTGGGAGTTAAAAGGGGTCAAACTTCTTCACATGAGGAAAGATGAGGGTTAATTTTGTCAACATACATTCTTGTTTCCTAAGATATCAAGCACTTAATGAACACCTTCCAATGGAAGGGAACTTCAGGGAAGTAGGAATTGTTATATTCAACGAAGGTGGTGAGGCTGGTGATTTAAAAGTTGTAAGGCTCTGCAGGGAGACACTTGAAGAACCAAGCTTGGAAGGCTTAGTATGGTGCACTTTCATGAGAGTTAAAATTACCAAGGAGCCTCCAGGAGAAATGCAGTGAGGGTATATGTGTGCTTTGTCCTCATGCTGCACAGTTTTGCTTGGCAGACAACTAATTTCACCCTCCCCAACTTTTTGGTGGGCACGGGAGACGGGAAAAAAAAAAAGGGGACGTGTCAGAAACTTTTGTTGTTCTGAACTGGAAGAATCCAGTTGACAGGAACGGAGGAGTTGCATTGATTAAATCTGAGATTCCATCATCAGAAGTGGCAGGGATCAGCCATGTGGGCCGGGAAATAATTGCAGCGTTGGTTCTGATTAGGGAGGAACAGAACAAAGGTTGCTTTAAGGCTTCAGTTGTGCTGGCCCTCAGCATTTAAAGTGCAGAGCTTGCTGCTGCTTACCCCAGCTTGCTTTATTTAGGGAATTATGGAGTTTGAATGTGTGTAGTGGGAACTATATTTAAACTAGAGTTTCTTCCTGTGACCTTTTTACTGGAGCTCAAGTATTCACTGAATTAAAAAGTTGCAAAGAAACTCATATAATCTATGCAGCAATATCAGCTTTCAGGTGCTTAGTGTGAACATCAGCAGATATGTGTCTCAGAGGGAGGAACACAAGTATTTTAAGAGATTCCTACTGATTAAGCACTGGGACAAGCCTTGCTCTCTCCATCCTTTGGCACGTGGTAAACTAAACTGGAGGCTTCTCCTCATCCTTTTGCATTCAGAGGAGCGTATGGGCCATGAATATTGCAGTTGTTGTGCTGTTTGTGGACTCCAGTCTGCTCCCAAAGAGTCAGAAAGGTTAATAACATGTCACAGCAGTACATCAGCCGTGGACAGCTCTAAGAAGCCCAAGCTGCCCTTGGTATTCCCATGGAAAGTGTTGATGGCAGAATCTATGAGATTAGATATGAGAACGTGTCTTAGCTCTCAAACAAGGAGAAAGAACACTGTGTTTCCCCACAAAACACTGTTTCAAAGCTCTCAGCCACTGTAGGTAGTAATTATGGTTAGTTAATACTCAGCTGAGATTAAAACCCCCGGGAAGATTAGAGGTTTCTGAAACCTCTTCAGCCTGCAGAATATTCCCTGACATGTGCACTGTTCCTCATCTTGGTGATTATGGTCAACCTCACCACGTATTTTTGGCCAGGGATTTATCCTTGATCCAGGGCATGGCACCACTGCCACCCCTGGGCTCTGCAGCTCTCTAGTTAAGAGTGTTCCTCTGGATTAAGGAGGATCTGGTTGCTGCTGCTTTTCCCACATAATGGGATTTGAAACCGCGTTTCTCATTAACATCTCCTAACTGCCAGGCTGCACGAGGGTGTTCCTCTGCTTTTGGCAGCCTGTGAGTGTAGCCTTCCTTCAGTTCCTCTGCTTTTCTCATAGTTCCACTTCTGAATTTGACCACAAAATCTGCCAGTGCTGCTCATGTGGACGTGGAATTAAATGGAGTTAGTGCAGAGCTGCCTTTGGATTGCTGTGTCCCAAGCCATTGGACCCACTCCCATTAAATGCCTCCTGTGAAGTGCTAAGTGCTTTAAAATCCCACTGGGAATTACAAGCCTGAACTGCCTCTGTGCATGGACAAAATGAAAGCCGGAAAGCTACTTGTTTAGTTCACAACTGAAATGACTCTGAAGTGCTCAGAGATGAGCAAAGTGACAAAAATTGCACAGTGCTGCACTTGCTGCTGGTGACTCAAATACCTGAGCATCGCTCCTGATGCTTCCAGTGTGGAAACCAGGAGAGTGCTGCAGGGAATGGCAGGATCTGTCCCTGTCACCTACCTGACGTAGCATGAAAATTGCTGTAGGATTGTGAAAAACAGGTTAGCAATTCAGCTACAATAGACTGTCATTTTATTTTTTCCCCCTTGGGTGGAATGGGAATACTAGGAAGAAGAAGATAAGGTTTCCATGGCTGGAATCTGTCTGAGATAAAGTATCCTGTTCTTGTTTAATGTGGAAAGGATTTAAATGCTGACTTTCTTAGGTTGCTTTTTGGACAATCCTTGCTCTTATTTAATTTCCTGTTCCTTTTTGAGGTTTCAGAACCTCAAAGTTTCATGCAGACTTGCCTAGAAACCAGCAGGGGTGCCAGATGAAGGATTGATTTGCAAGCCATAAGTAATCAACATTTTGGTCTGTTTGTGCTTTTGGGTTTCTATTTGATACCAGTTAGCCTGGAGGAGAGTCTAGGGTTCAGCTACATCAGCATGGAATAATCCTGATTGAATAGACATATCCTGTGTAAATTTGGCTAAGTCCTGTGATTTCTCAGTGTTGATAATTCCTCAGGGGAGCTGGATAAGGTTACAGTAAAGAGAAGGAAGGCAAAAACGCACTCAAGTTTTGAAATATTGAGCTCCATGGACGTGCCCAAGGTAGGGGGGAAGAGGGAAACTGTCAGAAAGGAAGGAATGTCTTCTGGATCCTCACAAAATACACTTGGTTTTGATGTCTTTGTTGCTATGGGAAAAACATTGCTGGAGAAATTTGTCACGCAGAGCCACGTCCAAAATATCTGACTTATGTAGACAGCCAGCTAAGAGATGTAACAGTACTCCAGCTCCTAATCTTCCTCTTATCCCAGGGCAAGGTAGGAATGTGTATCTGATATTTGTAATGGATCTGGCCCTTATGCTTGCAGAATGGACTCAATGCTCTGCACCTGGCAGCCAAAGAAGGCCACGTGGGACTGGTACAGGAATTGCTGGAAAGAGGGTCGGCCGTGGATTCCGCCACTAAGGTAAGTCACACTTGTCTGCAAGTTTATTCCCAGAAGGAAAAGGTCAAACACATGGGAGAAATACAGGCAAAAAAATATAAATACATTGCTGATATTTAAACTAGATTTTCTGTTTTGGCCTGGGAGCCTTGTTTGCTGAAACCCCTTGGTATTAAATGAAGAGGAAAATATTATTTGTACAATAATACAGGGGAAGCATTAAAAGTTTTTAGCAGTGCCAGATTTTTCTTTATTTCCAGTGACAGGTCCCCATTAGACAGAGAGTGATTTTTTTCAAATCTGTGAAAATTAGTCAGTGACTTTACCATATCCACAACCTTTTCTCTTATGGGCACAATGGAAAAAATACCCGTGGGATGAATTGTTTTACTTTCAGCCTTTGCTTTTAACTGCTGCTTGAAATGATTCCTGAAGAAGAGTAATAATATTCTTTCATTTTTCCCCCCTTCCTCCAACAGAAAGGGAATACAGCCCTGCACATTGCATCCCTAGCAGGACAAGCTGAAGTTGTCAAAGTTCTGGTGAAGGAAGGAGCCAATATTAATGCACAATCTCAGGTATGGTGCTGTTTTTTCCCTTCTGTCTTCTAAAAGTTACTTGGTGAGCCTTTATAAAGTAGATCTGAGGTTTTAGGCGCTGAGTCCAGATGTCCAAACCTGACAAATCAAGGGAATTGAGGCGTTCACTGGTAAGCAGAATAAAAGTAAATAACAAACTGAAGTCATTATATGCTCATTGTGTGAACAGGAACTCGTGTTGCTGGTGATTGAAATGTTTTGGGATTTCCTGGTGTGCTTTAATAACTCGTATCAGAATTTTTTCCAAGCATATAAATATTATATTTGAGTGGAATTTGATGAGCAGTAATGAACAAGAGAATTTCTCCATAACTCGATCTATGCAATTGCTTTATATAGTTATTTTTTGGCTAAAAATTTGCAGATAACTTAACTCCAGGCTTCTGAACTCCTTCCTTACGTGATCAGGAAGAATTTCAGTCAGAGAGGTTTGTGATGTGCATTTGAACTGGGGAAAGTCACCTTGTCCTGGCAGGGAAACCAGCTGTAGAAACTGTAAAGAGCAGGAGATGAACAAACAGCTTTACAAAGTAAATAGGTTTGTCTGTACCTTCATCACATTTCAAATCAAGAAATTGAAAAGATCTTTAAGCTGCCTGACCTGAAGATTTAAAAAATATTGTCTTTATTATGCTTTTTGCCCCAAAATAACTCCCAAGGAGCTCTCTCGGGACAACTGATGGTCAATTATTCCCCATGCTCTGCTCCCATTAAAGATAAGAAATGGTGCAATTCCATTGCTCAAAAACTTAGCAAACTCCTGTCATAATGAGCAAACTGGATGAGTTTCTTCATACTTTCTTCAGCCTTTTCACGTGTATTAGAAGATAAAGTAGTGTCTTTAATGTTAGGCTTTTGAGTATTTGAAGAGAAATAATTGTGAAAAATGTTACTTTCACGCAGCATTATCCCTCAAAAAGTCTTCATGAAGCCTTTTTCTTACTCTGGAAAACGAAATGAGGTTTTCTAAATTAAAAAAAAGAGAAAGTCCAATTGGAATTGGAAAATGTTTTCACAGGTATGATTTTATATGGTATTCTGGTTTGAAACACGTTTGTTGTTAGCAGTGGATGCTTTGTAGTGCACACAGAGGTGCTAACAGGCATTTGCTACTTGATTTAATTGAATTAATGTGATGGAGGACATTTTTCCCCCCATTACTGCTCCCGGGTTGCCTCCAGACAGGATGAATTCCAGCTGCTGGGATACATATGTCCTGGATTTGTGACACACTGTCTTAATTAAACAAATCCTGTTGACTTGACTGGGAGGGTGAGTCCTCAATGTGGTGTCATCCAGCTTTGGGGCCTCTGGGTTGGGTCTTTCTGGCCTGCTGTGCTTTTCCAGAAGAGATGGTTAAGGTGGATAATGGCTGGATTACATCTCCTCAGGCAGCAGGGAGGTGATCAGAGGCTCCTCGTGCAGCTGCCAAGGAGGAATTCCAGTGGAATTCCTTTAATTATAAAGGAATTTTTTTATGCTCCATGAATTATTAAATTAATAAAGACTAGACATGTGATGTATGATATAAGAGTAAAAAAGATTCAAACGTACGTAACTACAGCTGGTCAAAAAATGGAAATATGAAGTTATATAGAAAAAGGGAAAAAGAATAATGGAGCAGAATATGCTCAGATACTAAGTTTTTTAGTCAGCAAACATGTAGTTGATGAAAAGATGGAAAGAAAAATATTGTTTCAGGAAGGAGCTTCATTGACAAAGAGAGAAATGAACAAAAATACAAATTCAAGGTAAAATTGAATACAGAAGTGGCAAATCATGACTGAAATTATCAGCTTGTTTTTCTTACCTTTTCCTCTCAATTCCATTTTTAAAAACAGATACTGTATTGTCACCCTTAAACCTTTCAGGAGCAGTTGTTGCTATTGGGGGTGTATGACACCCCTCTCCTTGGTATCTCTGTTATTTCACACTTTATTTTTTGTAGGCCCCTGTGAAATGCTGTTTGCTGGTAGTGATTTAATGCCAGGGGAGTTACTCAGGTTGCTCCACCACTTCCTCTTTAAAAAACTCGGTATCTGTCAAGGTCATTCTCATTTCCAGTGGTGACAATTTACCACAGTGACAAAGTTTCTTCTCTGATGATGAACTGGTAGATAAAAGAGTAGTCACAACTCCAGTTTATTGGGTTTGCTTTCATTTTCTCCATTAAATGGCATAAAACCACTGGCTTTTATCAGAACTTATGAGCAGTGACATCTGAAAAACCACCCTCGTTTTCCAGTTCCTTGCAACAACGAAATAACAGAATTACCTCAGAAAATGCTATTAAAACCACTGTAACCACTGGGATTACAAACCCCATCTGTGCTATCTGAGGCTGTTGAGCATTCAGGGCTCTGATTTTATGGATTGGGGGTTTCTATTAGATTACTTTGCTTTGCCCTTCAGCTTCATATTGGCCTTTGGAGTTGTTATTTTGCTCATCTTCCTCTTTTATGAAGCCTGTTCCTTTTAGGCTAACATGTCATCACTACTGTTTTTAGAGAAGTAATTTCTATTTTGATGCAAAACCTAATTGCACAGTGATTGCTAATTGAGTGACTCCACTTTCACCTGCATCTGTGTCATTTGAGAGCTCACATCTTCCTCCAGCCCGTTTCAGGCAAAGGCTGAAATGAGGGCACACCCAGAGATGTAGAAGTCACTGGTCTTTTTTGGCATATCTCCACCTAGAGTTGGACAAGTGTGCAATTATTTGGCTCACTGAGAATTGCTTTTTGCTACAAGTATTGCTGGAGTAGATATGTTTATATAATGAGTGTCTACAAACCCTTCACTTGGGTGAGTCTGCTTAGAGTTCAGTGGGCAGATCTCAATGGGCATCATCAAGTGAAAAAGCAATTTCTGCAGCTTGATTTCTCTTCTTGATTTGACCGTGATTTTGATCCTGTGTAGGTCTGACCAGACCACACTCACTGATAATATGAAATCTTCTCTGGGCATTGGATGGTGCCAACCAGAATGCAAAGTGGATAATAGATCCACTGGGGTGTTCCAGACCGTTCCTTTGAGCTTTACATTGCCCTGCAGGGCAGAACAAGGTCCATGGAACAATGTCATCTTTTGCACTCTGCATTCGCTTGGGTGGGTGATCCCAAAGGTACTTCTGAATTTCTGTGGGGAATTCAGATGAAGTCTTCAGGGAGCATTGAAATGTTTCATCAGGCAGACCCACGGAAGTGGGATTGGCCACTGACTTCTCTCACATCCACCCACATCCCTGTCACACACTTTCACTGAGCCCAGTGCTATCCTTCTTTCACAGCTGGATCACTTCTTTACCCCAAACCTATTCTTAGTTATTGCTTATGCATTGGAAAAGCAATTATTTTTGTGCTCTTCCTCCCATTGAGTGTCTACTCTTGTGACACGTTCGGAATTCTTATGTGAGTTCTTGATATTTTTTCCCGGGTGGAAGAAACATCACCTGATTTAGTCAGTCCGACTCTTCCCTTGGAGAAATTCCCATTTGTCTCTGTTACTTTCTCTTAAATTCAGATTGTAGCATGTGACTCATGTGCAGGTGTCAGAGATGTCCCATAACAGGAGTATCAACCTGCCAAATGTGTTGATACCTTAAATGCAATAAGCTTAGTAACTGAGCCAACCTGTAGACTGTCCCTGAGCTGTTCTGACCATGCATTCCTTAAGGAATGGATCCATCCTGACCTTCCTCCATTCCAAATGAGGTCAAGAAAAGCCTCATGTGGAGAGAGTTGCACCTCTTAGGATGAGGTGATTTGACAAATCACCAAGGGATTGAGGTACAATGAGCTGAAAAGAAAAAAACAAAGCGAGGCAATACAATCAGCTCCTGTTTGGTAACTGTAAGGGAGCTGTGATGTCCTGGAGTCACCTGAGTAAGAAGTGATTCCCTTCCATTTTAAAATTCCTGCAGCTGAGGCGACAATGGAACGTGTTCCCCATTAGCCGTGCGGATTCTGCTTTGGCCCCTGCTTCGTTTAGGGGCCCTCACGAAAGGAGGAGCTCCCTTTTAATCATCAGATTATTTAAAGTGACCCAGATACAGAGAGCAAGGATTAGATAAATCAGTCCTCCCCCAAGCTGATTTTGTTGTTTAAAAGCCCTCCGGTTTCCTTTCCTCGACATCCTGCTCTAAGTGCATTGGGAACACATTAGCCAAGGAGTATTTTTGTTTAAATTTGCCCCCGTTACCGTCACCACTTCCCATGTCAACACCTGGGAGATGCTGTTGTGACTACTGGAGTGTTCTTATCCGGGCTATCCACGAGATTGAAGCAACCCTTGGAGCAGCACTTCCCCAGCTCCCCGTGTGCATTCCCCAAAAGGAGCCGTGAGCCCCCATGGAATGTCCACATTCCATGTCACCACAAACCCAGAAGAGGATTTAGGTGACTCTCAGAGGAGTGATCAGCTTGTCTCTCTCAGGATGCCCCAGGATTTGCTTTACCAGGGATTGCTCTCCCTGTGGTTTGTGAGGATAATCTTACCTTTGGAATGGAGCGTGTTTTGCGGAGTATTTGCCGCTCCATGATGACAAAAGGCTTTAATTCCACCAACTGGTCTTGCTGCTTTTCTCTCAGTGTACTTAGAGAGGCAGATTTTTAGCTGCTGTGGATCAGGAGGGGTCATTTAACTGCAGTTCATCATTGCTAATGTAATAAAGGATCAGGCCCATTATCCCTTCACTGGAGTGGAAAAAAAAAAAGGCAAGAAATGCCTTCTGGAGGATTATATGGATTTTGAGAGATGTAAACAAAAGTAATACATTAAGACCAATGAACAAAAAAACCCCACCAAATGTCTCAACCAACAAAGACTGAAAACCAGCTGCAAATATTTACAGTATATGTCTTATTTTTTTTTGTGAGTTTACTTTAAAAGTGCTATAAGGGGATGATTTGAAAGATTTTAATTTAAACAAAAAGTGTTGGTTTTTTTTTTTTTCAACCCATGATGTTTATTCTTAAAACGTATAAACTTTAGGAGGCTGCCCTGACCCAACCTTTGGGCCCTCACCTGTGCTTGGTATCAAGGTGATGTTTCCTTGTGTGTCTGTTCTCTTCCCATTATTCTCCATCAGCTCAGTTTCTACTACAGGTTCCCTCTTCATAAAAACGCCATTTCCAAGGCCTGGAACATCTTGATTTTTGCCTGGCCGTGTTTGAGGCTCTGTTGTTGCCTTGCCGTTCTTGTGGAGAAAATGGTGATATTTGGAGCTGCTGAAATACAATATTTGTGCTCTTTAAATTCAACATCTGAGCTGGGAAGTGACTTATGATCCCACTTCCCAAGAGAGGAGATCTTGTAGCGGGGTCATATACATTGTGCTGCAGTTGGGAGTCCTGGGTGATCTCTCCTGAGTGACCTTAGCAAGTTTGTCACACCCCAGACAACATAATATATCCATAGGCTTTATAATTACTGCTGTGGTGTAAGTATAGAGTGGCAAACCCTATTTATATATTACTAGGGAATTAGTGGGACAGCTGAAGGGGTGGTACTATTTTCAGTGTGGGCTTCTGTGTCACTACATTTAAAAGAAAAAATGAATTATTTATTACGAATTAGTTTTATGATCTGCCATCTCAAACAAGAAAATACCCTTTTTTTTTTTTTTTGTTTAACTGTTTGCACCAATAAAGTAGAATCACCAGCCTCCCTAAATTCAGTAATTCTGGCTTTTTTCCTAAATGCTTTTCTCGTCTTTAATCTATGGGACCCTGTGGGCCTCAGCATCTGCCACGTTTGGATGCAAGAATTGTCACCTAAATAATTAACTGCCACTTGTTGGGGGATTTTACAGTAGATTCAGAATCCAGTAGCTCTCCTGTGCCACTTTACTCTGAGCAATTCTGTGCTCACAAATACTCTTTAGTCATAGATGTAATAAAGGATAGTTTCCTTCTCTCCACCTTTGCATCCTCAGTTTTGTGCTGCTTCAACTGTCAGTTCAGCAAGGTGAGCTCTTAATTCAGATATTCCTAATCTTTTTCTCTGGAGTAACCTTGACTGACTAGTAAAATGAGACTCCTTAGGCACCTTAAATTTAAATCATCTGAATTTCCCTTTAGCTTGTGTTCACAAATTTGACAGTTGCATATTTGATTGAATGTAAGTACAGATGTAATGGTCCAGTTATTTATGAGATTTTTTTTAATGAAAAAGAGTATGGATTATCTGTTTTTTGTGGAAAATATAGTCTAGCCGAAAGGAAATAGGAATGTGAAAAATTGGAAAAGTTGCTGCCGTGTAAAACTTCTGGGTTTTGATGTAAGCTAACAACAACAAAAAAGAGACCTTTAAAAATTAAAGTTGGTACCTCGATCTATCCTTAATTCACCCTTTCATGCAGAGAATCTCTCCTGCTCAGATACAATCCTCTTACGTAGGGTTTATTTATAGCCTGGCTGAAAATAATGCTCTGAGCATCATGCACATCAGAATTCCCAGAATTGTGTTATTGGTGATTCTGTCAAGATGGTTGCTCTGAATTTAGCTCAGAGACGTTTATTTGTCACACTCATATTTCACTGATAACAATTAATTTATTGCTTGGATTGTTAGAGGCTTTTTGGAAGGTGCCTCCGGTGTCATCTTGTGTGTCACTGAATAAAGATTTAGATCAGGAACCTACTGTTCTGGAAGAGCAGAAAAAAAATCCTGAAAGAGTTCTTGAACTTGAAGGCCCCCAAAATCATCATGATCTTACTGCATAAAGCAGTGTTTTACTACATAACCATCAATCACACAGGTTTTATAGTATGTCTGTGAGCTGGTTTTAAAGAGTTAGCTAAGCTTGTCTTGCCCTTGTCTCATTCTTTTTGTCACTACCCCTTCTTTTTGAGTAAGGAGAAATGAGCACTTGTATGTAAACCATTGGATGAGGTGCCAGTTTTTCTTGTTTTTCCAGGGAACCTCAGTGATCTTCTAATACAGTTTTAAGCAGTTCCTGGAGGCCTTTCATATAAAATAGGTTTGTTCTTCCAGGTTTATATTAACAACTTAAATTTAATCAGAAGGGATGTTGCTAACTCTCATGAATCCTCTTCAAAGAGGCAAAATGGTAGAGGTGCTGTTTCTCTATTTTGTCTTTTTTTCCTTATCAGTATGAAAATATATATATATATATAGACATAAGGTATGTAGATACCATAGGTATATGGATGCTGAAGTCTGATAATTCAGCACTGCATACAAAGAGGAACCCAAGTTCCTTGAAAGCCTGCCATGGAATAAAGCTCCACCAAGCTACAGAACTGCATGATTTTCTCAATGTTCTAATAATCCCTCTGCTCCTTCAGCCTGTGTTCTTCATTAGGGCTCGGGCAAAACTTAATGATACAAACTCTGAGTCATAGATAGACTTGCCAATTTGCATTAATAGCTTGAAGAATCATTGAGAGCTACTCATTTTCTCCAATTAGCCACTAAATCAGTGAATGTAGTGGAAAGAAGGGGGTATGAAATATACTCTGTTTAGTGATAATTTCTCATTCTGACTTTATGTTATAGCAGTAAACATCTTGCAGTTCACATTTGGGAGGATAATGAAATCGGAGTACTCTGTCCTCACTACAAATACTCTGATGAACCCATTGTTGGAAAGTGAATGTTACATATCATTACACAATTAATTTCAGTTTTTCAGAAGAAGCACAAAATTTAAGCACACAAATGTAATGTGATTACCCATTACAATTCACTTCTTTTCCAGGTCACAGTCAGTGTTTTTACTTGAATTCTGAACTGTGTTTGTGCAGTACAGGGCTGTAAACTAAAAGGAAATTTATTAAAGTAATGATTCCCCACCCCTGGCCCAATAAACCCTCTCTGTGCCACTCCACATGCTGAGGGGAGAGGTCAGTCTCCCTTACTGTACTTCCATGCAGAATCACTAACCAGCATGTCATGGATTTGGTGGAAAACACTTAGGAGAGTGAAACAAAAGCCAAGGGAAAACATGTTTTGTTCAGTTTGGAGAGATCTGTGATCCTGAGCTTTGAAGAATCTCTGGAAGCAGAACAGAGAACCCAAGTATTGGCAAGGTGGCTCTTGGAAACTAAGTGATGAGGAACTGGGAAGAAGGGATTTTAGACTGACCAAAGGAAAGGAAACGTTGGGAATGATCTGCTTTTTTGTGGGCATTCCCATTCAGCCACAGGACTGTCTGGGAGAGGCAGACGCTGTGTAGGAGACAGACAGACAGACACATCCCAGAAGCCAGGCAGGCTGGGAGGAGGCACGGAACTCCTGGGGTCCAGTGGCCAGGTGAGAAGGAAGAGCTCCAGCAGGGCTAACAGGCAATCCCACTGGGCAGAGCTCTGCCCAGGAGGGCAGGCATGTTGGGAATGCTAAAATAGGAGTTCTCTGGCTGGGGGCCAGGAGTGTTGAGGTCAGGGACGCTGCAATTAGAAGCTCTGAAACCAGAGCTTCACTGAAAGCAGCCTGAGAAAGCAACCTTCTCCCTGCCAGCATTAACAATCAGTCTTGACCTTGCCAGGGGAAAAATTCAGTGGGATCTTTTTTCCAGCATATCGATAGCTTTGCGTACAGATTTTCCCATGTTGTTGTAATTCCCCAAATAAGCTGGATTTCAAGGAAATATGTACAGTACTTTTAGACTGTAATTAAAGCCTGAAGAGAAAAAAAAAAAAGAGATACTATGATCTTACGTGCAAGAATTTCCTCGCCCCTGATTGCTGCAGTTTCAGGTGTGATTGTAGCACAGGTATGATATAATGAGCACTCCTCTGGAGCTCTGCGTGGAAAAACATTTAGTACTTCTTGGTGCTAAACCATCATGAAGTCATGTATATCCATTGTTTATGGTCTCCTAATCCGGGATTTATCGTCCTAATTCTGTTCCAGAACCAGGGACTTGATTAAAAAAAAAAAATTAGGCTCTTCAA
This sequence comes from Chiroxiphia lanceolata, assembly GCF_009829145.1. NCBI lineage: Eukaryota > Metazoa > Chordata > Aves > Passeriformes > Pipridae > Chiroxiphia > Chiroxiphia lanceolata. The sequence goes on along the minus strand of NC_045640.1, from coordinate 73,342,704 downwards.
AGCTTTTAAGCAAATTGATTTACTCTGACTTGAAAATCATCATATTCGCCCAATTTATATTAGTTGGCGTGATCCTTGTAATATGCAGTGCTAGAAGGACTTTACAAATGGCATGTATTACATGTAGAAAATGAGACTTTAATATTAAAAAGCTGATGAGGCGGGTGGAAAATTACTCTTAGTTCTACCTAATAGGTTGCTACGTTGTTTCTTTCTGGAGTGGGAAGGAAAAAGGACCCAGTGAGCCAACTGGGTTACCTGCAGGTTCCTCTGTGTTTTCTGCACAAGTGCAGTGGAAAAGAACCCAATCTGTTCCCAGTTCCCACTGCCAGCTCGTGCCTGTGCCTGGCAAGCCCCTGCACCTTCCCAGTTCCACCGGGAACGGCGTTCCCGCGTTTTCTGTGGTGAGGGGATTTTTTCTTCCTCCCTCTCTGTTAAAGAGCTGTGGGAGGAGCAGCCAGACCAGCACTCCCTGACTCACCTGCTCCTGCCCCAGGGTGGCCATGGAAGAGCCTGTCTTTGTGTGCATCCAGTTTGCTGCCTGGTTCGAGCAGTGATTTGGGAGGGGGGACTGACCTTCCTGTTGAGAGGCTTTTCTTGATGTCCAACCTGAATTTTCCCTCCAGCAACCTTGTAAATGTTGTGCTTTTTCATTTTCGTCATCATGATTGTGCAGAACAGACCTTTACCCTTCTCTTTAAGGACTGTTATCTTGTTTTCCTCGTTCACCCTTTACAGACAGAACACCACCGATTATTAGTCTTTTCTCAAAGAAAAATACCTTCCTTGGGGAGATACGTTTTTGTGCCAGGGCAGGGATTGCCTTTATTATCTGCAGCAGGAGATCCTTCACCAGTGACCCTCTGGAAGACCACTGTGACCTTCAGGTCCTTTCCTGCAGAATTCTTCTCTAACTCATCATTCCCCATGTGCATAGTTTATTTTTCCTGTAATAGCAGAGAAACTTGTATTTGTCCTTACTAAATGAATTTTCCAGTTTTTTTTCTGCAGGGTTACAGGAACCTTTCAAATGATGGTCCTGTGGTGGACTTGTAGAACATGTTGTCTGTGACTATAAGAAGGAGGGTTCTGTTCCCTCCTTGGAGTCATTTCTGAGAATATTGGATAATAACTGACTCCTGTGCAAAGCCACTCAAAATACATCCCCAGCCTTGGCATTGAACTGCTGTTAACTGTTCTCTGGGTGCCATTTTTTAATTCTGTGCCCCAAGATTGTCGATGGAAATGTCAGAATATTATGCAAAGCAGTATTAAAAGACTTGCTACAACATAGATGACATATATCATACGTGACATCCACAATATAAATGATGTTTATTACCTGAACAATCTTCTACATTTGTAGACACAGAGGGGGGTTGTAAAGACATCAGTTCTACAATCTCTGTGTTATCTAGTGACTGAAAAATGAGATTTTATTTCATTAGGAAATTACTGGAATGTTTGCGCAGCAGGTTTTCTAGAAGGAGTAATATTGGCTTCTCTGAAACGAGGTTGTTGGTTATCACTGTGTTAATTCTGACCCCATGTGTGAATGCACAAACCTATCATTCAGTGTGACACCACACAAGATAATAAAATAAATTACAAATAAATTGCGTGTTTGAAGTCTGGTTTAGGGTTTATTTTCTATCTAAAAGTGCCACTCTGAGGTAGAAGAATGTTTTCAGAAGTATAGGTGATTATGTCCTCTTATGTTACTCGGTTATCTACAGAATACTGAAGATTTTTATAAGCTCTTCTGAGCAATCCTAAAATCTCTTAGAAAAAAGTTATTAATCGGGCGGGCAGCTCACTTCCATGCTTTTGTAGGTAATTTTGTAGGTAATGAATTAAAATTGTTTGCATTAAAATATTTTAATGGGAAGAAAGGACTTGCATTTCTAATGAATTTACCTGAATCAGAGTAGGTTGATTAACTTAAAAAGAATTTTTTCAATTACTGTTTTATCCGAAGCAAATTCTTTTAATAACTTTATAACATTTTAATGTATGTTTTTAATTAAATGAGAGATGAGCCTGCTGTATGGTCAGAAACGCAGTGGTTCCTTTGCAAGGCTGAGTTCCTTTGTGGTGGGTGATTTGCTATGTTTTATGTATTGCAGAATTTGATGTAGTATGTTAAGGCTTTGCCGTCTCTGCCGAGCTTGTCAGGAGGTATGGACTTCACAGTCTCCAGGGGATGACGTCTTTGCTCAAGTAAATGTAATAAGTGGAGGAAACTCTTGCTTTCCTGTCAGCTTTCATAAAACCTTCTAGGCAGCTTTGCAGTCCCTGAGCACTATCAGCAAGGAATAGCTGTATTAATAATTACTGCGGCCATCGCTTCCGTAAAATACGTGTCAGGAGAAAATGAGTGAGAAAGCACGTAGAGTTCCGTGGGTTTCAGTGGCATTAAACATTACCATCTAAAGTTACAAATACAAACTTGTTCTGTTACACACTTAGAGCATTTCAGTTGAAAAAAACCCACAAATGCGTTTTGAGCCGTGTATTTCTTCGTGGTTTGTTATTACTGGTGTATTCCCCTTTCCTTAAAGGAATGTTTTCTCCTGTGTTCTTCCTAGAATGGCTTTACTCCTTTGTACATGGCAGCTCAAGAGAACCACATTGAGGTGGTGAAGTATCTCCTGGAGAATGGAGCCAACCAAAGCACAGCTACTGAGGTGAGGGGAGCTTTTCTGTCTCACATTTTTCTTTGCCTTTATATTCAGATTGATTAAAGTCAGGACTGTGTGGGTTGTGTCTAAAAGGGTGTCTGTGTTGTGTAAAATGGTATAAAACCAATTGATATTAACAGGTAGTTCTTAAAAAGCTTCCTTTTAGAATCATAGAATTGTTTAGGTTTGAAAAGACCTCTGAGACCATCAAGTCCAACCATAAACCCAGCACACCGGGTCTTGGGATTTTAGATAAACTCAGGAGTGATGAGTGGAAGAGGTTCCCTGTGGTGCTGGGCTCACAGAACCATTCGGGAGGTCACTTACTCCAACCTCCTGCTGCTGTTCCCCCAAGTTCCTCTGGTTCTGAGGCTCATCTGGGACTTTGTGTAACCTGTGAGTATTCATTATTGTCTGTGAGCAGTGCAAGCTGGGAATCAAATGGCTGACAAGGATCACATCCATGAGCTCAGCAGGCCACGTGCTGTTTTCTCCACGGAGACTTTATTTCTACTGCTGGACCATGTGGGTGTCAAGGCAGAAAAGAGGATATTAATTGGGGTCCTGGTCTGTAAACCTGCAGTGGCTTCAGTGGAAGCAGAGCAGCCACTGAAGTTGGAGAGATGAGACTCCATTTCGGGAGGAACTGAAGCACAGTAATTAAAGAGGGATTTAAGGACAATGGGGAAAACATGGGGACTGTGCTCATTCTGTTCCCTCCTCTTGCTGTCTTTTTGCCAAGTGTTCTTTTATTCCAAGCCAAGGGGATGAGTGAGCAGGCTCTGTGCTGCAAAATGTGTCACCTTCCTGTTTGTGCCATGTGAAGTAGCAATGGGGAAGTTCCTTTCCACTCACTGGTTTTCCTCATGTTTCTTTCTTTTCCCCAGTCTGTCCAGAAACATTCTGGATTGCCCCCACGGGTGGATGAGCATGAAATGCTGGTGCATTTATACTCCCTCTCCTTCCCTTGGAAGAGAACTGTCAGCATTATCAGCTGTTTCACTGTCCCCTCTTTCAGTGGACACTGTACCATTTGGTGACAGCTCCTGAAATAATCCTCTCTGAGGTGATCACATTACATGCCAGCTTTCTGAAGGATGAAATTCCATGGGATTGCCAGGCAATGTGGCAGAAACACACTCCTTGTGAGGGAGCCAAGGGAAACTGGGACTCTCCAGGAGCCCACAGTCACCTGCTGGCAGCCTTTCTCCCAGTGGCTTTGTTGGCTGGGATAATTGGGTGCACTTGGAAATTCAGTCAGTTTACAGGCATTGTGAGGTCGAGGTGGTTATAATTCATGTGAAGAAGTCACTATATAGTCTGACTTCATAAAAAAAGGCAGAGGGAAGGAAAGAAACAAAATATCCCCACTCTGAACCTGATTCCAGGTCTGTCTGCTGCCATGAGAAAGGTCAGTTCTCACTTTGTAGGTTGGAAGGTAAAGGCTGTTGACATCCTTCTTGCAGACCTAGGTCAGTTTTAGGTTCAGGTCTTGCTGCGGTGATGGTTTCCATGATTCTGTGAGTGTTCCTGAGCCACCATCTGTTTCCACATGTTCCCAGAGTTCATCTGGTCAACAGGATGAAGAAATGGCACATTGAGTAAGGTGTGGATGCCAGTGGAATACATGGAGAAGGACCTTGGGTTTGGCGTCACAGATTGGTGCTCCTCATGAGAGGTCAGGAAATGAAAAGCCTTCTCCGAGCTCCGGTCGGCCGTGCTTTCCAGAATCAATAGGAGAGGCAATGCAGAAAGAGTGGTGTCCTTTTAGAGAAGGATGGACAATGAAACGGTGCAAATCAAATGGATGATCTTGTCTTTGAAGCTTTGACACTTGCACTGCCTTTGAATGTGTTTCATTTCCTCCCAGGCTTGCATATGTAGGGATACAAAAGGAGGGTAAGGATGAGCTCAGTTTCACAGGGCCTCTAATCCAGGATTTGTTCTCATGTTGCTAGAGGCGAAAGGCAAATGCATTAAGCCATTTCAACACCTTATGTAGCCCCAATCTCAGAATTATCTTTACAGTTCAGCTGTTTCATCAGCTGTTCACCTCTTTTTAATTCCCCGCACAGAATTTAATCTCTGTTACAGGCAGAAACCACGGCAGTATCACTGTTACAACACACCTACCCGCCGTTCAACGCAGAAGTTATTAGATTACTAAGGGGAAAAATGGCTTTGGCAATTCTTCAGATGTTTCTTTCAGCATATGTCAGCTCTGGTTCCTTCCTAACTTGGCCTTCATTATCTTACCCTCTTTCCATATTCCTGTTCCAAAGCATTTCTGTCCCAGCTCTCATGTGGTTACAGCACACCTGTGCTTGGGGACGGTGCGTGACCAGGGCGAGGTTCAGTTTCAAATCAGAATGAAATATTTGGGAGCAGGCAGTACTTCAGCGAGGAGGAGCAGACTGCGATCATGGGATGGGTTTTAAAAGCACTGGCCAGCCCAGGCATGTGTGGAGGAGCAAGACAACTTGAAACTAATTTTACAACAGAGCTAAAACTAGGAATGTCAAGCAGGAATACTTTTCTTTGTTTTTCCAAAAGATACAAATAATCTGGTATTTTTCTCCTTCAAATTGGACTAAATTCCTAAACATGGTTGAGCTTTCCTGACTCACGGTCCATGTGTAACTTGGAAGGGGAACAGCAGCAAATACGTCCAAAGATACACTTTCTTTTCACAAACAGGCTCCCTGTATATTTTTCACATCTAGTTTATTCAGTGCTCACTAAATTTACCAAAAAATTGCTAAAAATATGCTTTAAGATGGGAAGCAATTGAGAGCGATGCTGTAGAAAGATCCTTCGCTTGTACTTGAGTTAAAAAAAAGACCGAAGCGGGAAAAGGCGTTCGAAGGCATTTGAAACGTTTGAAGGCCTTTTGAAGACGTTTGAAAAGGGTTAAAATGTTGTGCTGCTGCTGGAGACGGAGGTGCAGAGGTGGGAAACAGCTGGCAAGGAGCATCTCAGATACCTGCGTGCGAGCGAGTCACGGAAGCTCCGCGTCCTCCGTCTTACCGAGCGCACCTTGGCTTCCTCTCCCCCCAGGACGGCTTCACTCCTCTGGCTGTGGCGCTGCAGCAGGGGCACAACCAGGCGGTGGCCATCCTGCTGGAGAACGACACCAAGGGCAAGGTGAGGCTGCCGGCCCTGCACATCGCCGCCAGGAAGGACGACACCAAGTCGGCGGCGCTGCTGCTGCAGAACGACCACAACGCCGACGTGCAGTCCAAGGTAACGCGGCGCGGCCGGGCAGGTAACGGGGTGGGCGACCCCCGGGATCCCTTCATCTCAGCTGTTAAAGGTAACTTCGGTATGGAGAGACGTGTTCCTCCACGGCTACCACCAGCAGGATGTTTAATTTTGCAGTAATTCCGACCTGCTCATTTATTGTTGTTTTTTTTTTTCTTTTTTTACTTTTCATTTCTTTGGTAACTAGCTTTTTCTGCATTATTCGTAAACCAGAAGGCACTGGAATGGAGGCAGGATTGCTGCTTCCCTGTTAAATAGGGTACTGGTTTATTGCCCATGGGAATATGGGTTGCGTTTAAAGTTAATGCATGCTCGAATGGCTTTTCCCATAATTAACAGCATAACTCATTTCAAAAAAAAAGCAACATAGTTCTTCGTTTTGTGGCCAGTCTTTAATATTGTTCCTCTTTTTCCCAAACCACGCTGCATCAGATGATGGTGAATAGGACGACTGAGGTACCGAGATCAACAATTTTTAATTACTCTTTCTGTTACTTATGATTATTTTCTCTGCTCTGTGGCCATATTTCTTTACTGTTTAGCACTGAAAGTGAAGATATGGCTCTTTCTTTAATACATGGAAATTTGGGACTCAGCAAACCTATTTTTATTCATCTTTTGTCTTAGAATTTCTTTTTATTTGTGTCACTAGTGAAGGACACTGTTGAGAACTCAAATCAGTTCAAAGAAGTCTGAAGCGAGTAATGGAGCTAAGAGGATAAAGATGCTTTTTTAGCTCAATTTCATTAATTATGAAAATGCACTCGCTTGGCATAACTAAATCAAGGTGTCTGGCTCAGCCGGAATAATGGTAAAATTAATTTTCCATCTTTTCCAATGATAAATGTAATCAAATTCCCCAAGGTAAAAGCAGGGCATCTGCTTATTTTTACCCTTGTTCTTATTGTGATCTTTTCTGTAAAGTTTTGCAAAACTCTAAGGGATAGCACACAATCAGAATTTACCTGCAGTAAATAATACATTTCTCACATGGCTTCTGGAAATACCAACTCTCCAAACACTTCCACTAAAAATCGTGGCTGCGATTGGCTCCACCCGGGATTTCTCCCCGAAAGATTAATATCGCATTTAGGAGAAAAGAACGATTTCCAAGAATGCAGTCGGTATTTGAAAGCCTGCTTTTTGAATAATGGAGTTTTTCCTGTCAGAGGAGGGAATGAATTATGAATGGGCACGCCCATGGGAAGGCGCTTCCCACTTGGTGTGTGCACACACATGAGCAGGTTGCCGGGAGGCAGCTGGTGATGCGAATCGAAGGGTGGCAGCTTCTCTTGGCATCTGACCCACCCACAGGAATGTTCCTCGCTGTTGTGAACATGGAAGTGTTCCTGCAGTGCCTGCTGAAGGAGGGCAACACGTGCCTACATTCCTTTGTTCCATGAGTAGTTTAAAATGGTGGTTTGTCCACTGAAAGGAATAAAACATGCGGTAGTGAAGAAACCAGAAGTATTTCTCTTTCTGTAACTATCAGTGAGATCCAATCAAATCAGTGTAAAGCTCTTCAGGGAAACCTCAAAAGCAAGGCCCTTTCTACTTGAATTACTGATGAGGCTGAAAGCTTGTTCTGTGTCCTACTTTCTGAAAATTTAATCTTTTTATCTGTTGTTGTCAAGCGATTCTGTATCTTGTAGCTGGAGCAGGTTTCACCTTCTAGTGTTCCAAACTCAATAAGCAAATAATTTTTGTTTCTTGTTTATAGATGGCAAAGTTTCTTCATATCGTTTGTGATCCAAATCGTGCATAAACTTAAATAATTATGATTCTTTCACTGTGCTACTAAGTTTCTCATGTAAACCAATTTCTTGGATTACATTTTGAATTACTGTTTTCAAAAAAGAAAAAAAAAGGGAAAAAAACAGAGGGAAATATGTACTGTCCCTATTTCTAAGAGCACTAAAATAAGAGGCCCAGCAACTTTGTGGACATTTATCCAAACCCAGTAAACAGATGCAGCCCACAAGATCCATGTTGCTTCCAAATTGTAATAAGGAAACTTCCTTTATTTTCTTCAAGAATGGCTAATACATTAATATTTTCTAAGATGAAAACTACTTTCTGGCCACGGATGCAAAAGACTAAGTTGGAGAAGGAAACACCGAAGTACTTTTGATAACCTTTAGTACCAAAACTACCCTGAAAAGATTGCGCTATAATATAGGTGAAGTGGGTAAAACGGACAGCATACATTTGTTTGCCAGCAGGTTTAGAATCAAGTTGTAGTTGAGTTGATGATCTTGTATAAACTGAGTTGTGTAACAAGGGCTGTTTGCCTCTGCAGAGCGGATTTACACCTTTGCACATCGCCGCACACTATGGGAACGTCAACGTGGCCACGCTGCTGCTGAACCGAGGAGCTGCAGTCGACTTCACAGCAAGGGTACGGACTCTTTCCTTGACCTTCTCACTTGGAATGGCCTAAAAGTGGGCTGATCTTTTGTGTAACTCTTAGTCGAGGGCTGAGTTAAGAGAGGAGCAAAGTACGGCTGAAATTCTGTGGTGGTCAAAGTTGTCTTTTTTTTTTTGCAGTAATTTTTAAAGGTTTTCTCTGTGCAATGCATCAGAGGCCTTGGGAGTTCTGTAGTGACCAGAATTCCCAGCTGGAGGAAATAGGCTCCTTTGACCAGCTTCAGAAAGCTGATACTCTCTTAATATGTCAACTGACTTCAGCTTTTCTGTCTGTTAGACATACTCTGGAAACAGGTGTAGGATTGATTGGCTGTTCCCAGTATCCAGTATTCACTATACCACTTTAATTTGATGTTTTCACATATGAATATATTTTGAAAATGGTAAGCAGGGTATATTGCCCTTACATAAACTCTTTTGTGGTAAACAACTGCAGAGCTACGTACCACAGTCCTTTTGCTGTTGCATATTACTTAGTTGGAAGTACGGCATCTGGTGCCCTGGAAACCTCTGGTAACCTCAACCTGGCTCCTGGATCTGCTGTTTAATTTTGCCAGACATACTTGGAATTACTTTAGGGTTCTGCCTTCCACACTTTCTTCCTCCCATATCCAACCCGGAGTAGTTGCTGATGGAACCTCTTGCCTCACCCCCAAGTGTCCTCAAGGGCTCTCAGCCTGCACAGGGCCCTGCCCCTGACACGTTTGTGTACTCTGTGTGCGTTGTAGCGATTCAGAGGCATCAGTGTTTTGTGACTATTGACTCCTCGGGGCTCTGGTGTGTGTTTCTGTGTGTCTGACTCCAGGACTGCCGTGTTTGCTGCTTGGGCAGATGCGCTGCTTCGTTTATTCGAGGGCCCCAAAACAACGAAGAGAAGAGTCTTGCTTAGAAAAGGGATTACTAACTCTAGCTTGTATGGTGTGTGCCCAGCTCTGATGCTCAACTACGTTTTTGTTTCTTCTCTACGATGTGATGGTCTCATTTGTTGTGACCCGATCCCAAACTCCACCCCCATTAACACACCTCCAAAATCCATCCGGCTCATTGTTTGTTCTTTTCATGGTGTAGAATGGAATCACCCCCCTGCATGTGGCTTCCAAAAGGGGAAACACAAACATGGTGAAGCTCTTGTTGGATCGCGGAGGGCAGATCGATGCCAAAACCAGGGTGAGTCTTTCTGTTCCCTGAATACGATATTTTCCCTCCTTGGGAGTGGACTGGGATTTTTTTTGCTTGCTCGCTTTTGGTTGTTTTTTTTTTTTTTCTGTGTTTGTTTTATGTAGACTGTTTTCTATGCTATCAGACTAAAGAACAGCAGGTGTTGGTGATAGTAGGAGGCAGAAGTACTATTTCCTTTAGTCTCCTGAATAATCTGCCTGTATCATACAAGAAAAAGCTGACGAAACTGCTCTTTTTTAGGTAATAAGCCTGTTAGTTGGTCCAATTTCATGTGACACGTGTGATGCGCAGCTGTGGGGAAGCAGAGGGTTTGGACTCAGCTAAGCCTGACTCCTAAATGTCCGTGCCAGTCCCTGTGGAAACTTCTTCAGTGGGCTCAGCCCCTTTTTATTTGAGAGGCAATACTGGGAACAGGTAACTTTCCCTGTGCCAGCAGCCACTCGCTCTTCCCCAGACAAACCATGGAGAATTAGGTGACTCTAACTGGCTTCCTCCTCCCAGCTGTGCTGTTTGCAATGCCACATCATCACTCTGCTCTTTATTTATGGCTGATTTCACAGTCTTTCGGGACAAAAGAAAAACCCATCATTTTTATGGGCAGGGTTAATTGTTTGAAATGGGATTTTGGAGTCGCCTGGGAAAACGTGGTCTTTTATTCAGGCTGAAGAACTGCACAGGGTTTGCTCTTGAGAGCTGCTGGTTTTTAAATACTTAGGCTGTAAAATTGTATTTTGAAGTAAAAGTGGGTGTTTAGAATACAGAATTTAGAGCTGGACATGGTTTTTGTTTAATAAAGTAGAAAAGTAGAGGATATAACAGTCCAGTACCGTTGGGGTTCATTCGTCCTCTGCAGTTACTTATTAATTACATCAACCATGTGTTGCTTCACAAGCTAAGAAGACAATCCCTGTTGTTGTCTAACCCTATATGTGATTATGATTTCAATTTCTGATTATTTGTGAAATGATATCTTTCTTGCTATTTTTTTTCTTTTATTTTTTAAAAACTACTGCTGATGGAAAAAGCTGCCTCTCATGCGGGTGTGCAGTAAATCATCCCTGGTCAAATCTTTCACAATAAGTGCCTAAAATCTCATGGTAAAGAGGCCTAAAATGGTAATAATACACTGCAGGCAGATATTGCACATGCTCCCAAGCATGTCATACAGAAACAGTCCATCTGGCCTGTGGAATGGCAGCATTGAATTCACCTCTTTCCTGTTCACTATTTAGATACTTGTTTTAGACAGGTTGACAGAGGTGATTGTAAGGGGTGTTTTGGATTTTAAGAGGTCAGGGTGTGTTCCCTTCCCTGCTCATCCCCAAAGGTTGATGCACAGTTGTGAATGAATCCGAAAGAACAGGATTTGCCCGACGTGGGCGGAAGGGCCTAATTTTAGAGTCTTCTCATTGTCTTGGCTCCCTGCCCTTTGTCAGCTGCTCAGAATGTCAGCACAAAGATATCCGTGAAAACCCATAAAGGTATCCTAAAGCACCCTTATCCCAGTTCCCACAGTCTCCACAGCTTCATCCTGCTCTCATCTCCTGCCTCCTCCCTGCTCAGAGGCACACGGTCTTCCGGGGAAGATTCCAGAGCTTTGGTTTTGCTGTCCATGTCTTTGTGCCAGCTGTTTATCTTGTCTCGGTGTCTCTCTCTTCTCCCTGTGCCATGTCCACATGCCCTTTGTGCTTGGCTTTGGCCACGAATCCGTGGGGTGTTGAGGCAGGTGATGTGCTGCACGTGCTTTGTACGCGGGAGGACAGACCATGGTACTAACACGCTTGCCTTCCCTCCTGCCTTTCCACTTCTTCCCAGGAACACTTGCCTTCTTCCAGTAGGTCAGAATCCCTGGAAAACAGTGGGACTGAATAGCCTAGGGTGTATCATTGCCCAGTTCTCAGGCTCTGTACCACATCAAAATACGCTCTTTTCGGTTAAAAAAAAGTCCTCGCTGCTTTCATTCTGTTTATTTTTAGCTTGCTTTGTTACATCCGGTGCTGCATAAATTGAGATGCAGAAACTTACTTTAATGGATTTTAGGTGAGCCTCAGCGCTTCAATTTTGCAAGGTTAATCTGTGAAAGCTTTTTTATGTATGAAAATGTTCCACTGGAATGATTCATTAGGATCCCCTGTGCTGTCTAAAAATATGAATTAAAATGTATGTTCTTCAAAGGGAATAAACGATGCACGTATCCTGCTGTTCCATAGTTAATGTGGCATGTAAAGCCCTGCTTTCTGCAGGAATTAGTATTTTTGGTTTCTATACATTTCATAGTGCATTTGCTGAAGTTTTATGACATTTCTCATTAGAACATAAAGATGTGGAATCGCTAGGAAATCTCCTTGCTGCAATTACATACTTTAAAATAATATTTTACTTAATTTTTTTGGCAAGTTTTACAGCTTTTTTTTCTCAACTGAGTACTAACTATGTTTTTTAAATGTGGAATTTAATTTCTCTTCTAAATTATATCCAAAGTGAAAATGTAAACTCCATTCCCCAATATATTGAGGATAATTTTATCTGATATAGTAATTTAATGTTATATTATAATAATAATAATAATAATACATATTCTTATAACAATAGATAATTATTAAATGACAGTAAAATAACATTGTAGCACATACTATATAAAATCTTGCATACATTTGTGCTACTTCCATTTACATGCAAGCCTTATCTGGGGTTTTGTTCACTAAGTAATTAATGGGCAAAATTTCTTAGACTAAAATATTTCAAATTTCAGATCTTACTCAAACCTATATTCTCTACATGGTTACCTGAGTAAAAACTTCAGTGACATAATTTAATTTAAAATTTTAATATTTGACCAAACTTCTGACCTGTTCAACTTGTGATGGTGGATCAGTGGAGTTGGGGGTCGGAAGGACTTGGTGTGCAGAAACTTGCTCTCTGAAAGTTGGTGGAAATTTCAATTTATGATTAATTTGATGTCATGTGGTCAAAAGTAATGTGGCAATTACCAATTTGCACTTGGAGGGAAGGAAAACATTTACAGCCTTCCTGAAAAAAGGATTGCTACAGGGAGAATTATTGTAAGCATTTAAAAGCTGAGCAATTTCAGTATGGCCAAAATAAGTGTATTTCTGTTAAATAAAGAATCCTCATATAATGGCATAGTAAAAATGAGGACATGTGGGATTTTGAAATGTTCCTGACTCTTAAAAGGTTTTAGGAATATTCTTTCTGAATGCAGGTTTTGCAATATCTCTATTTTTATCATCTCTCTCTATAAATTGTATAGGGAAAAGAAAGAATAAGAAAGGCTTTTTTTAGTTTGGGTTTTTTTTTTTTTTTTTTTTTTACTTTTAAAATACAGTGTTATTCACAGGCCTTTGTCACTTACTGGAATTTCCATTTTTGTGGGAGTATGCAAACACCCTTGGAAGGGGGAGGGAACACGTTCACCTGTCTCAACCGCTGAAGCTGTCACACATTTTGTGTTCTTTCTGTTCAATCTTGCCAACATGGAAATTAGATTTTTCTTACTCTGAGGACTTTTAGACTCTCCTCTTGCAGGCTTTTACCCAGAATGTTTACAGTTGGGGAAAAAACCCTAGAATGAAACGGTCTTGGAAGGGGAAGCTTATTGTGTGGGGAAGTAACGGTGTTGTGTGCCCGGAGCGTGGCAGCTGGAGCTGGAATGGGAGTAGTTGTGGTGATGGTGGGAGAAGGTCTGGTGCACCATTTGGGTTGGAGAAGGGCCACGGGAAAGAAAGGAGGCTCAGCTGGAGCTGAAAGAAGTGGCAAGTCAGTCATGGAGATGTGCAATACCAGTGGGAAAAGAGAGGGAAGGAAACTGTGGGCGGCAGAACTCAGATGTGTTTGGTTTGGATTGCTTTTTTTTTTGTGTGGAACGTGCTTCAGACACCCCTTAATGCTCATCCTGGGAACCTATTGAAATTTATTTGTAGTAATATCGCCTTTTGTAGATCTGCAACCTGAAAAAATAGGCATAGCTCTGTTATTTCCACATGGGAGTGGTAACAGTTGGAGCAGGATCCTGGTGGCCCTGCCTTGGCACTGTGCTCTGTTTACAGCGATTTTTTTTTTTTTTTTCCTGCAGTAAAGCTGCTGTGACATTTTCTCCTCGTTTTCACACACACGCAGAGCACTAATAATTCAGTTTTTGCTGTTCCTAAAGCAATGTCAGATTATAAATATCTCATCACAATGCAGATATCTGCTATAAAAAATTCAGTGTCTTCATATAATGTTTACAAATGTGTAGGAAGGGGTGTTGTCCGGATTGTCTAAGCAAGTTATGTAGATAATGACTTTTATTTAGAATTCTTTATGTTAATGCCTTATTGCTCAAGCAAGTGCATGGTATGTTTTTGCTGTATTTTTAAAATTTGTACTTTGAATGGCAGACCTGGAGGAATACTTTACAGCATGTTTAATTATGCCAAGAGCTTAGAGCAGGAGGGAGACTCGCCTCATTCATTTTTAAAGAGATGAGGTTTAGTCATAATGAAAAATGAACAAATTAAAAGCCCTTTATTTGTCGAGAAAATTTAGACAATTTTGCGTGTTTGACACATGGAATACTAAAATTTGACTTCACCCTTATGAAAATAGGAACATGCAGCTGCAGTTCAGAAGAATTCTTTGATAATTTGGCCTTTACCATTCATGTCTATTAGCAGTCTGTGGTCCAATGAGCACTGAATGGGAGCAACTGTCCTGTGAAGATGCTGCCCACATCATTTCCCATTCAAAAGCCCTCAGAAGCACAGCTTCTTTTTGTCACGGTCTCTCTGGTAAGCTGAAGGAAAGCATTTGTGGAATAACCCAATAATTTATCTTCCTGGGCCCTGCAGTCAGGCGCCACGCTCAGAATTCAGAATTTTGCAGGTTTAAAAGATGACCAGTGATTGATTTTTCGAGGGGGGGAAAAAACCCCAAAAGTTTACTTTGTATTTTGAGAGTCATTTGAGAGGAAATTAGGATTGATGGACTTCTATGGCTTCCATACATAGGGGATTGTAGTGCCATTTCTGTTGGCAACATTGCAGAGTGGGAGAGAGGAGAGTACCAGGTATGGCACAGCAGAACACCAGGTGCAGGATGTCACTTGGGAGATGAAAAAATAAATTTTGGACTTCTCAAAACACACAGTTCCTGAACTTCTTGTCTCTGGACGTGACAGCCTTTGTGTTTATGGGATATCCATTGTCTGTGCTTCGGAGTCTCCATCCCTTTGACTCGGCGTTGCGTGTCCTGTCAAATGATGTGCTGGATGTTATGGCCACTGGGTGCTCTTGAATTAGCAAAGGAATGATTTAAAAAGTGCTTATGCAGAATCCTGCCATCCCCTTCGGAGCACTGAGGCTCGTTGCAAACAGATAATGGCACAGGCAGGATTGCTTTGGTTCACTGGTGTGTCTCGTGATGTTGGCTCGTGTCAGCTTGTCCTTGGTGTATCCTGCACTAATTCTTCTGCTGCAACAGCTCTCTCCCTGCAATTTCCCTCACCCTTGAAGAAAACACAGAAGCAAAAGTAGAATTTCAAGTCTTAAATATACAATAATCTTAAAATACACGTGCTGTTTTCCCCAGGGCAGGAAAGAGGGTTCTGTGGGAAGTCTGCAAAGAAGCTGTGCCAGGATAGAATAGGATAGGTAGCAAATTTTTATCTCTGCTTTTAAAGGGAATTGTAGATAAGAACAGAGGAGAAATCATGTTTTTCAATGATTTAGTTCTTTTTGGCTTATTCAGACTTTCTTGCAGAGTTGATGGGTTTCTTAGCTTGTATTTTTCTTCTCTTTCTCCCTCTGGGGATTTGTCCTGCTTTTTTCAAGGATTCACACAATTCTGCTTTTCTTTTGCTGTTTTATTAAATAGAATAACATCAAAGCCACCATGCAGATAAGGAAAGTGAACTGCCCACACTGATTAAAAATGCAGAGCACAAGAGGCCAGAAACTGAAAAGAAATACCAAGTAAATACCTTCTCTAGAAGTACTTTTGGGATATATTCTCACCTTAGTAATGCCAATGGGAATTACCTGTATGATCCCTCTGGCACTCAGATCATAATATACCTCAGTTGTGCATATAAAGGCTTGGTTTAGGGGACTCTGAAGTTTCAGTGAATAAAATACCAAGTAAGCCAGTTACACCCAATTCTTTACCCCAGCCCCACCTGCCAAGTGCTGAAAGCTGTGAATTCTGGTTTTGGGTTTGATGTTGCATCTCTTGGAATTCATTGTGAAGCTTCCATGGGATTTAGGGATGGATACCTGTGAGATAGTGAACACCAAGACACATATCACTCCTGTCACGTATCTCTGAAAAGCCTCTGAAAAAAGGAGATAAGTAAGGGAGAAAAATTTTTCTTACCTCATATTTACTCTGTTTTTCTGCATAAAGTCCAAACTGCAGCAGAAGTACCCAGAATTCATTCTTCCATTTAAGTATTTCATCAACACATCTTCGGCTACTGCTGCTGTGATCATTAACCTGAGCAAGTCTTTTGGTACAGGATAATTTTCTGCAATGGAAAAAAGTATTGTGGAGTTGGTGGTTTCACAGTAATTTTAGGCAAGAATTGTCAGCTCTTTGTTCACCCCTCAATCTCAGAAATGAAAGTTTTAGTTTTGTTTGTTTCTCTCTTTTTTTTCCTCCGTTTCAAAATCTTCTTTCTCCTGCTGCCTGTTAAAAAACAGAAGAAAATTCTAGAGCAGATTTTCTAACGTGAACATTTCCCGTTTCATCCCTGCATCAAAGGCAGTCCAAAGGACAAGGGGTTGATTAATGGAGCATCCTTGGCCCAGCAGGCATTATCCAGGGAGGCAAAGCAGAGGAGAGGGAGGGGAGGAGGCAGGGCGAGCTCACATTATCCTCTTTGATAAAAGATTTCAACACACAAGGCTTTCAACACTCTAAGGCTTCTCTCCAACAGTAACCTTAGAGCGTCCTCTAAGGAAGAACAGAGATGGAACTTCATGTTATGGAACCAGCTTCAGTTAGGAGTTGAAAAAGGAGCTTTTCCACACTTGTGTGGGGCTATATTCCTGGAAGGGTCTTCCCCAGGGTGGCAGGATGGGCAGTTGGGGATTTGCTCATTGGTTTTCCCTCCTTTTGCTTTAAGGATGGACTCACCCCTCTGCACTGTGCTGCAAGGAGCGGACATGACCAGGTTGTGGAGCTGCTCCTGGAGCGAGGTGCCCCTCTGCTCGCACGGACCAAGGTGTGTGCGTGTGTCCTGTTAGACCCTGTGAACACCTCTGTGTGTCTTACTGGAATATGTGAACACCTCTGTGTAACTTCCTGTGGGATTTTCAGTGTCACTGAAAGGACAAGGAAGGAGACAGGAGCATTTCTGCCCTCCCAAAGGAAATGTGTTAACGGATAGAACGATCCAAAATAAGGTTTTTTACATAATTAGGGACTATCCTTTCCAAGTATATGAGAAGTTTGCACTTCTTTGCCCTGCTCTCTAATACCAGACTAAACACATGATATGCAGTGCTGCTGCCAGCACTTCACTTGTATTGCTTCCTGAACCCCAGGACACACAGGTGGGAGAGCTGGATTGGTCATTCCTAAGAGGTGATTGCTGCTGCATGTTTTCTGATCCTTTATAAGAGATAACGAGAACCTGTGACTTGCAGCTTCTCCCAGTTGTTTTTATTTCAGACTTGGAAAATTATTTCGGTGTGTTCTTACTCATTTCTGGAAAACACAGGTTAATGCATTTCCTGCAAATTCTGTCCCTTTGATCAAACTAATGAGAGGAAGGCACTTGTATAACAGCAAACCCCACTGAGCAGCTCCTCACAACAACAAACCACCTTTCTGATGTGTGCTGTGATCTAAGTGAGAGTTACTTAGAAGTTTGCTGTTTTCCTTTGCCACAGAATGGACTCTCTCCCCTGCACATGGCAGCCCAGGGGGACCACGTGGAGTGTGTCAAACACCTGCTGCAGCACAAGGCCCCCGTGGACGACGTGACGCTGGATTACCTGACCGCCCTCCACGTGGCCGCGCACTGCGGCCACTACCGTGTCACCAAACTCCTCCTGGACAAGAGAGCCAACCCCAACGCCCGTGCCCTGGTAAACATTGTCCCTCCTGTGCCGTGGAACAAAGCTGGGCAGGGCAGGGGAGCAGCTCTTCTTACCAGCAAGGCCAAGTGAAAGGGCTGTCCACAAACTCCACAACCTTAGAGAGGTGTAGTAGCAACAGGGGTGTCACAGCTGCTGGTGTGTCATGGAGAACATCCCATGGCACGTGGCTGTAGTGGCAGGTCTGGAAGCTCTGCAGAGTTCCTAAAATCAGAGCCAGCTCTGGCTGGTGTTGATGTATGCATTGGTGTTTTACTGATATAATTCTTCAGTTGCCCATACTTTGTGATATGATACACAGCTAATTTCTAAGCTTTCAACCGAAGCAGTAAGTTAATTGGCACAGAGAAAAAAGTGTTGTGAAGGTAATATTTCTGCATTTACCAAATTATGATATTCCCCTCTATTAGGTGCCCTTTTTCTTTCTTTTCAAAACCAGTTCTGATGCTTACAGGAACCCAGGTATGATTCCTCTCACTCACTGCCCAAACCATGACCCATAACGGAGAGAAAAACACCACATTTGGCTCCTGGAACATTTCAAGAGTCTTTAATCTATCCAAAGCCAGACAAGGTTCCAATTTTCTCTAATAGGAGCTGATAGCTGGATGGGAGTTAAAGTAGCAATATATTACACCCTGTGGTGGAAATAAAGAGTCTGTGAACACTTGATGTGGTTCTGCATGGCCAGAAGTCTGCCATTGCCTGCCCTAGTCGGGGCCCCCACAGAACTTCCCCCTCAGGCTGCCTGGATGCCTTCCCCAGCTTCTTACCCCCAGCAGGACCCAGTGTTTTCCTGTGTAGACTCTCTCCCTATCCTTTACTTCTTTGGAATTGACTTTATTGGCACCATTTTCTTCTGCTCTCTCATTTTTCTTAGCCTTTCCATACCTACGAATCCTTTAACCCCTCTTGCTTCCCCTTGTGCTTTTCTTGTTTTGTCTTTCTCAGTGTCATACTCACTTGGCTGATCTTTTTTTGATGCTGTTTCCATCCTTTTTTGTTTCTCTTGCTAGTCTCCTGGTTATCTCTAGCTGTACTTTCCTCAGCTACCCACACATACACTTTATATGCTACCCCCCAAATCTTTTTCCTTCCATGACTAGAAATATACCTTCTCTCCCCCTCCCTCCCTCCCTGGGAAACATCTGATATGAAAGGAGAACACCCTCAGGCTCCTGCCTCTCTACTCTCTTCACACCAAACTGCTTCTCCCCCCTCTCTCTTGTTTCCTCTCCCACTGGGGACTTGTTGCCTCTGGCTTGTTTATGGTGTTTAATACATTAAATGAAGCTCATAATTTCTGTTACTGATACATTTTTTTTTCTGCCTTCTCCCCCATCAAACTGTTCCTGACTTAAATAGAAGCAGCAAAATTAAATCAACTCAGTCAGTAAAATTCAGTGCAAATATGGAAAGTTCTGAAACAGTAAAACTCCCTGTGAAATATATTGAGAGATGTTGTGTGGGAGGTAAAATATCAGATGGTTTTGATTCCTTCCTTAGAAATTGGAGAAGCAGTAATAATATTCAGCAGAGTCCTGCGATGGAATAAATACTACAAATAATTAATTTTCAGCTAAATTTAAAAGAAATAATTGTTAATGTTTGCAAAATGCTTTGGGGATACAAGCACTATGTGTGTTCTTAGCACCTTCAAATCAACTAGTAATTAACATCTCCCTTAACAGAAGCTGCCTGTAGAATAATCTGTCACGTGCCTCTTCCCATGAGCTAAGATTTCCCTGCTAGGTCCTGGTTACTGCTGGTTGATTGTTTAGCAATGCTGATGCTCTTAATTAGAAAATACAGCAATTTTTCAACGTTATCTAGAAAAATGTTACCTGTGCTTTTCGCTAAAACGTTCACGTACGGTGAGTCACGTGTTTGCTTAGCTTTAGGCACACACTTAACCTGCATGAACTGTAAGAGTTCATCACCACACCGTGGCTGAAGGGGTGGCTCTTCATTTAAGACACCTCACACAAGGCACGCACACACTCTCAGACGTGAATATTATGCCTTAGATTGATGCATAAATATAAAAATTAATACACGCAGATGCTTCGATTGCATGTAAATTGACCGAGTAAGGTGGAATGTGGAAGAAGTGCTCTGTTGTCTCTCAGTTTAAATGGCTTTAAAGTGAAAGAGAGTAGGTTTAGATTAGATGTTAGGAAAAAAAAATCTTCCCTGTGAGGGTGGTGAGGCCCTGGCAAAGGTTGCCCAGAGAAGGTGTGGCTGCCCCATCCCTGGAAGTGTCCAAGGCCGGGTTGGATGGAACTTGGAGCAACCTGGGCTAGTGGGAGGTGTCCCTGCCAGTGGTTGGAACAGGATGAACTTTAAAGTCCCTTCCAACCCAAACCATTTGGGGATTCTGTGATTCTCCTAGAGAGGTATAGAAAATGCTTCATAAAGGCACTGATTCCAAAGTAATCACTATAATTTGTTAATATTTCCCTTTTGGTAGGCACTCTTGGGAACCACTGTAAGCCCTCCTTAATGGACACATGGGTGCTCCCTGGGGAACCACATGCAGACATGTGCACACATACACTTGGAAGTCAGGAGGGGCATGTCTGTTATCTGGGTTTTGGAGGTGGAAGCTCACTTTGTCTCCACTGCCCTGAGAAGAGCGCAGCAGCACTGCTTTGTTCTGCCTCAGACGCTGGGAGATGTCTGTAATTCATCTGTAACCTGTCGTGCTTAGAGAGCAGTCGCTTCTGGTACTCTAACCCTTGTGCTCCCGGCGTGCCGGCGCGGAGCTGTGCGGGAAGTGTAGCTGCATGTTTCCGACTAACATGACTGTCTTTCGCACAGAATGGTTTTACTCCACTGCACATTGCCTGCAAGAAAAATCGCATCAAAGTCATGGAACTCCTGGTGAAATATGGGGCTTCAATCCAGGCTATAACAGAGGTAGAAAAAATGTTTCGTGTCCTGAAGAAACATTCCATCTCTCTCGCCCTTTTTGTTTCTTTTTTGGTTTTTTTTTTTGTTTTGCCTCTCTGTCTCTCCTGTCACGCCTCACTTCTGTTTTATTTAAACAAAGAAGCCCCTTCCCTACGCCCGTGCAGGGGAGTAAAACTGCTCTTGCTTTGTTTCGCAGTCGGGCCTCACACCAATACACGTGGCTGCATTTATGGGCCACTTGAACATAGTCCTCCTTCTGCTGCAGAACGGAGCCTCTCCCGATGTCACTAACATTGTGAGTATGGCTTTGACTAGAATCATCCATGTAGTACCTCCAGACAGTCTCTGGCCTACCATGGAGCTCAACCAAAGGTCACATTTTAATGACATTTTAGGACTTCGTTGCGTTTTAGGAGAAATTAATCTGTTGGTGCAGAGGGGAAAATGGTGACTGTATGTGGTATTATAAGCCATCTGTGGTTTCATGTGTTCTCCAGCAGTGCTTGAGTGGGTAAAGTTTTCCTTAGAAACGGACAAAGCTCACCAAATACATCCAAAATGGATTATAGGCCAAATCCCACAAAGCCTGTGTTTCCATTCTGAAGGGTGAAAATTGACTCCAAATGGCTGTAATTTCTGCCTGAGTAGCTTCGCTGGCTGCCATGAAATTGTGTCATTTCTGTCACTGAAAGGGCACAAAAATGCCTAAAACCCAACAAATGAACAAAAAGTAGAACTGTGAAAATCAAGATGTTCTTCTTGGACAGGAAAGTCCATGAAGTGGTGATTAAATCTAGAAAATGTGACCTTTGGGAGGTAACACAAAACGCAGAACCTGACTTACCATAGAAATAAGTATTTGTATACCAACAGCCTTGTTACCAAGCAGAATAACAATAAAAAGAACCTTATAGTTTTCTGAGCTGTATTTCATAGGTATTTTACTGTTTGAATTTGTCAGTATAAACAAATATTCAACGCAGGACCATTAGTACTTTGAGAGCAACCTTTTTACCAGTAAATAAGGTTTTATAGGTAAATATTCCCAACAACAAAAGCTGGACTCATTAGTTTTTCTCAGAAGAACCTGATATGGAACTCAGTAAGAGTGTCGAGCACATGGAGTTGTTTATGTGACTCATTGGAACAGACTTTTCATACTTTTTTATAGAAGCAGTCTTTTATATAGTAACTTTCTTGATGGTATGAAAGCCAACAAGAAATGCTTGTGGAAGCAATTAAAAGTATTGTATTACGGGTCATTTGTATGCAAAGTTTAACACTTTACAATTTCTGCTGTGCAGGTGTCTTGGCTTGCACTTTGTAAACTGGGGATCCCTGTTGAATTATTGTTTCCAAAGACTAAATTGCTTTGCTAATTCAAACTCAAAAGGGTCCTTGTAGAAATTTGATCTTTAGAGCGTGTGAAACGTAAACCTTATTCACATTTTAAACAACTCATTCTTCAGGTAGTAAAGTTTATGCAGATGAAATTATTAAGATGTGTAGCTAGGGCTGTGGGATTTTGTTTGCTGCCTACTTACTAATCACAGCTATGTTAATTTGTATTAAATACAATGTTAATTTAAAAATGACAAATCAACTCCTGGTGAAGAGGGTTTGCTGTAATTACAAGTTCATAAGAGCAGGCAAGCTCAGGCTGCTTCTTTCCCTACATCTAGACCAAGGGCAAGAAGACATGATTCCCATTCTGATGTAAAAGATCTTGACCAGCGTGTTCATTTTGGCAGTTGCAGTTTAATTGATAGTCGAGGGGCTAAAGGCCTTACAACAGGATATTCTCCAGCTCGAGTGTAAGAAAAATGAACAATTAACACAAAGAAAGGATCAACCCTGCTGTGTTCTCATGACATGACAGATAAATACAGAGCTCCTGGTTGTGGAACTGTCCCAGTACCTGATGTACCAGGTACTGACGAGCTGCACGAGGACCATTTCAGTCCACTTTAGGACACTGCACTCAAAGAACAGTGCAAAATTAAACTAGAAGTGCCATCGCCAAGGAATACTCATTTTCAGTGTTCCTTTGCAAACCTATGAAAAAGAATGCCTTGAATGTACCTGACCTGAAATTCCATATCACCCCAGTCAGCTTTCCAAAATTTTATATTCTCCTTCAAATACTGTGGGCTACAAAAGGCTTGAGACAAGATTGATTCCCTAGCTGGGAGACAGAGCCACGCTGCCGAGCACAGATTTTACACATTTCATATGCTGGCTCGGTTGTGCTCAGCCACTGCAAGGCCTTTTAATGCTGCCAGCTCCACACACAGCGAGCAGGAAGGGACCATCTGGAAAAATAGCCCCTTCCATCTTGAGGCTCGTGTGCCTTGCAATCCCTTGAGAGGGAAAGGCTCGGTGTACTCTTACCTCCTGTGTGGCACGTGAGCTGATGCTCTGCTACACAGAGAGCTGAGGAACACATGTGACCAGGGCAAACCTATGTGGCAGAATTTTCCATGAGCCAAGAGGTTTGTTCTGACCCTCTGTAGTTGAGATGGTGTTTGTCTGGGATCTCTCAGCTTGCAATCCAAAGCATACCCAAGGCCCAGCAACGTGTGTTCACACCCCATCCTGAGCTGCCCGTGGTGGGGCTGAAGCCAGAGTCTCAGCTGGCAGGAAGGCGGGTCTCTGCACGAGTTGTCACGGGCGGGAGTTAACGCTGTCAGAGCTCTGTTTCTTCATGGGGGATTAGGACACTGAAATGCTTTTGCTTTTTCTGCAGCGTGGAGAGACTGCGCTGCACATGGCGGCACGCGCCGGGCAGGTGGAAGTAGTGCGCTGCCTCCTGAGGAACGGGGCCCTGGTTGATGCCCGAGCCAGGGTAGGTGTTCTGCTTACAATGGCTTCTTGATTCCTCTGGCAGAAGCAGAGGAGTTCAGGCAGTCACTTGTCACCACCCTCTCCTCTGTTACTGCCGTTTTTTGCGTTGTCCCTTCCTATGACTCTGCAAGACAAATGCACAGATGAGCGTGTGGGCATTAACCGGGATGTGGCGTCCGGGGCGGTTCTACCTGCGCTAATTATCCTCTTGATTTGAGTTGTAGGAAGAACAGACCCCGCTGCACATCGCCTCTCGCCTGGGTAAGACGGAGATCGTGCAGCTGCTGCTGCAGCACATGGCCCACCCCGACGCCGCCACCACCAACGGGTACACGCCCCTGCACATCTCCGCCAGGGAGGGCCAGGTCGACGTCGCCTCCGTGCTCCTCGAGGC
Organism: Chiroxiphia lanceolata; assembly: GCF_009829145.1. Classification (NCBI taxonomy): domain Eukaryota; kingdom Metazoa; phylum Chordata; class Aves; order Passeriformes; family Pipridae; genus Chiroxiphia; species Chiroxiphia lanceolata. Next base: position 73,318,906 of record NC_045640.1, on the reverse strand, counting down.
CGGCGCCTCCCACTCCATGTCCACCAAAGTAAGGCAAAACGTTCCGTGTCTGTGTCTTTTTCACACTGAGAAATTGGGCTAGTTTGAGTGTTTCGCTTTGTTCTTAATCAACAACCATCTGATAGACTGGAGTAATGTATCATGCTAATCAAATTTCAGCTTATTTTGCTGCCGTGTAAAATTGGGTTTGGTTCCCACTGAAGCAAAATGCGGATCTTGGTAAACACGTTGGTCCCAACAGGTTTGAAAATGCCCTTGTTTTTCTCTTTCCCGTTGTCCTCTGGGTAGGGATTTTTTGGACAAAAATTTGAAAAAGGAAAACAGAACGGCAGTGACGCATTTTTTATGAACAGGCCTCCTTATTCTTCAGTAGCATGTTTACTTAGCTAGTAAAATAATTGTGCTCTGTTCCTTTAATTCTCCCAAAGCATACGGGCCAGCATCTGTCCAGTTGCATCGAATGCTGAATCTATTTTCAGTGGTTCTGTAAATGAGGTGTCTTGTGACACAACAGGCCATTTTGTCTGGGGTTATAGAAGACTCTGCAGAATCATTATTGGGTTTTTTAGCCAAAAACGTTTACCGATATCTTCCTAACATCGATGAAGACATAAGAAAACAGATAGCTGTGAAGAGAATTATATACCAAGATATCTTTTCCAAATTTAAAGCACGTGATAAGTGAGAATCACGTAATTCTCACTAGTTATTGAAATACCCTTGGTTTTACAGCTGGAACTTAAAACATGTTTTTGAACAACAGGGTGTATTCCAGGGTTTGGAAGACTAAACCAGCAATTTTCATATTACAGTCCACAGATTACTGGGAATGCTTGCTGTTCTCCTTTTACCCAGCTGTTAGATCACATTAGAATGGCTAAAAATACACTAAATACTTTCCTAATTTCCCATATTGCTTGATGGCAATTAGTATTGCAGGAACATTCTATAATTATGAATAGGAGAGGATGCAACCCACTAGATAATATCTCTACAGACCTGTGATTCATGAACTGTGAAAACGTTTGAGATTTCCTGATATAAACTCTTTTTGAGGTGGGATTAATTGAACTAAATGATAATAAACATTAAACATCACTTATGTGCCAGGCAAATAGGTCGTCATAGCTTCCCAGAATTCCTGTTGGGCAGCAGTGCAGGCTGCCACCTACTGTCATACATCCATGTGTTTTCCGTATGAGTTTTCAAATTAAAAGAGGCAAAGAACAGGGTTTTTTTTTTAGCTGGAGAAGTTGGTGACTGTATAGGTACATGAGTCCAAATACAAATAATTTTTCAACAAACCCTAATGGAGGAATGTGAAGTTGGGAGCTTTTCTCCCCGAATTTAGTACGTGTTTCATTGTTACTGGCAACAACTGATACAGGAAATATTTCTGAAGCTTGTCATCATGAAACAGAAGATGTGCAGCTGGTTTGGGGTGTACATTTGAAGTAAGTGCCTTCATTGCCCCCACGCAGTGTGTGTATCAGATCAAATGTGTGCCAGCCTGACGAGCACGTACATAGGAAAGAATAACAAAAGGGAAAGTATTTTCTTGTGTTTCTTTTGAGATATACTGCTCTTTCTAGGTCTGGCTATCGATTCTGAGAGCAGGAATATAGGCTGAAGAATAAGTGCTTAATACATAGCTCTTAAAAGTGAGATGTCAGCGTGACCTTTCACGCGAACATTTGCATTTTATCTCCCGGAATTTTTCAGAAGGGATTCACACCGTTGCACGTGGCAGCCAAATACGGGAGCCTGGAAGTGGCGAAGCTCCTGCTGCAGCGTCGTGCCTGTCCCGATTCCGCTGGCAAGGTACTGGTGGGAAAGAAAAAAAAAAGGAGCCTACAAGCGTGCTGGATTATCCCTCCTTAGGGCGTGCAGCAGGCGCACCAAGGAGGCTGGGGCTGCTTTGGCGCGGCGGGCTCGCATTCCCCCCAGGGTGGTAGGTTTTGGCTCCACGGGACACACTGTTTCTGTGGCTCGTGAAGTGCCGGTTCCATCAAGCTGCCCAAAGCGGATGAAACACAGGGGCAAAATTTCCTGCCGCCCTGGTGCGAATTTCCCTCACGGGCTGGGGGCGATGGAAGCCTGCGCCTGCCCTGGTGCAAATTTCCCTCACGGGGTGGGGGCGATGGAAGCCTGCGCCTGCCGCCCTGGTTCGCCTGCTCCGCGGCTTCTCCCTGCTAACGCGCCAGGCTGCCTTGCCCTCCATCCCGATTCCCCCTTTCCCCCCCCCCCGTCCCGATCCCAATCCCGATCCGCCCCGTCCCCGCCGCGTCCCCTCAGCGCCTAACGCCCCCCGTAACGCCCCCTGGCGGCCGCCACCGCCGCTAACGCCGTAACCGCCGTTGCAGAACGGGCTCACGCCGCTGCACGTGGCCGCGCACTACGACAACCAGAAGGTGGCGCTGCTGCTGCTGGAGAAGGGCGCGTCGCCTCACGCCACCGCCAAGGTGAGCACACCCACACCGGCACCGGTGAGGGGAGCCCGGGGGGGGGACCCAGCCCCGACAACACGTTATTCCCAGCTGGAAGTCACTTCATCGTCGTCGTCGTCATCATCGTCATGATCATCGTCATGGTTAGGCTACGGGAACGATGATTCGAGAAGGACTCTACCTACCCACGCTTGCTGCAAACGCGCTGATGGCTGAAAAGGCCAACGCGAGGTAGACGAGTCCGGTTGCGGAAGGCGCAGCGGAATGTCTCCTCAGGCGGTGTTGGAAAGGCACGGCTCTTTCTGCGTTGTCTTTTCTCCTCAAGAGTGACCTTGCGTGTGTTCTCAAAAGAAGCAGCAGTGTGAATAGTGTGTTTCCGTGTCTCCCGATTGGAGGCCAGAGTAGACCAGTGATGATGATGGTATATTCTGACCACAAACCCAGAGAGTTCACTCCAGGCTTAGGAGAAGGTGCCATGGTATCATCGTGTAGGTGAGGGGAGCCCTGTGGCGACACTGAGGGGACCCACAACTTTATTCCCAGCTGGAAGGCACTTCGCTACTTGTGCAATATTAGCAACGTATATTCTGACCACATACGCTGGGAATCCATTCCAGGGTTTGGAGCAGTGTCCGTGTCGTGGTATTGCTGTGTAGGCGAGGGGACCCTGAGGGGACCCAGCCCGACCACAGCTTTATTCACAACTGGAAGTCACTTCACTGTTGTGCAATATTAGCAACGACATAAGAAATGCGTGTTCTGACACAGGGCATTCATTCACTGGGTTAGGAGTGGGGTGTCCTGGTATCACTGTGTAGGTGAGGGGACCCTGAGGGGAGCCCTCAGAGGACTCTGCCCCAGCACAGCTTTAGTCAAGTGCCCCCATGGTGTGTTATAAATCAATCAGGAGGTTGTCTCATTGCCAGCAAATGCCATTCTGCTGTGCTTAAATGGTTAATTTGATTGCAAAAACATTCTTTCCCTTCGCTGTTTCCAGCCAGTGACTGACACGCACATCAAAATTCCATATGCAAACACGTCTCTACCCACGTGCTCTGAAAAAGCATAATGGCATGGAGAGTGTGCACCCATCAGTCATCATGGGGGATGTCACTCATCAGTCAGAAGTGATTATTTGCAACATAGGTTATACAAAATGTAGGTGTCAAACTCAGGATAATTTGAAGGTATCAGTGGAAGGATCCTGCCCACCCTGGCGAGGGCTGGCTTTGTTCTAGTTTAGGCGGCGAAAATAACAGATGGACAAAGCAGCACAACAGCAGGGCTATGTGGGACATGTCTGGCCTTGAAAATTTAATGAACTCTCCTCTCTAGTAATGAGGGTAACATCAAATAATCCTGCTTTATGGTGCCTGACTTCTTAGGCTTACATGGCTGTCGTGTTAACTTTATTCTCCTTTTGTTTCCTGGCTGGTGTTAGAACGGATACACCCCTCTGCATATTGCTGCCAAGAAAAATCAGATGCAGATAGCCACCACTCTGTTGAACTACGGGGCCGAGACCAACATTTTGACCAAGCAGGGAGTCACCCCGCTTCATTTGGCCTCCCAAGAAGGTCACGCTGACATGGCGACCTTACTTTTGGAGAAAGGATCCAACATCCATGTGGCAACGAAGGTAACTCACAACCAGAGGCAAAGTACCGTGGGTGGGAATATCTGGTAAGATGCTAAGTGCAGTGCAGGAATGGTGATTACACTGTCAGGAATCCTCTCTGTTGGTGAGTCTGCAGGAGTGACAGCAGGTGGGTGAACAGTAAAAACGAGGAGAGGGTTTCTAGGACTGGAAAATAATTGACCAGTTAAGTTGTGTCATGTAATTAATAGCTCTGGTGGGTAATGCACAGGCTGTTTGCTGTGCCCAGAGGAAACCGGTGTAACACCTGGCTCAGGTGGAAAGACAGACCAAGAGAATATTGTTTCTGAGCATTCAGGAAGGCAGGGCTGCAGTATTTTTGTTGTGCTGCGTCCTTGCCATCTCTCAAGTGTTTTGCATGTGCTCCTGCAGTTCTGCATGAGATGGAGAGGAAGAGGAATGTAAAATTCTGGAGTTTGTGGGTCTGTGGGCAGATTTATCAACATGTATCAAAACTTGAGTGCTGTGGTCTGACAAGCAAAGTCTCTTTTCCTGATGTGTTTATCCTTCAGGTTTTTTTTTCTAGGGAAGAAATTGACAGTGTCTGGCAAATAACAGGACAACATTATTATGGGAATTGAGACTGAGAAAAATCCTAAGTGGGACCTTTCAATTTTATTTTTTTTTTTTATAATTGTACCTTACAGCTTTTTCATAGAAAACAGGTTCCTCAAAAAAACCCCATTATTGTAGATCTTCATAGGTCACTGGATTTATCCAGGGATATATGTAAATCTTACTTAAGATGAAAAACCTGCAGCTTTTGCTCATACAGATCAGAATAGAAGGCTCTCCTTGTCTGGAATTAATGTGTTCTGCTAAGAGGAACAAGGTGATTTTCATTTCTTATACAAAATTTGTTCGGTGACTTGTTCACGTGAAAGTGCCGTGTGCGTGATCACAGCGAGCTTTCAGTTAGAGGCTGCATCCTTTCCCTTGGCATCTTTGAATGGGATCTATTTCTGGAATTAAGGTCTTCATTCTGACTCGTGCCTGCAGTTGTCAAGGTTCCCTTTCCTGTCTGAGGAGTGGGAAGCACAGTGAATGTGCTTCCCTAATTTATTAATGGGCTCCTCAGCTTCCCAAATGACATTATTGTAGAAAACCCAAGCGTGAGCACTGATGCCTGAAAGTTTTCCTCTGTGGTTATGGAGATGTGATTGCTTTGGAGCTGGAACAGGAGCAACATCAGCTGCACTTTGTTTAAAAACAGCACCCATACTCAGAAGCTATAGTTAGGATCTGCTCATGTTTTAAAGATGAGAAAGTGGGAAAGTCTAGATTTCGTTCCTCATGTAAAATAGGGTTTTATTCTTATTTCTGTCTATTTATTTATTCATTTTGTATATCCCACCTCCAGGCTGGACTGACATCCTTACACCTTGCAGCTCAAGAGGACAAAGTGAATGTAGCTGAAATACTCACGAAACATGGTGCAAACCAGGATGCTCAGACAAAGGTAAATCACAGAGTGGCTGCTGTCTCCAGCACAAAGGATGCTACCCTTGTCCGAGGAATGTTCCACTGAGCTTGCAGTTTTACTTCTTTGTTCTCTTCTTGTAGCTTGGTTACACACCTTTAATTGTGGCCTGTCACTATGGAAACATCAAAATGGTGAATTTTCTCCTCAAGCACGGAGCAAATGTCAATGCTAAAACAAAGGTAAAGAGTTTCTCGTTGCTTTGGTTTTGCACTTTATTATGAACACGGTAACCCAGCACTCTGAGGACATGCCACGGGTGCCTTTTCATTTGGAAGGTATAACCATGGCATGGGAGGTGTCAACATATCTGTGACTGTAGTGGGATGACTTCCCCCTGCTCCATCTCACTGTGTGGTGTTCAGGAAAGAAAAGTTAAATAACTCTATGGGTGTATGAAAAAATGACATGGAGAATCCATTTCATTCGAGTTTTTTTCTTTTTCCTGTTACTTGCAAGCTAACAAATGCAAGTTTGTTTCTGATGTCATTTACACATGGTTTACACCAGTGTAATACCAGTGTGCTGTCAAACCATTAAGTTACAATTCAGGCACTTGGAGGGTGATGCCAGGTTCTCTCCAGTCTGCTGGGAGAAGAGTGGGAAAAATTCCTGCTGTTCAAGGCGTGGGTGGTATGACTCTGGGAGAGGAAGCAGCTGTGGTGAGGAAATGTGGTTTCCTGAAGGAGGGTTTGGGGATTTTTGAGGGGAATCTGGATGTGCTGGTACTGACCAGTTATGCTGAAATGGGCCTGACTGCAAAGTCTGAACAAAGCTCACTGCCTTCGGCACTTTCTCCTTGGATAAACAGGTGGGCACACCTGAATGGGATGCATTTTGTAGCAAGAATTGTGTGTCTCCTGAGAATACCCAGAAAGGTTCTGGTGATGCTGTGTGTGGCATCCCGGATATGATCCCATCACCCTTATCAGAAAAAGAAGGCTAACTCAGGAGCTGTGGGGCTGCAGCTTTGTTAAAGCCTGCGACCAGCTTCGGGCTGGATGTCTTGGGATTGACAGGAAGCAGCCCATTGATAGTATTTTTAAGATCCCACCAAAATCACTGACTTGTAGTCTGCTGGTTCCTCTGCCCAGCTCCTGTGTCTGCAGCTGTGACCTGTGGGATGGACTTATTTCTCAAAGTAGCACTTATTTCATCACCGTGGTCACAGCTCAGTGTGGTGAGAATAAGCCAAATAATAAAGATTCTGGCTCATCCCTCATGGGATCACCCAAAATCAATGGGCAAAACCCAGGTATTTCAAAAGGACAGGCAACACCACTAGAAAAACAGCTGATGAGAATTAATAAAACAGACGCTAGAAGGATCCATAGTATAGCTGCCAAGACATTCAGCCGAGGTATTTGGAGGCTAGCTCAAGGGACAGACAAACTTGCATCTTTAGTATTAGGTCTCTCTCTATTTTTAAGGGGCCACTGGGGCAGATTCTGATTCCATTTACCCAGGTATTTCACTTATTTATAATAATTTCATTGAAGTCAGCAAGTTTGTGTGAGGCAGCGCTTCTCCAAAGTCTCACACCTGGGGACCAATAAAGATACTGGCAGTCTGTCAGCTGGCACTGTGGACTCAGTTTAAAGAGCAGATCCGTCCTGGCTGCATTCAGGATACGCATGTTGAAGACTAAGTAACCTCTGTTGCAGCTCGGGCTTTAACTAGGGAAAGCATGTGTGAAGCTTTATGAAAAATAATAGAGCTGAATTCCAGTTTTGAAGGACTGCCCTAATACTGAAGTAAAGACAGTGAATTTACTTTGCACTAGAACCTACAGTAAATCCTCCTTTGGATTCCTAGCAGTCCATGCACTCACAGTAAGAACTGGAACAGTTCTGAACTATCACCGTTTAAATTGGCAGTGCAAAGCATTACTTGCATCTGTTGGTTTGCAACAGAGATACCTCTCAGAGCGTGTCTTTCAGAGCCTGCCCCCAGGCTTTGTGTAAGTGTACAGTGAGATCAACTTGGTGTTTTCTTCCAGTTTCTTCTCTGCCTGCTTTCAAAGCCGATTGCAACTAATTTTGTAAATGAATTGCCTGACTGGACTTTCACAATACCGTCTCAGATCAGCCAGCTGCAGCACACTTGGGTTGTGTTTCTGTCTTGTGTGACATTAGAACAAACCACTGGAGCAGAGAAGTGTATGGAGTTAGGAGTGTTTATTAATACAGGCACTGTCTACGTGTCTTTTTTAAGTGTAATTACAGCTTGGTCCAACCTTTTGAAGGCAAAGCTAAAGTTGACTGACGTTCTTAACGCATATATGTTGTTATCCTTTTAAAAAGCAGATAGGTTCTAACCACTTCTGGTAAAATTGATGCATTTTTTTAGTTGGCTCAGATATTTTAAAGGCAAATCTTGGGGCTCCTGTTGAAAACTAAGATGTGAGAGCAAGTTGAATGTTCTCTGCCTCAGCTATGATTCTCTGCCTTTAACTTACCACTTTAACTTTGCTCTTCCTCACTGTTCCCCCCTCTGATTTAGGAAATGTGGGAGAAATGTCTTTGTGAGGTAAAGATGATTTCTGAATAAAAATATTCTATTCCTTTATATTTTCATTAATCTGGGGAAGGAAAACTATTTTTACTGAAGGTTTGTCATCTTTGGGTCAATCGATGGCATAATTTATGTTTGAAAAGTCTCAAAAGGAGCAGAAGGAAGCAAAGTGAAGTTTCTAGTCTAATTACTGGTGCTTGTTGTTCTTTGTTTGTTTGGTTTGCTTGTCAACAGAACGGGTACACCCCACTTCACCAAGCTGCTCAGCAAGGTCACACTCACATCATCAATGTCCTGCTCCAGCACGGGGCCAAGCCCAACGCCATCACCACGGTAAGTCTGTGACCTGCCAGTGGGAACTTATTCCCTGGACAGTTCTTTTTTCTTTCCTTTCTTAAGGCTTGAGAGCAAGTTGTTGTTCTGGGGTAAGTATTCCTCGTACAGCTGGTTGTCAGATGTGTAAATGTCGCTTCCTCTGCTTTTCCTTATCCTCTTAAGGTAGTTCAGTTCTGGTCTAACTGTGCACTAAGCTAAACGTGAGGGGGAGAAATGGATTTCTGAGCTGCAGGGTCGGGCTGGCCACAGCTGGCTGTGCTGGCCTTGTTCAGTTTCCCTCTGTCTGTAAATTGATATCTCCATAAGGAATTTTCCATAAAAATTTCAGGCAGTTCAGAACCTGGACTTCTTGAAAATTTAGACCTACGTTTGTGTCCCTCTCTCCGCTGGATCCGTTACAGGTTCTTGCTGAGTTCACAGATGTTAATGCCTCCTCAAAGACCGTCAGGAGCTTCTGGCACGGCTCCTTCCCCACAGTCAGCCAGGAATGCGACTGTCCCATTTCACGTTGATGTTGTTATTAGTCACCTCTAATTGGGTAATCATTAAAATGCAGCCAGAGTGTCCAAAACTCGTGTCATTCCCCAGAGTGGCTCAGCTTTCTGCGTGTATGTACTACACGTGTTTAAATCAGCACCGGCGCCTTGTTGGGTCCTGGGACCATCACATTGAGTAATCCTGGGTGAAGTTATCCACAATACTAGTTTGTGCACCAGATCATCAAGTGACAGACCACTGTAGTCACCTTCTGGGGCTGTAGGCACTATTTGGTGTGTTCAGCCAAAGATCTCTTGACTTGATTTCAGTCGTCAGATTGGGGCTACTTAACCCAAGTCCAAGCAGAGTCTTAAGGATGTGTGTTACACAATTTACATGCTTCCTCAGGTATTAGATCTGTCCTTGTCCACACATAGCAACCTCTGGCTTTAAGGTAAGAGAGAGTTTCAACCTGAGACATCTGCCAGTGGAATATGGGAGTGGGTTGCAAGTGATGGTAGCAGTCAGATTATTAGCACTGTGAGGATGCTAATCTGTTCATTTTGTGCTGCTAATCCACAAACCCTGTTTTACTGCAGGGCTGCTGAGCTAGACTAATACAGCAGAATTTAAACTACAGATAACTAAAGCCAGTACTGAAGTAGAGAGAAGCCCTCAGGCTGATATCCTGCACAGTGGGGTCACAAGAGAAATCATTTCAGTGCAAAGAGCGGTACAGTGACATTCCGTGATTCCCCAGCAGGCCAGGATGTTGTCCCTTGGTTCAGTGCAAAACAACAACATGGAAAAATTCGGTGTAGAGCTCTTTACAAAGAACCATGGAACACATCCCTTCCTCCCCTCCCCAGGCTGAGTGCCATGGGGACCATGGGCTGCCAGTGTTTCAGGTGGTAAAATGAGGATAAATAAGCCCAAACACTTACTAAGTTATCATTTTAATGTGCATTTGATGGATCACGTCTATGTATTATGAGCATTCAAACTGCACATAATTGTATTTAAATGGAAAATAATTCCTCCCCCTCAAGCCTTTCGTGTTTTGTGTTTGTTAAATCATGAGCTTTTGTGTACTTTTATTGGAGATGCATTTTTGTTGTATGAAGGAATAGAAGTGTATGCGGACAACGCAGCTGTAATCTTTTATTCCCTGGGGAAGGAGTTGTATCTGATAAAGGTTTAACAGTTTGAACTGGGAGCGAAACTGTAACATTTTAAAAAACTTCCTGTGTTTTAGAAGACTATTTCTGACGTTTACGCAAAATAAAACACAAACTTCTGCAGGCAAAGCACGTGCTGTCCAGTGAGATTTGAGCCCTGAAGGGTTAAACCATACAGCCTTTAGTATTTGGACTATCTGGCAGATGTAAGTGTGTTGTGTTACCATGGCGACCGGGGCTATAGTCTTAAAAGAAGTTACAAAGACAGAGTCAGATGTAACGGTAAAAAAGCAGCGATTTTTCCTAGGCTGTGCCTTGTTTTGGATGGAAATGCTGGCTCATGCAGCGCGGAGCGTGAGCTCATTGGTTCACATCACAGTCCTCCCTCTCAGCGCTCCCCCCCCTCTGCTCTCCCTTCAGAATGGGAACACTGCCTTAGCCATCGCCAGGCGCCTGGGATACATCTCAGTGGTGGACACGCTGAAGGTTGTAACGGAGGAGATCACCACCACCACAACTGTGAGTTGCACATCCATTGCAATGTCTCTTCTCTGTTCAGAATGTTGTCTTTCTCCTCGTCCCTCAGGCTCTCCAGGTACCTTTTCCCCCTCTTTTTTTGTTTTCTGGTTTTAGCCCCCGCCCCCCTTTCTGTTGGATTTTTACTCCGGTGCCTGCAGTGTATCTTTTAATAAGCACTGTGGAAGTGTGTGCAACACCACAGGCTCCACGGAGCTTGGGAACAAAATCTGTGTGCACAGAGATGGAAAACTACCCTCCGAAAGCAGAGTCAAACTTTTTCTAGGTCTGGGTCTGAGCTGCAAGCCCAAACTTTCCAGAAGTTTGTATGGTGTTGCTTAGGTCCTGCCCTGTTTCTCTGTTTCTCTTCTCACCTCTCCTTCCCCACCTGGCCTGGCGTCTCCACACTTGTGACACCGACTGAGGCTCAGCCCTTGCAGTGCATCACGGTGTCCTCACGTTTGGCCTGTGCAGCCATGGCCTGGTGCCAAGCCTCATGATGCTCGTGGGATGGCTGTGGATCTCATCCATCATCTTCTTACTCAAGTCACTTCCAGTTCAAACAGATCCTGTTTTTCCAATTACAGAGCAATCTTCCCTTATGTGCTGAGTCCCCCACAGTCTTGGAGTGTGTATTTTGATGTCAGGGTTTGTGAATAGTGCGTGTGCTGAATGTCAGCAAGGTGCTACTGCAGCTTTAAGCCAGGAAAAACTGTTCTATTTGGACACCCTGGGAGGGGAAGGTTTTCTCTTCTTGGACTTTTACCTCCCATCTACACGTGTCTTAGCAGGTAGAAAGGGAGAACAATAGGAACAGTGCATAATTAAATTAAATTCAATTTAACCTCAATTACTGCATTTATCTTGAAACACTGTTGTAAGGTCATGCTTTTTTTAATTTTTTATTTTTTCAAGAAGGATTAACAGTCTAGAGAACAGCTCTACATGTGATTTAGGAGCTCAGAGCTTTAAAAATCCACAGATTACTTAAAAGATGCCACTGCTCAGTCAGGGTGAGGGTTAGAAGAAGGGAAGAAATGCAAAATCTCTTGTAAAGAAATGGGGAAATAATTTTAATTTTGTTGCATGCTGACAGCAAGTGCCACTGATATGAACCAAGGAAGATGGAATAAGGTTACAAATAGAGTGAGTCATAATTTATTAATGACTTGCAAAGATCAGGCTGAGTCAGGTTTGGACAAGAAATTCCAGAGTAATTCCAGAAGTCTCTAATGAAGCCTGTAGGTTTTGGTTGTTATTCCTTCATGTTCTTGTTCAGTCATATAGCACATCACACATGTATGTGCATAAACACGTATATATCTAATCAGAGATTTAGAAAAATAACAGCTAGGTGAAACTTTCTGAGGAACTTTAGCTCTCTTCAAAAGACTATTTTTTAGCCTCCAAGCACCCCTTTGCTGTTCTCTGTCCTGCGTCCTGGCACATACTTCTCATCTCTTGGCTGATATAAGTTGTAACTTCCTTTCTGTTGTATGTTGTGTTGCACTGTGCAGCCTTGTACCTTGTCTTATGTAGGTGTTAGAGCTTTGTAATAATAGGGATTACACTATGAAAAGACACCTGTGAGTTATTTACTTGGGGTAAATATTTCTTTAGACTTTGAGGGTAATGGGTTTTTCTACCGGACACCTGATGCCTGGGGTTTAGGACTGAGTTGAACACTGAACCTTACTTGCAGAGTCGACCTTTAATACTTGTGCATAAAACAAATGTGAAATCTTGACCTGTGCCTGTGTGCTTTGAAAGCCAGGTGGGAACCCTCGATAAACTCAGCAGATTCTCCAGCCATGAATTCATCTGAACCTTGTACCTCCGGGATATATGGAATATGCACTCTGGTGGCGGTGTTCGTGGCGGGGAATGTCGATCAAACATAATTTACAACAAGTCCTAAAAAGGAGGGGTAAATACCAGGCACTCCCTGCAGTAAAAGTTCTCCAGATGGTGAGGCTGGTGTTGCCAAACCTGCACACAGTGTTTTAGCACTGCAAAGAAGGTGCTGTCACCATAGCTACCTCATTCTCTGAGCTTGTGGCTGAGCCCTGCCTGGAGGATGTCAGGCAGCCTGATGCTTTATTGATATTCAATTCACTGGCGTTGGAGATGAGGGAAAGATCTCCAGTGCCAAAGCCTTGCTTTGCTCTAACTTGGAACAAATTTTCCTCTTACTTGCATTAGTGGTGTTATTAGCGGAACCACAGGAATATAAAGCAATAGAGAGAATAAAGTGCACTTTTTTTTTTTTTTACTGAAAGATTAGAGATGAGTAGGAAATAAATCAGAGTAAACCGGACTTTGAGAGGTTTGCTGTGCAATTAAGTTTTGGGGCATTTATACAAACAAGCACAGACTTCCTGTGGACAAATGAATATCTGAGGAGCTTTGAGGTTGTTTACAGTATGGTGCTGTTGAGTAAGTCATTGCTGAAAGCACATATGTGTTTATATATCTGAATTATTCTATGCCACCAGGTGAAGATCTGACCTCACAGTGAAAGCCTCAAATACAGAAGCTTGAAGTAAAGTCTGTAATGGAAATCTCAGTGGCACCAAACAGTAGGGAGTTTAAGCAACACACGTTGAGCAGTTTTCCAAATCTCATGGGGCTAGATGTAGATCTTAAATTTTGAGAGTATTTGATGTGCCTATCAATTAAAAAAACCTCTAGTTTTACCTTAGAAGTTCCTTTTAAAAGCATCAATTCCCAACAGAAGTTGTTGGGATTAGAATTAATGTAAGAATTAATGATTAAGTAGAATTAGGAATTAAGTGGAATTAATGATTCTTGCTGAGTTCAGTGCTCCAAAGTGGGCCTGGCAGATTTTTTTCTTCTTCTGAAGCACACACGTGCACACTCCTTTGAGTCTCTTTTCCAAACTTCCTTTCAGTTGTTAAATTAGGTAATAATTATTTTTTTTTCCTGACCGATAGGAAAGTCAGGAAGTAAATAAAGTATCCCTGCTTCTCTGTTAATAAATAATAATGTCTGAGAGCCTTAGTCAGAGGCCAGACTGTTATTATTTAGGGGCCTGTAAAAACCTAAGTTATGAATAAATTGATGTAATGGTAAATAGAGCAGGGGAAAAGAAAAGTGTACAGCGAGCCTCTATACCTGTAGCTTGGGGTTTGCTTTAGCTTATTGTCTGACTTCTTTGTTAACTGTGCTGTTGAAGGGACAAGGTCAGTGTCACCTGAGTGACAGCACCCTCCCCATCTGTCATCGCTGGCCTCGTCACCCCACTGCTGCCTGACATTTCTATCCAAGGAAAACCATGGGAATACAGGGGGAAAAGTCAGACATATTGGCGGAGGCATTCGGTGAATATAAACTAGTTTTCAACCCCGAACATGTGTTCTGCTGCAACAGAAATAATTAGTTGTCTTTACTCCTGGGTAAGAGTGAACTTGGGGGGGGCCTAATTGGGATTGCCAGTTGAGGCAAAGGGCATTGTTCTCTTCCTCAGGAGGGTGAACTGAAAACTGCTGTCACAGTTAAATAGATTTCAAAAATGTGAAGCAGGCTTTTGAAACAAAGTTGCAAAGTAATTACACGCCTGGTAACATAGTTGTTTATGAAAGTGCAGTATGTTACTATCATCAAGAATGCTGTCTTCGTGGGTTTATTAGAACTAGAGAATATACAACAGGATCAGGAAATAACTACTAAACTCTGTGCAACAAAAACTGCTGTTGACTTCACTGTTGCTATCAGTGGGCATTTTCCCAAAAGAATGTTGCACAAGGGACTCGGGGTTTGGCTGACTTTAATTATCCCTCTCATTTTATGCTCTTTCCCTCCTTTTGCATGTGATGGTAATTTCTGCAGGATGGATACTGCCTACAGCAGAGGCTGAAGCACTGCCTCAGTGGGAGCTTCCCAAGAAACACACGTGGTCCCCTGGCACTCTTTTCTGTGCCACAGGGGCACATCTGCTCCCACAGACCTTAAAGGCCAAGTATGTGCTGCCCTCCGCAGCTCCCCAGTTCAGCTGACTGGCTGCACAGCTGGGTGGAGCCAGGGAAATAGTTATTTTTTTGGTTGTGACTAATGCAGTTCTGCTCAAACTGCTGTTTTTTGAAGCCCTTGGCATTTTGTGTCCTGTATCGTAACACGCTCAAGAGTTTCCTGCAGGCAACTTTCTCACACCTCGCACTTCCTACTACAGTTTCTCTCGTTGTGTTCTGCATGTCCCTCTCCAGACTGTATCTTGGTGCTGAAAGGATGTCCCCATTCTTGATTCAGCACCCCTGAACATCATCTGTTTTCTCCCAGAAGCCATTTATGAAGATAAAATTATATTAAAAATAACTTCCAGTGTTCTCCTGGTCTGTGCTCTCATGTTGAATCAGTATTCTCCCACTATTCCTCAGTCCATACTTGCCTTGATTCACAATACTTAAAGCTTTTAGGTGCACAAAATATATCAGAATCTTCAAATAACCTTTTCTTTCCTTCTGATGTGTACATGCTTTGGGGGAATGTACATGATTTATGAAAAGGATATCATTAATATGCAGTGTAGGCATTTTTTTTGGGGGGGGGGAGAAATGTTTCAAGTGATCTGTGTAAATCCCTCACATCTTTTTTTAGTTTAGGAATTTCACATCATTCATAACTTCATTTCCAAATGCTTTACGATTTAATAATTTCCATATGCCACATACAACTTTCTGAAGCTCTTCTGTAGACATTACCTAATTCCCTTTAAAATCATCTTGGAAACATTGAGCTGAATTGTTCTACATGCACCATTTATAAGTAAATTTTATTCCTCTGACCAGCACGTTATCTTTATGGTTTTTGTGCTTTTCTGCCAGAAGAAATGTTACCTTACACAGCACTGAGAATGGGAGCCTCTGGAGCACAGATGAAAAGGAGAGTTAGGGGAAGGGGATACACACATTATGAAGTGCCTCAGCACATCCCCCTGCTGTCAGTGTTGAAAATATCCCACTGTAAGCTTTGCTGCTCTGTTTGGTGTTTCATTTGAGGACTGATGGTTCTGTCTTTGCAGACTGTAACAGAGAAGCACAAGCTGAATGTCCCCGAGACCATGACTGAGGTCCTGGATGTGTCGGATGAAGAAGGTGAGCAACTTTGCTAAATTCCGTGTCACTTATATCACCTCGAGAAGCTGCCTAAGTACTTTGATGTCTTCATTTTGCAGTGCTTGAAATGCCTTTTTAAAATGATGTAATCATCATGGCATTTGGATAAAGAATTTGACCTAGAGCAAAATCCTGGACCCCTGCATCCTTTTCAGGAAAAGCTTGTCCGAACCAAATCAACAAATGTGAACGTTTCCCAACTTCAGATTTTAAAATTTCAATGTAGAGCTTTCCCAGAGCTGACTTTGACCCTCCCACGAAGAGGAATCTGAGCAGTAATTTTTTTGGCCCCGTGCCACCTGTATCAGATACATATATCTAGGAATTCTGCCTAATTGGAAACATTTGTGTGAGGAGATTCATAAGGTGGAAGGTGAGCAGGCTGTTCCCTCCAGGGAGCTTTTGGCACACAGGACTCGTGGATACATAAGGCATGACATAAAGTAACAACACGCTAATAAGTTTGGCACTTGGGTTTCAGAGTCCATTACATGTACAGACAGGAGACACGTGTTGTACTGCTTAGCAACATCCCCAGAAAATTTCTGTGAACTTCTGGAAGAATCGATAAAATATTGCAATTTTGTACAGCACAGAATTACAGAAAAGGCTTAAAAACGTCCCTTTTTCAAAGGTCACAAGTGACTGCTTAGAAATTTCAGTCACACGGCACCTGATAAATATGAACATGTTTGCAAGAATCTTCTGTGTTCTTTTTTACTCTTGGCAGTGTTAATTAATATTGCAGTGTCTTACATACGCTATGTTATGGTCGTTTTTATTATTTCGTGCAAATGATTTGTAGAGTGACTGATTTCCAACAAGTCCTGGGGATTTGGGAACGCAGGATACAGGGTTGGATTTTTTCTTTTACAAAGAATGCAAATGCACTTGTGGTTCTCAATGGTGCAGGAAGTTAATGGCATTCATTAGTGCCAATACACCTTCTTGCATTGCTTTTAGAAATGGGATTTCTGCTGATAAATGAGTTACACTCTTGAGTAAATAACGATGCTCAGGCTCCAGATGCAACTTTTTGTTTTCAAACGTGAAAACAAAACAAGTGTGATTCAAAATCAATTATTTTCTGCTGCATCATGACCGCTGAGATGATTTTGCTCAGCAATGTTTTTGCTGCTTTGTGTCAGAGAAACAATTCAACTACTCGTGTAATTATTATGACAAATGGCCTTTAAACTGCTTATAGCTTTATGTTCACCTAGCTGAGTTTATTCCCAGTCTTTCGATCTACCCTTGAAACATCTTTAAATCCATAAAGCCTGGCACGTCTTTCTACTTCTACAGCATTAATCCAGTGTCTTCCCTTTTCTCAAACCAATTTGTGTGTTGTACAGCCTTTAAACACTCTGATGATGAACCCTTCAGTGATGGGGAAGCATGTAATGGCACAGGTGCTGTTAGCAGGAGTTCGTGGAGTAAGCCCTACAAACTTTCTCTTCTTGTTTAACCTGGACTGTTTGGTTTATTTTTGGTGTTGAAACAACACAGGTTTGCATACTCTGGGTGCCTAACACTGCTCCTCTCCGTTACTTTTGAAGTGTGGCTGAGTGTGTGTTTCCTGAAAGGTGGGAGGAAGAAGGGAGGCCAGAAAAGCTCAGATTTATTACCTATATCTTGAATATGTTGGCAGAACTTGAAGGGGCCGTCCAGCATGACTAATGCTCTCCAGTGCTTTGAATTAACATTCCCTGCAAACAGTCCTAACCTGGATGGTACTTGTGACAGGAACTTAAAATAGCTGGGCACAGGAAGGCTGCAAAAACTCTTTTAATGGAGGGGATGAACCTTTCAGTGATGGTGTAGCTTTGTAAGAGAGGCCAGCAGTAAGATTTCTCTAACTCTGTGTTCTTTCAAGTGACACAATGTGTTCTGAAATAAATGGATGTGACACCTAAACCTCCCAGCTGTAGTTACATAATTACCAAGAGTAAAACACAAGAGTACTTGAGCAAAGAAGGGGTTCCTGTCCCATTGTGGAGCATGTTGACCACTGGTGATAAGTATTTTGTATTGTGCCTGGAAAATAAGTATGTTGCATAATTGCATGCTATTATGTTGTTAACACAGTATTCCTATTCCTACAACAGGCAGAAGTGCAACATCCCATGCTAACAGGATAAAGTAATGCACCAAATAATCTATCAAATAGCTCATCTTGATATGGCAGGTCCTGCCCTGTGTAGCTTATTTTAAAATATTTTGCATGGACTGAGAACCCCACTAATTTTTCCTCAATTTTCTTGCAGCATTTTCCTGTTTATCCTATGTATTATTATTCAGAATTCTTTACCTTTCACAATACCTGGAAAAAAATAATCTTTCTTTTGAACAGAACTAGATAATTTATTTATTTTTAATGGCATTTGATCCCCATCAATGGGGATTGCACTACGAATTCCCATAGGCAGAGCTGTTACTTACACCCACGCCAGCAGAAATGCTTGGTGTGGATACAGTTGCATTAAAAGAACCTGTGCATTTTTATCTTTGCATCTGCCTTGGCTGTGAGTGTTGCTGCAAAGTTGAGTTCCTTTAAAGCTGTTGCCACAAAAGAAACACTTGGCCCCCAAGGGATCCTTAGAGTAGCAGAGGGGAATTACTGCAAAGCATCTCCTGAAATGTATTTTAGTGATGTCTAGAGAATTAGTGAAGTTGAGCACAAGCAGATGTTTTTGTTAGGGCTGAGTCAGTGTTGACACAGAGGAACATCTAGAAAAGACAGGAACCTGGTTTGTGTTTTTTTCTCCCATATATTAATATGCTTCTATGCACTCGTTCCATGCATTATTTTAAAAGGGTGTTCAAGAGCTCTCATTAGTTTCTCTGTGAGCCTCCTCATCTCCAGCTAATTTTCCAAAGTTGTAGATTCACTTCCTATTCGAGACTTAAGTTCTGGCTGCTGCAGAAGCAGCCTCAGGTTCTGACCGTGGTTCCCCACATCCTCCATTCTGGCAGCACAAACGTTTCACCATGTGGTGAACCAACCCAGAGGACTGATCAGTCTGCAGATTCATCTCTTTGTTTGTGCTGACAAGTTGTTTTCTGGCCAGCTGACTTTTGCAGGCAGAAGGGACTAGAAAGGCTGAAGTAGAAGGTGAGACACCACTGTCAGAAGCAGCATGGCCTGAGATGGGCATGACCATGAAGGTCAGCTCACACCAAACAGTAATTAATGCTGATATTTCAATTGCAGAGAAGGGATAGACAGAGGTTTTCATGTGCAAGTAGTCAATGGACTCTCAAAAACCCATTGGAATCCCAGTATCAGTAGAACAAAAATTGTCCTTTTCATGAGGGAAACTTGTGCAGAAATTGCTGAGGAGTCAACCCTGTGCCTGGTTTGAACATAGTCGCTGTAATAGTTTCTGTGTAAAAGCAGGATTTGCTGTCCCTTCATGGATGTGCATCAGTGACAGGGTGGCAGGTCTGTGAACTGCTGTGTCGCTTAAGGACATCATAATGTGATCTGAGATTTCCAGGAAGCAGTTCACAGCTAATCCATACCTGATTGGATCACATTTCTGATCAAAAAGGAAAAAAAAAAACCCCACAGTGCTAAAATACAACAGTGAATTTGCTGGGTGCCTCCCCACGTGGCCTTGGAGTAGCAAATGCTGCTGCATATGTGTGAGAAATGGGCACAGTTCACTGTTGGTGTACAGGCACATAATTCCTCTGCAGGAGCACCTTAATTAGTGGGAAAACTTAATTTCCTTAATTAATCCTGGAACTTAAAGTTGGAGCCAGGAACTCTTCAGTGTATTAATATCTGAAACCCCGCAGGAAACCACACATGAAACCCTGCTTTCCTGACTGGCTAAAAGTAAAGAAAATTTAAAGCATTAGCCAAACTGTAATCCAGGGAAACTTCTAGTGTGGGCCATTAGGTGGAGAATTGACTTTAGGGAAGTGAAGGTGTCCAAGGAAAGTGTCACAGAAACTCTGGAGTATACACATTCCATAAAAATTGTTCTTGCTGTAGCTCTCCCTTCTCCATCTGTTACCTTTAAGGAGCAGCACTTCTGTGGTGAACTGTAGACTTATCTGCATGCTGTAGAGAAAACAATTTTGGCAAACTCACATAACTGTATCTGGCTTTAAAAACATCTATTAGAAGCGATTTCTGGCAGTTTGACACGGACCCCTTTCGTTATTTATTTTTTTTTTAACTTTTGCTTACATTTTCTCTGTGTTTTGTGAGAAACAATTCCAGAGCAATTCTCATACGGCAGTTGTGTCTTGCAGTTCATTTACGAGCAGAAGCAGCGTAGGAATGGTAGGAAGTGCCTTTGTTGAGCCTTCCCTAAACGAGTTGACTCTGCAGATGTCAGTACAGCCCTATCAGTGTGGGTCTCCAGTTCCTGGGGTTCAGTAAAATCCTGTGTGTCCAGCCAAGCTCTCGCTGAAGAAGCAGATGTGTGATCTCAGAATGTATCCTGTGTCACTTAGTAGTCTGTTCCATGATTTAAAATGCTCAGAACTGTGTTCAAACATTAGACAGCGGCAGCAGCAAGTGCAGGGGTTCAGCTGGGAAGGTGTTCTCTCTAGGAAATAGAAGATAAATCACTAAGCAGGTGACTCCTCAAAATCTGCTTGTGAGTTCACAGGTGGCCACTGCAAACAGTGGAGCACCAGTGTCAAGGGTTATATTTGTTCCAGACTGCTTAGTGTGAGTGGTGAAAATGTTCCTGGCATTAATTTGATGGGGAACGTGATGGCAGACAAATCGTTTCTGGCACAGTTAAAAAGGATAATTTCTTGTATGGCTACAAAGCTACCATCTGCTAAGATCTGCTGCGTAAGGAAGGCCTTGGTCAGCTGAATATGCAATCACTGAGGCTTAAGTATGTGGTTTTCCCCTTCATGTACTATAAGGAACTTCTTGGGAGTTCATCTCATTACGGAAAGGTGGAAGGGCACAAAGGGCTGGTGGGGAGTGACTTTATCTTCTAGTTCCCTCAAGATTAGTCCGCTATTGAAGGATATCCATGGATAGTCTGGTTACTGTTTGCAGATGTTCCCAGCACATCAAACAGAGGTACTTAGGCCTGGTATTGACAACTCTTAGATGAGAGGCCAAAGCTGGAATAAGAGCAGACTTTGGATTTTTTTTTTTTTTTTAAAGGATGTGGGTGTGATGAAAGCGGTGAAGATTTTGCCTTTGTTTCTTTCATAGATGGAATGTCTGGCATGATTATAATTATCTAGCTTATTTGAAATATAGCTTGGAATTCCTTTTACTGTTTGATTAACAGCATTGCCTTAATATCTTCCAAGTTTTCACTAAGCCCTGTGCTTTATAAAGTGACATTCCCAAGAAACAGGAGGCAGCGTCTGTCAGAAGACAGGAAACATGAAATGATTAAATGAATTTTATTGTTTTCTGTGAAACCGTGCCCAGTTTCTCCCTCTTAATGTGGGCAGATGGAATTTTCAAGAGCTCTTGTTGTT
Source organism: Chiroxiphia lanceolata (assembly GCF_009829145.1). Taxonomy (NCBI): domain Eukaryota; kingdom Metazoa; phylum Chordata; class Aves; order Passeriformes; family Pipridae; genus Chiroxiphia; species Chiroxiphia lanceolata. Next base: position 73,297,697 of record NC_045640.1, on the reverse strand, counting down.
ACACTGAAAAGAGTCAAGCCTCATTTTTACATATAATATTAGTGTATACAAAAAAAGGTCTTAACCACCCCAAAGTTTACTTAGTTTTAGATGGCAAATAACAAATCACTTATTTCTTAGCTGAAACATCAAGCTGGTAAAAGTAGCTTGATTTTTTTTTTTTGTGAAAACAAATATCAAGATGACCTCCAGTTTGCCCACACAGCTTAGAAAATGAGAAAGTTTGAAGCCATCCATGGCATAGGGTCTGGCAGGCTCATCCAGTAATTGGGAAAATGACTGAAATATCCAGGAAGAAACTGTGGAGAGAAGGCATCTTGCAAATGGGAATGAAAAGAAACATCTACGTGTTGCTTGGCAATGGGATCTGTTTTGTTAGTCTGCTGGGGAAAGCAAACTGTGACTTCATATAGACAGAATTTCCTGGGGAAAATAATTTTGGGCCTAAAAAAAAAAGATTAAACCCTGTTGTTCAGAGTATATGCATAAAGGTTACTGTGTCAGAATGGTCATTTAGGCTGTGATTCGTTAGGAATTACTTTTCTGAATAATGATCATTCCCATCTATGCAGGTGAGCTTATTTCCAGTTTCAGGATGTTGCTGTGTTTTAGAAATGAGAATTTTGTTGCTGATCACAGAGGGATCTTGTAACATGGGTGAGAGAGCCTCATATGATGTGGAGGTTGGACAGCGGAGAGTTTAAATTAGGATTTGAAACTATAAGGCATAAGGCCACAGAAAATATGTTTTCTTCTGCAAACAAACAGATTACAGTCAAATAAGTGGGGATATTTAACCATAAACTGTCAGGCTGGGATAAAGCACAGCTGTGACCAGAGAGCTGAAATAGATTTAAGGAACAGAGAGACTTTAGAGAATAGCAAAGAAATGTGCCCCTTACCAGTACGTGCAACAGCAAAAAATAGATTAAATCTAATTGATTAATCACCTTGATTTCAATTTTTTTTAATATATTGCTTGATGTGGCAGTGTCATTATGTATATTAATTGCTTGTGGTTTGCAGTGTTTCCTGAGTGAGAAATGCCTTCCTGTTGACTGTGCTGTCCAGCTGTTGGATCCCTCTGTGCAGATGGAGTCACACCCCTGTGTGTGCTGAGCTCTGTTCCTTCTGTGATTGATTTACAGGTGATGACACAATGACAGGAGATGGGGGAGAGTACCTTAGGCCAGAAGACCTCCGGGAACTGGGAGATGACTCTTTGCCAAGCAGCCAGTTCTTGGATGGTATGAACTACCTGAGGTACAGCTTGGAAGGAGGACGATCAGACAGGTATTTGTCTGGATACATCGCTTTTCTTGTGATAATTCCACACTCATTTTGTTACAAACATCTGAAATCCCCTTTTCAGGGTCTCTCACTCGAGCTGGCAGAGGAACACCCACAGTTCTAGTTCTGAATAGCTACCCAGGCACTCTTGGGTGTGAAATGTCTGCTGTAAGTCAGCAGTGTCTCCGGACTTACTGCCTTTAAGAACTGGGGTACACTAAAGGGAATAAAAGAAAAAAGTGGAAGTCTTGGCAACAGAATTTTTAACCTACCTCGTTTTCCAGTCTTGATTGTTATTCTGGCAGCATCTCCGAAGCTCAGTGGAATCAGTAGGATCCCTTCTGTTTACTTCAGTAGGCTGTGAATTGCTCCTGGAACAAAAGATGTCAGGAAACAGTTTGGTTTTCCTCACAGCATGTGTAAATCCCATCATTCAGGTCTCACAAGCCTGGAGTCTTTGCTGGTTTTTAGGCAGTTCCAGTGAGTCTACTGACAACAAAGTGATTGTGCAGGCTTTTTAACTCCTAGAGGAAGTTTATGAACTACAGCAGAGTGCCTAAAGTCAAACCCTTTTGTTCTTTCCGTGGCAACAAAGATTTTGTTTAAGATGATGTGTACAAATGATTGTGCACGCAGATGTTAAGCCAGTTTAAGTTAAGCTCCCATTTAGAGTGATTATACTGAAATGAAGCAAAATTATAAAGGGAGAAATAATGAAAGAAGAAAAAGGTCTTTCTAACTCCATGGTCTCGTTTTCTGTCACCTTCAGGTTACTGGTTTTAAGAATTTTCACAGAGATTGGTTCCATTGTTTTACCTTTGCTTTAATGTGATTTTCATTGCATTATACTGACTTTGGTTTTCCAAGAAATTCAGTAAAGCAGAACAGTATTAGCAGTCTAGACTCATGTAAACCTTATGCATTGATCAATTTGATTTCAAAACATATATTTTTCATTTGTAACCATCTTCCCTATTTATTTTATTTCTCTCTCCCCTTCATTTTCCTTTCTTTTCCATATGCTTTCATTAGCATCATGCCCAGGTAGGTATCACATAGCATGAACACCTGTTGTCTCTATACCCTTCTGTGGCACCTGTCTGTGTTCATCCACTTTGGAGGCCTGCTGTATGCCAGAAAGTTGGTTTGGAGGACCAAATGAACGATGCTGCTGTTGGAAAGTGTTTTCAAGGTTGATTTGTACAGTTTTCAGTGATACCAGGTTTTTTCTCAGCCTCTGAAACAACATATACTTCAACAGGAATTACATTTGACTGGACCAGAGCTTGTTAGATCTCTCTGGGCTGGTGGATGTGCACTGCAACGTGGTCTCCCAGGTATCCAGAAACTAGGCTAAGGAATGCTGCCTATATTTTCTGGATATAACCTGGGCCTTGTTCAGGGCTTAGAAGAGAAGGGTGATACATAAGGCACACTCTTACGTTCAGGAGCTTTGTAGCATTCCTGGGTTCCACAGTTCCATCTCTGTGGCTGAATGTTATTGACCCCACAGCTTCTGTGACTTAAAATTCATCAACCAGATTTGGAAAGAATCTATATTTAGATGGTATTTTTGGCTCTGATTTAGGTAGGTTTTTATTTTATTTTATTTAAAAGGATTCCTGAAGTGCCTTTATTTCTGAGTCTGTAACTACTGGTTTGCTCTTGGTTTAGCTGGTCCATCACACAGAGAGGGGCAGTGCCATCTGAACACTAGGTTTGAAATTGAGTTTAGAAGGAAATTTAAACCTCTAATTAGCTGCAAACCTCAGTCATGTGTGTGCCTGTGGATAAAGCCCATACCCTCAATGTATTTACTGGAGCTTATGTACAGGTAGTACATAGTGGATATATACTTGTAGTGGTGGTAGTAGCAGTGAAGATGGACAAAATCACCGTGGAGATAACCAGCCAACTTTAGTTCAGGCTTCCTTTCATTCAGTGTCTGTCCAGGGCATGACAGTAGCTGAATAGCAGAACCTACAACTTGGATGGTGACTCTTTCACGAGCATTGCATGGCACAGCAAAGCAGTTCTGGAAGTGTCAAATGTGAAAATGAACACAGGATAATGAGGGCAAATGGGGTCTGCTACTGAGGCTCATTTCTCAGCCAAAGAACAGATGTTGGTTTCGTTTTTTCTCAAGACTTTCCAAAGCCTGATCCTTGTGTAGTGCCTGTCTTGGCTTCCAGTTTTGTACAGTCCATCTAGGATGCTAAACAGGCCTTTGGTATGAGTCAGTCATCCAGAACATTCATTTTTCTTCCATGTCATATATTTCTAATAAAAATGAGGTAACCGTTTGCTTCTAAAAATGGATCAAAAACCCCAAACCTGAGTGAATGTAGCTATTGTTAAAAAAGGCTGAGTGGTCTGAATCAGATGGTATTTGAACTGCACTTAAAGCACTTGAAACTCATGTCTGTAGTGAATGCATGACTTGCTAACTTCTGAAAATGAATTATCCTTTAAAAATCTGCGTATCCAGATAAATGGCCTGTTGTTCTGATCCCGCATATTAGTCATTCTGAGTACTACTCACGGATGTGTAAGCCAGGAAAACAAAACGACTGCCTTCAGTTACATGCACTATATTCCTCTAGACCTGTCACAGAGTACACGTACAACATCTGAAGGTGGCTGATCTGTTTTTAAAAACCACTCCTGTAAAACCGCAGCCAGTGAATATCGAAGGGACAAAACTAGTGCTGTTTGGTAGCAGAAACCCCATTTACCTCAATATGTCCTTCTGTGGCGTCCTGTGTGTATGGTTTTTTTTTTTTTTCTTTGCTTTTTGCTGGTGGATGCTGCAGTTACATTCTGAGCCAGCGCTTGGAAGCAGCTTATTTACTGCCTTGCACCTCTCATTGCTACAGCAACCAGTGTTCTGTGGAGCTGTGCGTACTCACAGCGAGATCCGTGCTCCCATTTGGACTGCCTCCCTAAAGATGCTGCTGGCATTCACAGGAACAGTCCTGTTTTCCACGGGAGCTTGTGACTGGCCACACTTCACCTTGCCGTGTGTACCTTCCAGGGGACAACGTCAGGCTTACTTATTTACAGTTTTAAGGGGAGAGAGTAGGTCAGGGGGCAAGAGTCATTCCAGCTTTTCTTCAGGTGGCAGCGTTCTGGTTTTCCGCAGTGGTCTGTGGGACGTAGTGGAGAGCTTTCTCCAGAGAGCCTTGCTTAAAATAAATTAATGCATTTTGTTGTAAGGAAACTATCAATGCCGCAAAGCCAAGCCTAAAGTATCTGTGAGTAAGCAACTGAGTCAGTGGAGAGGCTTTGTGGCCCGTGGTCGGGGAGGTGGCACAGCCCCGCCGTGTTCCCCCGGGACTGGGATCTGCTCCCCCTGGAAGCTGCATCCCGTCGCTAATTGCACGCTTCTTTCATTCTCCCACTCGCTCTGTCATGACACCTTCCCAACATCATCTGTGCTGCTGATGCATTGCTATGGCATCCTACCAACCTGCCAGCCTGCGGTCCTTCAGTTCAGACAGGTCCCACACCCTGAGCCACGCCTCCTACCTGCGGGACAGCGCCATGATCGACGACACCGTGGTGATCCCCAGCCAGCAGGTAAGAGAAAACCCCCTGGACTCGCTCGGTGCCGGGAGAAGTCGGGGCAGAGAAAAAGATCTCGGTGTAAATCGCACTTATGAGTCTGTGTGGTGTTTGCTGCTTGTTTATTTGAGTACTAGTCTCTCTGTTTTTGCTGATATTTAACAGCATATTGTACTGTGCAGTGTTACACTCTGTTCCAGAATAAGTGGCTGAGCTGTGTGAGTTATAAGGACTGTGTTCTTAATGTTTTCTCCATTTTAACTGATTTTTGAATGTTGGTACAGCCATCGCGCTAAACGTTCTAGTGAACTCACAGCCATTGTACTCAAAGATGCGCTCCTGAAACATGCTTTTAGTTAAAAAAAGAGATTTAGGAAATGCCTTCTTGGTAAATCACAGCATTCATTTCACTGATACCACTAACACAGGATTCCTTTAAGCAAGTGCAGAATGTTACAATAAGGGGTTTTTAATATCTTGATGCTATTCTTACCCCTTTGTTTTCTTTTAAAAAAAATTTGTGCTTTAGGCACTGCTAAGCAAAATAAATCTTATTGTTTGGTTGATTATTTGATTTCGTTGCAGTAAAAAGGGTTGGGTTTTTTTTTTTTTTTTTGCTTCCCAAGGTAACAACTCTGGCCAAAGAAGCTGAAAGGAATTCCTATCGCTTAAGCTGGGGCCCTGAAAACTTGGACAATGTGGCTCTTTCTTCCAGCCCTATTCACTCAGGGTGAGTGTATCAATTAGCATTTTACTTAAAAATGGGAGAGTACCTGCAGTGGCAGCAGCTTCAACTAATGCTTAACTATGAGCTGTATTTTAATTCCTTACCTCCTGGAGCTGTCAATAAGTTATGATCTCTTTAAGCTCTGACAATCAAGCAAACCTGAGTACCATGACTGTTCACTGAAATTGCTGCAAGTTAGTGAGCCCTGAGTCAAGTTCAAGAGGAATGAATAAGATAATTGACACATACACCCAGGAATTGTGTGAATTTTATGGCGAAATAAATCACTGCCTCTTTGGAATTAGCAATAATTGAGATCAAGGGCCTAATCATTCCAGATGATGAGTACTTACCGTGCTAGTGGAGTAGTTTAGGTGAGCACCGACTCTGGTGTTTGCAGGAATAGACAAGCAACCCTAACATCGTGTGTGCTTTGTGTATATTTGGGCACTCTCTTCATGTGTTCTCACAACTGACTCTTCATAAGCATTTGCATTTAGGCAAGCCCATTGTCGTGGCATAAGGCAGGTCAAAGTGCAGGCCCAGCCAAGTTCATGCTTAGAAAACTTATCCTGGCTGGCCTTTTAAACGCTCCTACTTACTGTGTTTTAAGTAATTCTGTTTTTCACACTGAGTTCTACACTTGTGTTCTGCCATGAGGTTTGATTAGAAATGTGCAGATGAGTTCATAAAAGAACTGATGTAATTAAAAAACCTCTAACTTCTGTGGCACTGCGTTGTACACAGCATGGCTGGACATCACAAGGGGAAAGATGAGTTTTGTTGATCTCAAATGACTTTGCAACTGTCTTACAGTCCATATCTTTTGAAACATAGCACTGGAGTCCCATTTGGAATGACAGGTCTAGAGGAGGAACAGTATTGTCATAACTGTGATTGCAAATGGCTTGATGTGACATAGATGAGAAGTATTTTTGTTGGCTGATAGGAGGATACTTGGCTGTGACCAGTGTTGTTTGGATTTTGCTTTTCATGAGCTCTACAACTAACAAATGAAATGAAAATACTTAATATGTAAAGTATGTATGTGTTTTTATATATGCTGGTAAGCTTTAAAATGGCTTTGGTGCTTTATTCTAACCCTATATAGATTCCATATTTTTTCCAAAGGATGTATTAGTTTTCCCTTTTAGAAAGATAGGTCTTGCCTGTGATTGCAGAGGATGAACTAAGGACTTTCTAGGAGAGTGGCATTTATTTTTTGGATGTGCAGTAATTTTATGATTTTCTTTTAAATTATATTAGTAATATTTTGATCTTTTGGGATGATCAGGATGCTGTTGGTAGGAGAAGATATCTGAATTAAATAGGAGCAACACTCCTGAAGCCTTATATTAAATAGTGACCTTTAACATGGCACAAATTATGTTCCTCTTTCTATACATACCACTTGGAAATATTGTAATAAAGAAACCTATAATAATGATTCCCCGGCCTTTGGAAAAGACCGTACACCACTTCATTTTTATCTTGTTTAGACTTGTGCAAGTCATCAAATCATCATAAACTGTTGGGGTATATATCTGTTTTTTTTTAGCAAAGCACATTGACTGCTAGAGTTTGCTTTTGAAAGTGAAACAGTTGTAGCAGTACTGGAACAACAAATATATTTGTCATTTATACTCCTCTTGTCACCCACACCCTCCTCCACACGCAGACACACACTATTAGTAGGTTCTTCTGAACCAGCAGCACTGCTAACATTTGGGTGCATGCAGTGGAAGAGTATTTATCTACCATGAAAGAAAACTCTTAGAATTTTCAAAGAAATCCTGTATAAACAGTCAGTGGCCTTGGGCAAAGGTCTGGCCTTGATTTTGCCCAAGACACTGAAAATGTATTGAATTCAGATTGTGAAATAACTTATCAGCAAGGCATTGGACGTGAAGATTTTAAGTCACAGAAGATTTTAAGTTTGTGTTCTGTGCAATCTAAGGAAAAAAATTACGCCCTGCACTGTTTCAGTGGTAAACCCCAAATTGTTGTTGGGTTCTTACTGATGTCCCGTTGTAGGGAAGTGTTTCTGTGGATCACAGTGTAACACCCCCAGCAAAGGCATAAATTCAGAGAGAACTGTTCTCTCGGTGTGGAATTTCACAGGCACATATTTCAACCTTTGCATAACTAACCAAAACCCCTTCCATGTCTGAACTTTCAGAAGGGGAAAATGCTTTAACTGTCCACTTCAAAAGTGAACATAACTGTTGTTTCAATGCGTTGATAATTTCATCAGTAAGGAAGGAAAAGCAAGATCTTTTGTCAGAGTCATTGGCAACCGTTACAAAACCCAGAAAACGTTTCTCTCTTAAGAGGTGACATACCTGTGGTGCTCAAAATCTCAACATAAAGATCTCTTGGACATTTTACACAGCTGACAGTTTCTGAGTAGTTTCATGCATTGGCTGAAGGTAAAAATATAAATTCCTGCATTTAAACTCCCTTTCAGCGAATCAGATTTGCTTCTCCTGATAAAAAAATCTGATCTTACATATTGAGCTAAGTTAAGGACTTCTGAATATACCAGAAAGTTTAGGTGCTAAATATCCGATAATATAAGAGTTTTATCACTTTACTGTTAATATTAGGAGATACTATTTATAATTTCCTGTTGAAGTGTTGTGACAGACAGAACTACACCTACGTAATTCAAATATGTTTCACAGTGTTACTCTCATACCTCACCATATCCTATTGTGGAAGAACAAATTTTCTTCAAGTTGAAAGGCAAAAAAATCACTGAACTAAAGGTTTCTTTTTGCTTGCAGCATTTAGCTTTGGGTCCAGGCTTTGATATTAACTTGATTTTGTGTTCTGGAGAAAACATGTAGCAGCTCTGCAGATGTTCCAGCTCTGACTTGCTCACAGTAAAACTCCTATTTAATGAAAGATATTGAATATATATAATTTGATGGAGAAGTCCCTATTTGACTATTTGATGATTTGAGAGTATCAGTGCTTCTATCTTGAAAAAAAAAGTTGGGATATTATTAGTGAGTTTGTCTTCCTGGAAGTCCTTGCCTCCATAAATGAAAAAAGGTGAAGGATGAGGGAGTGGGCATCTCATACTGTGACAAATAATGTGAATTATCATTCTTAGCTGCATGTCTGCAAAAAAGGAGGCTGGATCTTTGCTAACAAGGTAATCAAAATCTATTTCAAGTGTTGTATTTTGAATCCATAACATTGCTTTTCCCAATGTGAGACTGATTTCCTGGAAATCTTTATGGAAACAGGACCTGGCAGCGACCAGCTGATAGTCATTTCTTAAATCTGAAAGTCTGAATGGCTTCAAATTTTGCTGTAGCTTTATGACCTTTGTTCAGAAAGTTACAGTAAGGAAAAACAGCGGATTTGTTTCATGAATAGCAAATTGGTGTTAATGGAAGAAAATGGCAACGGAGATCCACAGAAAAAGGGACATTGGAAAACTAAGTGTCCGTGTGACACCGAGTGATTACTGAGAGCCTAAAGAGGTCAAACTGAAAGTTTGGAATTTAAAGGAGGACAAGAAACATGTTGAAATGGAGAAGAGGGGGAGCTATAGATAGGGAAATCAAAGAAAAGAAATGATGATTCATGGTGTAATCAGGAACACTGGCTGGAATTACCTTCGATTCCTTGCCCTCTGATAAATCATGGCCCACGTTTCACACGTGGATGCCTGAACCGAGCAGCACTTCCCTTGATCTGCTCCTCAAAGGTTTCTTCAGAATCTAACTGTGCATTTCAGGCATCTGACCTTCCAGTGGGAGAATGTCTGGAGAGGGCCCAGATCACTGGAATTTTACTCCTGTAGTAGCAGTGGCTGTTTGTAACCAGGGCTGTTTGCCTAGGCTCGTTTCCCATGCTCACTCCTGCCTTCTCACACGGAATGAATATGCACATATATGTATATGTTCATGTGTTTGATTTAGAAATAGGTTTCATTTTTTTCCCAGTATTTCAGTATTTTATTTAACTCATTCTTTTCTCCCCCCCTTTCTTTTCCTTTTTGATGTTAAATCATCTATTCTATTGCAGATGCTCTTCTCCATGTCTTGATCTTGACAACAGCAGGTGAACTTCTGCATAATTTCTTTCTTTAATACATTGCACTTCTCACCCACCCTATTTATCCTCCCCTCTTACCTCACTTCAGGATGCTTTTGTGTTTTGATAGTGCACGTTAGCCAAGACAAAAAATCAGTTTAACTAGCAGGAATAGTTACCTGTGGCCCTGTTTCTCTTCTTATGCATTAAGTGCCCACTTTCTCCCTCTGCTTTGTCATCTATAACAAAAGAGTTCTGAACACATAATAAGTCCACTGCAAAAAAAACTTAACAAAGCTCCTTATACATTCCTAGATTGTTTTAACCACTGGTTTATTTAACGATACCCTTTCTTTGTCCGTGGCATGCTTTAATATTAATATTTAAAGGAAGGTAAAAACCCAACACAAACCACTGTAATTGTTAAATTATTAAGTGGGCCTTTTATCTCGTTGTCTATATAAAGAATATTTCAGAGCCTCTCCCTAGGCCATATTTGCCCAGTTGTGCCACCATATTTGAACTAGTAGAATAACTGCCCAGGCTGAGTGTATATTATTTTTCATGCCACACGTATTTTTTTTGTGCGGTAGTTAATCAGTGCTTGAAGCTGAGCATTCCCAAAGGAGATTATCTTCCCTTGGCAAAACTGAGTGTTTATTGCCACCTCTTCAGCTCCTTTAACATGACGGTAGAAAGGTGAAAATCTCCTTAAATATTCAGCTGTGCAAAACTGTAAAATGGCTAAATGAACCCCCAGACTACAACCCCATATTTTTAGGCCACGTCACTCAGTCTCTCAGCAGCTGGCCAATGCAGTGGATGTTATCAGAAGTCAATACTATAGCAGTTTCCCACGTAGGATCATGTTTTTTGTCCTCCTGGAATGTGTATTTTGCCTTGTTTCTGTATGGCACAGTTGCAGCCTGCTGGAAAGCACGCTGAGGTAGTTGAATGACTTGCTGTTGACTTCAGCGGGAGCTGGATCAAGGCCTTTTTTCGGAATTTCAGCCTCTCCGGGTTCTCCTCCTCCTGCTGAACACTTTGGGATGGCTGAAGCACCCTGATTGTTCGTTTCTGCTTCTTCACACTGCGACTAACACTGAATGCTGCTATCTCCTTGTTTCCCAGTTTCTGTTGTTAAGTTCAGAAAACCTAATGCTGAAAAGTTCTATCATGTGTCTCCAGTGGATGTGCTCTCCTTGGAGCTTTTGTTTCCTGCTGCCCGATGAGCGCATGTGTGGCTGCACAGTCTGAGAGAATAATCGTACCTGAGCCGAGTGTATGAAGGTGGTGGTGTAGATTTTGCCTCTTCTGTGTGTTCCAAGAACTGTTGCCTGTCCCAGGAAGCCCCTTCCCCTGCTGGGTTTTGCATGGCTCTCCCAGTGACTGTGCAGAATGGGACGTGTGTTTGAGTGCCAACACCTGAGGCTGTGCCTCTCTCTTCACAGGACAGGGACTCCTCACAAAGCACACAACAAGTATTTTCCTTCACCCCCTGCAGCACTGACACATCCCTTTTTTAATTTATTTGTTCATCCTGCTGTTCTCTTTCAAATGAGGATAGGTACAGAATAAAACCAAGTTAATTCTATGTGAATAAAATCAGCAAAGGGAGTAACTCAGCCTCTGATCTGAAATACAAATTTCATGAAAATACACCCCAACTTTTTGTCCTTCTATCCAGTGCTTAGTATTGTCTGTGTTTTGTTCCAAGTGAAGCCATTAGAAACCCCATCTCTCTTTGCTCTACTCTCTGTAGAAGACATGGAAACAACCTGAAAGATTTAGGGGTCTTTGTGTGTGTCCTCAACCAGAGGGGCACTGTAGCCAGTGTTACTTGATGTAGTTACCTTTCATATGGCAAGTATGTAGTTTTTAATTGCTCTAAAGTGGAGGAGAACAAAATGGCCTCTAATTTTTGAGTAAGTCTTGCTAAATTAGAAGGCAGTGGATGATACTTGAGCTGACTGCTGTGTGTTTAACAGAAGCATGTATAGACTCCCCTGCAGTCTATAACTGATTCTTATAAAATAATTGCTTTTGCACTTTGTTTTTTTCTTCAGAGAAATAGTCCTCATTTCCCCTTCATTCTCTTTAAAAGAAGGAGGCAATGATTTCCCCAAACCTGATTTGTTTCATTGATTTGGCTGTTATGTTGCCACCTTGCTAAATCCCAGGAAAGCTCAGTATTGATCCAATTTGCAAGGCTGTGGGGGTCACATGTCTGTGTCACACTTCATTTCTATCAGAACCTTTAAAACTGGAAGTGGAACTTACTCAAAGACTGTCTTAGTACTGAGAAAGATACACCTTTACCCATAATCTGCTTTGACTTTGAATCATCACTTAATTAAAATTTAAGTTAAAGTTCCTTTAATCCCCTTTATTTACCTTCTTTTCTTTTCTTTTCTTTTTTTCCCCTCTTGAACCATTTGTGTTTCTCTTTAATGATCCCTCTCCTCTTCATTCTCTGTACACAGAGGGTTGATAGTGCTTTTAGTTGTGCCCCATGCAGTTGGCTCATGGGGTAAGCTCTGAGTTTCCTGCTCAGCTTCAGGGAGTATATATGAAATTAGGGTTATTAATATGCTGCTATTACGCATCATTTTCTTTTTGACCATGGGAATTTATCACCATAAGGTATCACTTGGCAGAGTGATGGCTTCATCTGCCAATTATTCCTGCTAGTTTTATTTGTTGAGTGCAATCTCTTCCCATCTCAGCCTTGTCACTCAACAGCACTGGTAAAAGAAGTGTTGGAGAGAGGAAAAATAACGTGTGTGCGCGTGGGCAGCAGAATAATTAGTTTGCATTTTATATTTCCCTTTTATTAGTCATACAATTTTTTCACTTTCCCAAATGCACATTTCAGAAAGCATATTTTATATCATGCATTAGTTTTGTATGAATTATCTGTGTATTGATAGACACACTCCTTCCAAAGGGAAAAGCTTTTCCGGTCCTGGAACAGTAACGGCACGTTCCAGATGCCCTATTATGTAGCAAATAGGCAGAAAAAGAGGCTGCTGTGATTCAGAAAATGCATTATTATGAATTATTGGCTTCACCCTCTTGCATATCCAAAAGTATGTGAAATGTGCTGATTAAAAAAAAAAAAGAGATGGAAAGAAATTGGATTAAATAAGTGCATGACAAAATGGATATGGCAACAAGGTGGGAAATAAACAGGGTGGTGTGGTGGAAAAGGATGTGTTTTTACACTCTGTGTCAGCTCTACAAATCCTATGTCAGTGTATTATCCCTTGAGGTCTAGAGCTGAGAAATTTTCCCCCTCAGTTTCTTTCCTTTGCACTGTATTTGTGGTACTTCTCCAAAATCTGTTTTCCAGGAATTTCGTAGCATTACTAGCTGGGTTTGTGAACCGGCTCCTCCATAATGTGATAATTGGCATTAACCTTTCTGTGCTGTGCTCACACAATTCTGTGCTTGTCTGAATAACTACTTTAGATCTTCCTTATGATAGAAACAGCTGTTTTTACAGTGAATAATAATAATAACGTCTTACTGTCTTTATTTTAACCATTGTTATGTTTGTGTCCTCTTTCCAGTGAGACTTGTCCTTACCTGTTTTTCCACTCTTTGGAGCAATGGTTGCTCTCAGTGAGAGATGACTCTGTGATAGATTTACTGAGCCAGCAGGCACATTCAGTAAACTTAAACTGAGAGAAAGAGTTGCAACCATGTTAATAGAAGGGAGATGGTTTGGTTTGGAGCCCCACCTTTCCTGTGTATTTTTCTCTGGCACTTAACAGTGGGTTTGGCATTGCTGAGGCACATGTGGAGATAGGCTGAGGAGGATATAGGGTAGATAGGTGACCCAGCACTAACTGGGCAGCGACAAAAGGGGGTCCTGATGTTAAAGTACACAGTCTTTATGTCAATAATGAGAATAACTGACTCCCTAGAATTGTGTTTGTGACAGCTTACCCAATGAGAAAATGTGAATGCTGCTTTAATTCAGTCAGAGCTTCTGGTAATTGCGGGGGGAGCTTTTGTGTTGCTCACAGTGTTAGCTTTAAAATGTGAAACTCCTCTTCCAGCAGCGTCACTAACTGCCTCAAACAACACCCGTTGTACTGGAGAGCTGCACCAATTCTCCGAAACAGCACCACTTTGATAACACCACTTCATGCACTTACCGGGCGATTGCAGTGCAAGCCGAGAGCATTAGTGCAACAATTGAGCACTTAGTGTCTCTTAAGCTCTTCTTTCATCTGTGCTTTACCCCGTATAAAGAATGTATTTTGTGAAGGAAGCTCCCATTCTTCTCAACTAATCCCCCCCGACAATGGAAGCTGTAAAATGTTTTCATTTTCTTTTTTTCCCCCCTTGTTAAAACCACAGAAACACCAAGCTCTAAGGAATGAGATAATGGTTGTACTACCCCCGAGTTTTACACTAAGCAAAGCCTAGAGGTATCTGAATGGCAGTAGACTAGGAGACTGCATGTGTGAGACAGACTGGCATCCGTGGTGCATGGTGTGCTTCCGACTGGCGCTTGTGGCTCCTTCCCATCCTCCATCCCTCTGACTTGCACGGTGTGTCGAGTGTTGTGTTCTTACAGCATGTGGAATTCCTTGTGTGGACAATGAATGGATGCAATGTTTGTTGCACAGAACGGTCAAGGGGACAGTGGAAAAATCCCTGTGTTCGTTACTCCTGTTACAAGGGAGTATATTTTCTCTGTTGCAGGTCCTTCAGTTGCATTTCTGCGACTCCCCATGAGATGATTCTGTTTTAGTGGCTAGAACTAGGCCTGACACCGTTCTGTCTCCTCTACTCTTACTTTCACTTCCAGCAGCCTGACATTCCCATCCCACATCAGGCATGATCCTAAGTCATAAACCAGTAAAAAAAAAAAAAAAAAAAAAAAGGAAGTAGTTCTACACCTTTCCCAACAATGTCCCAAATCTGTCAAAATCTACGTTTGGTTATATGTGGAACTACAAAAAATTAAGCACAAAAGAAATTCCAAACAAAATGAAATGTTTTTCTCCCTCTTAAAGAAAAAAATAATTTCCCTTGTGCTAGAAGAGGGCTCCCTGTAGATGGCTTTGTGCATCTCTACGTTTTCCAGTGGGGCACTGCATTGGTGTGCAAAGTACTACAGACAAACAAAAATCCATAAATAAATCTCTTACACAGTTTATACACCTCTCGTAGCTACAATAGCCTGTAGCTATTGTTGTCTGACCAAAACCCAAAATATGTCTTCAAGCACAAATGACTTGCTGGGATTTTTTTATGATAACCCCACTGATGGAGTATGAATTGTATCCACATGCTCCAGAATGAAATTTGGTTATTTTTTTTTTTAATATCCAAACCTATTTTTGTTAGAAATTATATTTGACCAAATAATCATAAAATTATATTGAGAACCCAAAAAAAAAAAATCCCACGCCATCCTGTCACAATTGGCTTTATATTTTTGAATCATAAATAATTTCCTTCAATGGGATGTATTTGCTTGTGAAGTATTTAATGAGTGCCCACTTTAAGCACAGTTGTTTGCAGGTACCGAGGAGTGATACAGGCTCACATTTATTGGTGTCTGCTGGTACTTTACCAACAGCAGCACCGTAAAACAAGGCTTTCAGTGAAGAACACTGAGGTAGCAGTCGTTAATGAATAAACGACCTCAGCATGATTTGGCGCTTCCCATGGGAGAAAGGCTTTTTCTAATTGTGCCTCTTGAGCAAGAGCCCCGTTTACATACGTAGCGCGTTACGTATGTGGAACATACCCGTGGAACATGCCATAAGCTCCGCCTCTGACTGGTTTTCCCTGGTTTTTGCAGCTTCCTGGTGAGCTTCATGGTGGACGCCCGCGGGGGTGCCATGAGGGGCTGCCGGCACAACGGGCTGCGCATCATCATCCCCCCGCGCAAGTGCACGGCCCCGACGCGCGTGACCTGCCGGCTGGTGAAGCGCCACCGGCTGGCCACCATGCCCCCCATGGTGGAAGGGGAAGGGCTGGCCAGCCGCCTCATCGAAGTGGGACCTTCTGGGGCGCAGTTCCTTGGGTAAGGGGGTTGGCCACGCGGCCCGGAGGAAAACGTTCTCAGCCGTGTTTTCGCGTTTCAGTTGCACCGGAAGGGTTGTTTTTTTTTCAAGATGTGAGGTGAAAAAGATCTTTGTGGCACGGTAGCAGGCAGAAACACAGATCTGTGAAATACAGATTGGTTACCACTTAACGAATCGTGAGGGTTTTACACCTTTTCCTTTCAAAATGGGTGTTGTAAGCACTAGCACTAAGGTTAATGTGCTTCTGCGGATGTAATTATTACTCAGTGTTGTGGGATATTATGGTGGGAAGAGACTCCCTTAGAACCAGAAAAGGCAGTTCATGCTATATTTAAAAGATGAGTAGCACAGCACTGATCTAAACCCCGAATATAAAGCCTGCTATGTACACAGTGGGCTATTTTAGGGACTTCTGTTCTGTTATCAGTAATTTGGACTATGAAGGAAGCACAGTGCCTTTGATTTTTCTGGAGCTGAAATTGCTAAAGTAAGCAATTGGACAATCCTGGAATTTTCTGACCATTTCTTTTGTCCTATGCTGCAAAACCTGTAGAAAGGTCAGATTTGTGTCTGCTGCTCAGTTCGTTTCAGCAATTTTCAGCTGAAAGCAGCAGTCACTTGCACTTATAAAAATTTGTTTTGCCAGCTGTTCTCCCTATCAACTGTGGCATACAGAAGGGAATGATTGAAGGAACCCCTTCTATTACATTCAGAAAGTAGAAAAGAAGTGACTCTGTGAATGGCAATGGTTTAAATCCATTTGGGAACAACTCAGTTGCTTTAAAATCCTATTATAATAGGCAGTCATCAGAGCTACCATCTTCATTAGTGCTACCACTTATTCTTTTCACATCTTGGTCACCTTAAAGAGAAAGCAGAAAGAAATCTAAAGAGCAGAAGAAATATTGTGCTTTCACATTCAGTCTTCCCGTTACCTCTGTCGCACACAAATGGATTTTAAGTACGTCTCCCATTTTTTTTTTAATGGTTTCTCTATCTAATGAGAACGTCTCCCTAAAAGAGAAGGCTGTAGCGGAGTTGGTTCATTCTCAGGTCTTTGTGCCCTTGCTGCGAGTGTTCTTCCAGGTGTTGTGCTGGCAGTGAAATCAGAAAATCGCTGTGCAGTTTGCAGAGGTGCATTCTAAGGTCCAGATCCCGTTCCCATTGAGTTCATGGCCAAAGCCCCCGTAAAGCAAGACAAGATCCTAAATTCGTGAAACTGATTTTGCCGATTTTGGTCACCAAATTGTCACGGCTAGGACGGAACCTTATTTAGTGTACAGCCTAATTCCACTCTGTGCACCAGACAGTGGCACTGGCGTTCTGGCACAAAAAATACATAAAGTTTATTTATGTTCTTTCTTTCACTGCTGCTTTGGATGTACTCAGTAAACTTCATCTGCCTACGGCTCCTCCCCCACTTAATGAGGGAGAAAGCTTGGTCAGCCGAATCCTTCAGCTGGGGCCTCCTGGGACCAAATTCCTTGGGTAGGAGAGACTTGAAACAAATTGATGGATGCTGACCTCCCCATTCTTCTCCTCCTTCTGCAATATGATTTTTTTATTGTCATTATGCCCATGATACTGTCCCTTTCTATCATTTGAAATTTTGTACACTTAACCCTTAGTGGATCATTTTTCAACCTTTGTGATATGTGGTTTTGTTTTGGTGGTATGTTTGTATCTTTTTCTTCGAGTACTGTGGCCTTCATTTTTGTTTTGGCATGAAATCTTCCTAGTTATGTGCTTGATGTCTGTAGCAAAGCAACCTGGATTGGGACAAAAAAAAAAAGGAATCTACTGTAAACTTCAAGCTGTTTTTTTGTATCAAGGACTGATCAATCGATAAGTTCTATGTTGGATAACCACGGGTGTGATAGAACACATGGCATCTACTATGTATATGGTAACCTGTGTGAGTCCTCTAATTAGAGAAGTGTTTATACAAATATATTTATATTTTCTCTCTTATTTCTAAGAGTATGTATGTATATGTGTATCTAAATATAGATATATTATATGTACACATGTGTATATGTGTGTGTATATATATATATATATATATGGGCGCTTATGCTGATACATATATTGACATGTGCTTGTAAGGCAACAAGGCAAATTCTTATCTCCTATACTGCAATAGCAACCCAGACAATCTCCTCAGACCTCCTGTATCTCTCCCGAGGTGTAAATCAGGAATAAGTTCATTGGAATACATAGAATTATGAAGAAGTAAATTGGCGCAGGACACACCTGCCCCCCCCATAGCAATGAAATTATTCTGATTTGCACTAGTATAAGTGAGATCAGAATTTGTACCACTATTCCTGCATATTACAGTAGATTCTCTTTGAAATGAAGTTGCACAGGTTAACCCAGACAGTAGTGACAACTAAAACGAGCATGAGTTTTTGATGGATTTGTGAAACAATCACCAAATTTCCAGATAAGCACTATTATCTTACCAAATCTCATTCACACTGTGGAAAGAGGTGAATGCACTTTTTCATCTGTCCTTCAGCACTTACTGGGTCCCTGTAAACATTTAGTTTGTGTTAGTGGCCTACTAGTTTAGGACTGTGCCGAAGTATTCCAGCCAAATAGGTAGAATTCCAGGTCACTTTGTGGCAGACTGAATAGAGTTGCTGTTAATCCTGTCTCTTCCTCTCTCCCGTGTGCATTTAATGCGCTGTGTTGCCGTGCCAGGCCTGTGATTGTGGAGATCCCCCACTTTGCTGCTCTGCGTGGGAAGGAGAGGGAGCTGGTGATCCTGCGCAGCGAGAACGGGGACAGCTGGAAGGAGCACTTCTGTGAATACACTGAGGATGAGCTGAACGAAATCCTCAATGGGATGGATGAAGGTATCCAGGGGTGGACTTGGCTTTTTATCCTGCTCCTGTACTGCTGCTCTAACTGGGGGTAACAGCTTTGACCATTTGCTTTCTTCCCTTACCTGAGCTGCTGAAGTCATGGGACATCTGCCATCAGGAAATTGGGAAGAGGTGCTACACTTGTGTTTGCTGCTGCTCCTTTTCATGGTGTGAAACAAAAAGTTTCCATAGCAAACATCTTTCCAAAACAAGGCAATTATCATACTAATCCTTTCCAAGCAGCCCCACGTGTGGGAGGAAATGTCAGTCACGGGTACTCTTTGCTTTCTGAGAGAACAGAATGGCCTTGGGCTGTCTTGGATCTGCAAAATTTGTTATTTTTTAAACAAAAAACCCCAAACAAACCCCAAAGTAAACAAGCCACCTCACAGAATTAAAGGCAAACTCATACTTTGATAGTTTTTTATTTTGAAGTTTCGTTTTCTTTGTGCTGCATCACTGCGTTCTAAATATGTGAAGTAGAAAGGAGCTTGGTGCGTTTGGCTGCTTATTTTGGAGATGTCAGTGAATTCTGCTGGCTGTGTTAAGCTCCCTTCTGTTGGTTGTTCAGTCTGTCTGTCTGTCCTTTTCCGGATTTCTCTGGTTTAGCTGAACACTGGAATGTGTTTCCTTTTTCTCCTCGATTTCTAGACAACAAAACTTTGTGTGAGTTGCATCGAACTGTGAAAAACTTGACTGCGTTTTGAAGGTTCTGTGAAACTCTTGTCTTCTGACCATCTCCTCTTCCGCCCTCAGTACTTGACACTCCAGAGGAGCTGGAGAAGAAGCGGATCTGCCGCATCATCACCCGGGATTTCCCTCAGTACTTCGCGGTGGTGTCCCGGATCAAGCAGGACAGCAACCTCATCGGGCCCGAGGGAGGGGTGCTGAGCAGCACTGTGGTGCCACAAGTACAGGCAGTCTTCCCGGAAGGGGCTCTAACCAAACGAATCCGCGTTGGCCTCCAGGTACGGTGCAACAATCACAAGGTTTTTAGTGTAAAATCACCTTCTTTGAAGTTCTGGGCCCCTCAGATTAGGAAGGGTGCTGGAGAGGTGTCCAAAGAAGGGCAACGAGGCTGGGGAAGGGACTGGAGCACAAGTGCTGTGAGCGAGAGGCTGAGGAAGCTGGGGCTGTTCAGCCTGGAGAGGAGGAGGCTCAGGGGAGACCTCATCAGTCTCTACAACCCCCTGACAGGAGGGGGGAGCCAGGTGGGGGTCGATCTCCCAGGAACCAGCAGTAGGACAAGAGGGCACAGTCTTGAGCTGTGCCGGGTAGGTTCAGCTTGGATATTAGGAAGAAATTCTTTACAGAGTAATCAGACACTGGAATGGGCTGCCAAGGAAGTTGGTGGAGTCACGGTCCCTGGAGGTGTTTAAGAAGAGACTGGATGTGGCATCAGTGCCATGGTCTGGGTGACAAGGTGGTGTTGAATCATAGGTTGGACTTGATGATCTCACAGGTCTTTTCCAACCTAGTTGAATCTGTGATTCTCTGAATGGAGAGCAGCGTGTTCAGCTTATTGTGTTGTATCTTGTCTACGATGCTTCTAGTAAAAATAGTAATAATAAAAAAGAAAATCCTTGCAAAAGTCAAAACAAGTGGTAAAGTTTTGGGTTTTCCAGTTAGTTCAGATTCCTGTCTGTTAACTGTCCATATAATCTTGGAAAAAGTACCTAACTTTGCTGATGATTATGATATAGTAATAATAATATAATATATTGATAATGATACAGTAGGTCATAGAACAGTTTCTTAAATACTTCTTATGAAAGGCAGCAGAGAAGTAAAAAGTGCTGCAATAGTTAAGTCAAATGTACAGATTCTCAGCATGAAGGAACCAACCTAACAATTCACTCCTGAAAGAAAGGGAAGTCTTTTCCCCTGTCCTCCTGCTGCTTGCATCCCCAACTTACCTTGGCCAGGAGACTGCGCTTGTTGGTATCCCCTAGGATTGGGTGAATAGCACACTTTTAAAACAGCTCAGAGCTTGTTCTAAGGGGAAAAAAAGTATACAATACGCAGACCCAGTTCTTCACAAACTCACTACACTGTTTTCAAGTAACCATGCTGTTACTTTTCCTATTGCTCTGGCAAGGCTCAACCTATGCACACTGAACTTACGAAGAAGATTTTAGGCAACAAGGCCACCTTCAGCCCCATCGTCACGCTGGAGCCCAGGAGGAGGAAGTTCCACAAACCCATCACGATGACGATTCCCGTCCCCAAGGCCTCCAGCGATGGGATCATGAATGGCTACGGAGGCGACACGCCCACCCTGAGGTTACTATGCAGCATAACAGGTAGGATGTCAGTGCTGCAGCTTTGCACGTGCATCTTGAATCTGTCACTCCTCGTGGGCTGGAAGATGTTTTAAGCTGATTGCACACACGGGAAGCTCGGAGAAAACCTGACTGGGATGAGCAGCTGTGAAAATAAACTACTTCGCAAACAATTATTTTTAAACAGAAATAACATTTGTTGTTTGGACTAACAAGAGATGTGTAATATAATCATACACTTGAGGTTTGGTGGGGTTTTTTACATTTTCCTTACAGTTTGCGCCTTGAAAACCAACATAGCTCTGCCTGGCAGAGTAAGTGTAGTTCAGACTTAATGTTGCACTACGCTCGAATGAAAAATAATGGATTTAAACACTTAATGCTTGCTATAACTCCAAAGTGACCAGTGCCTCATTTAGTCTCACTTAAGAGGCAGAAATGAGCTACATGCATTTAATTTAGTAAATTAATTTAATCGTGTTTAATTTAACCCCTCCAATCCTGCCAGCATTGGTGGCATAATATGGACCCAAGGAGAAGGCATGTCTGGGATTATTACTGATTTCATAGCAATTAAAAACTCAGAAGAATTGAAAATATTTCTTAGAAGCAAAAGAGTTGCAGACTTGCTTGGTTTTAATCTTTTTTTTTTTTTTTTTTAAATCTCTCTTCCTTCAGGAGGAACCACCCCTGCTCAATGGGAAGACATCACCGGGACAACACCACTGACATTTGTTAATGAATGTGTTTCCTTCACAACAAATGTGTCTGCCAGGTACCTACACAACCAAACATGAGTTTTACAGTGATACTTTCAAGTGCATCTCTTGTTTTCCCAACAGATATTTCCTTTAAAGTATTTTAGTTTATACAGTAGAAGGAACAGAGATACTTATTATTATACAAATTTCCGTGGAAATAGAAATTTTTTGTTTGGGTACCTCATTGTACATCTTAAAAGAGATATTACTTCCAGAATATCCAGAAACTGAGGAGTCATGCAGAAAGACTTGTAGGTGTACAAAACTGGGGTCTAGAAGCATCTCTTCCAACCATTTGTTCTTGGGACGAAGTTCAACTGCTCTCTTCCTGAAAACAGAATTTCGTATTAAAATAATAATAGTAATAATACATATATATGTATGTATTTTAGTTTGTACACTGCCCATGATTTATATCACAGAAATGCACAGAAATCTCCTGCAGGAGATGTAATCCATGATCTGGAAAGTGTTCCATTTAGGGAGTGTAGTCTAGCAAACAAAAATCTTGGGTAACTTGCCCATGAAATTCAGTGAATTCAGTGCCAATCTTGAGTGTCCTGGGCAGTTATTACTATTAGATTAGATTTGTTACATGGTGAAATAATGTATTCAGTGTTAAAATGAGAGCAACTCTTGCGGTCCAACCCCCAGTTTAACATTAGGCAAAATAAAGTATTATTTTTTTATACTTTCTCAGTTCAGAAAGGGCTTTTTTTCCCCATTAAGCTGGATGCTTTGCTGATGTACATTCCTTTTTGGTTCAGGTCAACATTTTGCTGTAACAGCAGTGGCCACAAGAGGGAGATCTTACAGTGTGTTTAGCTCTCAGTCTGTGTAAAGGGCGAAATTAAAGCTGAATTAAAGGCTAATTTAAGAACCATATGTGGACACTAGATGCAGAGTTTGAGAGATCCAAGTCCCTGAAACTGTGAAGTCCCCAGCAAGGCTACATGTGAAATACAGCCAGAATGAGGGTGACAGTTTATGAATCTACAGCCCATGTTTATAGTGGATCTTTCCTAATCCTGATGATGACATGAAAACTGTTGTTAATGTTCTGTGATATAGGCAGGGTCCCGTGTAGAGATTGTAAGGGGTTCTACCTGTTCTTTGTAAATGAAATGAATGTTCAGCTGACTCCTTTCACTCAAATGTGACTTTAAGCGCTGGTAAAGTTAGAAAATGGGATTTTTCATGGATTTGGAGTCAGGGAAATAACTACTTTCTTTGTCAAAGGACAAGCTAACCTTAATTTTTTTCACTTGTGCCCTGGTCTAAAAGTGCTGCTGTCCTTATTTCCTTGCCAAGAGCCGGCTGATTTCTGACTGTTTGCTATTCACAGTAATTTTTTCTGTCTAGCTAAATCATTAATGATGGACAACAATTTTCCCATTCACAAGACTAACCTTGTTCAAAATGAGCTTGGGAAAGAGATACATTTGTCATGTGAATCACACTGCAGACTTGGAGGCCTGGCTGTTGTTTTCCATTTCCTGAGCTGCAGCTTTTTAAAAAATTGTCTGTGTTTGGGCTTTTTAGCCCCTGGTGTATGACAGCAAATCATTGAGGCATCTGGTGGTTTCTCAGAGGATGTAGCCTCTCCAGTTTGAGTCCAGCACAGCATAGTTCTCCCACACAGGAAAAGGAAAGTATCAGTGTGCAGAGCCTTTCTGTGCCACACATGCTTTCTCTCCTTCAAATGTCATCAGCTTGTTTTTTTTGACCAATGTGTTTGTTAAATGTTCTAAAGAGCAGCACAGCACAGAATTCACTGTTATTCAGCTGCAGATGAGTAAGCCCAGGGCAGTCACGCTGAGAAGGTGTGCTTTGGGGTCGTAATACCATGTAATCCACAGTAAGGAATAAGCCCCCTGTAGATTAGATCAGCTTTTGAGCTGTCTTTGACCTCTCCCGACTTCCGTCTCCATCCTACGGGTATGAAACTGGAGCGTGATTTCCACCCACACAGTGGATTTTATGTAGAAGAAATGTCATCGGCTCCGCAGAGAAACCAAAGTGATGGCTGGGAAAGCAGGCAGCACATGTTACTGCCTGGAAAATACTTGGTGATTAAATTCACATGAGAATAATTTCTGACACTGCATGCAGGACGAGATCATTTACGTCGACCTAAAGACCTCCAGGTTTTGATATTGTATATAAGGAATGTGCTGTTATCCTTTAAGTTAGATGGTGGACAAAAAAGAAGCGTAACAATTCTTTTTTTGTGACTTGTTATCTACAATTGCTGGGCTTACCAGCTAATGCTGCCAGGCTGGGGAAGCATATAATTTCCTTTCTTAAATCTTTCTGTGCTGCTGACCCAACTCTTCATTTTCCTTTACAGATTTTGGTTGATAGACTGTCGACAGACACAAGAATCTGTTACTTTTGCTTCCCAAGTGTACAGAGAGATTATCTGTGTCCCCTACATGGCCAAATTTGTGGTGTTTGCCAAATCCCACGATCCCATCGAAGCGCGGTTAAGGTGTTTCTGCATGACGGACGACAAGGTGGATAAAACTCTAGAACAACAGGAAAATTTTGCTGAAGTTGCCAGAAGCAGGGACGTAGAGGTACTGTACAGGGCTCTGTTTTCTCCATTTTCTAGTTTCTGCTTTTAAACTAAAGTATTTTCTGCCTTCTATCTGCCACAAGTACTACAAAATACCTGCCAGCAACTACTGTCATGAGGCAGTATCAACTGTAGTGATAAGATGGAAACTTGGACTTCAGTCAGATATAAGGGAAAAGTAGTGATGAAACACTATACCCAATGGGAAACTGCTGAACTCTCAGCTGAACTTTAGCCCACAGGGCTAAAGAGGGACAGTCAGAGCCAAAAACCACATGTAAATCCCAGTTTCCAGTAACACCTAAAATGCATATCACTAACCAAAAAGGCAGTTTGACAGTAGTCATGTTTTGTCAGCACCTTTACGTACCAAGAAGTTGAAGTAGCAAGTTTGATTAGTATTCTGCTTTACAAAAATAAAATTAAGTCTGCTGCTGAACAGGCAAAAGCTTTCCAGGAAACTGCCTGCTAAATGCAGTTTTTCTGGCTCTGTCAGCTTCCTCAGAAGGGATAACAGATTGGAAGTGCTTTAACTTACAGGCATGGCACATTCTTCTGCTTAGTTCAACCTCTTTTCCTTGAGAATCCCACGTTTAAAAAATCTGTCCTCGCTGTTCCTGAAGCTCTGACAGGCATTTCTTGTGCAGAGCAGGTAGATAAAATAAGGATTATCAAACTGCCGAGGCTAAATTTCTGGGAAGTAAGGATGAGACATTGATGTATTGTCAGGCTGAAGGGAACATGTCCCAGACTGCTACTCTGATATTTAAACACGGGGGGGGGGGCATAACAGCACAATCTGGAGATGTAACAGTACCATTATATAGAGATTTAAGATAGGTATTTACCTGAGACCTGACTCTGAAAAGCTCTAGGCCTTTACAAATCCACCTGAAATAAATAGAAATCTGCTGACAAACACTGCCTTTGACTTTTGATTTGATTGCTGAAGAAAATACTTCTCTGCCTGTGATTTCTTCTCTAAGAAATCCTAACCACCTAACCACTGTGATTAATTGCTGCTTTGCTGCTTTTTCCCTTTCCAACAGGTATTAGAAGGAAAACCCATCTATGTTGACTGCTTTGGCAATTTGGTGCCTCTCACAAAGAGTGGGCAACATCATATATTCAGCTTTTTTGCCTTCAAAGAGAATAGACTTCCTCTATTTGTTAAGGTAATACTAATGGCTCCTTTTTTGAATATTTCAAGTTATTGTTTCCCCATATTTTTTGCGAACGAAGGAAAAAAAAAATCAATTTATCTAAATTCCCAACTGTAACCCGATTTTGTCCCTGAACTATTCCATTTAAAGAGATGTATTTTTGCTCTGGCAGGTGCGAGACACCACTCAAGAACCCTGTGGACGATTATCTTTCATGAAGGAGCCAAAATCTACGAGAGGCCTCGTTCACCAAGCCATATGTAATTTAAACATCACTTTACCCATTTACACAAAGGTACTGTGAAATTACACTGGTCTCTAGTCATCAGCATTATAATACAAACAAGGAAGGAGGAGGGCAAAACACAGTTAAAGTTTTGTGGTCAGGGATTTTAAAGAGGAATGAAGTATAGTCCTTATTATAGCGTTTTTGTGTACTTTTAAAACAGCACATCTCAACATATTTTAACTTTCAGTGGGTAATGTTCTTAACTATTTTAGGTATTTATTCATGCTAATTTATAGAGAGAAAGTATGTATATATTTACAGTTTTGGTACAAATAAGGATCACTAGAATTCTAACACGCAGAAGCAACTTTTCTGTTTGTATTTTGCTCAGTTCTGTAGCCCTTTTGTGTTTTAAACTGACAGTTCAATTTTGCTACTTTTTGACATAAATCAGTTGCAGAAACGTTCTGCATTTTCGTCTTTTCTGTTAAATGTTGTCAGAAGTTACTTTTTCCTACTCTGTTTTAAAAAAATTACTTTTTGCCTGCTGTTTTCCCCTTCTCTTTTCGCATGGCAATTTGGAACTGAAAGGAATCAGATTCAGATCAAGAACCAGAAGAGGTAATGTTGCTAAATCGGCATATTTGTGCCTCCTCACACCACTCAAACACAACTAGCAGCCACAACTTGGAAGATGAAATCTGTAGTAAAACAGGCACATTCATCCTTAGCTCAGTGCTACAAAGACAAAAAGGAGGAGTGCAATTCAGGGCTCTTGTACAGGCTCACTTTTACAATGTACGGAGTTTAACTTGCCCTGTGTCAAAATTAGAAATCTTCTGCGTTTATAACATCCAGCACAAAGTCAGTGTTAACCCAGAAGTCACAAGTAAGTTTACCTGGAGTATAAGGTTTAGAATTTTCATCTTCAGCATAAACTAAATGGCACCAACTCCCCTCTGTGCTCCCAGCCCTGTTCTGGCAGTTGTGGATGTTCCTTAAGGTCTCAGTGGGTAACATTAGAAAAGCATCCCCACATTTTGATGATGTTCAGCTGTTGGAAAGAAGAGGGAGAATAGCCAGCCACCCAAAGCAGATGGACATCTTTTCTTTGGATGCAGAACAGAGTTCAGTAGTTCTGTGGCATGGATTGCAGTTTGCTATTATCATTATAGAGGTATTTACTACTCCTGTGGTAAATATGACTTCTTCTATTCGTGTGTGAGAAACTAAAGCACAAAAAGACAAGCTCATTGGTGGCTAAAACCACCTCCCATTTTAAATTATTTTTGGTTGACTTTATTATTTTTTATGTTAATAATATTAGTATGCTGACATAATGCTGATCTGGAAGAACAGTAAGGGAAATTAAAGGATCCCAGGTTACCATGTAGGCTGATCTGTGCATCAGAGGAATTCAGACTATTATAGATCCATAACACACTGCTGAGTGTAAAATTTAATTTTGTGAGCCTAAGCATTGCAAGGCATGTACAGACACGTACATGTGGCCAGTGATTTACTTCTGTTCGTTGTCAGTTTATGGAAAAGCAAGGATTTACTCACCTCATAACTGAGCCAGTATATTGCATTTACCTTTATCAAGAATATTTTCAAACAACTACAACGTTTTCAACACTCACAAAAAAAACTTGGGGGCCTTAACACACACGATGTCTTGTACCAGCAGTACTGCACAGCTGATTTCCATTCCCCATGGTCATCCTACCCCCACCACAAGTTTGTACAGGAAACCGAACGTTTAATGCTACTTCTAAATTCGGGTACTTTTACATGGCCAAATTTACCCGACATGTGCTTGTGTGGACAAATGCTGGCAGAACTGAAATAAACTCAAATCACAAGGCAAGCTCAAAAATTTGCCTCTTGAATTTTCATTGTCTGACAGTGCATTTTGTTTCATGTGGTTTTTTTGGCAAGGATTATGTTTTCTTTCACTAAAGAAATTAAGCCATGCTTTTGCTGTTACTGTAAATACATTCTTGGTTCCATGAATCTGTGTGTCTCCATACATCTAGTGGATTTAACTTCACTTCCATGTATAATTCGATTTGAACTGCTAAATTTCCCCCTTTTTTCTCCTCCAGGTTGACATGACGTCAGAAAAAAGTAAGATTTTCTTTTTTTTGAGTTGAAAGTGTTAAAATGCAGTTCGTATGAAAGATGGTTAAGAGTAAACATAAGCATGAAAGAGAGCTAAGTTTTTAACTGCTATTGCTAATAACATCAATACTTTAATAGAAAACAATTTATTATCGAAGCAGCCATCCAATTAAATACATTTTAACGTATAAATTAACAATTTAAAACCGTTCATCTAAGCATTTACTTTCCTTTGACATCCCTAGTGATCCTGCTATTGCTATTTTGCTTGTACGGATGCTCATCCCTCCATTTTTTTTTTTTGTTTTCTCCGCTTGTCGACGCCCATCCTTGCCTCGTACTTGAGACAGACGACAGTATCACTTTTAATGAAAACTTAGTGAAGGCTCCCGTGTATTCCATGGATCTCATGGAATACAAGCGTGCCAAAAAGCGATACTGCCCAAAGTAACCAGGCTGTTTAACCCTCCCCGCCCTCCCTGCCCTGTACTGTGGTGAAATATGGCTGGAAATATGACATTGAAGCTTGGCACAGCGCGTGTACCCCTTGTACCTCCAGAATCAGGCTGTTACTATTAGAAACTGAGGGCGAGGGGGTCACTGAGGTCTCCTTGGGAGAAGATGCAAATCAAACAAATACCTGCATGGACTGAAGAGACTCTCTAATGAGAGCTGCTTCCAATTGAACCATTTCTTGGATCTGTCTAGGGAAAGAATGACATCTGTCTTGTTTCCAGTTAAAGTGCCACGTCTTGCATTGTTCCACCGCTGCTTCCTCACCACCAGCTCCCCAGGCCACAGAGAAGCCCTTTATTTCCCACAGGAGCCGCTTTGCTTCCGGCTAATTAACTTGCTTCTTTGGCCAGTGGGACAGTCATGCATTTGATATTTATGAAAGTATATATTCCAAGTCTGTGAAGCTACTGACCAGCATTTCAGTGTGCGCTGGACAGTTCACACCAAAACAGCGGCACCAGAAGGCCACATTTTCAGCACCATAATGCTCCTCATTGACCTGGTTATAATTAATGTACAGCACAGACTTTAAGCATTCGCTACACCCAGGAGAACAGCGTAGCAAAACAGCTGGTTTTTTTACAGATAAATACAGCTACTTATGTATTGCTTAGGTTCTCCTTATTTGCGTTAGCGCTTTGGCTTTAAGTCTGGAGTGCTGAAACGTGCAGTTCCATGTGACGTGCTACCTTTAAAGGGAAAAAATGTCCAGTTGTAATTCCTAAGCATTGTGTTCTGTTCGTAACTTGCTTCAGTCCTCCACTGTTTCATTCTGTTCAATATCCATTTTCTACGAGTCCTTGCTGAAAGAAGCATTCCCAGCAGGCAGCTGTGGCATAATGGGAATTTGCTGCAGCCAACTTCCTGTATCTTGATTGCCAGATTAGACAAATATTTCACCACAGTATGTTTTACAGGATTCTCATGTACCTTTAATTTATATGATTAATTTTTAGAGCTCTTGTTTTTTAACCGAAGCTACAACATCCCCAGCAGCATTTGCAACACCTTTGCTTTGCATGGAAATAACTTGCCTTACATGAATTGTACGTATGTGTCTAGTGTGACTGTCTCTGATTTTGGGTTGCCATACATTACATTTTTTAAAACTCTGAAATCACTTCTAAGTTGATTCACAGTTTTTTCCTATTCTCTCTCCTTTTCTTCTCTGTCTTCTCTTTCCTCAGTCAGTTCATTAGTTGTCAATGAGGATGTTCCAAGGAAAGGACCATGCCTCTTAAAACAAAAGACTGTTTGTTTCATTGTGTAGGTGTGAAATCCCCTTAGATGAAATGCCGGTTTGCAGCTGATTCAGATCTCTACGTATTTGGTCATATTTTAGATTACTGCAGAATTACTTTTCACCTTTTATTTTGGTCATTAAGAAAAACAAAACCCTTAACCTGATGTTACTCTGACAGTTTGCTAACACTGGCTTTCTCTTAGAGGAAATCGACTTTCAATCAGTTCTAATGCTTTCCCCCTTTTTTCTTGTTTTTTCTTTTTATTTGAACATTGATCTGTAACATCTGAACAATCTTGAGATGCCTCTCTTTGTGTAACTTCACTGTGTTTCTTCTGGTTTTGGTTTGGAATTTCGTTGTTGTTGTTTTGGTTTCTTTTTAGTGGTGTCCTGATTTGGTTTGTTCCAGCTTTGATACTGTATGTGTGGTTGTGCTCTAGCGATCAAGTGAAGCAAGTTATTTCCTGCCATTTTCCTTTTCAGTTGTTTTTTTTTTTTTTCCTCCCCCGTTAGCTTTGCTTTGCTCTTGTACCCTCAGATCTTGTGGATCCATCATTCCCGGCCCATTTTGTTGACCTTCCCACCACTGCAACCAAAGACTGTCATTTTCAGTCCTGATTACATTTTCCAATCTCTATTTTTGATTTCCACTTTACTTTCAATGTTTTTCATTCGCATCAAAGATGACGAGACAGAGTCTACAGAAACATCTATCCTGAAAAGCCATCTGGTTAATGAAGTCCCTGTACTAGCCAGTCCAGACCTGTTGTCTGAAGTTTCTGAGATGAAACAAGATTTGATCAAAATGACTGCCATCCTGACAACTGACCCTTCTGATAAATCAGGCTCCATTAAAGTGAAAGATCTTGGAAAACCTGCTGAGGAAGAGCCAGGAGAGCCTTTCGAAATAGTTGAAAGAGTGAAAGAGGACTTAGAAAAAGTAAATGAAATTCTGAGAGGGGGATCCTATACCAGAGAAGAACATGTTTTGCAGAAGTCCCTTTCCAAACAAGAACCTGTAGAAGAAGAATGGATCATTGTCAGCGATGAGGAAATCGAAGAGGCCAGAAGAAATGCTCCCTCAGAAGTCACAGAACCGACCGGCGTAGATGTCAGGGTAGACAAAGGGACAGCAAAAAAGGGGAAACCAGGCATGGCAGGAAAGGTAGAGGATTTAAAAACACACGTTTCTCTTCCTGAGGTACAGCCCCGAGCCTTACAAGAGGGCTTAGTAGAAGAGAAGGTTGAAGCTGTAGTAATAAGCAGGGATTCTGAAAAAGGAGGAAAAGAATCTCCAAAAACTGGAAAGGAGCAACAGAAGGTGGCCTCAGAAGTTAAAAAGCCCGTCAGGACAAAACTAAAAGAGAAGCCAAAGCCAAAGGAAGGCAAGGCGCAGAGCAGCGGAGAAAAGCTGAGACTACCAAAGCTCACTGCAGACGAGTCGCAGGGTGGGGAATCTGGCCTAAAGGTGACAGCTGCTCCGGAGGCTAAAGCCGTGTCCCCTGTTATAGAGGACACTCCCATTGGCTCCATAAAAGATAAAGTGAAAGCTCTTCAGAAACGAGTGGAAGACGAGCAAAAAGTCCGGTCCAAACTACCCGTCAGAGTTCAAGCAAAAGAAAGCCCTGCTGAGAAGGCACCTAAGAAACCAGCACAAGTCAAGAAACCGGTAACACACAAAGCCCAACCGCCCGTCTCACCTTCTTCTAAGACTGAGAGACTCGAAGAGACCATGTCAGTTCGTGAGCTGATGAAAGCCTTTCAGTCAGGGCAAGACCCATCCAAGAACATATCTGGCCTGTTTGAGCACAAGTCTGTCAAACAGAAGCAACAGGCCCCCGAGAAGGAAACAACCCGGAGGAAAACAACTCCTTCGCAGAGCGAAACGAGGCGAGTCACAAGCCTCAAGACAGACAAACAGAAGGACAAGCCGAGCCCGGTGTCAAAAGCAGAGAAAGAGCCGCAACCCAAAAAAGGCAAAATGCAAATTTCTACCACCGAAACCACCAAGAAAGCTGGTGGTAAAGACCAGGCGAAAGAGCAGAGCAGCAAAAAGCCAGTGGAACCTCTCCCTCCTGTAGTAGCTGATGCAAGTGCCAAAGAAATGGCATCTGGGAAGGGCAGGCCTTCTGATGACCAAGGAGATCCTGACTTCCAGATCAGCCCTGACAGGAAAACCTCAACAGACTTTTCTGACGTCATTAAAGAAGAACTGGAGGATAATGACAAATACCAACAGTTCCGACACCTCTCGGTGACAGAGGAGGGAGAACTTAACTTGGAGCAAGTACTGACCAGTCCTTTCGGTGTTGCTTTTCCCACAGAGGATGGGAAAGATGGATTCCTTCCCGCTCTTTCTCTGCAAAGTGGTGCTTTTGATGGGAGCTCAGAGAGCCTTAAACACGAAGGTGTGGCTGACTCTCCAGGCAGTCTGCTTGATGGAACCCCTCAGATCAGCTCTGAGGAAAGTTACAAGCATGAGGGTCTTGCAGAGACTCCAGAAACGAGCCCAGAAAGCCTTTCATTCTCACCAAAGAAAACTGATGGGCCAACTGAGGAAGCTAAAGGAGCGGCTAGAGCACACACAACAGCTGAAACATGCTCTCCGAAGGAAGTCTCCTCAAAGGAAGATGAAAAAGGTATTACTGAGAGGCAGCTAGATGCTGTTACTGAGACTAGTAAGTCTCATTCTGACCATGTATCAGAAGAGCGTGTACCTACAGCCTCTGAAGAAGAGGCTGATAAACTTAAAGAAAGTAGCTCAGCTTCCATTATGAAAGATATTAGCAGGGATAAAGAATCCAGAACCACTGCACATTTCACTAAGTCTTCTGAAACACATGACACTGCTTTAGAGAAAGAAAAAGATATAACCTGTGAACGCCGTGTTGCAGTTAGAAGTCCCCAGAAATTGGAACTTTCACTTGCTAGCCATGATAGTGAAGGCTTTAGCCCAGTTGCAGATGACTCTTTGACTATAAGTCATAAAGACTCCCTGGAAGCAAGCCCAGTGCTAGAAGATAACTCATCACACAAAACACCCGACTCTTTGGAGCCCAGTCCTATGAAAGAGTCTCCCTGCCGTGATTCCCTTGAAAGCAGCCCAGTAGAACCAACAGTGAAGGCTTGTATTTTGGGGCAGGGTCCTCTGCAGCCTGTTCTTAGCAAAGGAGAAGGCTGCCCAGAGCTGGCATCGGTGCGTTCCAGGATTCTCCGTGACCCCGAGGGAAGTGCCGATGATGACAGTCTAGAGCAAACATCTCTCATGGAGAGTTCGGGGAAAAGTCCCGTTTCACCCGAGACTCCCAGTTCAGAAGAAATTAGCTACGAAATCACACCTAAAACGGCAGACTTGCAGTCACTCTCAAACATACCAAAGTCGGCCACGATCCCTGAAGTCAACGAAGAGCCAGAGGATGACTCGGAAAGCGAACCGAAGAAGAGATTCACCCCTGAAGAGGAGATGTTTAAAATGGTGACCAAAATCAAAATGTTTGACGAATTGGAACAAGAAGCAAAGCAGAAGAGAGGTTACAAAAAGAATCGTAAGCAAGATGAATCTTGTGTAGTTGCCAGCTCAGAAGCTCCATGTGAAACCGAAACATCAGAGCCAATGGCTGTAGTAGAAAAAGATGTACCTACGGTAGTTACACCTGCAGCTGAATCTAGGAAAAGCTCTTCCTCTTCGGAAAGCGAACCAGAATTGACCCGGCTCAAAAAAGAAGCCCACTCAGGCCTCTTGATGGAGCCTGTGATCCGAGTGCAGCCACCCTCACCTTTACCGTCCAGTATGGACTCCAGCTCCAGCCCCGACGAAGCAGGTTTCCAACCCATTGATTCCCAGCAATGCTCTGTCGGGACAGGTGCAGTTAAAACAGAAGGCAAAGGTGACAAAGAGGAACCGCTTATCCTTGGGCGCAGCTGTGAGGCTTCCACAGGAGAATCAGGCACTTGTCATTCCGATGGTTGTGCTGAATCTAAACGTTGTGGCAGTGCAGGTGACTGTGAGACAGTCACACGACCTGGGAGTGCTCTCTCTCACTGCATTGGTGACAGTCCTCAGAAAGAAGTTCACGCTGAGTCTTCGTTAACACTCGAGCAATATGAGACTACCGAAAAGGATGTCAAACCCGCGGCAGCATTACACAGAGATCTCGTTTCTACAGGAGCTGTGTCAGAGAGGGCAGGGGGCCTTTCTTGTGGGCATGGTACCACCCAGTACTCTGTACCACGAGATGGCAAACTCGCTGAAGCTGATACCACTGACTATTCTGCTTTGGGAAGGGATTTGGGAAAAGCAGATACAGGTTTCGAAACATCTCAAAGAGCTAGTCCTGCTGAGGAACGATTATCAGAGTATCCATCCCTTACCACTGAAACAGTGGAACTTGACAGTTGTGTAGCAGATGCCACTGACAGTAGTGCTCCATATATAGTGAGTCCTTATGAAAACGTGTCTTCTGGACATTTCTTTATTGATTCTGAAAGTGAGGTAGGGTCTGGTAGAAGTCTGCACTCTAGGGAAACCTATTCTGTTGCAGAAGGGAAAGATCAGACGGGTGAAGCTTTACTTAGTAGAGACACAGGCAGTGAGTATTGCTCTTCAGAGGAAGTGTATATGGAAATAGAGCCCAAGCCAGAGGATGGATTTCAGACCATGTCACAAGGGTCTTTGTCCTCAGATTCCACGCACTTAGCTGAATCTGCCCTTGAGGATATAAGAGATGAAACGGAGACATTGATGGGTCACATTGTCATCACTAGAACCGATGTGGATTCTGACATGTGGAGCGAAATACGTGAAGATGATGAAGCTTTTGAAGCTCGGGTGAAAGAAGAGGAACAAAAGATATTCGGGTTGATGGTAGACAGGCGATCGCAAGGCACAACCCCTGACACGACACCGGCCAGGACACCCACTGAAGAAGGGACGCCACTCAGTGAACAAAACCCTTTTCTTTTTCAGGAAGGGAAGTTGTTTGAGATGACTAGAAGTGGAGCCATTGACATGACCAAAAGGAACTACCCAGATGAAAGCTTTCACTTCTTCCAGGGTGGGCAGGAGCCTCAGGAAGAAGTTTCATTATCTGAAGAAGTGAAAGAAGCAGCAGAGGAGGAATTTTCGAAGCTGGAGGGCTCGCTGAACCCATTTGCACCTTCAGAATCAGAGGAGTCAGATATACCAGAAAAAGACACAGTGAAATATTCACCCCCGTCACCCGAGTCTAGTGATAAATCAGAAGAAATGACGGGTGAAGGTGTCAGCACAGGCACCTCAAAAGCAGATCTTAAATCCAGAATTCCAATTAAAATGGGTATTTCAGCTTCTTCAAAATCACCAAAGAAAGAAACTGCTGCCTCTGAAGCTGAACCCCTCTCCAGAACGGAGACCGACACGGTCGATAGCAGTCAGGTGCCTTGCCCCATCTCTCCTGAGCAGTGTGCGGTAGAAGGTGAATTAGATTTTTCCAAAGTCACCAGGTCAGTTAGTTCTGAACAGGGTGAGGAGTCCCCAGACTCTTCCCCAGAGGAACAGAGATCTGTGATTGAAATCCCCACTGCTCTAATGGAGAGTGTGCCTTCTTGTGAAAGCAAATCCAAAATCCCCGTCCGAACAGCTGCCGCCGCATCGCAATCCTCGCAACAGTCGGAAAACGAGAGCCTTTCCCCGGACGACTTCCTAGACAGTTCTCAGTGTGAAGGAAAAGACGAGCAAGCAAAACCAAAGTCTAAAATTCCCATCAAATCCGCTTCCCAAAAAGCCGAACCGCAGTACACCTCCGCGGACACATCTGCCCGCAAGCTGGAGTCCCCCAAAGCTCTCGACGTGACGAGCGCTCTACCTACGAAACAAGATAACCGGAGTAAATCGGAATCTGACGCGAGTAGTCCTGTGGACCCAAAGGCTAAGCGTTCAGTCAAAGCTAGGAGTTATGCTGAGGCAGAAGCAGAGACCAGAGAGAGGGAGAGTGAGATGAAGTTTGAGCTAGACTCAGATGAGGCAGCAACAGCAAGATCGAAAGTATTTTCATCACGGTTGCCAGTTAAAAACAGAAGCACTACAGGTTCCCGCGGTGCTTTTAGTCCCACAAAAGAAAGTAAGGACCATTTTTTTGATCTTTACAAAAACTCCATAGAGTTCTTTGAAGAAATTAGTGATGAAGCTTCTAAATTAGTGGAAAGACTCACGCAGTCAGAGAGAGAACAAGAATTAGTTTCAGATGATGAAAGCAGTAGCGCCCTAGAAGTTTCAGTTATTGAAAATGTGCCATCCAGTGAGACTCAGCAGTCAGTTCCTGAAGACATCTTTGACACCAGACCCATTTGGGATGAGTCTGTAGAGACTCAGATTGAACGTATCCCTGACGAAAATGTCCATGACCATGCTGAAGGTATTTGCCAACGACTGGGATTCCCTGTGCGACGCATGTCATGAATTAAACTTTTTTGTTTTCTGTTTCCTTTGGGGTGTGTGTGTGCGTGTGTGTATGTGTGTGTTTGTGTACGGGTGTAACGCGTGTGGCATTTTCTTTTCAGCTTTTGGTGGTTAGTTGTGCGTTTTTTTTTTCCCCCGTGAGCTGTGTTTGTTGGTTTTTTTTTTTTGTGTTGTGTCTGTGTTCTTGTCTGTGAACCGATCTCAAGATTGCAAACCATAAGTGCTTGTGGGAAGTGTTGCCTTAAGAAACAAAAACACTTCTAAAAATATGTATTGTTTTGCCATTAAAGTGATTGCTTAGGTCATGCACGTTTTGGCTTTTGACTTTCCCTGGCTCTGTTACTAACTATTAACTTTTACTAATGATAAAACATTTGGGCATCAATTGCAAGCAAGATGGGCAAATTAATATTCTTTCAAGTTGTTACACAAAGAGATCTGCAGAAGTTTTAAAGAATTCAGCTTTTCGTGTTCCTTTTTTTGACGATCTGTGTCTCAAGAAAGCTCTGAGTCACTGGTAATTTTAGTACAAGTTTTCTGGTGTTCGGTTTTCCTCTCACCTACTTGTGTACTCCTGCTGAGCCGCCACAATGGAAATCCGGGAGCTGAAATGACACGTGCATGTATCGTGAACCCTAAGCAATGTCTCAGTTCTGAGGTATCACAGTCTGTGTGTGCGCTCAGGGAAAATCAAAACTCAAACTCTGCCATCCTCAAATTAGCTGTGGGGATGGGAGGAGCCGTCAGTCTCACCCTTAGCTGAATAAACGAAGACTGACAAATGCCCACCTGATTTTTCCTTGCCTTCGTTGTGAGTATTTTGTCTCACTCCCTAGTCTGAAGAGTCAAAGACACTTAAATTAACCATGTCTCAAATACAGACCATATGCCAAAGTGCTGTATGGGCTGTTTGAACAGAACTTTGCCTACTACAGAAAGAACGTAATCGGAAGCACTGGTCTCGATGAATTCTTCAACCCTGGCATTTACTAAGGAGGCATGGAAAATTATGGCTATCAACCTAGATAACGTCTTCAATTTAATGTCAGAGTGAAGTTTTAGAATAAAGCGCTTGGCCCAAATAGTCACAGTAGGCGCTTCAGTCCTGGCTTAGATTTTCACTGGAAAGCCTGATTTTCAGATGGAAGTGTAGATAGTCCTGTGTTTTTTAAAAAAAAAAAAAAAATCAAGCTTTTTGGTTTTATTTTTTAACCTGGGGATTTACAGTCCTCGCTTTAGTTACGCAGCCTGTCCACATTTAGACACAGCAGTTAGAAAAAACAGCACCTTCCCTTCTTGGACTGTATCACCCGTTGAAACTGGTTTTAACTTGTAAAAGGCAACTTGTAGCTCTCTTTGACCTTTAGATCAGCAGGATGATCAGGAAAGGACAGAGGAAAGACTGGCCCACGTCGCTGATCATCTTGGATTCAGCTGGACAGGTAAAATGCACGTCCTCTGCTCCGGAGAAAAAGGAGGATCTGCACTCTTTTCTTATTTCTTTTCCTGATTATCTAAAAAATGTTTTATAGAAATATTTAATCAGCTTACTGTCTTTGGGTTACTGAAGATTCCTGAAATGGATAACAAGGAACTTATTCTTTACCAATCACTTTAGGACTGCGCGTTTAAGAGACCTGAGGCAGCGAACGAGACTGGGGACAAGTGAAAGGAACACGGAATGACCTGCAGATATCACTGAAAATCAGCTCCAAGGCTCTTACAAAGAGAAGGAGCTGCGCACAAATCTCTGTGCTGTGTCAAACTGTGCGGTCTGACAAAAAAAATTGGTGCAAAAAATGATGTCAGATCTGCACTTTTTTTGTATCTCTCACTAGAGCAGTATCAGGCTCCTGAAAATAAGCCATGCTCTAGGAGTTAAGGAAGAGCTGTATACCAGGGAAAACATTTTAATTCCTTGATAGTGAAGATTATGTTCTGTACTGTTTTCAGAAGTGCCCTCAGTACATGTAAAACATCACTGATACTTTTTGCTTATGTTGCTCACCTCTTCCTTTCCTGTCCTCTGCTTGAATCCATAGAGTAACTGGGAGCATGTGTCGCTCATCCCAACGTGGTTTTATCCTGAAATCAGTAGGACTTGGACCTGTGCAATGTAACAGATTAGGAATACACTGAAAATTTAATAGACAGCTCTGAAAACAAAACTGGAAAAAGTGGATACTTGTCAAGATAGACATTAATGTTCTATAGTTTTATAGGGAGGGCAGGTTAATAGACTTCCATAAATACTCCTTTTTTTAAATTAGAGTAAAGATTGCTTCTATTAAAGATTACTTTGTCAAATGTTACTGTGGAGGGTGAAACAGTGGTTGGATTTTGTTCATCAGAAAGACATCAGTTTCTTGGTTTTTTTCAGATTTTGGGGTTCATCTGTAACTCATAGACATTTACTTTTCTGTAAATGAAATGAGTCCAGGGCAGTACTAGATGACCCCTTTACAGAGAAGGATTTCTTTTTCAGAGCTAGCAAGGGAACTGGATTTCACAGAAGAGCAAATTCACCAGATCCGAATTGAAAATCCCAATTCACTTCAAGACCAGAGCCACGCACTCCTCAAGTACTGGCTTGAAAGGGATGGGAAACACGCAACAGGTTTGTTTTCATTTGGTGTGTAACTGTCTCCTGTTTGCTACTTGAGGTGGTAGGTGCGTGTGTTGTAATCACAAGGAGGAAATTTGGGCAATATTTTGACTATGGAAAAAAAGGCCGTGGATTGTACTTACGGAGTGTTACTTCTAGTCTTATCTGTATAACGTGGCAAAATTGTTAAAGGAAAAATCAGTTTTTGTAGGCAGCCATTCAGTTCTTTTTGGATTTTACATAGCAATGCTTCCAAATGCATCTGTAATTTATATATGATATTGTATCGGTCAGTATCCCATGTATGCCTTTCACGTGGAAAACAGAAAGGAGAGACCACGTTTAATTCTTAACTGAGCTCCACGGTGTTGTTCTGATGCCACAGATACAAATCTTACCCAATGTCTCACGAAAATCAACCGGATGGATATCGTTCACCTCATGGAGACCAGCGGCATTGACTCCACGCAGGTCCACGGCACCCGCACCTACACGGAGATGGAGCAGTCTATAGGACTGGACCACAGTGAAGGTAAGTGGCTGCTCAGCCAGTTGGCAGTAGCTTCTGTTTGGAAATGTTTGAGCACTAGAATCCCATTTTGAAAGCATGGGTAGTATGGATGAATGAATGCAAGCCTGGCATCACACGGGTCACTGTCTCACCAAGGATAAGATCTGCACTGTAACTGATTCTTAGCAAGCAAATAATGTACTCAGAGACTTTTGCCCAGTTTATTGGGGTTCTTTTGCTCGTACAAGTACTTTCATGACAATTCAGAAGGTTGTTTTAGGATTTGATAGAGATTTGTACAGGAAAAGTTTTCTGTGCTTTGACAAAACCTTTGGATTTGAGCATCCAGGGTATTGTCATTCTGCTAGGACGTGATTCCATTTCTTAAGTTTAAAAGTTTGGTGGATTAGATCATTGATTGTAAACTGAAGAAGCACTTCCAAATTATGTGAATGCTGTTGAGAGTCTTCTATGTACTTCCTTCAATATTGCTTTGAGCTTAGGGGTTGGGTGGGTGTGTTTATGCTTTGAAGCACATAGATGAGCTTGTATCAAATAGTTCTTGTATCAAATCCTTTTGTGAATCTTCTTGCATACTTTGAGGGTTTCGAGAGTAATTAATTTAGCTAAATTTCTGGGTGAACTTTATTTTGTCTGTTACTGTCCAAATTTGGCAGTAGTAGTGGTACTCCATTGTTACTTCAGCTACTTAGAGAGGTTATGTCCCGTCCCACTCAAGATGTTTAAGAGTTGCAGGTAATGTGTTCCATGCAGGGATTTTAAATGCACACGGAGCACAAGAGGGAGTTCCTGCATTCCTGTAATGCCATTTCTCCTGTGTGTTTTTGAAGGATTTTCTGCACTGCAAGAAGAAGTGTACAACTCAAGACACAAGCAGGAACACCACAGAATATCTAAAGACAGTGAACCAACCGAACACCCTCCTCTCGTCTCCGAGGAAGAAGTGTCTGCCAGTTATTCTCCTTTTCAGGACAGTACTCCCAGGAGCGAGGCAGAGGTATCCATGGCTGAGCTCCTGAGGCAAGCACATAAGGAACAAGTAGAAACCGAATTCTCAGGGAAACCCCAAGACGTGCCAGGAAAACCATCTGCTTCACAACATGAATATTCGTAAGTGTCAAGAGACCAGGGTGAAACCTAGGTGGAACAGATTCCCTCCTCTTTGTGTAATAAGAGGATTTTTACAGTTTTCTTTGAAACACAGGAATGCTGTTTAATTTTCCTCCAATTGTGCCCGGGCTTGATTTTTCAGTCCCTGTGGAGGAAGCCTTAAGGCTCAGGAGAGAAAGTCAGTTTGTCGCTGTGAACACAAAGCAATAACCAAGTGTAGTGCATATGGAAGAAAAGAGCGTTAATGTAGAACTGGGGTTGGTTTTTTTCCAAACTGTGTACAAGTTGTTGTGTGTTAGATGGGAAGTGATGTTAAACTTAGTGGAATTAACCCTGAATTCTTCTGTGGGGCTCTCAGTGGGGTTGGTGTAGTTTGAAAAGGAACTTGAAACGGATCACGTTTATTTATCCACAACATCCCTAATCCTGTGACCAAGCTCAGACCTCTCCACTGGGTTGATCGAGTTGATCAATGGTTAGCTTCGATGTGGAGATGCAGCTCCAAACAGTCAAAGGGCAGTGGAGTCCAAGCAGATGGTCTCTTGTGCTCAGGATGTGCTTTACAGCCAGGACAGAGAGAGTGGGAGACAGAAAAGAGCATCTAAGGTAGAAGACTTTTGTTGCACCAATAGGTAAAAATACCAATGCTTCCTAAGGATTTGCCTGAAGAAATGAATGTTTTTGAGGAATAGAGAACGCACGTGACACAATATTGCCAATACTACACAGAGGATTGATGGCAGGAGAATATCACTACACTGCAGGTCTAAAAATCGGAGGAAAATTGGGCTAGTTTTAAATAGTTTGTAAGGAAGATGTTTTAAGAGCAATTATACAACAATATTGCACGTACATATGCTTGAATTAGATGTGCTACCTTCATATATATATGTTGCATAGTAATGTATGTAATAATAGGTTTCAATAACTTGCAACAGCAGTGAAATCATAGCAGTGTTCAACCGTGAAAATAGCAACACAATCAACACCAGATTGTCTACTAAGTTTCTGTTTGGTAAGGCTCTGGAATTCTACATAAAAGTTGGTCTCTCCTCCCCTGCAGCTTTGTAGATTGCAATTAATGTAGTAGTTGCTCCTCATCCATCTATAGCGATCCGATCTCTTTCCCTAAAATAATAGTAGGTAATATATAGAGTTGTGAGGGCACAGGTGACAGTGAAGCTCACAGAAATATTTTACAAATACCAAGCTTAGCAGAAGTGGGTGCAAGGTTTGGATATTCATTTGGAGTTTGGCTTGGGAAGGTGAGAGGGATGCCCAACCAGATGACTCTATAGTTCTTGTTAAGGAGTACCAGTTGTTCTAGGCGACAGGTGACACAGCAATATCTGTTCACTGCATAGTGTTCCATTTATGGCACTTGGGAAGCACTGCATGGCGGTAACTTCCTTGGACCTGTGATTCACAGGGTCACAGCTCCAGGAACAGAGCAGTCTGCAGCACCGGTAACTGGGAAAGCAGCAAGCACAGCCAAGGGAGAGACAGAAAAAACATCCCCACAGCCCCTGTCCTCTGCACAGAGAGGTGACTCTCCCATCATCCAGGAGCCCGAGGATGCCCAGCTCCACCAGGATGACCCCTCTCCAAGGAGAACTAGTCTTGTGATAGTGGAGTCAACTGATGAGCAGACGGAGAAGTCTGGAAGGGGCTATGAAGAGGAATCTTTAGAAAAGGTAAAGAACAAGTTTACTTCAAAATAATGGACACAAAAGGTTTTTTATGTCTCACTCGTTCCTTAGGATGAAAATATTTTTAATTAATCCTCATCTGCCACGGAGTCTTGTCTCCCTCCCTCTGTGGCTAGAAGGGTTAGCTATAGGCATTTCTGTAGAGCTTTGCAAAGCTGAAGCAATCCCAAGATCCTAAAGTCTAGGCTGTAGTTCTGGTTCTGCTCTGCCCTTATTTGACCTTTGGTCTGTGACAGTTAACAGAGAGAGAATTAGTGTCACTAACAATTGCAGAAACAAACCATGTACAAGCAAAAGCTGAAACAGATGTAGTGGAAAATAAA
The DNA here is from genome assembly GCF_009829145.1 of Chiroxiphia lanceolata. NCBI lineage: Eukaryota > Metazoa > Chordata > Aves > Passeriformes > Pipridae > Chiroxiphia > Chiroxiphia lanceolata. Next base: position 73,255,535 of record NC_045640.1, on the reverse strand, counting down.
GTAGTAACATTAAAAGCTTATAAAGAAAGGCAAGGCTAGCCCAGAGCAGCATGAAAAAATGGCATGAAAGATCTGTGAAGTTGGTGAGATGGAAAAGAGGCAGCAAGTTGTGCGTTTACTAAGGATGTACTGGAAGAATGGTGTTTATGTAGCATGCAGGCAATAAAGAGAGATGGGGATGGGAGAGAACATCAAAAACAATATGAGGCAGGTCTTTGGCTGTGTGAGACAAAGGGACTTTATTGCGATGTTCCAAGAGGGAAGGAAAGAAAGCAAACCGTATGGCTTTTAGTGGGGAATTAAATTTTCTTGGCAGATAAAGGTTTAGGAATAAACAGCTTGTTTTCCTGTTTTAAGCGAAAGCTAAGGAGGAGGCATCCTTGGAAATTGAGTTTATTATTTAAGTTAGAGCAGAGAAGGCACAGTTCTACTGATGCAGAAACTGTTCCCTGTTTTGATAACTCACCTTGACATTTATTACAAACAGGCTCTTCTGCCTGTGCTGTTTATGTGGCCAAATGTGCCACCTCTAGAATAGAAGGCCTCTGGGATCTCAGAAAAAAGTGGAATTTAGAGTGTGTCAGGTGATTCAAAGAGTACCTACAACAGGGCTCAGTACAAGGGCTGCTGTAGGAAAGGCTACCCTCAAAATAATGGGCTGTTCATCACAGTTCATCACCAGTTCTTTTATTAAAGTAAAACAACAACTGACACCACTAGAAAGAAACACACCCCCTTAATTTATTTTCCCCTTTATGTTTTCATAGTGTTGCTATTTCCCAAGTCATTCTTTTTAGCCTCTCTTTGCCTTCTGACCTCTTCATTTAGACTTGTAATTCTCCCCTATGCAGGAGAGAGAATTCCAGCACTTGGTCTGGATACGCTGCCCTCTAATTAAAACTTTTCAGTCCTGCTGTCTGTGCTGCACTCTGGAACCTCCCAACAAGGAGGATCAGTAGGCTTTCATATATTTTTCTGTGTAATTAACACAGAAACCATGTGCAATATGCAGGAATTCCAGGGCTGGTGTAACGAGGCAGAAGCTGTAAGTACTGCTGGTACCACACTGTATTAGGGAGAGGTTCCAACATGCTGAAGCGTGAAAATGATGACACCATTGCAAGCTCAGCAAAACTGATATTTATTACCAAGAGGTGGCCAGCAAAACAAACAAATCCAAAAGGGAGGAAGGAGGAGAGAAATAAGCCCCCAGCAGGACCTCCCCAGTTACCCAGCTGTTGCCCATAAAGTTAGCTTACTGACCTAGCATACCTATAATTACCCATAGCAGAAGCTGCATCCTTGGAGAGTCAGTAAGTTCACAAAGTGGCAGGTGTCCCTGCCAAGAGGCAACATTGTCCTTGGTGTGAAGCTAGTTCCCTTCCAAGAAAGCACTGTCTGCTTTTATACAATTAACTGAGTGACCTCAGCCTAGGGAGGAGTGGTCATCACTGCCCAGCCAGAGGTTTTCAATCCCACCCCCCTTGGTTATGTAAGTCCGTCCCTTCAGCGCGTGCGTGAGAACTTCGGCAATCCCCTAACGCACGCGCAGTGCGCTTTGGGGGTCTTTTCTGATGGAGTCGGGGATCAAGCCTTCCTCGCCTCCTCTTCGATTTCTCCTTCAAATGCCCTTGGCAGGCAATGAACCAATAGTAGTAGAGCACCAATTAAAATAGTTTATAAGAAATTGTCCCTCCAAGGACGAATTCACTGTTTTATCAGTGACCTTGGAAGGGAGACTATAAACTACTACAGGTGGCTGGGGCCAAACACAGACCAAAAGTATCAGCATAAATTCACCTTGCTACATTCCACCGTGTGCTCTGTGGTTGGACCATGACACAGGTGAGTGACTCGAACAGCGTACTGATGAAGTGTCATCTCCAAAAATGTGAAACAACATAACAACTGAGTAACAGCAGAAGTACAGACAATATTCATTTTACAGTGGTCATTTACTTGCAGTCAGCAGTACTTGAGATAATCTTTTCCCAGTTGGCAGACCTAGTTTCCAAGTTTTGACCGATGAACAGGTGTGTCTGATTGTATGGGCCTGGACAACGCGATGAATCCCAGGAATTTCTGCAAAATATAAAGTCTACTACAACTGCACTTTGCATTTCAGAAACTTTATAATTTTTATAATTTGGATTTATCTTTTATAGTATGAAGTGGTTGACTGCCAGTCACACATTTATGGGCCCATTAGGCGCCATCACATGCAATGTATATGTGGAGTTTGATGCAGCACCAGTCAACATCCTGGTCTCACCAACCGCTCTCACAGAAAACTTGCACTCTCTGTACAGATTGCAGGCCTCATTGGGGACAAACCATCCTGCCTCAGTTTACCCCTGGCTGCAATCAATCCCCCTCCACCTCATAGAGTGATAGTATGGGTTATCTCTTGCCTCCATACTATAAAAGAATTTTATCCATCTTCATGTTAAATATACCATTAAATATGAAATAATTTCTACACTTAACTACAGTGTTAGCAGTTCATCACAATAAAATTGTAAGCATGATGCGAGCCAGAGCCCATAGGGAGGTCCACAAACATCAGTCCTTCATTTGGAGTCCTGCCAACCAGGTTTTCAACATAAGGCTTTTCTTCTGCGAGGCGCAGCACCTCACACATGGTTATTTCACAATCACATATATTCTTGTGTAGACTAGTAAGCCGAAAGGTTTCTGTCATATGCTGATTCCAAATAACTTTTGCCACCTGCTGTAACACTACTGGGATAAAACACATACAAATATGAGCACGGCAAAAGAATCAGTGTCTGATGTAGAATCCACAAACGACACCATTCTGCCTGATCTTCACAAACATCGCCGGTGTGACATGAACAGCGCAGAAACGGATCGTTCTATACAGTGATGACCATTAGGCCTCGGGATGTTACAAGTTCTATAGTTTTCCATTGTCTTCTTTCCTGCCTTAGTGACACATCTGGTCATCCCAGGAGGCAAAACCAAGCACAATTGCCGACACTCTGCACACAGCATCACATATTTCCTTCACATCCTGAAACCAGGGCTTAGCTCCAGCCTTTACCTTTAACCCTGCTGTCAGAACAACTTAGCAGCACACAGTTCAGGAATAGTATTCCAATTCTGATTGTTGCTTACCAGTAATACAAAACAAAGCATACAGCTTGTTGGTGCAACTCATCTAAGAAATATAGACCTTCTTCTCTCTGGAATAGTGGATCCAGGGATCCGTCAGGACACGAGACCTGCTATGCGAAAAAGAATAACCAATCCATTTTGTTATTCAAGATACCTGACCTGCACTGAATAGGCCAATGCAGGAGTAGTCATGGCTGTGGTAGCTGTATCCTCCCACAGCCCCTGGCCAAGCTCACTGAGAACCACAAATGACAAATAAGGATCACCAGAAAGGCATTGTTCATTACACGAATCACAACATCAGGTGTGGACAATAAGACACAAAAGAGACAGGTACACAATAACTGAGTCATTACACTACTTAACATCCGCTGGTCAGATTATGTGACCAATACATCTGTACTAGAGCAAGCAGCTGTCACTAGTATTGAGGCCATGTTACTGAGAACGCAGCTGCGATGGGCAGGGCATGTCTCAAGGATGAAGGACCACCGCTTCCCTAAGATCCTGCTCTATGGTGAACTTGCCACTGGCTGCCGCATGAGAGGAACCCCGAAGAAAAGATTCAAGGACTCCCTGAAACAACATCTCAGCCTTGGCCATATTGATCACCATAACTGGTCTACTCTGGCCTCAAATCGGGAGGCCTGGAGACACAGCATCTGTAACGCAGCTGTCTCCTTTGAGAACTCACGCAGGGTCACTCTCGAGGAAAAAAGGCAACGCAGAAAGAACCGTGTCTTGCAAAATACACCATCTAAGGAGTCTTTCTGCTGCGCCTTTTGCAATCGGATATGTCTGTCACGTATTGGCCTCATAAGCCACCAGCGTGCCTGCAGCAAATGTGGATAGTGCCTTCCCAAATCTTCGTTCGCGAAGCCTAGCCATGACATGACATGACACGATGACACTAGTTAGTAAAAGTTAGTAGACACAGCGAATTATATTTAGGATATATTTTCTTCCATGTGATATTCGGATTGGTCTTGTGCTGCTCAGCATTCACTGATCACTGTCCAGAATTCTTGCCGCTCATGATAAGGTTTCATCAAACACGCTGGAAGCCAGCAGGGTCCTGTGGGAGACAAAATAAAAACAACCCCCCCTTCTCATACTAACAAGTTGGTATCTACTTGGGGTGTCACATTGCCCCTCCTCGTTACAAAAGTATAGTTTTATCAAGTTAAGGTTTTGTTCTATTCTTGTTCTTTCTCTTATCTTGTTTTTATTTTCTTTACCTTGGTTTTAACAGTTATACTTTCAAGGAATCTGGCAGTGTTCTGAGTTTGTGAGGATTCTCAAGAACCATAAATCTTGAGAGACATTTCATTCTGTTGTTTGTGACTCCAGCTCACACATGCCCACCGCATGAACCTAAATTAACGTGACTTATCAATTTTATGCCAAACTTCCAAGAACCTAAACCCACCATGACTTTGAGGCTAGCAGCCACTGTCTGACTGCCTTCACCAGGGCCATAAACCCCCATATTCACTAACACCCTCAGGGGACAAAGTGTCATTGGCCCCAAGCAGGTTAATTCACAACATACGGAAGAGTCACAGCAACTGATTTTTCACAACCATGGTGAAAACAAAGCTCCTTGACTGCATCCCAAGCAGTGCTTCAGCTAATTCTCTATTTGACTTCTCTGTACAAAGCTTGCTCCTAAAAATCCAGCTTTTCTGGAAGACACAGTTGGGTCTGGAAGAGGCCCTGCTGCTCTGCGCCTTCAGAGGAGGAACCAGGTCCTGGGGGCTGTTGGCTTCCATAAACAATTTTCCCCTATTAAAGTTACCAAAACCAAAAGTTATCTCCCTGCTGCCTCAGCTGCTGCGACTGCAGCCCCTCTCTGCCTGGGGCAGGAGAAGGGAAAAGCAGCTAGGAGCTGCTTTACTCCTTTTTTTTTTCTCTTGACTCCTTATAGCTGCAGCTGCCAAATTCCTCGCCTTTGAAAGGGGGAGGAAAGCAGCTGAGAAAAGGGGGGGAAAAAAAAAAGAAAGTCAAGAAACTGCTTTTTGTGTCTCTTATTTTTTTTTTTTCTCTACCTGCTGCAGTTTGCTTGGTTCCTGTTAGCCCCCCTCACATGAACTCCCGGTAAACTCAGCTTAGAACACATCCCGGTGTGGCGCCAGGGGGAAAAATGCCTGCCCCGTCCTGGGCTTAGAACACATCCCAGTGTGGCCCCAGGGGAGAAAATGTCCATTCCCCCTGGGTCCCCGACTAGAACACATCCCGGTGTGGCCCTGGGGGGGGAAAATGCCTTTTCCCCCCTGGGTCCTGGAGTAGAACACATTCAGTGTGGCCCAACGGGGGAAAATGCCCATTCCTCTGCAGTCTCAGACTAGAACACATCCTGACGTGGCCCCATGGGGAAAATGCCTACTCCCCTTCCCTGGGTCCTGGGCTTAGAACGCGTCCTGGCATGGCCCCCCCCCACCGAGTCCTGGGCTTAGAACACCATCCCAGTGTGGCACCGGGGCAGAAAATGCTGGCTGTCCCTGTCATCCCCCCCCAGGTCCCAGGCTTAGAACACATCCTGGCGTGGCCCCAGGGGAGAAAATGTCCATTCCCCCTGGGTCCCGGACTAGAACACATCCCGGCGCGGCCCTGGGGGGGAAAAATGCTTTTCCGTCCTGGATCCTGGACTAGAACACATCCAGTGTGGCCCCGGGGGGGAAAATGCCCATTCCCCCCGGGGTCTCGGACTACACCGCATCCTGGTGTGGCCCTGGGGGAGAAAATGCTTGCCCCTGCTGGGTCGCCGACTAGAACACATCCCGGTGTGACCCCGGGGAAGAAAATGCTTGCCCCCCGTGTGTCCTGGACTAGAACACATTTGGTGTGGCCCCACAGGGGGGAAAATGCCCATTTCCCCTGGATCCCAGACTTCGCTACAGATAACACAGAGCCTGACACAGCGACCCCCACCCAAGGAAACCTCTTTCCCTGGAGGCCCCTGGGGCAGCAGCCTGGCACTGGACTTGACTCCTGTGCAATCCCTGAGTGAATATCAAAACTCCTGTGTCTGCCCGGGACACTTCGATGAAAGGGGTAACACTACAACCCCCATCCTGAAGTTTAACCACCACATCCTACACCTACACCTCCCTGACATGCTCACAACCACTAACACTTGACTCAGAAGGAGTCTTGTTGGACAGCAACCAGCCAACCGTGTCACTCCAAGCAGTGATTGGGCCCTTCTGATGTCTCTTCCCATAATATTCCATGGCATGGGATATTCCTTTGGCCTGTTCAAGCCAGCTGTCCTGGCTGTACTCCCTCCCAGCTTTCTTGTGAACCAGCTCCCTAGAAGAGCATGAGTTCTATCCCAGCCAAAACCAAGTGTATCGCAACAAAACCGTAGACAGAACATGAAGATCAACAGAAGCACAGGGAGTCAGCTATATCCGTAGCCTGCCACCCTAGCCCAATTTCCTACAAAAAACAGCAGTTCACAGGCTGTGCGTCCCACCTGTGAATTGTACTTTGTCCTTGGCAACGGTGTGTTTCGTGTTCAGTATGACATTCTCTTTACCAAAAAACGTGTTAGGGAGAGGTTCCAACATACTGAAGCTTGAAAACCATGATACGGTTGCAAGCTCAGCAAAACTGATGTTTATTACCAAGAGGTGGCCAGCAAAACAAACAAATCCAAAAGGGAGGAAGGAGGAGAGAAATAAGCCCCCAGCAGGACCTCCCCAGTTACCCAGCTGTTGCCCATAAAGTTAGCTTACTGACCTAGCATGCCTATAATTACCCATAGCAGAAGCTGCATCCTTGGAGAGTCAGTAAGTTCACAAAGTGGCAGGTGTCCCTGCCAAGAGGCAACATTGTCCTTGGTGTGAAGCTAGTTCCCTTCCAAGAAAGCACTGTCTGCTTTTATACAATTAACTGAGTGACCTCAGCCTAGGGAGGAGTGGTCATCACTGCCCAACCAGAGGTTTTCAGTCCCACTCCCCTTGGTTATGTAAGTCCATCCCTTCAGCGCGTGCGTGAGAACTTCGGCAATCCCCTCGCGCACGCGCAGTGCGCTTTGGGGGTCTTTTCTGATGGAGTCGGGGGTCGAGCCTTCCTCGCCTCCTCTTCGATTTCTCCTTCAAATGCCCTTGGCAGGCAATGAACCAATAGTAGAGCACCAATTAAAATAGTTTATAAGAAATTGTCCCTCCAAGGACGAATTCACTGTTTTATCAGTGACCTTGGAAGGGAGACTATAAACTACTACAGGTGGCTGGGGCCAAACACAGACCAAAAATATCAGCATAAATTCACCCTGGTACACACACCCAACAGAGCACTGCTTCCATGCTTCCCTTAGGAGTTAGCGGAGGAGTTGGGTGGGCTGGAGATGAGCTCGGATGAGGACGAGATGGTCACTACCAGGGTCGTTCGGCGCCGGGTGATTATTCAGGTACCGAGTGGTGAACAACTGCACGAGCCTGTGGTGCCTTAGGACCTGGAAACACGGCGAGAACCACTTAGCTGGAGTCACAGCTTGAGCTGGGACGCTCCCAAATAACGCATGGGCATTAGATAAGCTATTCTAATACTTGAGGATTACAGCAATACTGCTAACCCAACTCTAAACTCCAGTAGGCACCTTAGTAGGAGGAGGAAGATGACTCCTCAGCCCCATACACAATGCAGTCAACTAACATATTTTTGCCTGTCTGCTGTGGCGTAACATTTTGTTGCATGCCTTTCTAAGGATTTATTTGGAGAACAGATTTTTTTCTAACACTTTTCAATTTTTCCCCGCATTCTATAACCGATTAACCAATTTTAAAATTGCTCGTTTCAAGTGACCCACATGGAGGCCTCGCTTCACACACACCTTTGTTCTTTGTCATACAGGCTGATACTATGCCTGACATGCCACCAGAAACAGTCACAGAAGAGCAGTATACAGATGAACATGGCCACACAGTGGTAAAGAAGGTATTGTCAGTTCTGCCCCTTCCTACCTTTTTCGTGTCCTATAGAAGGCAGGATAAAACCATCTACATACACGCCAGGTTTTTTGCTGTGGAAGGGGCATAATTTGCAGAGTAGAGAGCGGAAGGAATGAGAATTTTTTTTCATGAGAGATACAAAGTTCAAAAAATTATTTTGCTTCTCAAGATCATTCTGTATTACAGTATATAACCTAAGAGGGACATATTTTGTTAATTTTCCCATGTAAAGCCAATAAAAATTCTGCATATACCCATGTCTTACAAGCAAGTTGTTTGGTTTTTTTTTAAAAAAGGTACCTGCTTGAATTCATGTTAGAATAAACCACCCCAGCCAAATATTCCTGGGTTTTGATGTACAGGAGTGAGCATGACTGTATTCTTATGGATGCCTTGGACGATGCCGTGTAGAGCTCTGGCTCATCCATAGAAAGATGCACACCCATCCTCCTGAGAAATTTCTCTCTTCTTGAGCCCTATTATTGTCTTCTGCTCCTCCTCCTTTGTGCCTCGACAGCTCGAGCACCAGATGAGTCTCTTCAGTGGGTTCATTTTAACTCACTAATTCAGCAGTGCTTAGTACCATGAATCTTATCTCTGAAGCCTTTTTGAAAACGCCAGTCTGAAAGCGTTTCTTAGTGGTTGCGCAGTCGTAAAGTGTGTTTTCTCTCTGAAATGCTGTAGTCACTGCTTCAGGGAGTCACTCCACTATCTCTATTGTGCCCACCTACAAAGTAGGTTCATGGAAGCTTTGCCATGTGGTGACCTAAGTAAGGCGACTGCATCGACTGGCGGTGTCACCACGGGTCCTTGTGAGCACTTGTGTAGAAGAGTAAAGGGTAAACCATCTGTGCAGGTTCTTTCATGTAGGAAAAGATGCCCTCTGAGTGGAAAATGCTGCACAGAGAACAAGGAGGAATACATTGCTGCTAATTCTTGTGGGACTAAGCTCCGTTTCATCCGCACAGGTCACTCGGAAGATCATCCGTCGGTACGTTTCTCCAGATGGCACAGAAAAAGAGGAAGTCCTAGTGCAAGGAGCACCACAAGCACCTGTCACCGTTGAAGAAGGAGATGGCTATTCCAAAGTTGTGAAACGGGTTGTGCTGAAGAGCGACAGCGAGCAGTCAGAGGTAGATGGTTCTTTCCTCGCAATCCTACGAAGCACCAGCACCCCAACAGGGAACTTAGTCACTGCATCTTATCATGCTCATTCTACAACCAGCTCTACAGCTAGATTAACTTACTGGCCTGTTCTTTGCTTGAAAAACACCTATGACTTTGATGCAAGCTGTTTTAGAGCCAGATAATTAAAAATAAATTAATAAAATAAAAATAAATTAATAAAATAAAAATAAATTAATAAATTAAAAATAAAAAATAATAAAAGCTGAGTGCTTTTCAGTCTGCCTTCTCCTGCCGTGCTTACACTGTGTGGCCCTGCAGACCTTTGGATATGGAAAACTCTTGGGACAGAGGGCCAGGAGCTGGGACCTAGAGCACATGCTTTTAGGAGTCCTGGGGTGAGATGTAGTGAATAACAAGCAGTGATTAGAAATGCAAAAAGTGTTGATGTTTTTTCTTGCCAGAATTCCTCATCAGAATTAATTCTCTAGGAGTAAGGTCACAAGCAAGCAGAGGCTTTTTTCTTTTGGGGCTGACCCTTAACAGAGCTACAATTTACTGTATGGAGCCAATAGGCGTGAAAGGGATCTTTTGCCAGAGCAAATCGTGCAGTATGGAACTCATCTCCTTCCAGGTGACCCTGTCGGAGCCTGCCGTCGTGCCTAGTGCCTCCAAATTCCAGTCGGAGCCAGTGGAAGGCCGGAAGGTCAGCAAAGTCATCAAGACCACCGTAGTGCACGGAGAGAGAACGGAGAAGCACCTGGGGGATGCCAGCTTAGCTTCCGATCTGCCGTCAGCCAAAGAGGACTTCGAAGAGGTACAAGTAACTTTTATAGAAGTATTAAAAGGAGTGTTGCAACATCTGAATCCAGTTTATTGTCCCTTTGAATAGCACACCTTAGAACTTAGACGAACAGAGAGATAAAATACATAAGTAGATAAAAGCTGTGTGGCATTAGATGAAATGTATGTTTGTGGGTTTTTTTTAATGTGAGGAAATAATAGCACATAAAAGCATTGAGGGGTGTTGGACGGGATGCAAATGGCAACCAGCTGTTTCTTTTAATTGCCTCGTTCCCACGAAGGTGGGAACAGGCATTATCTTCTGCTCCAAGTGTTTCAGTTTTGTTTTAATCCAAAGTATATGTTTCCCTTGGAGGCTCTGAGCTATACAGGTAACCACGTGAAATTCCAACTGCCTGCTTTAGTAGAGAAAGAAATCAGGAAAGAAGATGGATCGATAATTAAAAGGTTTGCCTTGGCAAGTCAACAAAGTGTTGCTGGAAAAAAATTAACAGATTCACAGTAAATGAGTGGATTTCAGTTGAGTGCCTGAAATGAAACACGCAGCAGCACATAAAGCCGGATTGTGACCAGTACTAAAGATAACTACTACACTGTCAGTGTGAGGGGCTGGAGTGTGTGGGAAGGGAAACTCACCTGGAAACAATGAGGGAATGAGAAGAAAGAGGAAAAGGCAAAAGTGAAAATCAATGGGTGGAATGAAGACATAAAAAACACCTGGGGATCGAGTGGGTGGGAAAGTTGGAGGGGTTTCTGATGGAGGGGGGAAGGGGATGGAACTTGCAGAGTGGGCGGGGGGTCCCCCAGCGGGGGAGACCGGACTGGACCGGACTGCGCCCCCGCAGGGGGGGACTGGGTAGGTAGGGCACGAGGAGTTGGGGGTCCAGCGGGGGCGCAGACCGGTCCAGTCCACTAGTCCTCCAGTGTGTAGTCCAGTGGACTGGACCGGACTGCGCCCCCGCAGGGGGGGACTGGGTAGGTAGGGCACGAGGAGTTGGGGTCCAGCGGGGGCGCAGACCGGTCCAGTCCACTAGTCCTCCAGTGTGTAGTCCAGTGGACTGGACCGGACTGCGCCCCCGCAGGGGGGGACTGGGTAGGTAGGGCACGAGGAGTTGGGGGTCCAGCGGGGGCGCAGACCGGTCCAGTCCACTAGTCCTCCAGTGTGTAGTCCAGTGGACTGGACCGGACTGCGCCCCCGCAGGGGGGGACTGGGTAGGTAGGGCACGAGGAGTTGGGGGTCCAGCGGGGGCGCAGACCGGTCCAGTCCACTAGTCCTCCAGTGTGTAGTCCAGTGGACTGGACCGGACTGCGCCCCCGCAGGGGGGGACTGGGTAGGTAGGGCACGAGGAGTTGGGGGTCCAGCGGGGGCGCAGACCGGTCCAGTCCACTAGTCCTCCAGTGTGTAGTCCAGTGGACTGGACCGGACTGCGCCCCCGCAGGGGGGGACTGGGTAGGTAGGGCACGAGGAGTTGGGGGTCCAGCGGGGGCGCAGACCGGTCCAGTCCACTAGTCCTCCAGTGTGTAGTCCAGTGGACTGGACCGGACTGCGCCCCGCAGGGGGGGACTGGGTAGGTAGGGCACGAGGAGTTGGGGGTCCAGCGGGGGCGCAGACCGGTCAGTCCACTAGTCCTCCAGTGTGTAGTCCAGTGGACTGGACCGGACTGCGCCCCCGCAGGGGGGGACTGGGTAGGTAGGGCACGAGGAGTTGGGGGTCCAGCGGGGGCGCAGACCGGTCCAGTCCACTAGTCCTCCAGTGTGTAGTCCAGTGGACTGGACCGGACTGCGCCCCCGCAGGGGGGACTGGGTAGGTAGGGCACGAGGAGTTGGGGGTCCAGCGGGGGCGCAGACCGGTCCAGTCCACTAGTCCTCCAGTGTGTAGTCCAGTGGACTGGACCGGACTGCGCCCCCGCAGGGGGGGACTGGGTAGGTAGGGCACGAGGAGTGGGGGTCCAGCGGGGGCGCAGACCGGTCCAGTCCACTAGTCCTCCAGTGTGTAGTCCAGTGGACTGGACCGGACTGCGCCCCCGCAGGGGGGGACTGGGTAGGTAGGGCACGAGGAGTTGGGGGTCCAGCGGGGGCGCAGACCGGTCCAGTCCACTAGTCCTCCAGTGTGTAGTCCAGTGGACTGGACCGGACTGCGCCCCCGCAGGGGGGGACTGGGTAGGTAGGGCACGAGGAGTTGGGGGTCCAGCGGGGGCGCAGACCGGTCCAGTCCACTAGTCCTCCAGTGTGTAGTCCAGTGGACTGGACCGGACTGCGCCCCCGCAGGGGGGGACTGGGTAGGTAGGGCACGAGGAGTTGGGGGTCCAGCGGGGGCGCAGACCGGTCCAGTCCACTAGTCCTCCAGTGTGTAGTCCAGTGGACTGGACCGGACTGCGCCCCCGCAGGGGGGGACTGGGTAGGTAGGGCACGAGGAGTTGGGGGTCCAGCGGGGGCGCAGACCGGTCCAGTCCACTAGTCCTCCAGTGTGTAGTCCAGTGGACTGGACCGGACTGCGCCCCCGCAGGGGGGGACTGGGTAGGTAGGGCACGAGGAGTTGGGGGTCCAGCGGGGGCGCAGACCGGTCCAGTCCACTAGTCCTCCAGTGTGTAGTCCAGTGGACTGGACCGGACTGCGCCCCCGCAGGGGGGGACTGGGTAGGTAGGGCACGAGGAGTTGGGGGTCCAGCGGGGGCGCAGACCGGTCCAGTCCACTAGTCCTCCAGTGTGTAGTCCAGTGGACTGGACCGGACTGCGCCCCCGCAGGGGGGGACTGGGTAGGTAGGGCACGAGGAGTTGGGGGTCCAGCGGGGGCGCAGACCGGTCCAGTCCACTAGTCCTCCAGTGTGTAGTCCAGTGGACTGGACCGGACTGCGCCCCCGCAGGGGGGGACTGGGTAGGTAGGGCACGAGGAGTTGGGGGTCCAGCGGGGGCGCAGACCGGTCCAGTCCACTAGTCCTCCAGTGTGTAGTCCAGTGGACTGGACCGGACTGCGCCCCCGCAGGGGGGGACTGGGTAGGTAGGGCACGAGGAGTTGGGGGTCCAGCGGGGGCGCAGACCGGTCCAGTCCACTAGTCCTCCAGTGTGTAGTCCAGTGGACTGGACCGGACTGCGCCCCCGCAGGGGGGGACTGGGTAGGTAGGGCACGAGGAGTTGGGGGTCCAGCGGGGGCGCAGACCGGTCCAGTCCACTAGTCCTCCAGTGTGTAGTCCAGTGGACTGGACCGGACTGCGCCCCCGCAGGGGGGGACTGGGTAGGTAGGGCACGAGGAGTTGGGGGTCCAGCGGGGGCGCAGACCGGTCCAGTCCACTAGTCCTCCAGTGTGTAGTCCAGTGGACTGGACCGGACTGCGCCCCCGCAGGGGGGGACTGGGTAGGTAGGGCACGAGGAGTTGGGGGTCCAGCGGGGGCGCAGACCGGTCCAGTCCACTAGTCCTCCAGTGTGTAGTCCAGTGGACTGGACCGGACTGCGCCCCCGCAGGGGGGGACTGGGTAGGTAGGGCACGAGGAGTTGGGGGTCCAGCGGGGGCGCAGACCGGTCCAGTCCACTAGTCCTCCAGTGTGTAGTCCAGTGGACTGGACCGGACTGCGCCCCCGCAGGGGGGGACTGGGTAGGTAGGGCACGAGGAGTTGGGGGTCCAGCGGGGGCGCAGACCGGTCCAGTCCACTAGTCCTCCAGTGTGTAGTCCAGTGGACTGGACCGGACTGCGCCCCCGCAGGGGGGACTGGGTAGGTAGGGCACGAGGAGTTGGGGGTCCAGCGGGGGCGCAGACCGGTCCAGTCCACTAGTCCTCCAGTGTGTAGTCCAGTGGACTGGACCGGACTGCGCCCCCGCAGGGGGGGACTGGGTAGGTAGGGCACGAGGAGTTGGGGGTCCAGCGGGGGCGCAGACCGGTCCAGTCCACTAGTCCTCCAGTGTGTAGTCCAGTGGACTGGACCGGACTGCGCCCCCGCAGGGGGGGACTGGGTAGGTAGGGCACGAGGAGTTGGGGGTCCAGCGGGGGCGCAGACCGGTCCAGTCCACTAGTCCTCCAGTGTGTAGTCCAGTGGACTGGACCGGACTGCGCCCCCGCAGGGGGGGACTGGGTAGGTAGGGCACGAGGAGTTGGGGGTCCAGCGGGGGCGCAGACCGGTCCAGTCCACTAGTCCTCCAGTGTGTAGTCCAGTGGACTGGACCGGACTGCGCCCCCGCAGGGGGGGACTGGGTAGGTAGGGCACGAGGAGTTGGGGGTCCAGCGGGGGCGCAGACCGGTCCAGTCCACTAGTCCTCCAGTGTGTAGTCCAGTGGACTGGACCGGACTGCGCCCCCGCAGGGGGGGACTGGGTAGGTAGGGCACGAGGAGTTGGGGGTCCAGCGGGGGCGCAGACCGGTCCAGTCCACTAGTCCTCCAGTGTGTAGTCCAGTGGACTGGACCGGACTGCGCCCCCGCAGGGGGGGACTGGGTAGGTAGGGCACGAGGAGTTGGGGGTCCAGCGGGGGCGCAGACCGGTCCAGTCCACTAGTCCTCCAGTGTGTAGTCCAGTGGACTGGACCGGACTGCGCCCCCGCAGGGGGGGACTGGGTAGGTAGGGCACGAGGAGTTGGGGGTCCAGCGGGGGCGCAGACCGGTCCAGTCCACTAGTCCTCCAGTGTGTAGTCCAGTGGACTGGACCGGACTGCGCCCCCGCAGGGGGGGACTGGGTAGGTAGGGCACGAGGAGTTGGGGGTCCAGCGGGGGCGCAGACCGGTCCAGTCCACTAGTCCTCCAGTGTGTAGTCCAGTGGACTGGACCGGACTGCGCCCCCGCAGGGGGGGACTGGGTAGGTAGGGCACGAGGAGTTGGGGGTCCAGCGGGGGCGCAGACCGGTCCAGTCCACTAGTCCTCCAGTGTGTAGTCCAGTGGACTGGACCGGACTGCGCCCCCGCAGGGGGGGACTGGGTAGGTAGGGCACGAGGAGTTGGGGGTCCAGCGGGGGCGCAGACCGGTCCAGTCCACTAGTCCTCCAGTGTGTAGTCCAGTGGACTGGACCGGACTGCGCCCCCGCAGGGGGGGACTGGGTAGGTAGGGCACGAGGAGTTGGGGGTCCAGCGGGGGCGCAGACCGGTCCAGTCCACTAGTCCTCCAGTGTGTAGTCCAGTGGACTGGACCGGACTGCGCCCCCGCAGGGGGGGACTGGGTAGGTAGGGCACGAGGAGTTGGGGGTCCAGCGGGGGCGCAGACCGGTCCAGTCCACTAGTCCTCCAGTGTGTAGTCCAGTGGACTGGACCGGACTGCGCCCCCGCAGGGGGGGACTGGGTAGGTAGGGCACGAGGAGTTGGGGGTCCAGCGGGGGCGCAGACCGGTCCAGTCCACTAGTCCTCCAGTGTGTAGTCCAGTGGACTGGACCGGACTGCGCCCCCGCAGGGGGGGACTGGGTAGGTAGGGCACGAGGAGTTGGGGGTCCAGCGGGGGCGCAGACCGGTCCAGTCCACTAGTCCTCCAGTGTGTAGTCCAGTGGACTGGACCGGACTGCGCCCCCGCAGGGGGGGACTGGGTAGGTAGGGCACGAGGAGTTGGGGGTCCAGCGGGGGCGCAGACCGGTCCAGTCCACTAGTCCTCCAGTGTGTAGTCCAGTGGACTGGACCGGACTGCGCCCCCGCAGGGGGGGACTGGGTAGGTAGGGCACGAGGAGTTGGGGGTCCAGCGGGGGCGCAGACCGGTCCAGTCCACTAGTCCTCCAGTGTGTAGTCCAGTGGACTGGACCGGACTGCGCCCCCGCAGGGGGGGACTGGGTAGGTAGGGCACGAGGAGTTGGGGGTCCAGCGGGGGCGCAGACCGGTCCAGTCCACTAGTCCTCCAGTGTGTAGTCCAGTGGACTGGACCGGACTGCGCCCCCGCAGGGGGGGACTGGGTAGGTAGGGCACGAGGAGTTGGGGGTCCAGCGGGGGCGCAGACCGGTCCAGTCCACTAGTCCTCCAGTGTGTAGTCCAGTGGACTGGACCGGACTGCGCCCCCGCAGGGGGGGACTGGGTAGGTAGGGCACGAGGAGTTGGGGGTCCAGCGGGGGCGCAGACCGGTCCAGTCCACTAGTCCTCCAGTGTGTAGTCCAGTGGACTGGACCGGACTGCGCCCCCGCAGGGGGGGACTGGGTAGGTAGGGCACGAGGAGTTGGGGGTCCAGCGGGGGCGCAGACCGGTCCAGTCCACTAGTCCTCCAGTGTGTAGTCCAGTGGACTGGACCGGACTGCGCCCCCGCAGGGGGGGACTGGGTAGGTAGGGCACGAGGAGTTGGGGGTCCAGCGGGGGCGCAGACCGGTCCAGTCCACTAGTCCTCCAGTGTGTAGTCCAGTGGACTGGACCGGACTGCGCCCCCGCAGGGGGGGACTGGGTAGGTAGGGCACGAGGAGTTGGGGGTCCAGCGGGGGCGCAGACCGGTCCAGTCCACTAGTCCTCCAGTGTGTAGTCCAGTGGACTGGACCGGACTGCGCCCCCGCAGGGGGGGACTGGGTAGGTAGGGCACGAGGAGTTGGGGGTCCAGCGGGGGCGCAGACCGGTCCAGTCCACTAGTCCTCCAGTGTGTAGTCCAGTGGACTGGACCGGACTGCGCCCCCGCAGGGGGGGACTGGGTAGGTAGGGCACGAGGAGTTGGGGGTCCAGCGGGGGCGCAGACCGGTCCAGTCCACTAGTCCTCCAGTGTGTAGTCCAGTGGACTGGACCGGACTGCGCCCCCGCAGGGGGGGACTGGGTAGGTAGGGCACGAGGAGTTGGGGGTCCAGCGGGGGCGCAGACCGGTCCAGTCCACTAGTCCTCCAGTGTGTAGTCCAGTGGACTGGACCGGACTGCGCCCCCGCAGGGGGGGACTGGGTAGGTAGGGCACGAGGAGTTGGGGGTCCAGCGGGGGCGCAGACCGGTCCAGTCCACTAGTCCTCCAGTGTGTAGTCCAGTGGACTGGACCGGACTGCGCCCCCGCAGGGGGGGACTGGGTAGGTAGGGCACGAGGAGTTGGGGGTCCAGCGGGGGCGCAGACCGGTCCAGTCCACTAGTCCTCCAGTGTGTAGTCCAGTGGACTGGACCGGACTGCGCCCCCGCAGGGGGGGACTGGGTAGGTAGGGCACGAGGAGTTGGGGGTCCAGCGGGGGCGCAGACCGGTCCAGTCCACTAGTCCTCCAGTGTGTAGTCCAGTGGACTGGACCGGACTGCGCCCCCGCAGGGGGGGACTGGGTAGGTAGGGCACGAGGAGTTGGGGGTCCAGCGGGGGCGCAGACCGGTCCAGTCCACTAGTCCTCCAGTGTGTAGTCCAGTGGACTGGACCGGACTGCGCCCCCGCAGGGGGGGACTGGGTAGGTAGGGCACGAGGAGTTGGGGGTCCAGCGGGGGCGCAGACCGGTCCAGTCCACTAGTCCTCCAGTGTGTAGTCCAGTGGACTGGACCGGACTGCGCCCCCGCAGGGGGGGACTGGGTAGGTAGGGCACGAGGAGTTGGGGGTCCAGCGGGGGCGCAGACCGGTCCAGTCCACTAGTCCTCCAGTGTGTAGTCCAGTGGACTGGACCGGACTGCGCCCCCGCAGGGGGGGACTGGGTAGGTAGGGCACGAGGAGTTGGGGGTCCAGCGGGGGCGCAGACCGGTCCAGTCCACTAGTCCTCCAGTGTGTAGTCCAGTGGACTGGACCGGACTGCGCCCCCGCAGGGGGGGACTGGGTAGGTAGGGCACGAGGAGTTGGGGGTCCAGCGGGGGCGCAGACCGGTCCAGTCCACTAGTCCTCCAGTGTGTAGTCCAGTGGACTGGACCGGACTGCGCCCCCGCAGGGGGGGACTGGGTAGGTAGGGCACGAGGAGTTGGGGGTCCAGCGGGGGCGCAGACCGGTCCAGTCCACTAGTCCTCCAGTGTGTAGTCCAGTGGACTGGACCGGACTGCGCCCCCGCAGGGGGGGGACTGGGTAGGTAGGGCACGAGGAGTTGGGGGTCCAGCGGGGGCGCAGACCGGTCCAGTCCACTAGTCCTCCAGTGTGTAGTCCAGTGGACTGGACCGGACTGCGCCCCCGCAGGGGGGGACTGGGTAGGTAGGGCACGAGGAGTTCGGGGTCCAGCGGGGGCGCAGACCGGTCCAGTCCACTAGTCCTCCAGTGTGTAGTCCAGTGGACTGGACCGGACTGCGCCCCCGCAGGGGGGGACTGGGTAGGTAGGGCACGAGGAGTTCGGGGTCCAGCGGGGGCGCAGACCGGTCCAGTCCACTAGTCCTCCAGTGTGTAGTCCAGTGGACTGGACCGGACTGCGCCCCCGCAGGGGGGGACTGGGTAGGTAGGGCACGAGGAGTTCGGGGTCCAGCGGGGGCGCAGACCGGTCCAGTCCACTAGTCCTCCAGTGTGTAGTCCAGTGGACTGGACCGGACTGCGCCCCCGCAGGGGGGGACTGGGTAGGTAGGGCACGAGGAGTTCGGGGTCCAGCGGGGGCGCAGACCGGTCCAGTCCACTAGTCCTCCAGTGTGTAGTCCAGTGGACTGGACCGGACTGCGCCCCCGCAGGGGGGGACTGGGTAGGTAGGGCACGAGGAGTTCGGGGTCCAGCGGGGGCGCAGACCGGTCCAGTCCACTAGTCCTCCAGTGTGTAGTCCAGTGGACTGGACCGGACTGCGCCCCCGCAGGGGGGGACTGGGTAGGTAGGGCACGAGGAGTTCGGGGTCCAGCGGGGGCGCAGACCGGTCCAGTCCACTAGTCCTCCAGTGTGTAGTCCAGTGGACTGGACCGGACTGCGCCCCCGCAGGGGGGGACTGGGTAGGTAGGGCACGAGGAGTTCGGGGTCCAGCGGGGGCGCAGACCGGTCCAGTCCACTAGTCCTCCAGTGTGTAGTCCAGTGGACTGGACCGGACTGCGCCCCCGCAGGGGGGGACTGGGTAGGTAGGGCACGAGGAGTTCGGGGTCCAGCGGGGCGCAGACCGGTCCAGTCCACTAGTCCTCCAGTGTGTAGTCCAGTGGACTGGACCGGACTGCGCCCCCGCAGGGGGGGACTGGGTAGGTAGGGCACGAGGAGTTCGGGGTCCAGCGGGGGCGCAGACCGGTCCAGTCCACTAGTCCTCCAGTGTGTAGTCCAGTGGACTGGACCGGACTGCGCCCCCGCAGGGGGGGACTGGGTAGGTAGGGCACGAGGAGTTCGGGGTCCAGCGGGGGCGCAGACCGGTCCAGTCCACTAGTCCTCCAGTGTGTAGTCCAGTGGACTGGACCGGACTGCGCCCCCGCAGGGGGGGACTGGGTAGGTAGGGCACGAGGAGTTCGGGGTCCAGCGGGGGCGCAGACCGGTCCAGTCCACTAGTCCTCCAGTGTGTAGTCCAGTGGACTGGACCGGACTGCGCCCCCGCAGGGGGGGACTGGGTAGGTAGGGCACGAGGAGTTCGGGGTCCAGCGGGGGCGCAGACCGGTCCAGTCCACTAGTCCTCCAGTGTGTAGTCCAGTGGACTGGACCGGACTGCGCCCCCGCAGGGGGGGACTGGGTAGGTAGGGCACGAGGAGTTCGGGGTCCAGCGGGGGCGCAGACCGGTCCAGTCCACTAGTCCTCCAGTGTGTAGTCCAGTGGACTGGACCGGACTGCGCCCCCGCAGGGGGGGACTGGGTAGGTAGGGCACGAGGAGTTCGGGGTCCAGCGGGGGCGCAGACCGGTCCAGTCCACTAGTCCTCCAGTGTGTAGTCCAGTGGACTGGACCGGACTGCGCCCCCGCAGGGGGGGACTGGGTAGGTAGGGCACGAGGAGTTCGGGGTCCAGCGGGGGCGCAGACCGGTCCAGTCCACTAGTCCTCCAGTGTGTAGTCCAGTGGACTGGACCGGACTGCGCCCCCGCAGGGGGGGACTGGGTAGGTAGGGCACGAGGAGTTCGGGGTCCAGCGGGGGCGCAGACCGGTCCAGTCCACTAGTCCTCCAGTGTGTAGTCCAGTGGACTGGACCGGACTGCGCCCCCGCAGGGGGGGACTGGGTAGGTAGGGCACGAGGAGTTCGGGGTCCAGCGGGGGCGCAGACCGGTCCAGTCCACTAGTCCTCCAGTGTGTAGTCCAGTGGACTGGACCGGACTGCGCCCCCGCAGGGGGGGACTGGGTAGGTAGGGCACGAGGAGTTCGGGGTGCGGTACGTTCAAACCCCACTGCCCATTTCCCTGCTCTTCTGAAAAGGAGTTAAGTTTAATAGGAATAAACCACACAGACACCATGCTGAGTTTATTGATTTCCTCTAAAAATATCGCCACATTTGTGTTTTATGAAGAACTTTATTGATGCGACCTGTATCAGGCACTACGAATTTTATTGTCTCTGTCAGTGTTCCCCCCTGTACCATTCGGGTGCTGATGTACAGGGAGATGTTAATGATCTAAGGGCTAGTGTTTCGGCGGTGTGGCAGTGCTGCTCCTCTCTAATATTTTCAGTTGCTCTTTGCATGTTTGTTTGTTGTAGCATGTTGATCCAGTAATCCCAGCCCTTACCTTTGCCCTCGAGTGTCATTTCTCAGAGTTGACATGATGTGCCTTGCATCTAGCATGTGTCACCCTTCCTCAGCAGCTGAAGAAGGAAATTGCTGCACATCTGCAGGATCTATGGTCTTTTTAAGTCACAACTCTGCTTTTTTGTTGTCGTAGGACAACCCTAAGTAAAGCCAGCACTCAGAAGAGGACCGTGATGAAGGATCGCTGTGGCAAACGTGTTCACATAGAAGAGCTGGAAGACATCCCAGAAGCGCTCCCCAGGGATGACCTCCAGCACGACCTCCAGCAGCTTCTTCGGCACTTCTGCCAAGACGACTGGAAACAGGAGGCCAAGTGACAAGCTGCTGCTCACTCCCGTCCCCCCCCAGCTCCACGTCGCCCTCCTTCCCGTGCGCTGCCGTCACCTTCCCTGGGGAGTTGACGTCATGACCGACGCTATCGCCCCGGTCACTGCCCTTTCTCCTCGTGCAGCTGCAGTGAATTCAGTTCTTACCCACCTTAAAATCCATTTTGTGTTTTTCTTCTTTTGTACCCTGTAAGCTAATTTGTGACCAAAGATAGCATCCTTCAGGCAGGAGGATTTCTCCCCCGCCACGCCTCCTCCTTGGCGGTGCCGCCGCTTCTCGCTGTCCCTTCGCTCCGGCGCTCCTCGAGCCGACTTCATCCACAGGCCTCTTCCAGTGACTATGTACAAGGGAGTGCACATGTAAACTGTAAATAGACAGAGTATTTGGACTTACCAGACTGCAGGAAACACGCTGCCCGTGGCTCCCGTCGCCCGGTGACGCTGCGGAACGGCGACGGATTGTGCGACGTTGTCCCGGTCGACTGCAAAACACACAGGGACCGAGGAGGAAGCGCCGCGCAGCTACCGAGTCCTAAGACTTACGGTTTAGGGATCTCTTGTAGTTAAAGGCTCTAAGAGTCAGGTTAAAAACCTGGAAACCCAGCTGTTCGCATGAGTAACAGCTGCCTGTGGCCATTAATACTGTTAAGACCTTCTGACAGCCGTTGAAAGATTTCCAGAAGGAAAATCCAAGAAATAATACCCCGTTAGGTAACAGAGTCGCTCCCAGCTATAGCTATGGCACATCCCCATGCAGTGTTACAGCCTATTAGATCCGGACCTGGGGCAGGGCGTATTAAACAATTCCAACTCCGGTAGTTTCCCGTTTCCGTCACCGCTTAGCCGACCTCACCGACAGACCGGTGGTACTTCCTGCTGGCCACTGCACTGTAGATAACTGCGGGAAAAAGACTTACCCACTATACAGGGAGAATAACTAACTCACCGTGTTTTATCGAGATTGCCTCTTAGCTGAGCCGTGCATGTGGCATTCCAAGGTCAGAACCAAACCCTCCTAAAACCATGTCAGCTTCTCCGCCCTCTTAGCACTGAGCGAGCAGTTTTTATCTTCCGATCGAGCGTTTTTTAAAGAACAAGTGCTCACAATCCTCGGCAGCCAGTTTCTGTTCATATTTTGTTATGTAACTATATATAATATATATATTTCTAAACCGACCCTCTGAAAAACCACGATAGCATGTCTGCACTTTTATTTTCCGAAAAGGGAACATAGGGATCTGAAGCTTTGGGTGTTCTATACCTTAATATTTAATGGAGGGAGCTCCGTAGGGTTTTAGCATCACACACGTACACACAAACACACTGACTTAATGTTTTTAAACAGCTGTTAATTCATTTTTTTAATAGTAGATGTGACACCAGAGTAAAACCGACCCTCTCCTCTAGGAGTAATCCTTTGTCCCAGCTTATCTGGCCTTCTGCAGTTATAGGGTTCTTTGTTTTTTTAACGACTCACTCAGTGCTCAGAACAAGGGCACTTCCTCATTAAGGTAATGATGCCAAAAGCATGGAAACATCTCTGTAGTTCTGGCTTCCTGCGGGCAGAACCACGTGAGGTGCCGTGCTGACACTTTTTTGGGCAGGCAAGAAAAAATTAAAAAAAAAAATAAAAATAAAAAGCTAAAAGAAAAAAAGTGTTTTGGCAGCCAAACCGACTGAGACCCGTGATGACACATCTCACAGCGCATCGTGGCTTCCCCGCCGTCCGAGACGGCGCGGGAGGGTCTTCGAGGATGGGGCTCTCAAGAAATGCATTTCTGTTGTGTTATTTGCGGTGCAGATGATGTTCTGTGTAACAACATAATGGTTATTCACCTCTTATTTTGATTTTTTGCTGTGTTATCGGAGAACTTGAATACTGTGAGAAGAAGTGAATTTTAAGTTGACGAATCAGCATCTTGTTCCCATGGTGATAACACTAATTGAATATATCTATGAGGGCATGTATTAGTTAAAAATTAAAAAGATACAACACTAACAATACATAGCTGCAATGTGTACAATGGCTGATTTAACTAAATAAAAATGTACAAGTGTTAAATGTAGAAATGGTGGCTCACTCGCTTTTACTGCCGGCACAGCAGAATGAGGGAAGTGCAACTCCTCTGTACCCAGCTCCCTTCAAGACATATTTAATTCTGCATTCAGCACTGTTGATAGGTTCTAAGTCAGATAAAATTTTTATTAAGAGTAGTTGTTATTAATTTCTCAAAGGGGATCTAGCCTTGTTTTCTAGTTATTTTATTGGGCTGGAAACAGCAGAGGTTCCTTCAAATGTGCTACGGTCATTGTCTTTTCCAGTGCCCACTACCAACAGTTTCTTGCCAGAAGAAAGACAGGGAAGAAAAATATAGGGTGAAATCCTGTCACATCTTACACTCACACCACACACAGAAAATACTGGGAAGAGGTCTGCTGCCAGTTTAAGTTTATTCCATATAAACCCAGAGCCTGGGACGCAGGGCACCAAGCCACCACTCCCTTGTCACAGACGCAGCGAGACCTGTCAAGGTGAGGACTTGAACCAAAAGCTACCAACTATTTCCTCCTACTCTTCTTTTTCCCATCAGAGAGTCCAACAATCCAACAAGAAATCCAGCTCAAAACCCTACACAGCAACCAAACAACGCCCCCTCAAGAACTTGCACCCCCCTGCACCACACTACCATCACACAGTGGCCTGAGGACAAATGGAAAATAACAGATGGGAATAATAGGGAATAACTCAATGCTGCTCAGTTTGAGCCACACTATCAGCACTTCCAAATACAAACACTATTTTGCTGAAAGACTTGGCCAGTTCTGCAAAATACCTAAAGTAAACACCTTTTCTGAAGTCACATGCGTTTATTTTTTAGCAAACAAGTGATTAAATCCAGGGACTAACGCTGTGCTTTTCACGGCCTCATAAGTGGCAGCAACAATTCAGGAACTAAAGTCGCTCTTTCCTTCCACCTTGAAAAACCAAACCCTTTATTTCTGCATATAAATAAATATCCTCCCATTCTAAAACTGAGGGGGTTTATTAAAAAAAGTTAGTTAGTTACATCATCAAGCTTTTATTAGTCTGACTGTAAAGCAGCTCAAAAGTGAGTTTTATGAGCACAGTTTCTGCTCCCTCCTGCCTCTATTCCCCAGCTAACCATGAAAGAGGGTTGGGCTCTATGACCAGCAGAGCTGATCAGTGAGTTTTAACCATCTCTGATGATCCTGGCAGTGGCTGCCACCAAAGGGAGCCACATGCCACCTGTGAGAGCTGTCTCCTTCCGTGGATTACCCCTAATGGTAACCTCTCCAGTGTGTCACTCCACATACTTTTAGTGTCCAGTGATAGTTTTAGTTTACATTCCATAAAACTACAACTGGTGGAGCACCCTGGCAGGACCTGTGGGCACTTCCTGAATGATGCTGGATTCGCAACACACAATTAAGTGGGCCAGAAGACACAGAGAGCCTGACTTTCCATCTGACAACTCATCCCATACATGGGCAGTCACTCAAGTTGTAGGTACAAGCTGTGTACTCCCCACATTACAGCCTGGAACTTCAGGCCTATGATAGTGGGCAACTTCCAAATTTAATGTATTTCCCTGAGGAAAAAAAAATTCAAACTGCTTCCCCTGCACCTTTACCTTAACCTGGCTATGAACCCTGCAACTGCTGCAAGCTCTTGGCGTGGGAAGCAGCATTTCAGAACAGCCTGGAGCTACAACAGTTGTCAGGTCTCAGAATATCTGGTAAAGAGGTCACTGGTGGCGATTTTTGTCTGTGTAGCATCAGTGCCACGAAGAGCAGCCTGTATCCTCAGTTTTTGCCATCTTTTTCAGTCCCCTGCACAGAGACGGTTTGTCTTCCAAGGCCTAACCCTCTTCCCAGGTCTCTATCAGAGAGCAATTAAACATCTAGGAGCTTATCATGGATATATTGCTCTAATTTGGTCTCTACAGGTAAAGGAGTAAGGTGAGCTATGGCAGAACCTGTTTCTGATGCACTGTAAGGATATGAGGAGTAACACTCATTCCACATACACACTGCATGGATATTTAGACCCAGGACTGAATCCAGAACTCAATTCTTTGGCTGGTTAAATAACCCCAAACAAGGATGTGCAGCACCACAACCATCCTCAAACAGGAAACCCACTTACACTGCCACAGCCCTGGACCCTTTTGTCTCACTGAGCAGACACAACATTTACAGGTCACTGAATGTCTAATAAGGGTTTTTACTTACTTCAAGAACCAACTGACTCCCTTGTCCCCCTGCTTGTCAGATCCACTCCATCAAATCTACACCCTTTTTGCTCAAACTTAAGCTTTTTTTAATAAATCTGACACCAGCTTTGTCCATTGACTAAATCATTACCATGATGCCCAACATCGTTCTTGCTGAGCTTAAGGCCAAAGCTGAGCTCCCCTGTTATCTTACTCCCTTAAAACTAAATTAAATTAATTAAAAAAGACCAAATAAACACACAAATATCTCAATCCAATTCATTAACTCGTGTTCCCTCTTGGTTCTTTGTATTCCAGCACGTGGCTGACCATGAGGATTATCTCTTTGCCATGCTATAGTTTCAGCTCTGTGTGCTTAAGTCAACATGACTCCACAGGAGCTGTCAGAATAATGGGATTAAATCTGAAAAAAGTGGCTGTGAAAGCAGGGCTACAAGTCTGTCTGAACTCCCATTCTGCCTGTGACACCCTCCCGCTTTATGAACCCCAAAAGAAAGTCTCAGTTACATCACTGCCTTCAACATTAACTGGAGCTGGAGAGAGGACATGAGAAAACATTGGAGACAGCCCATTCTGTTTCCAGGCTCACAGAAACAAATGCTACAACTGCATAGTCCCCTCTGGCTTTACTCAGTGACTTGTTGGCAAGACAGTCAAATAATTTTCCAGCCCCTCATCCCAGGTACACAGAACACAGGTTGCTCCCAGTTCTCCCTCCTCTACAGGATGCTGGCTTAACTCTGAGTTGGAGAGCATCAAGGTCAAGAAAGAGAGGTACAGAGAAATACATGAATCCAAGGGACTTAAAGGAAAAGTCTTGTAAGTAATGCAAATAAGAGGAGTCAGTCCATAGCAGGATGCTCTGCCTGGAAGGGGGGTAAAACAACTTGAACTCCCAATTTGGAAAGCTGTCAGTGGTGAACAGAAAAGTGGGGTGGGAGGGTGTCACACTGCTTTTGAGGTCTAAGAAAGCTCAAACCAGCCTGACTCGCCACTCCCAAAGTTAAACATCCCCCACAGTGAGGTGAAGATGTGGCAGAGTTGATAAAATGCCTGATAAAGGAATAAATAAGTCATACAATTGATAACTTATCTAAAGCTGAGCTGACACGGCTGGCCTGGACACACACCTGACAATCACTTTATACAATAAAGTCCAGTCCCACTTTGGAACAGTGGGATCTTGTGACATCCCCCTTCCAGGGGTGTGTGTGGAGATTCCTCCCTGGAGTGGGGTCTCCCCTCAAGATCTCTCCTCAAGCTGAGGAAGAAGGTTGTCCCATGGTTGTTGGAAAGGATGAGTTACATCAATCTCTACTCAATAATTGGTTTTGTTGGCTTTAATATCATGGCTTCAATATTCCTGCAAAAATAGGACACTGCACTAGCAGTTCTAGCTACCTGGACTGGGTAGTAAATAATTCTGATTATAGTCTTTTAGTCTAACTATTATCATAGTAAATCATTTGTTTCATATATAAACTTGCTCTGCTATCCTTAATCCTGTGGGGTAAAGTTGTAAAAGGATTCAATTACCCCTGTATAATCCTTTAGACATAAACCATCTGACAAAGCTCAGACTGGACCCACAGCCACACCCAGACCCCTCTCTGAGAAGTTTAGAAAGCCAAGGAGTCCTTCTGCACCCCGTGACTCAAAGGAATCTCCTCTAATGAATTGTGTCTGAAGGTCCTGTTCTGCCCATGACACCCCACTCACTCTATAAACCCCCAAAGAAAACCTCAATTACAGCACAGGCTGCAACCTGGCCCAAAGCTTTGGAGATGACATGGGAGAAGTGTCATCTTGGAGACAGCCTGTTCTTTTTCCAGGCATATTTTAAACTGTTAAAGAAACAAATGTAGAGCACAGAGCCCCTCTGCCTTCAGTCAGTGATTTGCTGACAAGGCAGGAACATGATTTTGCAGCCATTCATGCCAGGCACACATAAGACAGGTCTCTCCCAGCCTTCCTAACTCTACAGGATCCTGGCTTAATGCTGAGAGGGGGAATGCCATGGGAAAGGAAGACAGATCCAGAGAAATATATGAATTCAAGACACTGAAAAGACTATTCTTGGAATAAAGCAAAGAAGAGGGATCAGTCCCAGCCTCCCGTTCAGCAGCCTAAATTATGCAACAAGCAAAAATGGGGGCAACTACAATAAAATTGATAAAAGCTGGTTGAACCTTTCTGAGGTCAGGCACAAATAACCCCTCAGCTTTCTCCAAGCACAACTGACCCTGCCACAACAAGGCTCCTATCCAACAGCCACTAGAGCGCAGCAAATCATCAGTATTTAACAGAAAAAAGCCAGCACAACTCCCAAAAGTTTTTAGTCCAGTATCAGCACCAAACTTCCTATTTGTTATTACAAATTTTAGAACTGACGTACGTGTGTATTTATTTACACTCAGAGCACTCCCCTATTCCCACCCTTGACCTGATTCTAAGGATAACAGACACAGCCCAAGCCCACTGGATCCAACCTGACCCTTCAGAAGGGTTTTTATACCAAACCAAAGGTGCTGCAGATAAACCAGTCAGTGCTTCATTAACCACACTGGCAAATGGGAGTTATGGTCGCTTTTTAACACCCCTGTGTTGAAAATCTATAGTCAAAATATATTCTAAAGATGTTTTCTGTTGCTGCTTTTCCTGTGCCTTTCCACAACAAAAATTAAGTTTATACAAAGTTACATAAAATGAGAAATGCACAGAAAGGAAAATTGTTATGTTTTGGGAGACCGGGTTATGATTCCACAGATTTGATCATTTTCCAATAGAAATCAACAGGTTAATTTTCAGTGGAGACTGAGGACACAGTTCTTAATTTCATTTTCCACAAATCCATCTTTTATGAATATACATGAATTCACTAAAAAAAAATAAAAATCAAGCATCACATAACGACATCATTTGCTAATCCAAATTCAATTGATACTCGTTCAGAAATTCCCCTTTTTCCTCATACACCTCTGTAGTATGTGATACATCACATCTCAGGCACAATGACATTACACAACCATTCTGATAAATATTTTTAGCTTCTTTGGGTCTGTTAGACCAAGATCAGAAGCAAACAAAGCACTTGAAAATACAACAGGAGAGGGAAGGGATGCAAAGCACGTTTCACTTTGCCCCTCCCTTATCCCTCCCCACAGGTGGAAAGGATGTGCCCCTATTTAATGGCAGCCCTGGGAAAAAAGCCCAATGCATGTTCCAGAAAGGTTCAACTACACCTTCAACTTCTCTAAGCTCACAATAAGGCAAACCCACCACAAAATCGTTGTCCAACTCAAAGCATTTAGGACTGCCCTCCTGAATTCTCAGAGTATTTCCAAGACAAGAAAAACATCCATCCACAAGCAATTTTCACAGAGCTCCCCCCAAAAATGAAACACATCATTTAGCCAAAGCTCCACGTGCTCCAGTTGAACGTGAAGGGCAGCTGTGTGCTAGCACAGGGGGAAGCTTGCCTGGCAAACTGCTGTTCCATTTTCTATGCTTAAAAGACAACTTTTAAAACTAAAGCCTCTTCCTCACAGCACAAGAGGGAAAACAAACCAAACCACACTCAACTGGTGGATTACTTTCAGATATTTTTCTTTGCTGTGTAATATTTAAAGCCACAGCCTGTCCCTGCCCCTCCAGGGGCCACAAAACTGCTTTTTATCCAATTTCTTACAACAAAGCAGGATCAGACCAGTGCTTTCCTACCAGGAGCTCATATCAGCACAACTCTTAAAAACATCCACAGAGCTTCACCTGCTTCTGGCAGCATCCCCCAGCTCCCCAAATATGCCATTTCCCAGTCCTACATATCTCCACAGGGTACAAAAAGGCCCCGAGGCCAGTACTCACAGTTTGTAGACAGCTCACAGGAAAACCTACTCATTCCATCCGAGGCTGAAACACTCCAATACCCCCAGGAATTCTTGAAGATTGCCCCTCTGCTCACTGCAAATCTTCCCTGGCAGAGGGGCACTAAACAGACACCAGAAGATGTGTGACCCTCTCCCTCCAGAAACCCTGATCTGTTTGCCTTCCAAGCAAACCTTGATGGGGAATAGGGAGCAGCTGGCACCTTACCCAGCCCTCCCTCCCCCAGCTGCAGGCAATCCCCAAAATGAGGGACAGGACTAAATCAACCTCAAAAGGGCCGACTCAAACCACTCCATGATTCTTGGATGACTCACCACAAAGTGTGGTTCTATTCGCTCTTTAGAAAGGCAAATAATAATAATAATGAAAAAACCTTGCTAAATGAATATATATATATATATATATGTGAGGGTACTGCAGCTGAAGGAGGTATAAGAGAGCTGGAGAGGGGCTTTTTACGGGGGCCTGGAGTGACAGGACAATGGGAACAGCTTCAAACTGACAAAGGGCAGGGTCAGATGGGATATTAGGAAGAAATCCTTCCCTGTGAGGGTGGTGAGGCCCTGGCACAGGTTGCCCAGAGAAGCTGTGGGTGCCCCATCCCTGGAAGTGTCCAAGGCCAGGTTGGACAGGGCTTGGAGCAACCTGGTGCAGTGGAAGGAGTCCCCTGGTTCTTTAAGAGTAATTTCTAACTAGTGCCATGGGACACATTCAGTCCCTCTTTGTGTTCTGCTTACAAGAGCTCTGGGTCATTCTCCCCAACATTCAGCAAGTTAATCCATCTCGGGCAGGAGGTTTGTGTCCCTTCAGCTCCCCAGCACAGCTGCAATCAGGGTGCCACAGATATCTGCCAGTAAAAAACAGCCAGTCATCCTTACCCAGGTACCCCAAAATAGTAACAGTGTTATTGCTGTTGCTGTTATTGTTCCCTCCAGGTAACAGCAGCCGAAATACAAAGAGTGGGTATGGATCTACTAGAACCGGGATCATCCAGGATAAAGTAATCAGGGCAGGCTATTTATTCAGGAGGGGACCGAGGCAGAGCAAGGATGGCAGAAAGGAGGGTCAAAAAATGGGAGAAGGGTAATAGGCATATGAACAGGGCCTGAAACAAAACCTGTGTCTTGACCCTACTGAGAGAGTCAAACCTGCTTCTGTGGCCGGGAGGACCAGAGGGAAGGGAAGAAGGCGGGCAGGATACACTCCATCCCAAAATGGCCATGTCCAGACAGATGGGTCACATTATCCCATGTTAGAGCTCATACCTGGGCAGATGGGAAGTACCCACTGCTTCCACCAGCACATCTCATGGCTCTGGACTTGGGCTTGTCAGCTTCAGCACTGTTCCACTTATTTTCCACAAGAACACTGGCACTGAACCTGTGGAAAAACAGTCCTGGGTGTTTTGTAGGTGTTTGGGGTTTTTTGTTTGTTTGTTGTGGGGTTTGGGTTTGGTTCTTCTCGGTTTGTTGTATCTTTCTTTGTTACTGTTGTAATAACTTTGTTAAAGTTATTACAACCACCAGCATCGAAGTAGCAGCTGCAGGGAGGTTAAATTTCAAGGGGTGTTGTCAGGCACAGCAAGGTCTCACGTTTTGCTTTAAAAGCAGGTTTTGTTGGTCTAGCCCAGGCACAGCTGAGGCTTCTCCTGTGTGCCCAGCAGAGCTTTGCACCTTGGCCATGTGCAGGGATGTGTCTGTTCCCACCATCGCCAGCAGTGTTTTAAAGGTTTTAGGAAACTGTCAAGCACCTGAGAAGACAAAGCTCAGAACCCTTGGCAGTTTCCTAAAACCATTTCCAATGATCAAGGTGGTTTGCAGTGCCTCCCGAGCTGCAGAGCAATGGCTCTGTTTAACAGCGCTTTTATTGATAGCCACTGGCAACCAGGCCTGATTTTCCTTGCTCCCATCTCACCAAAAGCCAGACAGCCCAGAAATATGAGTCTAAACGAATGAGCCATTAGTGCCAGCTGGCTATTTCCAATTGAGTTATATCTTTGCTGTATTATATTACATTGTTGCCTAGAGGTCTTTGCTTCTGCTCTAAATTTCCCTGGCCCGTGTTTCATTACGTGAGTGTCACGACTGAATAGCACACGGCAGGTTTTGTGCATTTATTTCAAGCACATTGAAAAAAAATTGCCATTTCTCTGAGGTCTTTGCACTAGAGACTCTCAATTACACTTTTTAGAGGCTGGCATTTATGGCCTTGCCTGACAATTGGAAGGCACCAAAAAAGCTGTTGCAGATTCTGGACATTAAGTCACTGGAATTTTGAGCGGTGTCCAGGTTCTCTGGCTGGGCTCCTGGGCAGGTTGTATTTCAGTGTGGAAGAGAAAGCCCCTTGCAGGGACAACACTTACAAATAAAGACATTGCAGAAACAGCAAAATGCCTGATCCCGTGGGATGTGGAAATACTTGTGTAGGAGGAGATGGGTGAAAGTGCGTGTGGGGATTCAGACCCGGGTTGACAGCGACAGCACCTCTAAATCCCTTGCAAGTGTTAAGCTCCTCGCTCGTGCCTACAAGCATCTTCAGCATCATTTTGCTGTCAGGCTGGAATTATATTCAACAGAATTTTTTCTCAGCACGAATCACTGATTATAGCCCCAAATTGGTCCCAGGGACTGCGTCACATCCAAGTCTCTCATTGTCCCAAGCCTGTACTAAGCCTTTACGCCACTCATGCTCAGCACTTCTCTAAGCTCCCTGCTCCATTAGTTACAGAAGCATTTTATTTATGTGCTGTGATTTCTGGTGCTGCCTCAGCTGTGACACCCCTCATTAGGAGACCTTCACACCAGCTTAGAGAATGAGTCCTATACTCACCAGAAATACTTATAGGTTCATTACATGTTTCTGAAAATGGCCTTCTTTTTCTAAATGAAAGCTGGGTTTGTTTTATTTACAATGCCTACAAACTGCTTGAGCTATTCTGGATCTTTCCTCTGCTTTCAGACTCTGTGATAGCTCACATAGTTAAGTGCAGCTCAAAGAAGATATGTGTAGCAGAAGAGGATGAGAAAGCCTGTGCTGTGCCTGTATCATCTCTGTACTGTCACCTGCCACTAAATTCCCACTTTATTATTTGACTGCAAGGGAGAAAGAAGGGGAAAATTACAGTTTAAAGAGGAAATGGAAGATGTGAATGCAATATTTCTCTCCCTCACACTTCCATTTTCTCTCTTCATAACCGCTGCTTCATTCCCTGAAACCAAACTCTTATGAGAAGTTGCAGCTCATCCGTAAGAAGTATTCCTGAAGCTTCTCAAATGTTACCCTGAGTTATGAATCAAAAGCATCTCATTCCTCACTCATCTGACCTACGTTGACTCCTGAGGGGAGACAGACTGGCTGGCAGCAGGGAGGCAAAATGAATGGTATAGATAAAACTATGCATTTATCACAGATAAAACTATGCATTCATTTATCTAGGTTGTGCTCAAATTTTTCATCATCATAATCACTGCTGACAACAATAAAAATCGGGTACTGCAATAAATTGCTGCAGAAATGATGAATGCCTCCTCTGGGCTTGTTTCCATGTGGTGGTGGGACAGCTGATCACATCAGACTCCTGCCACAGAGTAAAACATAAAGTCTGCACTATTCTACGAAAATGAGCACTTCTGGTCAAATCCATTTCTGCACAGCTCAAATGACTTCACTGCAGCCCTACAAGCTGTGCTGTAGACATCCCAAACTGTGAATTATCTCAAAGGCACTTAGACCCTAAGAAGCTCTGCACTGTAAATCCAAACTTGGTTCAGTTTACCTCCCATTCGTATCTTTTAATTTTTTTTGAGGAGCAGGAATAACGTGGGCCTTGATTTTTTTCCACAGCTCCCGCAAAAGCACAGACTCCCCCAAATGAGATGGAAGTTGTAAACTGAAGAGATTTATTTCATGGCTCGTGTAGGTAAATCCTGCCCCCTGGAAGAAGGATGCAAGTGTAGCAAATGGAGGGAACTAACTGCTAAAAATAAGAATATACTGAACTCTGTTATCCAGGCCACTGTTCCTAAAGGTCATAAAAAACCAGCACTGAGCTCTGCAAGCAGATGCTAATGAGAGGGTGAAGGATAGAAGTTTTTCATTCCCCTAACTCCCCTTGGGCTGGTCATCAAACTGCTCTTAATCCTTTGTCAGCCATTAGCTCAAAAAACATCACCTATGCAAAAATAGGCAACAGAACCCTTTGTTGGACTTCAGACTGTGCTCTGTAGCATTACATTTTAACCAAGTCACTGAGAAACCAAACTCCTGTAATTACATCTTCTCCATCAATCATCACCATCTCAAATCTCCTCAGTTTGTCTAACTGCCAGTTCAGAAAGATTCATCTGGCATCTAAATGTCAGATCAGGTTCTTTTTGCACTTGCAGGTCAGTATCAGTGGGAAAAGAAAAGGGGAAAAACCCTCTAGTAACTCTGGGTTTGGGGTTTTCTGGGAAGGACTTATGGTGATGTTCTCTTTTCTATTATTATTTGCCTTTTTTGCAGAGGTACAAAGACAACACAGTGCTAATGCTTTCCAGCTGTATTGCCTTTGAACTGCTGACAGATGCAGGAATTTGTTTCTAGCTAATCTAATTAACTAGGTGACCTTCAGAACTCCAGGATATTTGTGAGGATGGCGCTACGTACCCTCGGAATGGTGTGATGTGGCTTTTCTCAGATTTGGGAACTGCTGCAGAGTTCCCATTGCCAGGCAGGATGGGAAACTGGCTTTTCAGAGGGAACTCACTTGGGACACCACTTCTTCTCCACTGGCTTGGGAAGCAGAAGGGTTCCTGTGAGGAGGACTCGGAATGTGAGTAGAGGCCACAAAGTGTGATGTGCTACAGGCTGGGCAGGGAGCGAGTGTGAGGCTCTCTGAGCTCTCCTTGTAATTTTGGCCATAAATCCTTCATCCACGGACTGTCATCACTGTCATTCAGGGAACTCACCCTTGGACCTAGGGTTTCCCTGTCATCCATCAACTTTGTGGCCTTGGGCAAATTATACACTGCCAGGTTTTTAGGTCTAAAACCAGGCAGGCAATGCTCATCTACCGTCAGTGACATAGTGAGGATTAACTAGCTAATGCTTTGAAAAGCCTCCCAATCACCAGGGCACTGCTCCCAGTAACACTGCCTATTGCTCCAGCTGCTGGCTGTGCCCCAGGAACGGGTCTCACATAGAAGGGGGACACAAAAGCTAAGGGGAAAGAAACCAGGAGGACGGAGGGAGCAGAGTTTCAGACCCAGAAGTAAATGACAGATTTTGAGGAGTGGCACGTGTTGTCAGTGTTTTTAACAGGATAAATGGCATGTGGTAAGAAAGAACCTCAGGGTTTCTTGTGGTGGGAGGGTGAGAAGATTTGAGAAGGGGAGGAAGGCAGGGCAGAGCACCAGGCAGTGGAGGGAAGGGTGGAGGGACAAGGAGCAGCAGAGTGGTGAAAGGATCCAACAGAAGAGAAGCCTCACCTGCTTTCTCCTCTCACCATCACAATGTTTGGATCTTCGTGCCAGCTACTCCTCCTCAGAGATGAGTACTGTGAGCTGCTGAGGCCTCTTAATGAAAACAGCAAACAGCATCCTCCTCATCCCCCGGGGCTCCTCCACGCTGCCAAACATCCCTCTCACATCCTTCTGGCAGGCAGCGTAAGACTCGTGGGACGCAAAGTAGCTCTGCCTTGTCATGTGTGAAAAGCTGGTCTTAACTGGGAAGCTCTTTATAGAAAGGTGTGAATGTGGAGAGACTCCAACACCGAGATCCCCATTCAGCTACAGAGGAGAGGAATAATCACAGTGTACCTCTTGGAAACCCACTGCAGAGAGGGGATCAGCAAAGCATCAACTGGGGCCTTCCAAGCCTTAGTTATTTGTATCTCTTCACATCCTGAAATCATCAAACGCATCCTTTTATTTAAGTAAAGAGACTTGTAAAGTTTCTTGCCCTCAGCTTTGCGTTAATTAGTCCTCAGTGGCACTTTTTAGCCTTTGTGGCACCTGCACTTGATAGATGCCCAGGGAAAGGAATCCTTTCTGCTGTTGTCTTTAGGTAGATTTTGACAGTTTTTTTAAAACTGCACTGAAACACAAATTAGATCCTTCCCTATTCATTTTTCAGCGGAAAAACAGAGAAAAACTCTCTCAGATATTCATTCAGTAGTTATGGCACTGACCTTGCACAAGGGACACATACTCAGACTCCTGGCCTGATTGAAAAAGAGAAAATACCTCTAAGCACATCTCCCAGTGTTCTACATCCAGGCCTTGAAATCAGCCTGCTGCTGCTGTGCTGGTCTGTCTCCACCACACAGAATTCAACTATTTATACACCTTGATTTGGTCCCAACAGGAGACTGACCCGGTGCCTCCAAAACCAGATCCCAGAAGGATGTGCCAACACCCGGCTCCCTCTCAGATGCTGCAAAGTAGTTAAATACTCCCAGGCTCTTCAGAATACATACATGGAGTGTATTTAAGTCTTTGACTGAAGGGTAGTTTTGTGCCCTTTCACAGAACCCTTGAACCCACAGGTGCCCCGGGGTTTAGAGAAGGTGTGAACATTACGAATACAAAAAACAGCGGTGAAGGGCTGGAAATGGGAATTGCCACATTAATCAGAAGCGCACAGATCTACAGCATATCCTCCAGGCAGCCCAGGGCCAACCACAGGATCAGAAATAAAGCCTGCAAACAGAAGGCTGGGCATGCTACCAATCCCTCTTCTTTGTGTACAGGTGCTCTGCCGTACTCAAAATCCTGTTTAGAATAACATTTCAGTAAGATTACACTTTGAATTAGAGCTACCTTTGATTAGATTTGCTACAGTGAAAAAGGCAGGCAAGTTTTGGTATGGCCCAGCTTCTGTCCTTTACTCTCTAGAAAGTTTTGTTCAGAAAAAAACCCCAAAAGACCACCATTTTTAGTTAGGGAGTAGATGTTCAGATGCCTGTTTTGTCTGAGGAGTTCAACCAAGTAAGTTAAGCTGAACTCTTCTTGCTCTGGTACTTACCCTCTCTCTGGTGCACAGGACACAGCAACAGTTTTAGGTGATGTTTAATTAAGTTGATGTCTTGCTCTAACATGTGCTGGAAGTGCTCTCTTCTCCATCTTTACAAAGGGTTTGACTTGTATTCAGGTAATTCAGCAATACCTTTGTTTATAAAATGACCTGTCTGGCTCACAAACGTGGGCTCTTACCCCCACTGCCAGGCTGGTTGTTGCTAGTACAGGCCCTTGGCTACGAGTGTTACTTAAGGCCCTGTGACTGTCACTGCCTCACCCTGGGCAGCTGTCACCTCTGACAGCCAGCATGGAATGCCTGGGAAGGGTGGGAAAAGGAGTGGTCGAAGAGCAGAGTGGGCTCCTCCTTCCCAGTCCAGGCTGTTCTGCTTGCCATGAATTCTCTCTCAATGCAGTGGGCTGTGTATTAATACTCCCCACACCTCCTGTATCAGCTGCTTGACACTGGGAATTACCTGACAGTGAGCAGGGAACTCGGTAATAGGTGCTGCTGTTACTCCTGCCCTGACATGAGACAACATCTTTCCATTAGGGGCTGACTTTGGGGAATACCAGAAGTGAGTAACTATAAGATCAAGGCCCAAGCCCTTGCTATTTTAAGGAACCAACCCTGTCCCAACCACTTGCCACATTCAACTATTTGACTTTTTTAACTACTTAGAGGTCACTATGATGAAAAAAGGTTCTGCGGGCCAAATTTCCGGTTAGTTCTTAAGATGGTCCAGCCCCACAGCTGAGTTCTGGAAACATCTTTAAAGAAAGAACGTGACATTTCTGTAATACAGAAATACTGCTCTCTATCTCTTTGCCTTGGAAACCCTGTTTTCTATCAGCTAGTCCCCTCACACTCTGTGATTAAATGTTCTCCTCTTCCCCAAACTTACTGTCTGCAGAATTGCTGCCTTCTCCTCTTTCCACAAGCATGCTGCCTTGGAATCCAAGATCCTGCACCTTGTCCTGCTCACTCACGGGTCTCTGTGCAAGAGAGAGAGGGGAAGGGAGGAAAGGCTTCTAGTCTGCTCTGCTTAGGTTCCCTTTCATGTGAGGCCTCCCCTTTTGTGGCTGTCAAAACCTCCCTATAACTTCTGCTTTCCCTGCAAGAACCAGAGATGGAGCAGTGGCACCTTCCAGCACTGAACTCCCATTCACCCATATCTGTCTGTATTTTACTAATTATCTGTTAGGAAGAAAGAAGCTGAAACTCCTGAAGCAATTGGATTCAATTCTTTGACTAATCCAGTTAATTCTTTGAATAATGTTTTCTCAAGATGGGTAATGTATAAAGTACGACCATACAAATTTAAGAAGAAAGAAAGAAAAGCCCTGAGAAGAACAAAGTAATTCTGTTTTCTACGAGCAAACAGCCCAAGGAAATGATAAATTACCAAAGATTAATAACTCACTGAAGAAACAGCAAACTGATCTTGGACACAATGAACTCTGGGACTTAACTCTAGGTGTTACTTTTCTTAACTGTATCCTGGGAACCCATTTGTAGAAAACAGAACCAAACAGATTCCTCCAGGTATGTGTATAGGGTATATTCAGAACCCAGGAAAGGGTCATTTTCAGGCTCTCTGTGTTCCTTACTCACATTAAAAATGCATAAAAGCACTGGGCTCCTTCCTGCTCAGAACAAACAGCATCTTCCTGGGCACTCCTAAATAGAAAACAGCATTACAGAAGCCACCAGGAGGCAGCAGATTAAAATATTTGTGCTATAAAAGGACACCCACCACCATTATAAAAAAAAAAAAAAATACCCCAAACCCCTGCCCCTCTCCCAAACCTTCAACCTGATATTTAGGAAATATATTCTCCCACCCCACTACTCATCATTTTGCTTCATACACTGATCTCTCTTCTCTGCCTACCTGAAACCAGGAGCAACTCCGTGGCTGTCAAAGAGCTTTCTGCAGGAGCACGGTTAAAATGGGAATCAAACTGATTTCTGGAATAGCACTTACTGGAAAAAATGAGCAAACAAAGTAGGTACAAGTGATGTGACAAAATGTAAAAAAACCTCCCTCCAGATTAAACCGCTTTTGCTTCTACTGGGGTTTACTGACAAATCCAACCCCCCTTGAGCTCTCTGTCGAGTATTTCTCTTCTCGTTTACAAATTGCCACCCAAAGGGAAGCACTGAAATTGTGACCAACCCAGGACAGGCTCTGGCTCCCTCACCAATGCTGCTGCTCCAGCTATGCTGCCCTGGCCCCGCATCCATCCAGCTCTGCATTCCCTGACTCAGGAAAGCTGCAAGTTGTCTCCTCTCCTCCGTCCTTCTTCTCTGCTGGTATAAAAGACTGTTCTCAGTTGCAGCTCAGCACAAGAAAGCCTAAAATTGCTACAGACACACATGAAAGCTTTTAAACTGGTACATTATTTTAGATGCTAATTATTTATGGACTTTAATGCATTTTATGGCATTATGTTACCATATATATTTTATGGTGTTATATAACATACAATAATAACTGCTCTTACAGAGTCTTGTGTTACAGGCTGAGCATGTATGTGAAACACTGCAAGGCAGCTACAGAAACATGCAAAGTACCTAAAACATTTCTAAATATGGACCTACGAATACAAGGTATGTGCAAAGTCTGTCAACAAAGTTGAGCATGAACAGTGTACAACTGGGCCCTCAGGAAAGGCACTTCAGAACTGACCCAGAAACAAACCACAAAAGCAAACACTCCTGTTTTCAGACCGAAAATTCGGCTCCTAAGAAACTCCATCTGGGTCTCCAATGCTTTAATTCAAACACACACTGCAGGTTCTCCGACGCGAAGATCACAGTTACTTGGGAAATTAAAACACAAGCACGATGTCAGCAGAAATCACAAATTTATTAATCCTTAAATATATCAATCATTTACCATTATGGCAAGAAATATGTACACTGTGTCCCATGGTAAACTGCAGTGTTCCAAAATGACAGAAGTGTATAATTCAGTTGTGGTGGAGAGAACAAATCACAATTTCCTCACGTCTTGGTGTGGAAGACAAACTTGGTCTACAGTAATACGTCAACACCACATGCTATGTTAGAAGTATAAAAAAAAAAAACACCCTACACCTAATTTGTTAATTTTAAATACAGTTATGCCACTTATAGCCGCTTCACAAAAAAAAAAAAAAAAAAAAAAGAGTAAAGAAATTAATGAAAAAAAAAAACGAGGCCATTACTTTTTTCACAGATCCCATTGGCAGGTTAATATGGCTCAACACATTTATTGTAGATGCTTATTTTAAATATATATTGTTTAAAATCATGTAGTAATTATCAGAGAAGCTTAAATCCATCTACCATACATCCACTAGTAACAACATCGACATGTTTAAGAACTGCTTTTGATTAGTCATCGACACAGAAAGGTGAAATGATACAAATTAGGAAGCTTTTCCCATTTTAAAAACTTCAGGCTGCAGAGTTGTAAGTTTTTAACGGCTAAAAAGGAGCGTGATGGAGATCCCATGCACTGTACAGCGCCGTGGAGAGCAGGGAGCCCTGCCAACAGAACCAGTAACCAATGGGAAAAACAAAAACAACCCATCCCTGCGCTCTGCTATCGGGAATGGAAGGGAGGAAACCGAAATTCTTGCGAGGACGTATTTTCACAGCAACGTGAGGGAAGGAAAACTAGTCCCCGTTACGAGGTTTGCGTTCTGCGCTGGCAGCAGTGTCCCTCCTTTGGCTGCCTCCGGCCAAACCCAACGGGATCGCTGTGGGAATCACTGTGGGAATCGCTGGGCTCGGCACCATACGCTGCACCAGGAGCTTAAGAAACCAACAGCGCGTTGAGGGGGAAGAGGGGGAGACAAATCTGTGGTAAAACCGGTGTGTCCATAACTCATTTCCAGAGAAGCAACAGCAGCAGTGTAATGTAAGTAAACTCTTCATACTCAGCTTTAAGGCCTAATATTTCTCGAGTATATCAACCACACAACTGGTCTACAGATTAACCAACATATTATAGTTTATATTTTTTTAAAGCCTCCTTAAAAAATTTACAGTACATCCTAAAAGCGATAAAAATCTTTCTCTCTCCTTCCATTTTAATCCTCGAAAATGCCTCTCAATTACCTCTTAATTCCTTACAATTTTTTAATTTTGCTTAATCATCCAATAGGAATTTTCAGTTAAGCAAAATAAGAAAGCAAAAAGGACTCCACGGGAAAACAGAAGCTGCTGACTCACCAGAACACTGACAGTTAATTCTGGAGTGGCCAAGCCAGCAAATAAGGAGCTTTTTCCAGTTTACACAGACTAATAGACTAAGAAGGCTTCAGCTGGTCCAAAGCCAAGATATTATCACTTCCACATTTATCAGTGATTTTGCCCATGTACGTGCCGTAACAAAAATCTGTTTGACAGTAACGGAGCTGCCAGCGGAAATCCTAACCATTCCTACCAGAACCAAAGCAAAATCCTGGGACTCGGGGGGAAAAGGAGGAGTCAAAAAACAGTTCTTAAAAAAAGAAGGTAAAATATACTTTTTCTTTTTTTTTTTTCCTTTTTTTTTTTTTAATAAACAGGATAGTTTTTAAAGTTATCTCTCAAAACTTGGCATAAATGGAGGAAGTGACAGATGTATTGTGTATCTACTGCCGTCCATCCAACATTTTTATTTCTTTTTTTTTTTTTTTTTTGCCTTTTTTTACTCCTTGTTATTCTCTATTTGCATGGAACATCGCCTTCATTGAAATGCTAACAGTGTACAGATGGAATATACAGCAACGTGGTGCGTCACAAATGTGTTACATGAAGAACCTTCACGACTCCATGCACTCAGAAACATGCATGAAGAGAACGGGATGGCCAAGATGGTAAATCAACCGGGTGCGTTGGGTACAGAAAATGCAAGAGCGGCACCGCTGATATTTTTAGCTGGGAGGAAGGAGAAAAAGAAAAAAAAAGAAAACAGATTTCCATTACTGGTAACATCACCACCATGTAACAGTGCATGCTCAAGTGTTAGCCAATGCTATTGAAAAAAACCCCCCACCTTCTTGAGATTATTTAACACGATATTGGGAAGAAAACCAAGGGAAAAAAACCAAAACCAAATGCTCAGGCAAAGCATTCTTTTATTTTCCAAACGACTTTACAGCCATTATTTTCCATCTTTACAGGATGCCAGAGAAGCTGTTAAAATAAAAAAGGAAACTGAGGCAGGAAGCCAAAGTGCCCTAAGGGATTCCTTAGAGGAGGGAGGGTCGAATTCAGACGTGAATCTCTGAGTGTAACTTAACTTCCTCAGCGTGGGCATCGCAGGCACTGCCACGGACTGAGGGTGTGTACAAACACGGAACCGAGTAACGAGGAAGAGTCGGATGTCATGAACATGCAAGACATGCTAGAGCCGTATGCAGAGAGAAAAGGGAAGAGAAGGAAGGTGTGAGGAGGTATGTGACCAAGTCAGGCTGTAAGATGGCTTGTATTACCGTAGCAGGTAGGGGCCGGAGCCGCGGTGGGGATCCCTCTGCGCTAGGCACTGCACAAACACAGAACACACTCCTTACTCACGGCCCTGCGGCTTGCCAGTGCACTTAGCAAAGTATAAGAAACTGTAAGCTGTGATAAAGGAGGGAACGTGAGCCTCATTCAGCCTCAAGTTAGGTTTGGGAGTCAG
Organism: Chiroxiphia lanceolata; assembly: GCF_009829145.1. NCBI lineage: Eukaryota > Metazoa > Chordata > Aves > Passeriformes > Pipridae > Chiroxiphia > Chiroxiphia lanceolata. Next base: position 73,213,973 of record NC_045640.1, on the reverse strand, counting down.
TTTTAGGTCCGACTGCCCCATACCAGGCAGGTCCACTCTCCGTGGACAAGCAGACACAGTTCTGGAGAAACACATTAGCACATGTTCTTAAGAACGTGGATACAGAGGAAAATTTCCTACCATCACTCTTATCACTCAGAGAGAAAATGGACGAGACAGAAACCCAAGTTTATCTTGTCTGACTCCCAGCAAATTTACAAACAAAATTTATTTATAAACTAAGTACACGTTTTTGCTCATATTCTTTTCCAAATAAGTTCTCTGCCATAAGGAAACATTTCCCTATACCTATAGCTATTAAAGAGCTCAGATATAGCCTTAGATTTATGCACACTCCCTCCTGTAGTCAAGAAAACAAACAAGCTACTGTGCTTGCAGCAACTGATTAGACATAATATAGGATATGACGCTTGCAAAAGCAGATCACAGCTGTAATTGCTTTTGTGACTTGATTAGATCTAAAATTCCTCTTCGGACATGATGTGCAAGATACTTTCTTACAATGGAATTGCCATTATTAACTACTGTGCGTTGGTAATAATTAAATAAGTAGCTGTAGACTGTATACATTTCAAATAAAGGAAGGTTAAACCAGAACAATATTTTAATTAGATTTCTCCCGTAGTTTTCCTAAATGGAGTTATTGGTCCTCTGAGTGGGAAAAGTGAAGTTCAGGGCAGCCTAAAAGACGGTCAGGATGGGTTATGGAAGGCAATTCTAGCATGGTGCAACGTGGGAATCTTCCACTCAGACTTGAGAAGATGGGGAATAGAGAAAGGATATGTAAAATAACTAAAAGAAATGACAATGTTCGGGCTGAAAGGGGAACCATCAGCCTAGAGGAGACCCACTAGTCCTGAACCCAAGCAGTAGGACTGATCTCATGTAGTATATTTACACTTAGGTGGAAGGCACTGTAAAAAGAAAGGAAACAGGAGCATTGTGCAAGAACCACCAAATCACCTTGAGGGCTGGGTAATCCAGAAATGTTACGTGGAATAACAGGAAGTGCAAAGCTGCACGCTCAGCAAAAGTTTCTACCTGCTCGTTGGTTGGAAATGAGAATTGAGGAGAAACACGTGGCTGGCTCAGATGAGCTGCTGGATGTGATGGAGATGAGGAAAGTGTAAAAACCATGCCAGAACATAGCAGGGGAAAGACAGACATTGTGGAGTTAAATAAGGCCCTGATCACAACTGGACAGAACATTTCAGAAGAATCCAAGCTAAAGACAAACCTCAAATGAAAAAAAGACAGTGAAGAGCTATTAAGGTAGCCAGGAAAATGGAGATCCTACCAAAAAAAGCCAGCTGAGTTAGTGTGGGTTATTTACTCTTCAAAAATAGAAGGTGGGAAGTGATCTGAACAGCCTTGCTATAAAGGAGCTCATGTCTGCACACCTGTCCCCAGCACAGAAGAACAAAGATGAAACAAGAATAACCAAGGATACATTGAATATTACTAAATTTTAGACTGGAAAGTAAGGCTTCTAACCATCAGACCAATGGTGTTTTAGAACAATGACATGAGCAAGTCCAAAACCCCCTCTGAATTCAAGATTAGGGTGAGGTATGGGATTTATGTGATATTGTTGCCAGTGCTAGACATTTAGGGTTATGTTGCTACCTCAGGGAATCTCTCCTCAAGCCTGAGTCCTGCTCTAAGGCTCCTCCTCTGTGACCCTTTCAGCTTGGATGCCCTCTTGCAATCCTGAAATCTCCTCTGTCTGATCCCATAGGTCTGAACATCCACTGACACAGCCTCAGAAATCCCTGCTTCTCCTTCCATCCTTGGCAGTCCCAGAAATTCTTCTCTTTATTAGACAGCATGAGCAGTTGCAAAAAACAGCCCTTCCCCAGAAAAAAGGGGGCAAAAGAAAAACCCAAAGGAAAAGATTACATAATTCTCTAGTCCAATTCATGTCATTCTGCTGCAAACACTTACTGTCCAGGGTGCCCTGGACCTGCTTCACTTACACTCTACACACACCCAGGCCAGATCCCTTGACAACACACTCCTTTATGAAAACACCAAAAACCTACCTAACACTGCATTTCAAGCAAATGTAACTACTCTTTATATATAATCTGTTTAAACATTGGCTGCGTAGCTGGAATGTGAGAAACAAAGGACAACGTGGTTCCTCTTCCCATTGGTTTCACATTTTGAAATAAAATAGTTATCCCTAAGGAAGCAAATTTCTTTTTTCCTAAATAAAAAAAAATAATAAAAAGTTCACCCCCGTGGAAGTTTAACACTTCAGTCTATCTTGTTCCTTACTTTATCATGTATTATTTCATATAGGAGAACAGTGGTGCAAGAAGTAAATTACAGAACATGATGAAGTTTGAAGGGTGGAATCTAAGCCCTTAACATCCACATCAGGAAATTCAGCTGCTGACAACATCAAGATGCCTCACACAAATGTAATTGTATCCCAGACAAGGGGCTCGAAGCAAGGCCTGCCTAATTTGGCAAGAGCCCAGCCTAAGGCAGAAGTCAGTGAGGGTTGGGCTCATTAATGAAGGCTGCAGGAAGGAGGGAAGCCGAGGACCCAAGCAGAACCTGCTGAGGAAGCTGTGACTCTTGATCTTGTTAGTGCAACTGTGAGTGTGCTGGAATTAACCCTGCTGACAGCCTGGCCCAGGGAACTCGGGTCACTGCATGACTCCGAGGGCGTGGGAGGGCCTGGACGAACAAGAGGAGAAGATGATGACGGGAGAGATGCGAGGCTGACCCACACGGATGTCAGAGCTGTGAGACAGGGACTACACAGCAGATAAGCAAGGAGAGTGTGGGAAAGAGATAAGAATGTGATAGCTACTGGGATGACTTAATTTACAAATTAAATACGTAAACTGGCTCAAAACCAAATTGCAGTGAACGTACCTAGGCTTGAGTAAGCAGAGGTGGCTGGAAACCACAATAAATACCAGTTAAACTTCAGTTTTTCACAACAGCGATACTTTTTCCTTGAAACTTTCTGGTCAGCACTAATAGCTCCACGTATCCTCTCGCTTTTTATTTTTCCAAATATTCCAGATATTCTACTTCAGGTTCTCTAATCCTGTGTTGTGTGACTTCTACCAAGCCTTACCTACACTAGAACATTTTCCTGCTCTTCGAGCTGCCTGGATCAGCAGGCATCACAGTGGAAACCAACCGCCAAAAAGAGTGTCCTTTTAAGAACGATACCACACGCGCAGAGGTGGATATAACACACAATGAACAACCGCAAGAAACGACCGTGAGGGCGGCTCGTAGTTTTTAAGGCCCGAAGCGGCTATGAGACTACACGGCGCGACCCAAGCCCACGGCCCGGGTCGGTTCTTACTTGATAGGTACTGTGGGCGAGCCTGAGCGGTGGAAATGGACGTTCTGCCACTTGCCGTCGCGGCGGTGCCAGACGCGCGTCTCCTCGGACTGCATGGTCTTGGGCATGCCGCTGCCGTCCATGTACTGCGTGAGGCGGATGTAGGCGATGCAGGCCGCGTCCTCGCCCACCAGGTGCACGTGCGGGTTCAGGATGATCGTGTGGATCGGCTTGTTACTCTTGGACAGAGCTGGGGAAAACAAAAACACACGTGCACACACACGTTTTCTCCACGTGAGCCCCGTTTTGCAAACAAAACCCTCAAGCGTAGCAGATATAAATGAATAATTGCTGTTTACTGATGGCTGCGACTGATGACTCGGGTGCATTGTAGAAATGAGCACAGTCACAGCACAAAGTATGTCTCCCCCTTTCCAATCAAATGTTTAATAGCACATATAATGCCCTATTTAATAAGCACATAGGTTTAATGCATGTATCCACATGGCCACCATCTTGAGTTCCCCAATATTTCGCTTTCACTGTTATGTCTCATAACGTTTGTACTTAATATTTTCAGCCAAAAGAATTCAGCTTTTGACTTATTCTTGTATCATATTTTATTAAATGCTGACCCGTAGAAAAACTAAAAAGCAGTGGTAATGAAAGGAAAAATTACAAGGAAAAATACATAAAATGCTGGTTTGGAGATGGAAGAGAATTTAGGAGTATTATAATCCCATTTAGATTATGGATATTTAGATTTAGGAATATGATAACCCCATTTCATGCTCAGACATTGCTCAGAAATTACTGGACAAGCTGATACCTTAATTTACAATGTTTTATTTCCTTTCAAATGAAGTCTGCTCTAAAATGGTTACTTACATCACATGATCCTCCAAAACTTTATTAAATCCATTCTGTGGGTAATTTCTCTTTCTTAGAGATGACATGATTGTAATATATATATGTAAAAAAATATAAATTTATGTTTTCATATAGACACATCAACGTATACACCAGAGCAGACCCTCAGCAGTACAGACCGAGTGACTACAATGTCTTCCCCAACACAATCACACACTCACTGCAAATTCTGACCGTTGGTTGCAATTGCTGTTCACCACATGGTTTAGCGACCTTTCTTTTAAGTACAAGCACATCTATTTTCCCAAGAGAAAAACAAAAATATGAGAAACACCTGAAACTTTCCCCCACTGCCTGAGGCGCCCTGTGATACGTGAATGAGCACAGCAGAAATATCCTGGAAAAAAGAACACCCCCTTCCCCTGCCCAAACCAATTCACTCCCAAACCAAAATGCTAATTAGATGGGAGAAACACAGTCAGAAACAGATGAAGATTTGGAAATGAAAAAGGAATGTTTACCATTTTCAAAGTAAAACCGGTGGAAGTCCATCCCTTCTACCAGATTACCCAGAGCTTCAGGTTCAAAAGACGTAAGGCCTGGATCACAGATTTTCCTGTGGAAAAGAGGAAATTCTATAATGAGTGGTTATGGAACACAGCTCCAGAGAGATTATTTTTAAATGTTTCCTTTAATCCAATCAGGCATGCCATCACACTGGAAAAGAACAGAATTTAAATGAGGAGAAGGAATAAAGTTCTGGTTTCACCTAAATTAGCACGGTTGGCTGCTTACCTCAGGTGGACTAGATTTCATATAAATCATCTTTTCACCAAAAAGGTCCCCCAAAGTAGGTCTCACATGTCAGTGGTAGGTATTATATTCACAAGACTTTTTAGTTGTGACTCTGAAAACTGCTGCTGTGCAAACCAAAGGACTTTTTTATGTCTCACATCAGTATTTAAGCAAGATTTAATCACTTTAACCACACTGGATTTACACAAGCAGCTCCTCTGAAACTGGCGACGTGTAAAAGCCAGGGCAAAGCAGCCACTAACATGTTTTGTGTTTCATCAGGAGGAATTCCAACAAACCATAAACACAAGCACAGTCTCTCCTATATAAACATGCATATTTACATATAGTGTGTCAAATAAATCAACTCTCCTCACTCCCTCTGAAATGAGAAACTCACGTGTAAGCTTCAAAGTCCCCGTTGTTGATGGCTTCAATCAACTGCTCGGTCACCTTGATAATCTCCTGCTTACGAGCTGGGGAGAGATACAAACCAATCTGAGGATGGAAGGCAAAATGGAAGGTGACAGCTGACAGGTATCCTGTCATCCCTCAGCTGGCACAGCAGCTGTGTCTCTTCCTTTCTATGACCAAAGGACATGAGGTTATATTGCTGCTTTACACTGACTTGCCTTCAGTGCACTCCTGTATCCACGAGGAAATTAAACACATGTCAAGATCAATCCACTCTCCTTTCACACTTCTAAGCATCTTCACTGAAGGATCTGCTGCTTAAAAAGCAAAACAAACCAAGGCCCAACTCCTAATTCCAAACTCAAGGAGCTGATTATTGTTTTACAAGCAATGCTCTGTGTTTCACACATACAGGAGGCCTTTACCTTTTCTGTGCCTAATGCTGATTTTCAGGAGTCTTTTCAACTCTTGCTGTATGCTTTGGCCAAATGTGAACATCTAAGTAAAAATGAATTTGGACCCTAAGCCTATAATGAGGATCCTCTGGTGCAAATCTCATGGATTCCATAAAATGCACATATATCCATGTAGGTCTACTTACAACACATTGTCTACTCCTTCTTAAACATCAGAGAATCCATTTGGAAGACCCAAACTTGAAAGAAAAATAAATGCAAGCAATCAGGTTGTAGCAGCTCTCTTGTGCAAGCCACAATTGTAGTTCTCCTGCACACTCCTACACGTGGATTTGACCATTAACAAACGCACACAAAAACATTCCTGGAATGCTAAAACCAAAGTCCTGAGAGAGATCACATTCTTCTAAAAGAAAATGTTGGGGAGCACATACAGAAAGTAAGTCTCCAATGCTGTGCTCAAGAACTGGCATTGTGGTGTTAACCTTTTCCTAAGTGCACACCTAATATACTCAGAGAAAAAGAACCAAAAAGTAACCAGCAAGGAAAGACGTGATGGAGAAAAAAGTGGATATAAAAGTCTAGTGAGACTTGTGAGCAGCTCTTGTCTACTAGACAGCACGATGGCTAAGAGCATTTCAAGTATGAAGTGCCTTATTTTTCACAAAGATTGTGGAAAGAACAAAGACTTATAATGAAGAGGCCAGAAATGTCCCTATTGTCGTCTGTTTAAACAACACAGACCAGACTGCCTGGACACTGTATGGCATTGTCAGCACCAGCCAAGGGGTAGGATGGCTGAGTAAGAAATAATGGGGCAGTGTTACAGAAGGCTGGCAAAAAAATCCAGAATGTGCCGACTTTGTGCAGTGAAGAAATTACCAGTTTTGCATGCAACATCTCACACAAATATAACGGAGCTAAAGGATTTGATTAAATAATCCAGTGACACATTTCAATCAGAGACTAGGAAATTACACACTATTAAATCAGACAGTGGGAAATGAGGTAAAAATCTCTGATCAGCTGCTACACGATCATGAGATCATGTTAATGGATAATAATGTGAGCAATAAATATGCCTAAGGTCCTGTAGTTTCCACATGCAAGAGACATAAAACCACAAGGACACAATATTTTGGCTCGAGACAATTGGCAATATTTCCTTTTTCACTAACACCAGTCATTTCTTTCCCAAGTCTTACCATCACACCTTTGATGTTGAGATACAAAAGATATAATTCAACATCAACCCCAGAAGGGAGAAATTGAACCATATTGCCAAATTGTTGTTTTTTCCTGGGTTTAGTTCCAAAATGAAATTGCAGTAGAACGGATGTTCTCATGAAGCTTTCTGACAGAAGCCACCTAATATTACAGAATATGGTTCCAGCAAAGCTTCTCTGGGCTGTACTAACATCTAGAGGAGCTGTGTCTGCAGACCTGTCCGTGGATATAAAGCACATCCATCAGGAAGCTCTACAGGTCAGCAAAGCAAGGAAAGGAGATTACAGCAGTTATCACTGGCTCCAATCAATCCACATCCGACTCCAGCACTAGTGTCAGTTCTTCCACTGCCCGTGGAAAGACTTCACAGTTCACGATGTGGACTGTCAGGAACGGGAAGATGTTGCCAAATCATCTGCCTTTCAACTCAGCTCTCAATTTTTTTTCCTACAAAATTAAAAGAGCCACGTGAAACTCTACGAAAGCAACTACGTTCCTCTTACCTTTTCAGCAACACACAATTACACACATATTAGAAAATCAGATTTCTTCTATTTAGTGATCTGACGAGCAGTCTCCTTGGCAGAGAGCCAAAGGCAGAGGCGGAGAATAATTTAGAAAGTGGAGTTCCAGAAATGATTTATCCTATATGCAGAACCCTTCGCCTCGTTCTCAGCCCTCACTCATTGCAAGGAAAAAATGGTCAAGAAACAAGGCAGTATGAAATAACGGCAGGTGTCAAAGACTAATTAAAAATCTCAGTAGCCACTGTGGTTTTACACAAACCCCCTCCTGATTGTTTTGGGGGGCTTGTTTTTATCTTAGCTTTTGCATCTTCTTGCATGGGTATACAAACAGATACCAAAAGTATTTCTGCTCCATTGTCTTGGAAGCAGAGGTTTAACCTGCAAGGAAGAAAGGAAGGGAAAGGAGATGGGAAAACTGAAATACGACAAGTAGAAAGTTGGAAGAAGACTCGAAAGCAGCAGAAGGAAAGTGCAGCCACGACCTGGTGGCCACGTGCACCAAGTCAAATCCTTGGGCTTATCCTTAGGGCAAAGAAGAAACAGGGAGGGCTCCGGAGATGAACTAAGGTGAAACAGGTACTGGGAAGGAAAAAAGTCCTGCTATTGCAGACAACACCTGACAGAAATAATTGGCAGTTCTTACAGAGGTAAAAAAATGCCAAATTTTCATTATAAATTTGATGGGCTCCACGTAACATATGCTCTTCCAAACATCCGATTTTTTTTCCATCTAAATACACATGACAATCTATACAAGGACAACAAACGAACACACAAGGCATTAGGGAAGAGGCATCTGGCCAGTTCCCATCTGCCAGATAACTGTCACTTGCAATCACCATTCTCATTTGATTTTTTCATTATTTATTTTTTTATCCAATAGTGAACTTGGGCTTGTATTGAATTCTAGGACAATTATGCTGTTTGATGTACAGTGGCAATTTTATGCTATTATACTTTTCACTTGATGTGCACCAAGGACTTTCTAAATAAAACCAAAGCAACTAAACTTCCTGAAGAAAACGGACAATTGTGACGAGATTCTTATAAAACCGGTTCAGTTATTTTTTCTATAAAGTGCGGTAAAAGTCAATTCAAAAATTAAAGCCTGACCCATCTACAGTTTCTTAGAATATCACAATGGCTTTCCATGACATAAAATTATATACTCTCTGTAAGCAAAGGGTGACTGAGCAAAAATACATCTATTGTCTTTAAAACAACTGGGATGTGAAGCAAGAACATTGTTAAAAGAAGTCAAAGGTGCTGGGCCATTTTCTTGAAAACTGACCATGAAACAGGCTGTAGATATGGCAAACTTGTGTGGAAAAGATGGTGGCTTTTGCAGTCTTTGCTCAGAATATGCCTGAAGTAAATACATTAAAGAAAAGACCATGAACCTACTCCTTAAACAGAACCTTTACCCCCACAGGGTCAGTGAGCAAAGGTAATTAATAAGGTTTTAGCAGTTCAAAAAATATACAATCCCTGCTCTGGCAAGCGAGAAGGTTTATGACTAATACAAAGGCAGTTGAAGCAAAAATATTATGCAGAAAAGCTATAAAAAGACCAAATAATAAGAAGAGAACAAACAGGAACATTTTCTAACACTGGTTGAAACGATTTCTGCAGCAGTGCTGTAGCACATATGTTAACTTTAAATGAGTCATTAACCTCTAGCTATATTTCTCCACCTTTTTTCCCTGCTCAGCTACAGGGTGGGGGATAATCTTTCACAATTAAAGAACACCGTTAACACTAATATCTAAAGAACACAAAATAAGCAGGAACACCATTTAAGCAAAAAGCATCTAACACTATCAGTACTTTAAACATACAAGGAGCAATCTCCCACCTAGTGAAATCAAGCACCGCAGGGAAAATAAAAAAGGTACAAAACAACTGCAAAAACTGTTCCAGGAGGGAACTCTGGGGCTTTTCTTCTCTTCCTGTAGCCCTAGTTTGTAAACTCAATCTACAAGAACCACACAGAAACAATATTTTAATTGCAGAGAGAAGGTAGAGGATAAAAATGAGCTGCAGATATGTGAAAATGAAGCCTTCAGAAATACATATACCAGAAACTTCCCTTTTTGTGAAACACAAAAAAAGAACCCCTGGTAACTCACTGACCACCATATCACCCATAATTATTTTTTTTTTTTCTGAACTGAGATCAGCAATGTACTTCTGAAAATAATAATTTAAGCCACCTTAAGCTTCATTCAGATACCAGAGCATCTTCCTACTGCCATTCAGTCCTCTAGATGACTGACTGTGTCATAACTGCAGTGCCATGGTGAAGCAGTAAAGCACCTTTCCAGAAGGACAAGGTAGCCTGGTTCCAGCTTTGCACAGGCACTCCAAGATGATTAAAATGATTTTGCTTCTGCCTTGCTCACATGTTGTTTCTCAAGGCAAAAACCCTTAAAACTTTTCAGCTCGGTAATCTCAGCTCCACATCTTGCTACACCTCAGTTTGGATTAATCTCACAGCATTTTGGACATGCATAAGTACGGACAAGTGAGCTTGTTCTCTCAATGGAGAGGAATAAGCACTTTCAGGGCACAATTCATCATATCCCAAAATAGATATTTAAGACAAGTGTGACTCATCTGACCTATTTGCATTGACTAAAGGGAGTCTAGACAACTAGCTCAAATACAGATATCTACACTGGGGAGGGTGGCTAAATCTGGGGACACAAATCCTGCCCATGGTGCTGTTGTTTCAAAACAGGACAGTCCGTGGCAAGGTGACACTGGGCTGCTTGGATGGAACGGCACAGCATGGGAGATCCCAGCTTCCCTTCTCATCTGAACATCAGCCAACAAACAGCAGTTACACGGAAAGCATACAGCCCCTGATGTTATTTCTACACTCTGAAAATAACCAAAGTCTGCAAGGGAAGAGGAAGAGACTAGAAATTTTATCCTGTGTTGTATAACGAGCTCTGGCTGTGTGTATGTACCAGATCTCATTCCACTTTACAGCACAGACTGCTAAACATCACACAGTGTTCTTCCAAATGATTCTCATCGCAGCAATATCAGAAAATTCTCTGCTGATAATTTCTCTTACTGCTTATACCCCAAATATTCCAAGTAAATAATTCCTGTGAAGAAAATAAAAGAAGCTGCCGCATGAATAAACAACTGCTTGGGTGTCAGATCGCCACCAAAACCACGCAGAGCCTCAGATGACAGTGTGTGCTCCAGGGGCCTTCTCATTTAAGAAGTTGATCAAGATGTAGTGTATGAAAAACCAGAGCTTCCCTCTCACCTCACCACTTAACCTTAAACTTTGATATGGGCTAAGACATCTGAGTTGTCATCTTACATGTAACATCTTTTTCCTAGAGCCTGCTGATACCAAAGACTCATTCTGATTCATCACATTATGATATGGATGGATGATTTGCAGAATTTTATTTAGGTTATTGGCTGGCTTTCACCTTTCTGAAAGCCAGTAAGCCTCCCACTGCCCTAGTGAAAAAAAAAAAAAATCATTAGTTATTTAGGCAAATATCTAAAAATTATCCCAGCGCTTCTCCACCCTGTACTGACAAAACAGATCCAACCAAATGAATGTACCTTCTATTTAAACCTTAGTCATAAACTGATGTTAAGTCACTTGTCACATGCCCTACACAGTATTTTTATGTGAAATCAATTACATATAAAGACACTCCCTATATGATTATACTAAAAATGACACTAATATTTACACAGCATAGCGAACGTTGGCAAATGTTTATTTTTTAATGACAAATCACCCACAGTGTCAGATCAAAGCTGTATCACGGTCACTGCACCTACAAGATACTACACTATTTCCCAACAGGTTACTTTAGTTGTGGAATCTGGCTGCTCTTTTCCAGAAATGATGTCTGAAGTCCCCATAACCAAGACATTAACAGGGTTTGCTGCTGTGGAAATTTTTATTTCAACTCTGCTCCTGCATAATCACTCTGCCCATTCAGAGAAATCTTGTTGTCCACTAGTGTGAAAATCAATAACAACCCTCAATTCTGCATCCCATTCCTTTTAAATAAGGTTTAAAAAGCACTGAGATGTGTTAATAGTAACAATAATCCCCAAATAATAATTCTAAGAAATGCAGCATTTGCCTATTTTGCTCAGGAAAACTGCATTACCTTTTAAATTTGGTAATGAAATTACTAATGAACATCTATCTTTAAATATTAAAAGCCATCCTTGCACTATTACCTACCCAGTGAAGCGGGAAATGTGATGCTGCCAGCATTCAGGCCTGAAAATGTTGGGCACATAAGAGATATTCTGGGGATATTCCTGTGGATGGAATAAATGCCTTATGGCTGTATCAGCTCTCAGTGTTACACAGGTCCTTGTCTCTCCTATTAATTCCTCTCTTTTTTAAGGCTCTGAGCAGTTTGCACTGTCGGTATTAGCAGTTCCAATTTATATATGGTAATCCATAGATTGATAGAGACTATCCAGCTCCTCCCTTGGAATGAAACTCTCTTCCAGCATTACCTGGCAGCTGTTGTGACTGGAAGCAGCCCATCCCCTCACCTGTACCAGCTGCACCCACCCAAAATTCCACTCAGATTTAAAATAAGGTTCAGGCCAATGGCACACAGCCCATGTTTCAACCCACAAGGCCCCTCCCCTTCTAAAGAATTTCTGAGTTAATTAATAAACAAGGAATTATCTACTCAGGTCTTTTATGTCCTACCAGCTACTAACACAGTGCCTTTTGCCTCTCCTATTTTCACTGCTCAGACAAAGCCTGCCCACAGTAGAGATTTCCTCCTCAGTTAGTTGGTCACTAATCATCCCAGATCTCCCCCTGAGCAGAGCGTGACACCTCTCAGTGTGCTACCAACGCTCCACACTAACAGCTGTCACAGCAGCTTGAACGATGCTTTACCACCGGGGATGCTCAAGAAAGCAACTCCATGATATAATAAACACCACAGGTAATTACTCCTGAGAACCCATCCAGGATCCAAGCCAGAGGGGAGAGTCAAATCTCTCTCCAAGCAGAAAACCACTGCAAAGATCAGCTCTGCAAGATACAACTTGCGGAAAGACAGACCTGTTTATCCTGATAATATTTTCACAACTAATAACTCCTTGCTAAAAAATAGATATCTAAAGAAATATACTCTGCTCTTTTGTACACCCTAAGAACAGGTCATTCTTAGATGAGACAGATCACAGCAGTGATCTGCTGCTCTCAGATGGTGGGGAGGGAGGAGGAAGAGAGGCAAAGGAGACCATCTGAACAGCCGAGTCTCTCAACTTACATAGCACAGAGGAAGGAGTGGAGTGGGAGAGCTCAGACTCGAGCGATTGACTCTCTGAGTTTGCATTTCTCATGGACTTGCCCGCTGAATTGATGGAAAGAAACACAACATATGAACAAACAAAGATGAAGAGGTAGAGTGTGATCAGACTCCGCAGCAGGCACTGGCAGCAGGAGCGGCCGCTGGGGCACGGCAAGGGTGGTGACCAGTGGGATGAAGAAGCAATGGAAGAGGAGGAGTGGTGGGGGGAACTCAACCTCTCCATGTCCCCCTCCTCTGTGAGAGCTGTGTGAGGGTCAAGTACATGTGAAGGAAGAAAAAAAGAAGGCCAAAAGAAAAATAACGATAATTTAATTACAAGCAACAAGAACTTCGAATATCTTTGAGCACACAAACAATGTTAATGATGTACTTTCAGGGGGCAGTGTGGGTGCCAAAGAACAGCTGTAAAGGTCGTGGGTACGAGTGACTCTGTTCAGATGCCAGCGCAGATTTACCCCTGTATCCAGTACTGAGATACACAGGGCTTTGAAAGAGCTTTTCTTAGCAATTTGAATGGTTTTTTCAGGAATGTATGTTCAAAAATAAATAGTTCAAATTGGTTTCTTTCTACTGTTAAATAAAACAAAACCAACAGGGATAAAATGAAATTATGATATATGAAACATTTTGAAACAATGTACCTTAGAGATGTATCAAGTAGCAAAATTAGACACAATTTACCTAATCTCCACAACTCTACAAATTTTCCCATTGAGAATCATCTTTCTTACTAATGCTTTCATTAATTCATTTCCAGGGGCAAAAAGATACCATGAGAAATCCAGATCTGCTGTCCACGATAAATTTAGCAACTTACCTTTCTGAAAGCCTGTGGGCATTGCTGGACAAAAATAAGAGTGGTATTCTACAGCATTTCTTAAAAAAAAAAAAATCAATCTCATATCACAGAGATGCTGCTCAATAGTTCCAGTCTCATTACTACAGCAAGGAGAAATCCCACAAGCAATTCCAGAAGGAGGCATTGCCTACAGTCCAGTTCTCAGCATGTTCTTTCTGTCCACTCCTGTCATATTTAGGAGGAATCACTGTCATGCAGACAAGCCAATGATCAATGGTTAATGTCAGGAAATTGTATTAGCAAGGAACCTGAACCGCAGCTTCAAGTCATTTCAGACTCAAAATGATGGAATTGGCTTATTCCTTGAATTATTAAAGCTCACTGTTGTTTGCTGAACACTGTTTCTAGCAAAAGAAATATGTTCCAGTCCTAAAAGATGTAAATGTATACATAAGCAAGTCAAAGTTACAGATACTAAGATTTTCAGTAAATAAAAAACACAAAGCAAGCCTGACTTTACTGTCTCTAAGTTAAATACCTGCTTTTAAAAGTGAAAATAGGGTGAGATCCTGACATGAGAGGAGAATGCTGCATGCATTCCTTGACAGATAGGAGTTCAGAATCTGTTCCTAGAGCCACATCCGTGACAGTTGATACAAGACAGTTTTAATTGCTCCCTTTCTTAGTGAATCATCTCGTACTCTGCACAGACCTGTGTGCACACACTCCCACAGGGCACACGCCCCACAGCCGTGCTGGGGATGGCATATCCCACACAGCCCTACAATCCACGCTGCTTTAAGGAGTCCAATCAATAAAGAAGAGGAAGAAAAGCACTTGCTGCAGAGCTGAGTGTTCTCGGGGTGTGTGGGCTGGGGGTCTGTACACAGGGAGGAACCTTGTACCTGTTCGTGCAGCCTACGGACGGGGTTTGGATAACGGGAGGAGGAACACAGGGCACAGATCCCATGCCTTTGCAGAGTCATTCCCTGAGAGCTGTGGATCATATTGCAACTCTATGAAACGGGCTAATACTGCTCTTCACTCACAGAGGGGTAGCCCCGTTCCCCTTCTCCTTCGTGGGAAGGAGACCCTCTTCCCATGTTGTTCTCCACGCTGCAAAGAGAAGCAAAATGATTTTTGAGGGTCTTTATCACCTAAGGTGGAAAACATTCCTTCAAAGTCTCAAATGGGGTACAGACATCATCTTGAGCACACATGAGAGGACATGGACAGTCAGTAATCCGGGAGAATTCTCTCCCCTACCTCTGAAATCCACTTGTCCCTATCAGTATTTAATCTCCAGTGGCTGCTCCTGCCAAGAGCACAGCTTTCTCACTGTTCTCCTAGAAAATCTACATCCAGAAATCAAGTTTGGTGTGTGGTGAGGAAATAATCTTTCCTAAGTGTCTTGCTAAAGCATGAAGCTTGAGCTTATAATAGCTGTCAGGGTTGCAGGACTGCCTATTCCCTGAATCATTCTACAAATTAGACCCTGGGGGCACTGTTAGCTTTAATTTATAATAAAACAATCTGAACAGCAGCCTCCAGTGGAAAGACGGGAAGTGTGAGAGGAATACCAAAAAGTGAAAAACAAGCAAGCTTCCAAACAATTAATAACAGGGAGATTATATTTGCCCCTTAAACAAACAGAAAATGAAATCCCTGTACAGTGAGTGCACATGGAAAGACACCACCAGTGTCTTGTTCCTCACACCTGTGATTACTGCCAGCTCCTCTCTGCTGAGTTGGGAACACCGTATATCGTGGCCATCCAAGCTGCTCTTGGCTGTGATACTGCAGAATCAGGCAAATTATGGTCATTGTTGGCTTTTTTATAACTGTATCCCTGAGATACACTCTGTGTGCTGAGCTTCAGACAGGATTGTCTAAAAACCCTACTGTAATAACACCACCTTATATCACCACGCAGAGGCCCTATAATTAAATTATTCATTTAATGAGCTTGGTTGCTAAAACTCCACGTAGTGGTTTGAAGGGAGAAATACAAAGTGCTATGAATAAAGGTAAATTACACTGCATTTTCCTAGGCATCAGCTGTAGTTCCCTGTAATTGTTCTCTCATTTCACATTAACTTGAACCACCATCACTAGGTTGCATCCATTCTCCTGTTTCCATTCTCACCTGTATGTATCACATTGTTCCTTGAGGCCAAACCCCAATCTTTGCTGTGAATCAGAGGTACACAAACCTAATATTCTCTTTTCCAAACCCTTTTGTTTTAAAACATAATGTTATTAAAGTAGGTACGAGTAACATCACAGCATAATATCTAGAGGGAGGAAAAAATGGAAACAAAAATATTAACTGTGAAGTTACAAAACTAAGTTGATATAAAAAAATTATTTTAGTTTTTTAAAGAATGGAAGAAGATTAAAATAAGTGTATGGACAGAACAAAAGAAAACCACAAAAATACACTGGCATCTGAACAGAATAAAAATGAAAATGGTGACATAAAGAAAAAAAAAAAGCAAAACCCAAAACACAAATGCATGTTAAACATAAACTGAGAGTTACAAAGCACTGACTTACACATTTTTAATCTACTGCTATTATTACTGGAACTAATATCTTAGTTAAAAAGCAGTAACTTTATATTCTTAACCCCAACACAAGGGAAAACAGTGTTTTGGGAACTGAAAAGTCAAAGTCTGAAACATATCAAAAGGAATTTCTTTTAAAGAAGGAAAAATAGTATTCTCTCAAAGGATTCATTAGGGGTTTCTGTGGTTAATGACCTACTGAAATACATTCACAAAACTCATGTTACTGCTTCTCCAAACGTTCCAAGCTTAAAATCCTACCTTTCACATCCTCATCTTCGATGGTTGTGTTGGAACTCTCTGTTGATTCCTGTTGAGAAGTAAATATGAGTAGAATGTATCAAACAAGCCAAGCCTTATTTTCGTGCCTTGGAAAAGGACAGGATTAGTTACAGGAATCATGCAAAGCCTTGAAGCAGGGTGGGATGTCATTCACAAACAAATGGGCACACACTGATTAAGACATTTCCACCTGAAAAGGATGGCACACATCGCCATTCTCTACAGTAGGGAACAGAAACACATTTCCTGCCGTCTGATGCTTTTACTTCACAGGAATGTAGAGGAAACTTTTTTTTCCTTTAACATCCAACTGTACAAAGTCCATCTGAAATGTCACATGAATTACCTCAGCCAAGTAGGAGAGCTTGCCATTTTAAGCTTAGTGATAAACCAACTGTGCAAAATAAGTCATTCCATTCCAATTCCACCTTCTAAATATGCAGAGTGCTGCCTGCTACAATTTACAACCGATTTTCTGCTCATGTGACTTATGCAATGGATATTAAAATGAAGCCTCGTGGTGATTTAAGGCATATTGGATCAGATTCTCTCATCTTTATACTGCTGTTGTTATAATTTATTTTTTTTTTGTAATTTTGGAAGAAGATGGAGAATGGGCAGATATCTGATAACAGCTTTGACAAACTAAGGCTTCTCTGTAGCAGTGTTCTTCAACCAGACATGTAGAGGAATGACTCATCTACCAGACAGTTTATTCTTAAGCCATCACATTGTTAAAAAGGCAAGGATATCGTATCTCAGTCTTTCATGAATTACCAGAAACATGAAATATTATGGACAAATTCAACAGGACACTGTCAAATCTAACAGCTTCAGAGAGCTGGAAAGTTTTTAAGCTTGCCTTTTTTTTAAATCTGTATACTTTTTTAAGAAGTAGAATACAAATTATATTTTTTTAAGTTCACAGCTCAATAACAAAAAGGATTAACTGATCTGGTTTTTTATCAGAGAAAGAAGATAGGACTGGTATTGTATTTAACACTTTAAAGGATTTTATAATTAAGCAATAAGAGGCAAATTTGTCAGTGCCCTTCATTTACTGTGTCCTCACAAGGCTGAGCCAAAGGAATGTTCAAAAGGCTAATGCATTACTCAGACCTTAAAAAAACCAAAACATATGTGCATTCATAAGTAAAACTACAGGAATTAATTCACACACAAACAAAACTGAAGGAGTCACCATGCTGGCCCTGCCCTGGCTGTGTTAGACATTTCACTCTACACGGATGTATCATGCTCCGTCACTTAAAATATTAGACAAAGTACTTATGAGCGAACAAAAACCCCACACAAATACAAGTTGTAAACACCATGCAAAGCTCACAGGGCAGATGTAGCCTCTAATACTGAAGCATCCACTCCAGTTGCCATACTACAAGGATCAGCCTTTCAGACAAATTTGGGAGGAACTCTCCGCATTGAGTGGTTTCGTTTGTTTGCTGTGACCTTTCGGGACATTGAGTATCTTAATTGCTAAGATTACATAATAAAATCAAGTAGATGTAGTCATGCCAATATTTTATCTGGGTTTCCTGGGCTTTAGTGGACTTCAGTGAGAAAGATCAGCCCGGTGTCCAAACACAGGCTGCTCGTTGCCTACGAGTTTAAACTTGGGGAGCTGAAAAAGTGGTGACACAAACCCAGAAGTTCCGTGTTGGACAGATGCAGGGGACATAAAGGAACGGGATACACGAGCACAATGCACACCATCAGCACTTCCATGCTTGAGGAATGTCTGCATGCGTTATTCTGTCACTCAGATCCAATCCTTCTCTTATGAAATAACCACAGGGAGCTAAGACTAGATAAATGAGATGGCAATTCTTTAAGTCAACACTGCAAACAGGGAAATTCTTGTTGAAGAGTAAATTCTTTCCAGGAAACCTAGGAACATGTGTTATATGTAAATGATGGCATTTCCTGGCCCTTTTCAAGTCCATGCATGAAAAAAACAAAACAAAACACGGTTTTAGGGATCAGCTGCCAGACGCAAACATCACAATACACAAGAAAAAGGAAGGAGCATGAAGGAAACACTGTGAAAATCAAAAGACCTCTTTGGCACTTGAAACCTGAGGATTGTTTTGAAACCGCTCAGTGATGCTATGGAAGAGAACCAAAGTCCTGTGCAAAAAGACACGTCACGACACACGGTGTGTGAGCATGCTGAGAAACAGCAGGTGGGATAAACTGCAGTGACATCTTTGTCTGAGGTGACAACTGCACGTCAAACTCGTCAGGACCATCTCAGCACGCTCTGAGCACAGCAGGGCACTGGGCTCTGCCAACCGCTACCGACTGCCCCGAGAGCTCCAGGAGCTCAGCACCCAGCACATGGACACGGAGGGAAACAGGCTCGAGAGACACCACGTGCAACAAACGCAGGAATGAGATTTTTTTTTCCCCTTCGGAAATTCCTGGAACGGCCCTGTTTAGCTGTGGAATAGTGGTGGATGGAATGTGTGGTGTGGAAAAGCAAGATGGAGTTGATACTTTCTGAATACCTTATTTCCATCAGGGTTGTGGATTACTGTAGTTTGGGGCTCCTGAGCGAGAACAAAATAAAGAGAGAAAGAGTTCCCATTGGTAAATACATTTTCATCGGTGTGAGGGAGTGCAAGAAGAGCCAGCTCACAAATGCTGAACACCGACAAGAGTTAAAACAAACATTAACTGTCGCCAGAGGGTGAAAACTGGATGTCTCTAACACAGATTTCCTCAACAGCAAGCCAGCAAAAAAGGCCATCTCACCTAATGCAGCAGCATGCAGAGACCTTATTCAGGACTGATGCGTGCAGGGCTTTGAAGCTCTGGAGACCTGCAGAGGCTCTTCTGCACCAGGGCAGGCAAAACGCTTCCTGTGCTCTCCTGCCTCAGCCAGGCCGGGCAGGGTGGCCACAAATCACCCCTTTCCTTTAATCATGTTTGCTTGTATTAGTATTAAGGGATCAAATCAAAATACAGATGAAGTGACAAGGACTAAGAATAAGTTAACTACGTTTAAACACTCCCCTGTTTTGGAAGGAGTAAATTACCACCAATTGCTGCCTTGGCAGAGCAGCATAAAAGCAAGCGAGAGAGATCTTTGTGTCATTTTAAAGTGTAATTTCCCCAAATCCTTTTGCCTTGAAAAAAGATTCAATAATCTTTGAAATGGCAGGCAGCCAGCACGCTTTCAGCACGGGCTATTGGGCACGGCTCCGTCTAGGAACAGAGTGCCATCCACTCCTGGATGAAACCTGCTAGCTGGTCCTTGGGAATTACTTAGTGTATGAGTCAGTGCCAGCTGCTCCAAAAAATTCCAGAGGAAACATCTCTCCAAATGGGTGTGAATCACCCCCACCTTCAAGGTTATATATGGGAAATAATATGTCACATTTCCATTTGTGAGCCCTGTGACACAGAGGTGCCTGAGAAAAAGGGCTACTAATAAAAGCAAGACTGCAATAAACATTCATGAACATCACTTTGATTAGAAATATGTCCCTAACAGAGCTTATTAATGAGTAATGCCTCCTGCTGATTTAAATGGAAGAGAAACAAGCAAAACTGTTTAGCTCTAGATGCCTCTTGATCCCAGAGAAGACTTGCAAAGTCCTGCAGAGTTGTGGGAAATACAGAATGAAAATCTGAATAAGGTCTGTTTTATGGCAGCCTAGCAATAATCCTGTTAGCTCTCCTGGATATCAGTACTTATGCTAAGACAGCAGAGAAAATAAGAGCTGCTTTTTTTCAGAATTTTTTGGGGTGAAAAAGGTTAACATCAAAAGGTGGAAACGGTCATCAGGCAAAGAGCTAAGAGCAACATCAAGCGCATTCTACTCGCTTTCTGGCACAGCATGCAAAAAAATTCAGCTACAAACACCACGACTCTACCGCATTCAGCTTCCATTTAACATTGTCTGTCAGTAAACACGCTCTAATGGACTTCCTCACAAAAAATAAGACAGCGTAATTCAAACAAAAAAAGGTTTTCCAAAACCTGTTTTTAGAAAGCAAACAGAGTAAATGCATGAAAAAGCAGGGGGGGGGAATTAAAAAAAAAAAAAAAAGACAAAAAAAGAAAGAATAACAAACGGAAGACAGTCAAAAACTTCAAGATAGCATGAGAAGGAAAATTCCAGGTATACCAGCGCCGGGGTAGGAATATTTTCCTTGGGGCTGGTTACCACGTTGGTTTTGTTGTTTATCTGTAGGTATGCAGAAAATAGAAACAGACAGGCCTTAGAACTGGCGGGAGGCACCCTATCTATATCTCTCTGTATAGAACATCTATAGGCAGATATAGATATCTATGGACAGATATAGATATGGAAATAAAGAATCACAGAAAGATGAACTTGTGAACTGGCAGGAGCACTAACAATAGCTCCGGGAGCTGGCTGGCAGCTCCTCCCCACGGCCCTGCAGAGCCACTCCACCAAGGTCTATATAAGGTACAGATGACTTCAGTGACACTTAGCAGAACAGAGAGCCCTTAAGTAGCAGCTAATCACATGTAAGAAGAATAAAGAATTAATACGGGTCTGAAGAAAGTCCTAAATAGCCATTTTGTGACATTCAACAGTATTAAGCAATTGCACCCTGTAGTTCTGTATCTCTAATTAATTATCGCTGCCATAAATAATATTTGATTATTTCATTATTCATAGCTCTCCAGGAATCTATTTTGTTCTACTGGCTTCTGATTCCATAGCTGAATAAACATGATCTTTCTGATGCCAGAAAGAGACTGGTGCCCCTTTAGCTTTTTTGGTGTTATTCTCAATAAAAATAATTGGCAGTGTGATCAGCCCTTCAATTTTGGTACTATAACCTGGAAGTGCAAGGTTTCACCTGTAGTTTTACTCCACCAATCAGTACACATCTGTTGAACCTTACATGGTACTTCTTAAGCTTAGCACAGTACTACACCTTTACAAGACTTCTGGCTTTTATCTATACAAAATATGAATTCAAATTAAGCCACTTAGCAGTAAGTTTAAAGGTATCTGATTCTTTAAATCCATTTTTTAAGATTTAGCTTTCATTAATACCATGGCATGGGAAGAACAGAAATACTGAAAACAATGTACTGAGCCACTTCTGACATGCACTAAGAAGCAAGAGTCAAGTATAATAAAATGGTTTTGAAAGATGTAATTTTTTTCCTCTAACAATAATTAGGAAAAAATATTACTTATATTTTGGTCACATCTAATTTTAACAAGGGCAATCCAAAGCAGCATGCAGAGTTGGGTGTAAAGATATATATATATATTGTCTGGAAAGACTTTGATCCAAACAAAAAAAAAGGCTCCACTGAACCTTCCAGTCACAGTACTGAGCAATAAATGTGCAAAACAAAGGAAAAAAAAGGCTGAAATAGTTTTTTCAATGGATCTTTCTAGAAATGCAGTTAAGTTCACAGAAGTGAAAGAAACGAAAATTCATGGAACTTCAGCAGGTTTTGATGATTATTTTACTTTGGGCCAGGCGTGGCAGCTGACTTGTGGATTGCAGGAATTAAGGCTGCAGCTGAAGTGACTCTTCCTTAGGATATGTCTACATTATGGCAATGTCAACAGGATTTGCAGTAATTAATTACAGACTGCAAATTTCCTGCTCTTACCCAGCATTTTACAGGCTTTGAAGAATATAAAGCAGTTTCGTTAGTTAATCAGGGAATATTATGTCGACACTAAATGGTATTTGATAATACTTGTGATAGGAACCGTTCTCCCATATGGCATAAAAATAATTTCCTTTGATTTAAAATCAAAGTTCACGATGCTCTACAGTAGGAGGATGAGAAACACTTACTTTAAACAATGGTCTTTCCACAGAAATTGTCATTAAGAGAAACTAGGAGTTATTATTGAGTTCAGAGTGTTTATGCCCCAACTTGGTCTTGTTATTGTCAAATAAATTTCATTTATCTATTCACAATTGCAGCCCTAAGCTGAAGAGGTGTCTGAAGTCGAGACAGGGAGAGAAGAAATAACTTTGTGCAGAAAGTCTTTCATGGGGAGACATAATTATTGGCAAGTATTTTCCTTGCTTTAATATCTATGGGATTCTGAGATGGGCAGAACCTGAACTCCTTACTCAGGAAAAAACTTTAAAAACATCCCATCCATTTCAGTAAATAAAAGTTCTGCAGAACTGTGGAATAGTGAGAATACAAAGGACGCCGCTTGACAGCAAACTAAACCTTCCAAACAAGAGAAAAATCACATATCAAATTATATAACTACAGATTCATATTTTTATTACAGCGTAGTCAGAGAGACTACGAATAAAAAGGCCCTAACAAAAGGCATAAAGAAAAAACATGTGGAAAGAAATGAAGATTTCACCAGGTTTCATACAGTCCCACTCAGTAGCAGTTTAATATAAAAACGAGAGTGATGTGCCAAATGAATGTTCATTGTTGAATACATAATGGAAACAGGTTAATCAAATTTCAACTCCAATTTTGCCTGAGTAAGGAGAGCAGGCTTGGGTCCATACTTCCTGGGTGAAAGCCCTATAAAAATAAACAATATCCATTGCAGCTACTGCTGAGAGCTGCAGGAAACACATTCAAAAGTTCTTCAGCAAGATATCGAGAATCCAGCATTCATTAGTAACAGCAGAGAGAGATAATGTGGTTCAAAATACAGTTATTTTGTCCATGTAAACAGAACAGGTGAAACCCTTTGAAACTCTGAGAGAAAACAGCAATAAGCTCTACACGTTTTCTCTCTCATAGAACACAAATATATTAATTTATGAACACATGGGGTGTATTTTACATGTATTTTTAACAGCAAAGGGAAATCACTCCAAAAGGAGGAAAATGTTTTCATAGGGAACAGTTATTCTAAAGTTGATTTGTGCTTAAACAGTGGCCTTCTACTGGTTGTGAAGGAGTTTTTCCTCAGGCATCGTTCACCAAAAGCCCCTCTCTGAGGTCTGAGAGTACAGGACAGACACACACACGCTCCAGTCAGCTGGGCATGGCTGCAGGAATCATTAGTGGTCTTTTGTCATATGTTATGAAAATGTTTTTAAGAAGCAAAACGTGTATCTTGGGGCTTTATCTTTCAGATGGCACAAAAAGTTAACGCACGGTTCAGGTTCGGGACCCTGGCAACATCCACACTGTACCTTTCCAGTGCCCCTCCTCTGGACACCGCTGAAATTCTGTGTCCACCCAAATAACAGGTGATTTTCCTACAAAACTGCTCGGCTGCTCAGACCTCCCCAGCAGTCAGTGCTTTTCGAGGAGTTGTGCTTCCCAGAGAAAGGTGTGGATGAGGGATATTCGCCTTCTCTCTGCTGATGGCACAGCCCAGCACCGTGAACACCTCCCAGCTCAGATTCAAACCCACAACAGTGGCATTCAGAGGAAGTTACTGTGTGGCATTGCGGAGGCCAAGTGAACACAAGACTGGAGAGTGGGTTGAGGAGGAAGAAAAGTTATTGAGATTGTCAGTGGGGACATCTTGTGACACGGTCCTGAGCTGTGAAGGAAGCTGGCTGGGAAACTGTAGTATGGAAAGGCTGGGAAACTGGGCTTTTTACTCCTGAGCACTTAGCATGGCATCGTGGGCTGCAGCAGCTCAATTAAGGCAACACTATTTCACTGTGCAACGTGGTTACATTCTATGACATTCATACTATTAGCTTCAAAAATAAAGAGGTTTTAATAACGAATAGAAGGCTGTTACAAGATTACTATTTTGTTACTATTCTTATTGACTAAGGACAGCTGCATTGGCTGATGTTACATCTACTTTTTTTGTTTTCTTATGTCCCCAGGTTAAAAAAACAATTAAAGACTTGCTTGAAAGAACGGCAGAACGATTCACTGTGGATGGCATATAGCAACTGCAGGCTTAAAACTCGACAGGGTTGTACTGTAAAGTCTTTCAGCTTCTCACAGTATGTTAACAAAGCTAAATGCAACTGTTTGGTTTCTAAGTGTGAACGTTTCACAGGAGGAAAAAAAAAAAAATCTGTCGATAAAGATCCTCACCATCATCTGAACACTCGAACTGGACTTCCTTTTCTGAATTGACCAGTCAGAGAGAAAGGAAAAGAAGAAAACGTGACTGGTTGGATTTGAAGTATCAATGCATGGAGTACAGTATATTTCTCTTTTGGATTTTTTTTTTTTTTTTTAAATAAGAAAAGGACAGCTTAAGCCGTAGGAAGGGGTGGAAAAATGCTACGGAGTTTACAGTAGCTCAGGCACAGAAACAACAAAAACAGACTTCCCCAGATGTAAATTTACTCCCTCTGCTCCACATGACCATGCAGATAAACAGCAGACACATAACATGTGCTGAAATCCAAAGTATCAAATCCCAACGAGTGCAATTCAGGCAAAATTTTGGCAACAATTGTTTTCCATATTATAATCAGAATTGAGGTAGAGCAAATACCATCGTGGACCTGTAGGAGGAATGATATTTAAAAAGGAAAAGCTGGTCAGAGAAGAGCGCATAAAATTTACTTATTCCAGAAGGAAATGTGTTAAGGGTTTTCCACAGGAGAGATAGAATAGTACTGAATGTGTGCTTCTCTGTGGAACTAGGATATTTACTGCTTGGCAGTGAGAAGCACTGAAATCATGGTGTACTCATTTGATTTTAGGTCAGGCTCATGATTTTTTGACCAGAAAAGTGTGCAGAAGTCAGAGAATAGGCACAAATATACTGTGAATCTGATATTTAAACAAATACTCATAATGCTTTGTTAAAGTGAGACATTAAGATTAAATAGAAAATTAAAATTCACTTCAAAGACACGCTTCTGAGTAAACACAGAGCACAGAAGAATATCTTTTGAATGTTATAATGAAAACTTGAGGCATTATCTTATATAGTCTTCAGGAATCCTCCAAGAAAAGAAATAAATTATATTTCCCTGGCTTTTTTTCCCAGTATTTATCCAGAACATCCATTTGTGAGGCATCTCTCCTCCTGCAGGGCCTGGTGACGTGAGAATAGGAGCTCTAAATCACGTACGAAAGCTGCCAAAATGTTCCCTTCTTAGCAAGGTCTCTTAGTCAGGAAGAGCTGATTTGTTGAGATAGTAAACCCCTCAAGTTCTGCCAAATATAGCAAGTACATCTGGCAGAATACACCTTATGTGGAGCCAAGCCTACCCGAAAAAATTTTGGTCTTCCATGAAATCTAAATGAAAAGTCAAGGGGAAACACAGAGGCAATAGAGCTGCAGATAAACACTGATGCCTACAAAGCTAATGTGCCCACCACCAAACCCTTATTATAAGCTAATTAATAACTTTGAGTCATTAATTACACAAACATCCTTCATTAAAATAGCAAGAAAAGCATTTTCTCCAGTAGTTTTCTATCTTCCACTTATTTAATGCTTGATTTGCAAGTATTCCTTTTACTTAAGCTTCACCTACTAACTTTAACCACTTCATACAGAGAGTGAGAAGCACTTATTAACAAATTCTATGGAGGAAAGAAACAATAATCAATTCTAAAACCTGGCAGAAGTTACAGGTAGGTGGTGACTACTACAGTATATTTTAAACCTACCTTAACTCCGTCCGGCTTTTTCAGTAAACTCTTGGCTGCTGTAAAATGAGACAAATAAGTTCAGTGTCAGGTGGGTCCCCCTGAGCTCACCCAGCAAACCCCCACTGCCTCCCAGCTCCAGACAGGTGCTCAGCTTTTATTTCCTCCTTTTGTTGCTCTGAGAAATGAAGCCTTTAAGAAACTACCAGTCATTCAGATCCCCACACATCTCTTTTTCCACCGATTAAAGCTGTGGGTTAACTGCACTTATCCAAGGAGAGAGCTCCTCGGGTGGCAGAGAGGAAATGGAAGCAAGGTGAGTGTAAAAGCAGCAGCTTTGGATATTTTCATTTTTTCAACTGCAATATATTTATATTTGCTGATGGGATAGTTTGATACAACTATGAAAAAATATTGTCCTGATGGCAGGGACTTGGACCAGGGGTTTGCAGAGTATCTTAATGGTGTTATTAATATGACAGTGACAAAAAAGAGATCAGTAGGAGATCAGTAAGGTACCCAGAGAGCACGGGGAGGTGCAATGCTCTCTGTTCCACCTTTGGGGATTTCCCACCAGGACAGCATCAGTCTCCCTGTGTGAAAGGTCAGGACAAATAGGAAAGGAGGGACAATTTGTTTTGGAGGGTTGATTCCCAGCAGTCAGTAATAACAAATCCTAGGCTTTCCCTCAGCTTCTAATGAAGAAAACCTGCTATTTTCTCAGTTGTGTTCTATGTTGATCAAATCTCTTCAAAGCAGTGGAGTCTGATGGGCAACATTTCATTTGCCTTAACGTTATTAACGTGTCAGGCTCTAAATTCCCCCACTTGAAACTGGCACCAGATCCTTGTGAATTCCTAAATTTGGAGGGCTAACGTGCGAACACGCACAGCGCGGCTCTGAACCTGAAAACGTTTCCAGCAGAAATCCACACTGGCTGACCTACCACATCCAAATAAACTACTCACTAAAGCGTGAATGCTTCATGACTCACTGCCAAAGACATGGAGAATAATAAATTACACAACGAGCCCGCCGTGATTTGGGTTTTATTGTTGTTTATGACCCAACCTTCCCATCAGAAAGTGTCCCACAGCTTAGGTTGTAAGAAATTCCTGTTCTGTATGTAAGGGAGACAGTCCTGACATGGAGATCTCATCACTCCTGCCATCCTTATCTTTAAAAAAAACCCCCAAACCAATGGGACCTTGCAAGCCTAAGGCTTGCAATACTGAGTATTCAGTTTACACTGGAAGTTAATTCTTGTAATTGTGGCTTATTTTCCAGCTACATCTGCATAAAGTGCTCATTTTAGAGCACAGAAAATGTAGGATCACCTCAGCAACCATCCATAAATGACTCATCTCCATTATTGTGTTGCTTACATGAAAAAACCTGGAAAGTGAAGCCAGGTTAATGTTCTATAATTTCATTAATATATCAGCCCTCCAGTGTAATAATTATGGACGTCAGCCAATACCACCATTAAAACTCCCACAAGGCCATGACTTACCACTAAAATGAACAAAAATAAATTTGCCTGGACCACTGAATATTTTTATTTACAGAAACACGTGAGTAAATATTGAAAACAAATTGTTTTCCATATATTTTTGAGGTAGGACACTCCCTGTTGCAATGCGTGCTTACAGAACCTGATGCAACACGGCTTTAGTTTTTACATTCCCAAAAATACTGTGGGCACTCCATTAACTTCAGGAATTCATTTAGGGAAAGCAAAAGGGAGGAGCTATTTCTGAAACCTAAGGCCAAAAAAGCCAGAAGTTAACTGCTTTCAAAGCCTCTTTTATACCCTTAGCCCTGATAAAACTAAGGGAAAACATAAATTAATTCTTACAGGCTGCTGTAGGTCCTTTTGCTAAATTTGTGCATGACACTCGTGAGTTCTTTATTAATGCTTAACAAACATTACATGTTCTATGTAAAGAAGTGAATGAAAGCCAGGGCACCAAAAGCAATAACAACAAGTATTGCGTGTATGGCACTGCCAGCATGTCCTTCCAAGTGTGCCCAGGGTGGATTATTATGCAGTATTCCATGTTACAGGACATATTCTGTGCTCAGCTGCCTCTGGTGCTTCTGGCTTGGAATGTATTTTTAATAGTATTTTGACTCATCATTCTTTAATCACAGATACTGCATACAAATCAAATATTTAAAGAATTTGCAGGAGCAAAGCAATCAGCAGATTCTAAATTAAGCTCACAATGAAAGATTTCTTGCAACTACAAGCAAGAGCTATAAATAAAACCTAAGGCAGCACTAATAGGCCAGAAAGCAGACTGAAAGGGAGTGGTGTTGTGACAACATGGAGAAATTAAAGTGATTGAGGACAAACAGCAGCTCGGATTTAGAAGAGAGAAAAGATGTTCCTTTCACGTGCTGAGGGTCTTACCTCACAAGAAATATACATTCCACATAAAAAGAAGAAAAAAAAAAAGGAAAATAAAACACTTTTATAACCACATCGTTATGGACAAATGACCTTCAAAAGCATGCTTTGCAATGAAATACAGTGAATAAATAAATTGAAAAAATAAAGTGTCATCAAGAAAAAACGTGGATCGTTATGGTGTAAAACATGGGATGATAAGTGAAAAAAATAAAATGAAAGAAAGTTCCAAAAACCCTGCTTGCTTTTCATGCTGAAGTACTGTTTTAAAACTACTTCAGCTTTTTTGGTTGGTGGAAGTTGAATTTGACCCTCACACATACAGACAGTGACAGTTATGAAAAGGGATGAGGAATGATTTATTTGTTTGATATTTAACAGTAATTCATTCTTACAAGATGTGCAGCCTACAGCCTTCCCACCTTTAAAGTGAATTGGCAGACACTGGCGACTCATTAAGCACTAACTCAAGGTAATTTAAATAAATGTAATCTTCTGTGCTTAGGTGTGTATTAAATAAAGGAACTGACTAAGAAAGAAATTGTATTTCAAATACTATGCAAATTGAACAAGTTGCTCTTGCATTCATGATTATGTAATTTTTTTTGGATGAGTCAGTGCTTATTATTATTCAAAACATGCCCAAAGCACTGCCATGTTTTTGTCTGTACAGTAATTTATGTTACACTCCAACAGTTACATCACAGAGTAGGAGGATAAGTAGAATTACTGATGTTTAAATCTGGTGTTCTTTTTCACTACTCACTCGAAATCTCAAATGGCAAAATGAAAAATTCAACACAGCATCAAGATTTTGGCAATACTACTATTGAGGACAATTCTAACTCCACTAACAGCAAATGTGTTTCAGCTTTTGTTACTAAAATTTGTTTAGCACAAAGACTTAAATCTCCAGGACATCACTACAAAATGATTTCATAAAGAGGAAACAACTCTTTTTA
Source organism: Chiroxiphia lanceolata (assembly GCF_009829145.1). Taxonomy (NCBI): domain Eukaryota; kingdom Metazoa; phylum Chordata; class Aves; order Passeriformes; family Pipridae; genus Chiroxiphia; species Chiroxiphia lanceolata. The sequence goes on along the minus strand of NC_045640.1, from coordinate 73,184,511 downwards.
TATCCAGCTAAGCACGGCTGGGCACTACAAGAGAAGGAATAGGAAAACTCTTGTTACAATGTTTCTTACTCCTTAGCAAAGCAATAAAGAAATGAATGTGTATTTATTCTATTTTTTAATACAGGCTGCAACAGAATCATGGAATGACATGTCACATAATAAAAAGAAGTTTTTAGATGTTGTTTTGTGAGACTTATGCATGTGGAGCTTTATGCAGAACTTTCAATGTTCCTCCACCAAAACAGACATGAAAACACTGTCTTTTGACAGGTAACCATCAGAAAGCCAGGAAGGAGCTCAGCTTCTACAGAAAAATCAGACTGTAACCTACAGGAGAATCTCTTTGGCCCAAATAGTTTAAATTTTGATTACTTCTGCCAAGGAAGCAACTTTAGATATATCATATTTAGATGCTCCTGAATAACAGAGATCTTTCTGTACTAATGAGTCCTAACCAGATTTGGGTCTTTACAGACATCAAAACATAAAGACTGCATTGATCTGGAGTTCAATGAACATACCTGAGAAATTTCTGGTAGCCAGCATTGTTGTCAAAATGGCCCCCTGTGTACACACACATTTTCTCAAATTAGCATCACACTTGTGTAAAGGTCTGAATGTGATACAACACAACAAAAAGGAAAACAGGTGTCAATTACAGCAATTACTGAATTAACCCTGAAAGAATGGATTGCCTGGGCATTGCCTCTCACATGCCATGTCATGAGAGCATAAACTGTCATTTAATCTTAATTACACACCTATCAGCCACTTGATAATCTCAAATATTTACCATTTCTGAGTGAGTAAAGCACAAGCCGTGAGTACTCACAGGCACAGCAATTATCAGCAAAATACACATCTGAATATGGAACAGACTTTACTAGCAACCTTTAGGTTCCTTTTTTTGGGGAGGAATAGCAGTTTATTTGTAAATTGCACGTTAGAGAAGTTCACATCTACAAAGCTATCCTGCCTGGCCAGTAGAAAACAAAGGATAATCCAAAAGAACAAGCTTTTAAGATTCTCATGTCAAAAGCTGACCACCTATCAATAGTTCATTTAAGCAGAATATTCAAGAAAAAATGTACTTAGAGACCATTGGTTTTACACATGGAACACAAGCACAAGTTTTCATTCTTACCTTTAGTTTTCTTCTGGCATTGAATTTCTTCAAGCAATCTACAGTCTCTTGTCTGTGCATCATAGAGGCAACAGTAGAACGTTGCTGAGAGGAGAAGAAAAGAATTATTTAAAGGCACCCAGCCAGCTGTTCAGCAGTTTAGTTACTCTACAACTCACATATCCCAACCCACATGGTCCAAAACTTGGGCCTTGAATGTCCACCTTGTCTGACTATGCAACCGTGCTCATTTTATGAGCCTTTTCTACGTGTAAAGTCCTCTTAAAAAGTCACAGTGTGGAATATACTGAGAACTGGAAAGCAGTCCTGGATCCAGGGACAACCAGGTAGCCTCTGCTACCTGCAAATTGACTTTTAGAAGTCTCTTAATTTCCTGCCTTTACATTTCATGCTTATCAGAATGACTACAGGGAAAAGAAGATGCAAAGCATTACCTAACTCAAAGCCACTTGCTTGTATTTTTTTTTTCCCACTGAGACTTTAAAATGGCACTCTAATTTTGGCAGTGAACTCCTGCACCACAAAGTCAAGGCAAAGGAGTTCATTTCTGCAAAAGTCTTATCCCAGGCTGAGATCTCAATGTACACCACTACTGACTGTATCTGTGTAACTACAATTTTACAATTTCTAGTTACAGAGCTGCATGAGTAAGGACAGGAGTAATCCTCTGCACACTTTCACAGCTTTGTCTGCCCAATGATCCTGGGAAATCTGGGGGAATTACTTACACAGATCCAGGGATGCTTTAGTGCTTCTGATGCTGTGATACGTTTCGCTGGGTTGATGGTGAGCATTTTGTTGATAAGGTCTTTTGCTTCAGGAGTCACTGTGTCCCATTCTGGTGAGGGGAACTTCAGGAAAAAAAAAAGAGCAAGAGCACATTATCTTGTACAATCTTTACATAACTTCACCTGAGGATCCACTACTGGATTGGAATAAGGGCTTAAAAATTATAAGGCTCTGCCCTTTTCTCTTCATCACTCACAAATTGCTTAAATCTGGGGACAAACAGCACTCTGTCTGTTTAATGTAATATGAATAGATGATGGTGTAAAATTCATACGCCACCAAATCAAAGGTTCTTACTTAACAACAGCTGTAATGTTTTTTGTCAGAGTACCTGTCTTTAATGAAACTATTCCTTTTGCAAAGCTCTAGAGCAGCTTGTATTTCCAGAGGTGGGCAATACAACAGCATAAGATAACACAACAGCAGAAATAAGACTTAAATTAGCATATTCCAATAAGGTTCACGTTAATAAAATGATATTTACTATTTGGTGTGACTCAAAGATACGCAAACATTAGGAAAAATATTCTGATTTCACCTTTCACTCTATAAAGCTCCTATTTTTATATAAATAACTGAATTATAAATAACTGAACAGGCAGAGCATGGTACATACATCATAAGCACCAGCCTTGATCTGCTGGTAAAGCCTGTGCTGGTCTTCATCCCAGAACGGAGGGTATCCCACCAGGAGGATATACAGAATGACTCCTGCAGAAAAATCAGACCAGGATTAAGGGATTTCAAGAGACAAACTCCAGAAATTTTGCACCTAAAAATTATGAAAAACAAAAGCTTCAAGAGTGCCATCCCAGCCACTGGAAAATACTGTCCCTGTTCATACTGGGGAAAACAGAAAAGTGGGGTTCACAAGATAAGCTCTGATGGAAAGCAGGGGCAATAATGAGCACCTGACACAACATCAGATCAGGAACACTGAAAAACTGAACTGATGGAGAAATAACATTCCATGATTCTGGATGTCGCTGGAAAATGCCTTTTTTACTTCTGGTTTTATCATGGCTTCTACCGGTGTGTGCAAGATCGTGTTCTAACTAATCTCATGCAAAGAAAATTTGGGCAATGCAATTTATCTGTATATAAGTCAAAAGAAAATTAAAAAGACCACCTGCTAGTCTTACAGAGATGATTCACTGAGGCTAAAGAAAAGTGTTTTCATAAATGCAACCAAATAAAAAGTGTGGGTAGAAGTAAAATAAGGAAGCCAGCCACTGTTCTCAGCTGGGGAGCTGCCACTGGTAGCAGTTATCTCACACTACACTGTTTCAAGAGCTGCATGATACACCAATAGCTCTGCACTCTACTTTGCAGAACATTTAATTTTGCCCTTTATACCTACACTTGTGGTATATTGGTCAGATCAAATCTTAGGCTGCTTGTGAACCAAAACGAAGGCCCAGCTCACAGTATGAGCTGTTATGTTTCCTAACTAGTTAGATGCCTTACATCTGCAACTATTTTTGTAATACTTTGTGGAAGTGTATTATACCATGATAACACACCTTCATAAATATTTTTTTTTTAAAAAAGAAGCTGGGAGAATAACAAAAAAATCCAATGAATACTGAATTGTATTAAATATTGATTTCCTGATGCAGAATATAGCATATTCTGGACGTCATTTCTCACCCTTAAAACACCCCACAGTGGATTGAACACGTCTTTCAGAGCAATTTCTTACCACATGCCCACATATCCACAGGTTTTCCATAAGGATCTTTTCGTAACACTTCTGGAGAAAGGTATCCCGGGGTACCAGCAAAGCCTGTCAAAAGGCAAGGCAACTATTGTCAGAAGCTGAACGTGCTCTGCAAAAATCAAGGGATGTTTGTAAACATAAGAAACATTGAGAGAGTTCAGCTCAGTGGTGTGGGAGGGCAGGTTTGTGAGTAAACAACATGTAGGGTTAGATTTAAGGAAAGCAAAGAAATCATTTAGGAGGGAAAAAAAAAAAAAAAGAGATTAACAGCAGTGTTTGAAATTCCTCACACAGAAGTGAAAACCCAATTCAGCCAAAGCCAGATGGTGGCAAAATAAATGTTCAGAGATGTTCAGGCTGAGCTTTCTGAAGGGTGTTACTTAGGATGAAGTCCACTGATTCGGGCTCAGCCTTCTCCCAGCCTTTGCTGTCCCTTTACACAATCTTCCCACTGCAAAACCCATTTCTGTGAAATTGTTCCACTTCTGGAAAGCTCCGTCCAAAAGTTTACAGAAAGCATCTCTGAAGCAATCTAGTCTTTAAAATTTATACATCCCTCATCCTTTATTCATGAGAGGCAGTGCTGCTTTCTCCTGGCAGCAATGCAAAACAGAGGGAGAAATGTTACTTTTCTTAGGACACTGCAAAGGATAAAAACTTAATGACCATTAACAGTCTGCACCACTTCAGTGAGGATGTCTGCTCTTTCCAGCATCTTTGCCTAAAATAAATACTTGGGAATAACTTGAAAGGTGAGAATTTGGTGGCTTTCATGAAGGACCACACTGGATTCCACAAAACTCATGAGAGACAGTGATAACACGCAGAGTGCACAGCTACAGAAAAAAGAAGCCTTTGCCCTGCAGTTGACAATTATTTTGGAGTGGGAGGAGGAAATGAAGGAACACATTCTGTATATTCTACTGAGAAAAGAGCTAAAATATGGTCATGAAAAATCAGCTTGTTGTTTGCAGTCTCCTGATATGAGAGCTATGAATTGTTCAGGAGCACTATCACACAGGAAACACATCCTAAGCTCCTTGGAGAAGCTGAAATATAGATGTTCTAAGTAGCTTTAAATAGAGTGCTGTTTCATATCCCTTTTGGGTGTAGTGCTCTATATTAATATTTTTGCTCATTTTAAAGGGGAAATAATGTTGCCTTGACTTTAAAACTTACCACAGCTCACTGAACACTACTAAAAATAAAATCACTTGAAAATAAACTTTAAAGCAGAAATAAATACAGGACTTAGCTAAACTTATCTCTTGATGAAGATACAGAATGGATCTAAACAGAAATAACTGGTGTGGTTTTACTACATTAAATCATAGAATGGTTTGGGTTGGAATGGACCTTGAAGACTCCTATCATTTTTTGATTTAAATAAGTGTCCAGAGGCACAGGACAAAGTCCTTGCTTTGGTGAGTTCATCTGCCTCACACCTTCCCAGTACATCAAACACCTCCTAAGAGGGTGGGAGGTTTCACCAAACCCTGTAACACTTTCTACAAATAGGCAAAGAACAGGTTTGTTCTGCAAACATGCAAACCAGGAAAGAATCCTGTTGTATCCAAACACAGAGAGCTCGAGCGGGTTTCCTGCTGAGGCACAGCCACGGCCCAAGCAGAAAAGGGACCATCACATCAGGGGACTACACCCACAAAAAGAGAAAAGGAAAAATAAAAGGAAAAACAAAGAAAAACACACTGATGCAGAGCTGTAGTTAGACTCAGAGCATGCCGTGAGTCACTAAGTGCTGCAGAATCCAGGGGAAAGCAGGAAAATCTTCTGAAAGCCAGAAAAAGTTCAAAATATCAAGTACACTGGAGTTCATGTTCTGCCCTGGTAATGCAGTCCTAGAGCTGAAGGAAGGCACTGCGACCACCATGGAAAGATTTTGCAGAGGAAGTTCCAAAAAAGGTACAGAACAACTACCACTTTTTTTTTTTAAAAAAAACCCAGAGCCATGTTAGACTACTTTCTTCTTATTAGCTTGCTGACTCTTCCTTACATATATATTTTGAAGACGTTCTGTTTCTTTCTATCAAGTTCTCATGATGGCACAAGTCTAAACCAAGCAATTCACAAGAACCAAATGACCAAAAAGTAAAGTGCAGGGTTTTCCAGGGAATTGCAACCTCCTTTGCATCATCTGCAACCACAGAAAATGTCCCTGAACTCAAGTCCAATCTGTTGATTTTGTCTTGAGGTGCTTTCTGTTTACCTGCTGTGTCTGTCATTATAACAAACCACTTGTGTTTTGTCTTGTCTCCATTCTCCTCCTTTTGTACTGGTCTATTTGTTGATGTGCAAGAGCAATCTCCTCTGTCTTTTGAGGATTACCGAAATCCATTTATATAAAGGCTGGGATTTAAAACAACAGGCTGGCTTATAAAGCTGCCAACATATGTCCAGCGGTGCTGCCTGGCCATCTACATGGAGTTACAGCCTTGCCTGCAAACACTCAACATCCCAACTCCCTGCCTGCACAAAAACCTTTGTGCTTCCATTCCAACCTTTCACAGCAAGCTCACAAGCACCTGGTTCCATTTCAAACTGCACTTTCTAGCTGCTATAAATATTTTATTCTGCATTTTTTCCCCACCTGGGATTTACAATAGATTTTATCCTGTGCTTGACACCTGTTTGGAAGGTGGCATGTGAGACACGTGCATCGTGTTTGTATGTGTCCTGTTCTTTAAAATGACCAGCACTCAGTATTTTCCAATATTTTCCTTTGGGCAGCTGTTAACTGTAACAAGCACTCTGTAATTAGTATCTGTCTACGGCCTCAGGTACTCAACCCCCTTATTTTTTCCCTTCAAGTCACATTTCAAAGTGCTTCAGAATGAAATTTTCGGGTGTCTCCAGCTGACAGAGAATGTTTTGATGACAGGTACACTCAGCAGTATTAACCTACTGTCTTATTCATTTGAGCACCTGCTGGGAAGCCACCCATCTCCCTCCCAGCCTCTACACCCACGGTGAGAGCTGGGAGGTTTAATGGCTACACTGAACAAATGGTGAGAAAAAAAATAATATCTACTTACCAAACCAAGCTTGCTGCTCTCCCTGGACTTCTATAGCCAATCCAAAGTCTGCCAGTTTTACTGCTGCTCCCTTTGATTTGCTAGCTAGAAGTAAGTTCTCAGGCTTTATTCAGAGAGAGAAAAAAATCGAGATGAGAAGATAAGTAAGTACATTTTAGACAGGTTTTCTTTTTTTTTTTTTTTTTTTTGAGTTATGGTAGTCTGGAAAAGATCAAATACTTAGAAAAATGAAAAAGAGGAAAAAACCCCCTGAGTTTTCTCCATGAAATTGCAAAAATTGCACTTCCCTGTCCTACTTGGAAAGAGCCAGCAGGCCTGTAAAGAGCCTTCATGAGCCCATGACAGCAAGCCTAAGGACAGTGTGGAGAGGAGTCAGCCACGGTGGGAGTATGGAACTGTGACAGGACAATCCAGAGATTCCCTACCAGAAGAATGTGGCAGAACTTCCCCCAAAGACATGGATTCTTCGATGATCAGCCTAACCTATGCATTGACATCACAAATCCTTCAGCAAAACCAGCACACCCACATTTGTGCCTGCAGAGAACCTTTAGAAATAACAGTGGAAGTCAGTGAAAGTCCCCACTTGGCTTTTTTTTTTAGGGTGCGTTGGTCACATCTGAACTCAAGTGCACCAGTAGACTCGCACAGTTAAAGGAAACATAAAAAACATGAACACGACAATGGTGTTCTTAACACTGTTCATAATGTATCCTTTAATCCTCAGTTAGCAAATACATCAAATGCAAATTGTCCAAACACAACTTCATTGTATGAATGTTTACTTTTAAAAAACCAAATAACTCACTGTAGAATTCCACAGATTATTTCAGAGAACTGTGACCTTTAGTACAGTATTTTCTTGCCATTTCTTTCTTTCGTAGCTCCGTGATTTTTTAAAAAAGGTTTTGTTCTACATTTACAGAACAACAAAACCTCACTTTCAAGGCTATGGCTGTGACTCTTCAGAAGCAATTTTTGAAGTGGTCTATGACAAGGGACTTCACTATATCCAGTCTGGCACTGGGGACCTAATCCTGCAAACTCTTAAATATGTATTCCATGGTAAATCCAGCAGCAATCATATCGTTTCCAAGGGACTATTTATGTGATTACAGTTAATCCCATGCAGGTACTGAGTTTGGAAACAATTAAGATCATAAGCTTCTTTCAGCAAAGGCTATCTTTAATACATGTCAGGTATCCAGCAATATATACTTGAGCCTAATTAAGACCTCAACCACTGTGCTACTTGTATTAATCAACAACACAACTGGCCCTGACAAACTCTTTAGTCTAAAAGGTGTTTCTTACCCTCTCATCAAATTGTAAAGGCACATTTTTTCAGCAATTTACAAACACCATTCCCTCACTTATTCCTTTGTTACTCTGTCATAGAACAGATAACGTCAAAAACCTTTCATCACTAGTTACGTGATGATCTTCTATTGCCATATTTTTAAAAAACTGAGAGATTAAGGTAATACAATCTTTATATCCACTTACATTATCAATAATCACCTCACCTACATTATATGGCACACTGAGTGCATTGCTGAGGACTCTTCTCTAGGTTCATCAACACTGATTTAAGCAATGTCACTCTCCTTGCCATTTAACAACACTGATTTCAATGTACGGTCACAGAGATCTGGAAAGATTCCTCTCAGAGTGAGAGAAGTTCACAGCAATTAATTCCTGGAACTCTGTTCTTATATAAACCTCTTAAAGCAATGGATGATCCTATTTGGCTGTGACCTTCAGGCAAGCCAGCAGCAGTGAAAAGCCTCACCCTCTTGGATGGCACACAAGCACTACCCTACCGAGCACATAACGCTTCCCAAAAAGGGATTTCCTTCAAAACAGGAGTTTTGTGCTTTCTGCTGCTGGTGGTGGTTTCTATTTCCCCTTGGGATGTTTTTTTTTAATTCCCTTCTGTGTCTTTGCTTTGCCAATCGCAGTGCTCCGCAGAAACACCACTGTCAGATGTATGTTCCACCAGGATTCCTGATTTACTCCCATGCCAAAGACACGAGCCCTTTGGACAACGCCGAGTGGGACCGTGCACTTAACCAACATGCAGCTGTCATTTGAGGCTGACGAGAGGCACGCTGCCTAATTATCATGCATTAACTTGGAATGGCTGCAATTACTTGGAAAACATTAACAGCCCAGCGTGGGCCACGCAGGACTCGCACTCTGGATTCAGTGGTGTCACCTCGTGCTCCCAGGGAATGGGCTGCAGCCAAGCATGCAGAATGGCAGTGTTAACTGCTAAAATTACTTACAAATAAATTAACCTGATTTATGCTGTGTTTTTCCAAAGGTCTTTAATCCTTAAGACATCAAGTACTTATGGCTCTGTGTGTTTGTCCTTGAATGTAACCAGAGCAGCTGCTTTTTGGGGGAGGGCAAGAGGGCTGTAATCACAGAGTCTCAGGAAAGCAGCAAAGCTGACAAGAACTGGAACTCCTACCTGGAAGCAAACTTTTTACTGGCTGTTAAAGACAGGTTGTTTTTTTTCTGGATCTAGGCTCCACCACCATTCTGACTCACACCACTGATCACAAACAGAGCAGCAATGAGCATTTCTGCAGCTCATAAGGGGCTGCAAAAGCTCCTCTCCACTTGCTACTAAATTACAACAGAAGGAAAATTAAATAAAAGGAGATAATCCAAAATCTCATCTCGTTGCCCTCCACACCCCCAAATATGCCATCAAATTGTGGACCGAGTTATTGGAAAAAAAATCCATCAAATTTTGCGGTTTGAGGATCCATGCCAGCCCTCAACCACCTTCTACATGTCTTGCAGTTCTGGTCTTGGGCCTTGGCATCTTCTCTTCGGCACACGGAGTTCTGCTGGGATTTCACCACAGTCTGTCATTTCAGATTTTGGGTTTTTTGGCTTTTGCCACAAAGTAGTAACTGAAGAAGGATGGTTTTCTTCTTCCTCAAGTTTTCACTTTCAGAAATGAAACCGGGCACCACAGCTTGGCAGAAACACTTTTTCTCACTGTTTTTTTCAGTTCATCGTGGATTTGACAGAATAAAAAATCCACACATGGTCTGGAGCAGGGAACAGCTGGATTTCATGCATTTCCAAAGAAAAAGTTGTTTTGTGTGAATGTATGAAAAGTACTAGAAAACGTTCCTTATTCTGTAGCTTGCATGGCTACAATCCTGCTTTTTAAATTCCTTCTGATGCTGTATGGAGAGGACAGGAATCACTGGAGCAGCTGGACAAATTTGAAATCCTTTCATTTAAAGGGAGCATAACCCTTTATGTTCCCGTAGGACAACAGCAGAGACTTTATACATTCAGGCAATAAGGGTTGTTTATTTGGGAGTAAGGAATGGCAAGGAAGACGACGGCTTTCTGATTCCAACATTATTACTAATGATAACCACTAGAAAACTCCTCTCCTAGGAGGAAATCCCTGCTCCCTATAACTCATTCAAGAAAGGAAAACAAGAGCCCAAGAAGCTGTGCCAGAAGGGATTAGTGTGTTCTGCTGCCTTAGCCCACACGCCACATTTTCTCTGCCTTCTGATAGTTCAGACAGTGCACTTCTGTTCGATTCCAAAATAAACAATCTTCTTTCCCTTGAGGATTGTGAAGCCCAAGTACCCAACTTAAGCCCTTTCCCTTATCCACAAGGAGAGCTTACTACCAGCTCTGGGACAGCCTTGTCTCTCTGAGTCTCATAGTAAAAGAAAATATCAACTCGCTTTTTTCCATGCCAGCATGGTTTAAATGCAGAGAGCATTCCTGCAGCAGATGTCCCCAGCCATCTGGGCAATTACACAAATAAAAAAGAGGGAATGCTCTTCTCAACACAAGAGTTCCCTTTCTGAAGTTTCTATCCCAACGCTAAAGTTTGTCTGGAAGGAGCTGGACTCCTCGGGTGACTGTGGTGAGAACATTGCAGAAACTCTCGCACTCTAAAGACGTTCTGTAGCCCAGCCACCATCTGGAGGAGAGAGAGGTCCTTGTGCCAGCAGTCCCAGAGCAGCTGGCCTTCCGTCACTAAGACGCGTGACACGCAAAGGCTACTGTGCTTCCCAGAAGCACTCCGAGTTACGCTGATGAGAGATGGAGAACTCCCGCCATGCCCTGCCCCAAAAGCTCTGGATGGCACACAGGAAGACCGTGTGTTGACCGAACACACCCAACGCTTGCCCAGCACCTCCCGTTCTCCCTGGTGCTGCCAAGAGGTGCTGTACAGTCACACTTCCAGCCGAGTTAGAAACAAAACCAACCAAAGGGCAAAAGGAAGAAGAGGGAAGTGTCTGCGCTCCGGCTGCTGGAGGCCCTGTCGGGAAGGGACGCTGCTCCGGGGCGGGCGGCGGGGCAGCAGCACTCACCTTGAGGTCGCGATGGACCACGCCCAGCTGATGGCAGTGCAGCACGGCCTCCAGGATCTGCTGAATGCAATGACTGCATGCAAACGCCAGGGGCGCCCGTTAGTTCCCAGCGCGCGCCCGCCGCCCGCACGGACACGAGGGCGGCGGTGCCAGGGTGAGGCTGGGCGGGGCCGGGCGTGGCCGTGCTCCCTGCCCCACACCGCCCGGCCCCGCCCGGCCCCGCCCAGAGCACGACGGCCTCAGGCTCCACGTGGGGGGGGTGCGGCAGCGAGAGACACCGGCCTTGGAGACACCGGCCTTGGGTCTGGTTTTAATTCGATACAGATTTTTAATTTACTACCGATTTGTAGTTTAACGACAATTTTTTAGAGGGCAAAAATTTTGCCACTAATTCATTGACAAGGTCGTGCGTTTTCCTCCTTCCTGACTCATAATGAGAGCCTTGGCAGAGGCGTTAAAAAATTGTAGGAAGGGTTAGAAACTGCAGCGGGCGTTGAGGTAAACCCAAACTCCCCCCTTCAAGGCAGGTGTTTGAGGTCAATGATTAACTTGTCGCCGTCCAATTTAGGCGGCAATTAGCGTCACTCGCCTGAGGGCTCGTCATGCCCTGTTGTTCTGCTACTGCACCCCAGGGCCTCAGCACAGCGGTGGCGTTTACATCTGCAAGCTGACATACATCACAGCCAAGGTTCACCTCCGTGTGCCCACACAGCCACACATGGACAGCCCCAACACAGCACCGGACACGGCGGACAGCACGGGGGAAATCCAGCGCCTTGGAACGACACGGGTTTTTTTTTTGGGCAACCATTCCCCCTTTTGCCATGATGTATATTAGGCCTGTAGACTTGCAAACTGGAGAGAGGCGTCATGCAGTATTTGTTGGACCGGTTGTTCGGAGAGTGAGAAGGGTAGGCAAGGGAACATCACAGACAACCCACCCTCTGCCCCTGCCCAGCGGAAAGAAAACCCCAAAATTCTTATATCCAATTGATGGGCACCAGATACTGACCTTCAGGTCTCTGTGAACTATGCCATTTAGATGACAATGATTAACACTTTCTAGAATCTGCTGTATACAATGACTGCAAAGATACAAGGGCAGAATGGAAGGGAGAACATTTTAAAGGCACATAATCACATTAAATACAAACTAAAATAAAAAAAAATAAAAAAAGGTAAAGAACAAAAACAATTTTACACCTCTTGACAAGTCTTGATTGCACTTTGAACTGGATATTTCCAGCTCCAACACATCCAAAAAACAAAGCCAAACAAAAAACCAAAACCAAACCAAAAGAGACATTTAACATGGAACATATGACACCTACGAGACAGAATCATTAGACTGTATTTTCATTCAGCAGTATGGAAGCTTTTTCCAGTTTCCAAAAACTGCTACAGGCAAAATAAAGTGGAGGCAATAAAACAATTAGTGGTATGTTTTGGTTTTCTTAATTTTTTTTGTGGTGAAGTTAATATTACAACAAGTGCTGAAACAAGAAAATGCTCAGAAATGAGATGATATACAGAAAACAAATGAAACAAAAAAAGTCAAAAGCTAAGGAAAAGCAAAACATTTTCTGTTTTGAATAGAATGGTTTCTTTATAACTATTAGTAGAATAAAGCCAAGTCATTCAAAAAGGTGGCATGCATTTTCATTTAAAATAGTGTCAAGCTTTAGTTCAGTTAGGAGTCACTTGTGAAATGAAAATCCACATTAAGAATTTAGACAAATGTTTGCATTTGGTGCTTTCAATAATTTAACTAGCACCTATTTTTCCATGCCCAGGTTTGCAAGTTTTGGCCAGCCTACGGTGCCAAAAAGCACAACTAAAACATTCACCTCTGCGAGCACTAGAACTTTTGCAGATGTTTTTTTTTTGGCACCACAAGAGCTTATAGTTGTTTTTTTTTAAGATACCCTTGTGGCACAAGTGAGTGATGATAAGTAATCCATAACAGTCAAGAGCCGAGGAGTTGATACTGCTCATCCAAAACGTTTTGACCATGGAATTCAGAAGGAATGGTCATAAATCAGTAACTGGAGCCCAAGCCTGAAAACCCTTCCTTAGGCAAGTAGTTCCCAACTCACTGACCTGGGCTGTTTGTGTGAGTACTGACTACTGGTGTGAGGAAGGGCTTGCAGGAGCAGACCAGTGTTACATCCTAGGATAGGACATTCACTACTTCTATAGGGTTACACACATACATACACACTACAGATATATATATATATATATATATACATACAAACATATATATATATAAATATATAAAATACAGAGATGCATCATAACTAGATATTTCATTTATTTGGTCAAGTTTAAACTGCATATATAAAATGCATATATATATCATATATCATATATATATATATATATATGCAGAGCCCCTTCCAATATGTCATAATTCTACAACAGAAAAAATCATCATTGCAATTTTTCCTTTGAAATCCCAAGTACCTTAAAATCACACAAGGACACCACAGACTGGCCTTTGGCATCAATATTAGAATTTTTGCTTGAATCATGGTAGGAAAAAATAATTTGAAATTTTTTTTAACATAGCTCCTCTCCTTTGACCCCACCTAAACCACTCATTTTGTCTTCTGTTCTACAGCTATGTGTTGTTCTACATTTAAATGCTTAAAGCAATGATGTTTCTACCATTCTTACAGATGTAGCAAGGGCAAAACCAGGGAAAGCTTCCTAATGTTCAGAATAACTTCTTGTCTGCTCACCATTATCCTGCCACTGTTGTTAGGAACACTTAATCCTTTCCTGTCATCTGCTGAATAATTCCAAATGTAAAGGCATCATTTAAAATTATGTGAGCTAAATATGTACCAGTGGCGGTGCGTGACTAAAACCACATCAAAACGTGAGGATTGTTTAAATTTACTTTGAGATTAGTTTCTGTGAAGAGTGTAGTGGTAGAATCTGTATTGAAGTAATTGACCACAACGTGGAGGATTCATAATTACATGGGAATATTTAAGATTTATTCTTATATGAGGGCAAACAGATTCTGAGATGGAAAAGTGGCCCTGATACTTTATGTTAGCATGGAAATTAGGATAATTGTCAACTTATTCTTCAAGTTTTCCAACAAGCACTTGCAGAAAATTGCTAGAGATTTCATATTTGAGCTCAGACTATGAGATGCACAGCATAATTGCTTATTGATGAAACACAACAAAAATGTTTAAGTAGGAAAAGGAAATCAGTGCTTCTGGACTGGGAACAAAAAAATTGATATTTAATGTAAAATTCTTGTATTTCTAACTCGGATCAGCAAAAGTAAGAATCCATGGGTGAGATAACTGAACCGGTATGTCCAGTTTGCAGAGGAGAAAAGAGGGCAATGTTTTAACAACTTCACCAATTTGCAAAGATTTTAACAAACTGAGGTGCAATTCTGGCTTTTTCAGATCAGCAGACATCAAGACTTCACGTGAGTTCTCCATCCCGCAGTTGTGAGCTCAAAATGCCAAACTGTGCCCTTCCAAGTCTAGGAGAACTCCAGGGGAAATCCTAGAGTCTCACAGACTGTGCTAGGGAAACTGATGCCAAACACCAGGAGATATTTAAGGAACTATCCTAGAACTATCAAAGGCAACATAAGAAAAACAAATGACTTACCTGGCATCTGCTTCACTATAATATTCTCTTGCAACTATATCTTCGAACAATTCACCTCCAGTGACTCTGTTACAAAAAGCAAGATGGGAAAAAGGAGATTTCACGAGTGAAAATTATCTTGACAGGGAGAAGTCAGAGAGGAATAACCAAAATATTTGCACAGAAATGCAAGAGCTGCAGGAACTCAGTGTAGGTCAAAACTCAACAGAGGTGTACTCAGGTGCCAGACTGGCCACCTTTTTGTGCTTTGACTAGAAAGAGGATTGCTGAGTTGGAGGGAAAGTATCAGTAGAAGCAGAGTTCCCTTATCAATTTAATGGCAGATTTTTTTCCCTAGAAAATATTCAGTTATCTTTGTCCAGAAAGTAGAAATAGTTTAGTCAAAGTGTCACTTAAAATAACTTAAGAGGCATTAATAGTATGAGAGAAGAGCTGTATGATCCAAGGATCACTAACAGAATCAACTGTGCATCGTTGCATACTCAGGATTTCACTGTACAACCAGTGCTTTCATGGTAGGAAGTGGTTAAAAGGAAATAAAACTGTGTTGTTATAGAAAATAAATACTGAAGACGAGCATAAACCAGGCTCATCATAAAGGAGAGTTGTAAGGGACAATTCTGGTACAATACATAAACATGTAACATCTATGAGTAAAAATAAGGTTAAAATCAGGAGAAGTTTTCTATCAGTCATAAAGCTGGTGTAAATAAACAGGTTTTAGTGCTCTATTTTTAAGATGAAGATCAATGAGCTTTTAAATAAAATCATAAAACTTGTCTGCCTGTGTGAACAAGAGTGGACTCATGGAACAGCAAGACCCCTCCTGTGACATTTCTCTTCTGTGGAATATGCTGGCATACTTTCACAGCTAAATGCAATTCTTCATATATATCAGTGCTGTAATGAACAGTTGAAAATAGATGTAAACCTTGACAATTCCCACAGCCTGGAGTACCCACATGCCCAGGGTAACCAGAGCACTTGAACACAGCCTCACCACACTGGGTGCACAAACTAGTGCAATTCCTGCTTTCCAAAACCTTCATCTGCTGAACCAAAATAATTCCTAGGTGAGAGATCTATGTTAGTATTTCATTACTGGTTAGGAATGTAGATATTAGCACATTATATTCTCAATACATTCCCAAAAGTAAAAGCTTGAGTGGGCTACAAGATACTTTGAGATGTTTAAAAATCTATGCTACGATGAACACAATTACTACTGAACACAATTAAATTTAATAGTATTAAAAAGTTAAAAGTGAGCATACTTGGAACCTTCACAACTGTAACATTCATTTGCAAACTGCTGTACTAAACACTTTGTGGAGGATCCCAGCTTTCAGTCATGTTAGATGATGACAGAAAGGACCTGCTCAACCAGCAGCATCGCTCCTTTCTTTGAGAAGGCCAGTTCAAAAACTTTATTTCCACGTTTTCAGTTACATGCGGGTTATACCATCCTTTTTCTGACTTTGCACCCTACTGACTCTGAAGGTAGAGACTTTCAGGTACCAGAACACTATTTAGTACAAAAGCCTGCAGTAAAATCTGGAGGAGGTAAAATACCTTATTGCCTAATTTGTATTCTCTTTCTTTTTGTCTTCTACCTTCCAGAAACTGGCTTTGGTTGCTGTAATACAAAATGTTTGATTGATGCATATTTTGACAGTCTCTCATATCTCCTTTTTGCATATATATTTGTCTGCCACAGTTCTGGTAAAGAGGAATAATTCTCAATTCTCAATGAATGAAAAAAACAAAGCATCCTTTGATCTTACTCTTTCCTAAAACACTTATTTTCGATCCAAGGCAAAAGAGAAAACAAAAAGCTTTAGTCATCAAAGTGCCTTTCAGTGGGAGAGAATCTCAAATTGACGCTTGTTTTTCTGTAGCACGGAGGAAAGAAAGGGATATGAAATCCCACTTGCTGACATTAAACATTTGCTTGGTATTCAGAACCATTGTTAAACGAGGAAAAGATAAAAGCAAGAACAGAGCAGTTGAATTGCACTGTGACAATCAAACAAGCAGTCAACAATTCTCGTGCTCTGTATCCAAAGGATACTTTAGGAATAACTCTCAGAAGAGCTAAATGGCCAGAAGGAGGGAAGGAATAATGGACTGGCACTAACGCAGGGCCACCAAGATGGTTAGAGCCAGAGCACACCAAACAGATACAAGGACTTTTCCTCCTTGGTTGTTACTATAATTATTTATTACTAAGCACTTGTTGCTCCAAGAGGTTGTGGAATTTCCATATCTATCCTATTGCCTCCAGTGAGGTTGTATTTCATGACAGGACATTCCTGATATGAGCTCTAGGAACTTTCAGGGTACAAACTAAAAGCCCCTGGTTCTCACAAATTCCAATGGCTCTTTTGTGATTTTTCTGAAGAGCAGACTGAAGTGGCAACATCTAAACCACGTGGGTCTGTTTAAACAGAAGAGGTACAAGCAACCTGCAGGAACACCGAGGCCCTCTGCACCAGGCATGTCTTTGGGGAAAACTGCAGAGTTTTATAAGAGATATAAGAGAATGATTAAAAGGAACACACAAATTAGCAAAGACAGCTAAAACAGGCTCTGCTGATGACCACAGTGGCACGGTTTCCTCCTAGTTTACATTTCTGATTTCTTGAATTGCTTTAAGGTGCAAGGAAGCAAACTTACAAAACTACGGTGGCCACAGAATTTTTACATTTACCTGTGGCCTTTCTACTTCTGAAAAAGAGATGTTCAGGCACTTACCCAAGGCAAACACTGTTTTGCAATGAGGCTATTTTTTTTGGCATTTTTTGTTTATTCTACACAGTCCAGGCCCTCCATTTGGAACCCAAAAGCAACGCCAGGATTCTTAATGTACCAATTGTTGCATCTCATCAAGTGCATTAAAATGTGAGACACTGAACACAGAGGATCTCATTGACTTGCACAAGAGAGTCTTCAAGTGCTACAGCTGTTTCCATTCAGATCCAGCAATTAATACTGACAGAATTGATTGGATTTGAATTCATCTAACATCATTAAGGCTGAAGACAGTCTCACTCGTGCTTAGCAACCGAAATGGGCTGACAGACGTAAATCCTGACTGCAGGTGCCTTGACCAGTGAGGGAAGAGGAGCAAAAACTTCATGAAGTCCATCATGAAATCCATGAAGTTCGTTGTTCAATGTCCATTTCCCACATGGATTTTAAGAGACTTCTACCTTCCCACTTGATGCTACAACTGGTCACACAAATGCAGGCCTGGAACAGAACACCTTAAACACTGTTTTTTCTCCAGATAAAAGTACAGCAATCCCTGAGGTACATAAGTGAAGCAACAGGCTTTTCCTTCAGAGTGCAAACATCTCTGTGGCACTTATATCAAAGAGATTATTAGAAATTCAAAACAGAAGGTGACAATAACTGGATTTTTTCTCTCCACAGAAAAGGCAGTCTTCTTCTCTACTTTCTTACGTGGGATGCAGTCTAAGAGAAATTTCTAAAGAAACAGTGGCACTGAATCCCACACAGTCTGAAAGAAATCATTAAGAAAATGCCATGATGGTACGTGTGGGTGGAGTGACAGTGTTACTCCACAGCCAGGCTCCCGTTGAATAAAAATTAAAGAAAGAAAAGCAGGTACTGGGCCTTCACGTTCAAGAAGTGCAAAGGGTACCTTTTTATTGTGGCAGCTCTTTTATGTACACTTCAACAAGGCACCAACCCACACATTTGTAATTGCACTAAAAGATCGAGTCTCACTAATAAACAGTATTAGTGAGCATTAAAGCACTGATTTCTTAGTCTGAATGTGAAAAATTAACTGTGAACGGGCATTCCTTGTCATTTGGTAAAAGTTCTTCAGGAATGCAACCTGTTGCTTCTCCAAAGACAACAATCAGTCTGCAAAGTTACTGCCTTTACCATTTAGATGTTTTCTTTGTTGTAAAAGAAATAATTTTGCCCATAAACCCACGAACAAAACATAAAGGTTTTATATTCATGTTTGAGTCTGTTCTTATGTTTGTCCTGACAGGGAAACAGAGGAAGTTCCAGTCAGCTCCAGAATGCTTCCTGCAGGATCTAGTTTTCTGCCAAGACAGTATCTTTGGGTTAGGTATTAATTTTTTATTGCAGAATACAGGCTCCTATTTGTTCTGTTACTATCAAGATATAGATACTGGTATCTACAACTCTGAAGTTGTTCAAATGTTCTAGTTCACATGGCAATCACAATCCCCTGAGATAAGTCTGGCACTACACACTAAGTTAAGGCAGACGTGGACTAACTGCAATTGCAGTGGGCCACAGTTTGGAGCAGTACAGCAGTACAACAAGAAAATTAAAAAGCCACCAGTTTATCAAAGGGATATTGTCCCTAGAACTACGAATTCTGCATGGACTTCTTAGAAATGTTCGGGACTAAGGAGATTTTTCCAATTCCACGTAGAAAGATTTCCTTTGTAGCCCTTAAGGAAAAAAAAAAAAGGCACAACAAACCCCAGTTGGTGTCAGAGAAGGAGTGTGTGTGTTGTGCCCTGGAGCCATTTCCAAGGCAACAGTCACAGCACTTACCTGGGATACACATAAGTCAGATAAAAACTCCTGTTAGGATTTGAATCCTGAATGCATTCACTGCAGACAGACTATTTTAAATTTTGTATTGTAATATTGTGTGTTTCTAGTGTGAAATCTAGTCTCAAAGAAGCCTTTACAGATTTCTCCTAAAACAATTAAGTGAGGAAATAAACCAGAATGTAACCTGAACATGAAAGCACACAATTGCTTGTGGAAGATCCAGGTTCTCACTCAGCCATGCGGAATGCAAATAATTCTGTTTGTTTGCTTAGAAATGAGCTGTTTCACATTTCTGAGGTAATAATGTATTCTCATTCTAACCAGCAAAACCATGGCAGGCCTAAGAGAGCCACCTAAGACAGGTGGGTGTTTTATCTGTTAAAGCACATATTGCTCTGGGTTTTATTAATGTTTCCTTTACAGACAACTGGCTTGCAGCAAATTCTATTTTCTGAGTGGTAGTGTGCTTAGCTCTGGTAGGTATCATGCAACTTTTACTTACATACCTACATTTTACATTAAAATCCACTTCAAGGGTAGATTTTTTAATAGTTTTTAATACAGAATCCTTACAGGGACATACAAATGAGTTCTTGCACATGCAAATAACCAAATGTTACTGTCTTTTTAGCTGTTTAGCTATTTGTCCAACTCACTGCACCAGGACCATGCACTTGAGATGCAAAACTTGTATTTGCATCTCAAAAGTTTAAATACCACATCCCCAAACTTGCTAAAAATAGGCAAAACACATACTTACAAGTCAAAGACTAGGTAATGGAATCCTTCTTCTGATATGCTGTCATGGAGCCGCACTGTGGAAAAGGAGGGGAGAAAAGATAAACACCAGTCACCTTTTTAATGTCTTTGATGCCTGTTGTTGATTTTGGGAGAAAAAAGAGGATTATAATTCTGCTACAGCCCCATGTCATGTTTACATACATCTGTGTGCCCAGATCTAAAGTTTTTCCTGAAAATGGCCTAGTCAGCTGCAGGCTTCATTTCTGAATTTTAAGAATTCACATCACATCGTGGTGCAACTGTGAATTAAGTCCTGCAGTTTTTCTTAATTACCTTAAATGAAATTGCAATTTCCAAAGCTGATACAGGAAGTTTTGTCAGTAGTTTGATTCAAATAATTATCACTTATAGAACCAAATAAAAAAATCAGGTTAATCTAAAACTGATCGGTGTTCAAAACTGATCTGATGAAGAAAGTGTAAAAGAAAAGGATTTCCAGATCTCCCCAGATGGTAACTCCATGTATTAATCTTTTTTTTATACAATACATGACATTTTTTAAAAAATATGATCAAATAAACATGACTTTTTAACTTAATAATATTTAGTCCAGGGAAACATCTTGTGTTTACACAATACTGAAGAGAAAACCAGCTCTTGCCTGACTCAGTGCCCAGAGCTCGTGATGATTCAGAGCAGCCAAGTAGGTCTAAATCAGAATTTGTGGTTTTGGCTGGTTCTGTAGTCTAGATTAGTCGATGTTTTTGTGAAGTGCAAGCCACCATTCTTCCCCCCCCAAAAAAACCCCAATGCTCACTAACAGCATTCTAGTCACACAGGCAGAATGGAACATGATATTTGATTTCCCATATCAGGTATGGATAGTGAGAACTAGCAAACACTTCTGGTCACGCAGAGTATTTGCTCCCCGCTGTTTTCAAAGACCTCCAAAGCGGGTAAAACAACCCAGATTTTTGAAAGGGCTTTAGCAAATTGAATCAAAGTGCTACACCTTAAAATTCAGAAATGAAACTTTGGTTTTAAACCCAGAGAGTCTTAGCTTGAGCTTGAATAACAAAACTAGAGCCAAGAGGTTGAATTTTGTCTTGAACAGGGCCACCTGTTACTAAGCAGCCCAGGATGGCACCGTGTGAAGGGGTTTTCTGAAGCAGAAGGTGCTCTTACTTTGTCACATCCTTTTCTAGAAGAGGGCTCTTGGTTCAGGGTCCCACAGAACCATGGCTCCATCCCTTCTGACTAAGAAAGGCCTGTGATTTGAGATGATGGATGATGTTTTTCTCAGCCTGGCAAGGCTAATTCCTTACTAGCCAAACTCGAGTCTGACACGTCCATGGGGATATCTTCCTCAAGGATCATATTCTGTCTTTCCCTTTCCTCTCAAATGCCTGAATCACAGAAGTGAGATGGAACAAATCCTTCTCTGAATCAAGATCACATGCCCCTGATTGTTTCTGGAGAGGAAAACAGGCTGAGGCAGCCAGGGAAGAGCAAAACTGCCTTTTGGCAAGTGCTTCTGTTGGCTCCTTTGGTCAGTTCAGGCATAGGGTTATGCCAGTAAATCTGAAAGGTGAAAATCCCCAATATGCGAGGGCAGAGGAGAAGAATCCCTGGTGCAGACAAGGCAGAGAATCCAGAGGAAAGGCTGCACAACAGCACAGGGGCAAATCCAGCACACGTAGCAGGCAGGATGCAGGCATGACAAAGCAAAAGGCAGCAATTACACAGATTATCCATCCAGGATAAGAGCTCCCATCAGGAACTCATGCTGCCATTCCTATTTCCCCAGAGTCACAAAGCCTTCCTCAGCAGTAGCAGTTCAATTTGTCTTTTTTGAGAAGTTAGACAGTTAGACCTAATCATTATGAACTGGAGTTGTTCCCTCGGTGCTGTAGGGAACAAACACACGATGGGGCAGGAAGGACACTGGGGTCATTCTTTTCCCTCCTCCCTTCTGTAGCCCTGTGGTCACTCTCCTCCACTGGGTTCCAGGGAAGGTGTTTAACACCCTCAGACAACAAAGTTGTTGGTCTTCAGCAAACCACTTGAAATGCCTGACAGGAATCCAGGGAGCATTAAGAATCTCTTTCTTTTGGAGAAGTACTGTAAGCTCAGGAAACATCAGGAATATCCCTGACTGATTTTCATCTGAAATACTTTCCAATCACCACTCTGCAAAAGTCATAATTTATAATTTTGAATAATTTCATATAATAGTTTTAGGGAGAACTCCCATTAGCTTTTTTATCTTTGTACTATTAGTGTTGGCAAGCTCCAATCTGACTGAAAAGTAAACTGATGTCCATTACTTGACTTTTTGTGCTGAACTGTAATATTTTGTGTCTATTCCACAGAAAACAGCTGATATAATGGCCAAGCAACCTTATTATCTCCTTTCTGAATTTCTGCAGTTAAAGAAAAAAAACCAACAACACAACAAAATAATAGTATTCCACATACTTTCAAAGCAAATCAAATTCTTCCAGGTAAGGAGTCAAGTCAAACAGTAGATAGAGTCAGAGAGAAATTCTCCAGGATAAAGATATTTAACCATATCAAACTATTGCCGAAAATACTTATTTGTGTGAAATTGCTGTAATGATCATTTTGCTAAATTTGGTATCATGTTACAAAGACAAATTATTTAAGAATAATGGTTAAAATCAGCTAATGGTAGAGGCCCTCATTTTCCCTTTGGTACTACAGATTAAGATCTCTGGACCCCTAGAAACACTAATGCTGTCACTCTGTGAAGTTTGATGTCTTAGGAAGTTACAGGGGTCATTCATCAGCAGCAGAGATTTAAAATGGAATTCAAAGTCCCAAAAGCTTATGTCACATTTGCTAAAATATGCAAATTATTTCTTTAAGTTCCTGCCTTGCTGCAAAAAGAGTGAAAAAGGGACAGATGTGCTAACCCTCCATGTTCACTTCCAAAAGTGTATTACAGTGTTTATGCAGATCTTGCATAGACCCCTCTTATCAGAAAAAAAACCCCAAACTCTCCAAAATGAACTTAATTAGTTAATGGAAGGAACTTAATGGAATGATTTAATTTAACTTTGGGGTTTCTGTGAATTGGTACCTGCCTCCCAGTAGGTATGGGATAAACACTAAACATGAAGTAATATTTTGCACATCTAAGAAAATAACCCTTCCCATGCTCTGTTAAAGAAAAACCAGTGGCATCCTGCAAGATTTACTGCCATTAAATGACTTTATGCAAGTCAGCAGGGCTGTGTATGCCATTAACAGGTGGCCTGTATTCAGCAACAGTGAATCAAAACTACAGAGCTCCCAAATTCATTCAGAAGATACACAACTTTTTTATTACAGTGCAAATTCATGGTTATTTAGGGCCAACAACTTGAGAAAAAAATCCTATTCATTTGCATCTGAATTGGTATAATAAAAAATGATGGGAAAAATAATTAGGCAATTTAATATTTGGAAAGACTGCCTTTGTCCCCGAGGCACTGCAACAGCAAGTGTTGACTACTATGAACAAAATGCCATATATTGCAAAAATATTCATTTGTGACCAAAACCCTCCCCCGTGAAGGCCCTCACACAATAAATGTCTGTATTCTGATTAAATGCCGGGAATATTTACATTCTCTGCCTTCATTAAAGTCCCTCAAGTCTACTGCATGTGGAGAAGGTAGTCTGCCAAACTGTTCATGTTGGTAAAAGACTCTTGCCACGCAAAAAATAAAAAATAATTTGTCAAAGTAGATAAAAGATCCAATTTTGCAGGGAGGCTGAGTCCAGGTACATGTCAAAGCAGATGACCCCCAATTCCCAACTCCTTTGTCATGATGAGACTCTTGTTTCATTCCTGCGGGGTGAGGACTGACTGACAGACTTCAAAAATAGAACACCCCAAATAAAACTAAAAAAAAAAGAATACAAACCCAACAGGTATCCCAAAACTTATAATTCTGTGTCAGGAGACTCCAGGGAGAGCAGCTGTAGTAACTGACACTTATTTCTTTAACCAGCAGGTTTTTGTGGCTTTTCAGTCCCTATAAAACAGATGTGTGTGCATTTATGTGTGCACACATGCCCAGAGTGGGACTGTGGAATCACATCCCATATCCCTGAAGTTAAAAGGAACAGCTGGAGTTACACCTCTTTAATTATTCATGGGTGAAACCAGCAAAATTGCATGGAGTTGTTGAAAAGAAGAGCGGGGGACTAAAATGTACACCTGTATCTTCATGTCTTCATTTAATACATAACCATGGCATTTACTGGAAATCCCGTGTTTTCGGGTTGAGCCAACTCCTCTTTGCAGCCAAACCCCTGATTTTGTAAGTTTAACAAGGTTTTTTACAATGCAACAAAAAGCCTTTACAAATGTCATCAGATTAAGCCTTATGAGGATAACTGCATGGATTAAAAGGAAGGCTGACACAAATTTTTGCTAAGAGCAAACTGATGTCTCAGCTGCCAGTGTTGATGCTTCAAGCACTAACAATTTTTAACCATTTTAACATTCATCAGAACATGGAAGAAGAGGAATAAAGACACAAGAATTATAAAGACACAAGAATTTCATGGAGTGTTAACTAATAAAAGGACAAGCTGTAAGACAGAGATGTTACATCAATTAAAATTAACCGGCTCAGAAAGCTGCACACTGTACTTTAATGGAGGGAATTAGACCTTGTCCCTTTTGATATTTACAGTGCTGGCCAACCCTGGGAACAGATTTAAATAAATAATATTAGGACCTACATATCTACAAAATTGGATACTGGGGGATTGTAATCACTGGGAGGACACAGCCTCCCTTCTTGGCTTTCCTCTGTTAAAACACACAAAACACAGACACACAAACAATTTATATAATGACCACTCAGAGAACTAGGTGTGGTTATTTTTTAAGTGCTCCCCTTCCATGAGGACCAAGCCCCAAGGTATTTAAAGACATCAGCTTATGAAAACAAAGCCACTCTACTTTAAATATTTTAAACAAAAAGGAAAGCAGAAAATTGCAATCCTGTGGCACAACCCAAGAGGTACCACAGGAAAGGAACCTCTCACCCAGGAGCAGCCTTAGACAATGTTGGCAAAGTAATCAGCACCATATTTAAGGCACTTTTATTGAGCAACAATCACTTTCAGCAAACTTAAACTAAACCTTTCAGTCTGTAGTTAAATTTCCTAAAGCTTTTAATTCTTGGCCTTTTATTTTTTTTTTTCAATTTTAAAAGCTTTTCCATTAGTTTATTAAAGACCATCAAGTAAAACCAAAAGGGAATGACTGTGTGTTCAAGATAACTTAGTAAAATTCTTCATTTAAAAGTTGATTAGAACTGTGATAACCTAAAGAAATAAGAAAAGATACAAAGATGGTCTTTACTGATGTTTATGTTGGATATTCAAATTTTTTTAGTAACTGAGTGACACTCCAAGTTTTGTATGCTTTCAATTCAGTGACCACTCCTACATAACTATCCTAACAAAGCATATTTGTAATTACCCTGAAATATTGATTTGACCAAGGAGGAATACTGAAAATGTAGTATTTATATGCACAGTCATTGTTTTTTGGTCTCTCAATGCTTTAGGAGAACCAGGACCTTCAAGTTTTAAAACAGGTCATTCTGGCAGCTGGAGACAACTAAAGCATCAATCCCTTTTCCCTAAAATTATTATTCAGGTCATTATATTCCATGGACTTTGCAACACCATGGAAATGCAGCAGGGCTGAAGAACCAACTCCATAGTCTGTTAGATGGTCTATTTATCCTAATTCAATTAGTGAACCTACAATAAACATTATGCATTCCTCCCTGTCTCTGATGCCTGACTGAAAACCTGACATTCCTGCCCATTTCTTCCCCTCAAGATGTAGAGAATTTTAAACTTTGCTAATAACAGTAAAAAATAATTTTCAGGTTGTCAGAACAAAAAGAAGAAATCCAAACCCACACCCAACACCGATTTAAAATGCAAATAATTATTTCGTTAAAGGAACTTCTTTCAAATTTGTGACTACACAGACATTTTCTGCTGTGAAGAAAATATACTTCAACTGAACTCCAACTGAAAATTTTTCTAGAACCCATTTAGAAGAGTCCCCCAATCACTTTGGTGGAGCATCATCAATAAATTATGGTAAAGAAGATGTTTGTAAATGACCTACCTTAACGAGGAACTTAATAAATGATGATGTAATGTCACAGAGCAAGCAGGTCTTTTTTGCTGTTTAATGGACTGCAATCCTTAATTATTAAGGATTTCATTTCCCCCACCTGTGATACAAATGGCCACAGAAAGAATTCCACTTGGCTGTTCCGAGGCACTTAACCACTCTAAGGACCCGAGCAGCACAAAAATCTGAAACAAATCCGCTCACACTGATAAACACACGTAAACATTTGCAGAAGTCCCTTCCATATGGACTCCATCTGTTGGGCAGGACATCCACACAACTCCAGGCTGACCCACTGGCTTCATTTCCAGCTAGAACAAAGAACCAAACCCCGTATTTCCATGAGGCTGAACTTTCCATTTCCAGCAATAATTTCCATACGAGAACGTGGGTTTGGAGAGAAAACCAAAACAATAAATTTCACTGCTAAAACAGTCCTGTGTTGGGGGGAGAGAAAACACAAGTAGTTGTGTTTTGTCTCATTCAGCTCCCAGTGTCATCATTGGAATTGCCTCAATCCATTCCCAGAGCCATCCTGCTGCCAATCAGAGGATAAAAACCCTCTCTTGTACACTCTGCCCTTAAATATATGTGAGACACTGCATAAAACAGGCTGAATGTAGGCTTTCAATATATACCTCTACATGTCAAAATTATCATTGCTGTCACGCTGATCTCCTGAAAATACAGAAAAAGCTGCTACTGGGCTTTGGTTTTTCACAAATATTACACGTAAGACCTTGTAAACAATAAGTAACTATAAAGCTATAAAGTTCATTTTACCTGGAATAAATAACCTATAAAATGGAAACTTTAATCTACTTTCAAATGAAGTTGTTCCAGGGAATTCTTGCCATCCTTTCCTGTGGGAAGATGACAACAGAATACACAAAGGGACTTTATTTGCCCTTATTTTTTACTGCAGGCTGTGGAGTGAGCATTACAAATATTACTTGTGAAGACCTTTGTCTGCAAGAGAAAAATGCTCCAGTTTATGTTATTATGCTGCCATAAACCCAAAGTTTATGCTCCCTTAATTCAGCTTAAAACAAAGCATCAGCTAATTTAAACTGAACCAATTACCCAGTTTACAGAGCAGTAGGTGGCCACAAAGAAATAGCTACATCAGTTTAAAAATAAATCAGCTTTTGATTAAGCTGGGCAGCTTTTATAGGCAGCCAGACCTAAGATTCCACTTCCTACGTGGGAAGTTTAACATTAATTACCACTGTGCTGGAAGTGCTCCATCAAATGTAACTCCTACTGCCAGTCCCTCATTTAATCATTATCTTTGTGTGATCTTCAAATGCCCCAGATTGGCAGTGAAGATCATGCCTTGCATCCTCTTTTCTGTAAGATGGAGAAGTTGAAAACCCATAAAAATGCAATATAAAAGTAGTCACACCTCTCAGGGAAGTGGTTAAAGACATGAGACAAGCAGGTTTGAGCTCATTTTCTGAAGACCTTTATGCAGTACAACCACCCCATTCACTGAATCACAGTAGGCACCACCTTTTATACCAAGTCAACATAATCTCTAAATCATTTCTTGATTATGCAGTAATGCCCACAAGTCCTCAGAGATCAGAAAAAGCTTTATTCTGAAGTGATGGCAGCATTTTGCAGGCCCTCGACCTGCTCCAGCCAAAAAAGTTACTTCTAGGAGAATAAAGTCAACTTCAAAGAAAATTCTATATTTTGTGGAATTAACCTGTTACTTTCTTACGTTATACAGCCCCACTGTAAATTTAGCTTCTCCCTTCCTTTATCTGATGGGTTTTTTATATCTGTGCAGGAGAAGAGGGCTTAAAGCCACTTTCCCAGGATCAGGTCCCCAAATTTTGTGCTACCAGCTTTGAGGAAAAAGACCTAAAACGGATGGGACAGACCTAAAGCATAATTATAGCGCCATTTCTGTCCTCGGTGCCCTCTTTCACAAACATCAATCCTGAATATCCTGACTGTGAGCAACGGGATCATCCCAGAGATCAACCCCACTCATAGGAGCTTTCAGTAACTTCCCAGAGCCTGAGTAATTCCAAGTGCTGTGCCCAGACAGAGTGTTTCCATAATAACCCCACTGCACCTCTATCCACTGGGCTGGGCTCAACACCATCTGGATTATTTTCGGAGTGAACGTGCCTTCCCCCTCCATCAATTAACTGCCACAGGAAGTCCCGCTCCCACAACTGAAGGCAGCTATAAATTACTGTCATTTTCCTAACGTGCAAGTTTACGAGTGAACGAGGATCCCAAATGATTCAAAGTGTTTGTTTTACAAAAAGCAGGGAATGCATATTAACTTAATAGATGACAAACTTGAGGCTTATGATGAGAAGCTGCCATTGTCTTTTAATCACAGCCTCACAATAAATGGAAATTAGAGAGTTTGTCCTGTCCCGTGGGACCCTTTGTAAGACTGTAATTAACTCAGTGACAACCCACATAAACTTGGGTGGAAAAGCTGCAGGAGGGAGCTGAAGCCACTCTGTATTCTCAAAACCAGACTACTAGTGCTGGTGAAATCTCTTTCTAAATATTCCTCTCATTTAGCACAACCAGGAACTCCCAAAAATATATCTCCTGCAGCAGATAGCTGCAAGCCACTCTGCAGCAATTATGGTTTTAGACCATCAACCGAGTCCTTCCCGGCAAGGCTGCACAGTCAAATTCCACACAATCCCAGTAATAACACCACCACCATCAGATCAAATATAAATTAAATAGCTCTCAAGGTCACCTGACAAATAGATGCATGACAAATACATGAATTAAACAGCACTATTTGGATGGTACAGTTGCTGATACATGAGTGCTACTCACTGCTGTGCAGCACAAGGGCAGAAGCCGTGGATTTGATTACAATACAATTTACCAGAACATCCTCAAGACAAGTATCAGGAGCAGAGTGTCATGCTTGGCCCAGTGTGGCTGGAATGAGAAGCTGGATGTATTTAAAGGAGACAGACATGCAGAGGACAAACTAAAATTAGAAGCACATTCCCATGGGCAGTCCATGAGAATACTAACACTCCGGTGAAGCCACTAAAAAAAGAACTTCCAAATTTAGAAGGTGACTGGGAGGAGAGAGGTATCATTAAACCCCTCTCAACCGAGGAAAATAAAAAGCCTGGATCAGCAGTTTTGTAGGAGTAGGAAAGTCTTCAGTGCCTAGATCTGAAAAAACCCAGCCTGAACTGAGCAATTAGGAGCTATTTATCCCCTGCCAGGGATGGAGGTTGGTGGTATTTGCAGGGTCAGAGCGTTCACTGTGTGCCAGGGTGCAGCATGTGGAAAGCCAAGCAGGCCAGCTTGCATCCTTTGGAATGCCATGGCTTCGACAGATACTCCCAGCAGCAGAGCATCAAAACCAGGATGAAAAGGGACTTTGTGACTTTTTAAAGGCAAAGGTTTCAAGGAGCAAGGAAAATCCTAAAGGACTCCTGAAACACTTGCTAGAAGGATGCAGAAGATGCACAGGAAATGCAAAAGGCAGGAGGGAAAGGGATTTCTCCATGTGACATCACAAGCACAAGGCCAGCATATAAAATGCACTTCCAAATGCACACCTTGCAACCAAAGAAAAGCTGCATTCCTAAGAGATTTATGTCACAGTACTTAAACATGAAAGCAGATGTAATTTTAGGAAAAGAACAGAAACATCCCAACAGGGATGCAGCCGTATTCAGGAATATCCACTTTTCCTTCCAGGACCTTGTTGGCTGATCAACAGGAAAGACTTTGGAGAATGAAACAGTGTTCTCCAGGGGGCAAATGGCAAGATAAGAGGCCACAGACACATGCTGGAGTATGCAAAATCCCAGCTAGGCATAAAGACACTTTTATTTCTATATTTATTTATTTTTGTGGACAGCAATGTGGTCAAAAACTGCAGTAGCACCTAGAAGGGCTGTGCAACCTCCTTTCCTGGACAGCCTCCAAACTCAGCAGGATGAGCCCTCAGTAATCTAATTTTACTGGGCATGGCTTGAGCAGGGGGTTGGGACTGGATAACTTACAGAGATCCCTTCCAACCCACATGATTCCATGATTTTTCACAGGGGACAGGACATGTAAGTAAAGCAAGATGTCTGGGCAGATGGGAGTAGCCCCACAAATTCCCTCTCCTAATGAGCTTCCTGGCTTTCTACCCCTTTGGAAAAGGAGCTAAGACATTCCACAGTGAGCTTCCAGAGCTCCACTCCTACTTTATGATCACCTAAGTCAAAACACGATCCATGGTCCAAAGTCAGGAGCCCTTCCTTTTGCCTCTTGCTGCTCCCAGCTCATATTCCCAGCGTTGCCCCATTCCCTCACTCAAGCGCTTCCTCCTCCTCTCCACTTGTGCCACCCTTCCTCCTTTCCCTCTCACTTGTCCCATTGCTGACTTTATCCTTTTCTGCATGTCACAGAGAAATGAGGAGGGGTAAGAGTGGGATCAGCTCCAAGGTGGCACAGACAGCTAAACACAAACACTGCCTTCTTGGAGGGACCTTTTCCAGAAGCAGGAATGTACCAGCTGACAGCTCACCCTCCCTGGCTTGGGATGCCAAACACTCCAAACAGGCAGATTCAGGCTGCATGAGAAACAAATGCTGCCTGAATGGTAACTCCCTACTTTTTCTTGGAAAAGGAAACAGGTTGAGACAGAAGTGTCCCACAGAATTGAGCCCAGAGCCAGGAATGCCGAGGTGGGAGTTGGGTTATCATGGAAAGCACCCCACAGCAGTTTTACCACCCATGCAGGAGCTGCACTGTCCAAACAGTGACATCCATCCAGGCTACTGAATATTCTGCTACTCTTTTTCAGTTCAGGTTTGGTTTTTTTCACCCCCAACTCAAGTAAAGGTTCACAGTATTTGGGAATCAATCCAAGAACTAGAGCAAAATCCACCTACTAGACCATCAGCAGCACTGTCTGCAAAAGCAAAGGGAGCAGAACTTACAATATCCCCTAAAAATGCTCTAAATTGTCTGTGCTGGCTTGACTGAAACAAAAAGCTTAGTTTAGCTGAAGTAGTAGAGATCTCTGTTTTTGGAGGAAAGGGTCCAGAGGAAAATTACATATTTGTGGTTTAGCTGGGAGTCATGATGTCTATCCCTATGCATAACACGTGGTTGCAGATTCATAATAAACAAAGCTTTCAAACAACAAAAAAAAAAGTAAGTTCTCAAAGATCCAGCCTGTGTGTGCAAAGAGAGAGCAATTCATTTCAATCCAGCTTATTTACTTGAAGTCAGCAATGCAATTATGAAACTCTTCCTTCCAGAAAGCACACACAGAAAGCAAAACAACAACAAAAAAAGAGATGAAAATACAGATGGGAAGTGCAGCAGCCACCCGAGCGCTCCCCCCCTGCAGCAGGTTCCTCAAGAGAGGTGTTTAAATCCCACTTCCCTGTTTCTGTGGATTACTCTATTTTACATTTAAAATGAGTGGCTGCAAAAGCAGAACAGACTTTATGGAAAGAGAAGATGTTTAAAAGAACCCAGACACACTGTGAAAAGAATTTTCATGCATTTAAGGAAACGTACAAAACCAGCTCTAAGCCAGCATGGAAAATGCTTCGAGGTCTGGTTCACACTTGATTTATACTTTATCATCCCCTATTTTGGTGCAAATTAGGCATATACTTCGTGAGGAAAGAAAATGACAGAATTGGTGGCAAATCATAGCAGACCCTCATTCCCTCAGTCTGTTCTGGGTGCTGCCACAGTTATCAGGGATATTACAACCAGCACTGCTTCCCTCGAGCTCGAATAACCTCGTGCTCCATTAAAAGGAAAGCGAATTAACGCAGCATGGCAAAGAGCAGTGGCATTGTCTACGCTCAAAGACATTTTTATGCTCCACAGTAACCCAGGAGAGCGAAACCTAAAGTGGCAATGCCACTTTTACCAGAGTAAAAGGATTATGCTGCAAGGGAAACAGAGACAAAAGCTGTGACACCCAATGAAGCTGCCTCCACCCTTCTTTGCTGCTGCACTCAGGCCACATTATCTGCTTCACATGTTACATGTTGAAAATTACTGACACATTGATTAGCACTGAATAACTTACAGTCTTTGAACTATTGGTTGGGGGTTTTTTTGATATTCCACTCACTTTTAGGGCCACCAGCAGCTCCACAGAAAGCCCTTCCCCTCAAATTCTTACAACATCAGAAGTTAAAACTTTCAGCCTTTTCCTCTTAAACATCAACCATGTATTCAAAACTTCACCAGCTAAAAGGAGTGAAATGCACAGCAATAACAAAAACTGCTGAGAATAAGAGACCCTGCAGAAGAACCAGCTGCAACAAACCCCACGATGTTTGTTCCTTGTGTGTTCTTGCCTGCTTCAGTCCCGTTCCAGTACATTTAATTTCACAAATAGCAACTGCAAAACCACCTTCTGTTTTCAGTTGTTGCACTTCACTAGTCAGCTACTTTCTGCAGCCACAGCTGAGCTTAAACACTGAAGCTGTTATTTTATAATACTCATTAAATTTGCTTTTTACATTAAGTATGAAATCATGTTATATCACTGGTTTATTTGGTTTCTTGATGGTTTATTTTAATTCGCTCAAGAACTAACGGTTCACCTCAATCATCACAGAAATTGCAAATTTAATTAATTCAACAGAATGGATGAGATTTAAAATTGTTGAAACGATCAGCTCATCTAAGCAATAAAAATAATTAAAGGAAGTGAGAGCCTCTAATGCATCAGTCCCACGTAAACAAAAGCTTCGTATTTATATGGAGAGCTATATTTCTTTATTTATTTGCATAGCTATAGTTAATATATCCCCGAGGGCCACGTTTTATCGAGCATAAATTTACGTAGCTGGGGATTTGTATCATTTTCACTGCATCAGGAAAGAACTATATATTTTTGATGTAAAGAGTGAAACCTGAAAGTAAGCCCAGAATAAACACCGGGCTAAAGAACAACATCCACCAAACCTGAACAGGCCTGATTTTCACTCCCTTTGGTTTATAGAGAAACTTAACTAATGCCAGCTGAGCTACTCGCAACTGTACCACAGTAAGTCAAACGAAATTCGGAAAGGATTTACCACATCCCCATTTTTGTATAGTAATAGTGTTTCTCTTCAGATTCCTGGGACTTTATGAAGTCCCATGCACATACTTGGGTCCAAAAAGGACAAGGCAATATGCAGTTTCTCATTTTCCCCTCCATGAGGAATGGAACAGCCTCTGTGCTCGTGGGCTGTGCTGCTGTGGGGAGGTGAAACCCAGGCTGGGCAGGCAGACCTGCAGGAACAGGCTCAGGTCTATTAGGGCTGACATGGCACCGTCTCTGCTTGGCAGCCCTACTTACCTCTAAATACCCTGACTTACAGAGCCATCCAGGGACAACCTGTCCTGCTGCCAAAAGGACTTCATTTATCACCTGAAGGGCTGCCACATGTCAGTAAAATCTGCTCTTGCCTTTTGGGCAGGGATGAAGGTTCATCAGAGTCAGACCTGAGCTTGAAGTAGTTGACTAATAGATCCTGCCTGACGTATCTTACACTGCCCCCCGAGGAGGGGGCAACGGGCAGATCATGGGCAAATTCAGCTTGGGAAAGACACCCCAGTTACACCACGTTTGAATCAACAGTTTTCCAGACTAGGTCAGAGCTTGCATCATCAGGCTAATGCAGATTTTATCATCATTTGGGATCTCATACACCAAACTTAGCAAAGCAGGCTGTAAATCAACAGCAAAAGCAATAATAAGATGGTGCAACAATGCTACACCACCAAAAATACGTGGATTGCAAGACTAGAAATCAGACTGTTAAAAGATGAACAAGACTGCTAAAAGAGGAACAAGAAATCAAAGTTTACCAAAAGCAGATAAAGAACAGAAAACAGGAAAATGACACTGGAACTCCTGGTGAAGAGATGCAATGTTATCTGGTGAAGATTACTTTCCTTAGCCATTTTCTTTCCAAATTTCTAAATTAAAAAATTGGAAGCATTAGTACACATAACTGCTGGAAAAGGAATAGTTACACAAGATGACAAATCCTTTCTGGGTATCTGTTCAGCAAAGGAAGGGAGCTTTTAATGTAACCTGATGTGCAGTCTTAGAAAGGAAAAGCGCTGTGTTCTCCAAACAGCAAGGCTTTCATTTTAAAATCTATTGCAAAAAAAGATACCCTGGACACAGGGATGTTACAGCCACGTCCTCATGGTAAGAACCTTAGAAACACAGCAGTGTTGGGAATTAGACTCCTGGACAAAGCACTGCAGCCCAGGAGCTCTGTTACCACAGGAACACGAGCTGTGTTTGCCCAGAAATATCCTACCACAGCGGAACAGAAGCCAGATTACTCAAGACATGCTGGAAGAGGAGAAAATACCAGTATTGCCAAAGACTGACTGGAAAGGAAGGACTCTGAGCCCCCACAAAGTTTCTTCCCGAGGCCTGGAAGTTCACCTAATGGATTTTGCCTCACTTTAATTCCCACATAAAATTTGGCAGGACTCGCTTTCTACCACAAAGATACAAAGAAGTGAGGTGAGAAGAGGCAGAAATCACAACGTAAGCAATGATTATTGGTAAGGAACAATTGCAGGTAGAAAGGAATAATTGCAGAGGAAATTCTGTGGGTTTTAAACAAACTTGTCTATATACATTACTGAAGTGGGAAATGGAGATTTGAAAAAGGAGAACAGGAAATACTATGTCTAATCCACTTCCCTTATTTTTTTCTACGCCATTCAATAGGCATCGTGACTACACAGTGGGATAGAGAAGAAATCTTGGATTTGTGAAAAGAAAGAATAAAATAAAGAGATGCTGAAAACCTACCTGAATTAGTTATGTGCAAAACAGAGTCTGGACAGAGAAGTTCAGCTTTCAGAGATATGTTGGAGCTCTACTTGTACAAGAAGTGAAACCAACTACTTCAAGGTATCTTGCTCCACTTCAGAATCACTCCTTCAGCAGAAAAGCCTAATAAGAATTAATCTCCCTCCATACCTATTTAAACACCCTACTCGTGAATATTTGGCAGATATATTGATTCCTGAAATAATAATCTGATGTCACAAGTAATTCCAAAAAGTCCACAGGAAATATGTTTGTTTCCTCACAGTCATTTTGTTTACAGTGATTCCTTGGGGAGATTCAAATGAGGAACTGAAGTGAAAATATTACCATGGGTAATATTTTACCCTTTTGAAAAAAAGTTTTACCCTTTTGAAAGAAAGAATTCTGATTTAGTCTTCTATTTTCTCCATAAACTTCTATTTTCTCCATAAACTTTTCCAAATCATTTGCTCAAATTTGGCATTTAAAAGAAACGAAAACACTCCAATCCAATTTTAAGACTCCTCTGCCAATACCAGAGGAACTTCTGAAGTTTAGTACCTCTGACTGCAGAGTACTGTGGAAAGCCTTTTTTAAATGTCATCCTGAGAGTTCCAAACTGCGTAATGGCACTCATTAAATAAAACCACCAGCCAATAAGATATGAAATGGATATAAAACCGGCATTGTTGGGAGGCTAAAAACAGGTATGTTGATTGTTAAGAAGTTTAGCCCTGAAATCTTTCTTATCCTGATAACTAAAAAACTAAATATTTTTCTAGTTAGGTACTAATTGGAGGCCTAACTTGGAAATGCAAAACCAAGTGACCTGTAAAAGTTTTTGATAATTCTCTGTTTTCTCTGGAAAGATAATTGGAAAATATCTCCAATGCTAAGCATTTTTTTTCAACTGTTTCTCTAAAGCAAAAAATCTTGCCTATATGAAAAGTACAATGTGTTTACTCACAGGCTAAAATCAAAAAAGTGACTCACGACAGCTGTGCTGCTTCACTCTGACTGGAGGCAAAGTATGAAAGAGGTGACTAACAAAGGGTTTACACTCTGGAGTATCTGGTACAGTCCAAGATTTGGAAGATAATTAATGGAGGAGACTATACAATGCTATTATCATATAGGTAGTATTTTAGAAATAAAGTTAACCTGGAACTGACACCTTCACACGAAGTCACTTTTTGAAGGGAGACTTAATCAAGCTAACCAGGGAGAATAAAGAAGAATAAGGCTGAATGACAAGAGCAAGGATTAGTGAATTGTAATTTCAGAAGCCTGTGCCCTGCAATGAATGTGCAATTCAAAAAGACAAGGAACTAGAAGAAAGCTACACTGGAGGAACATGCAGAAAACCAGGGATACCATCTCTGAGAAGCTGTCCAATCAACTAAACCAGATCTCTGCTTTCCTCTAGAAATCACATAAAAAAATTTATTCTTTATAATTTCTTTTATTTATTTTCTAAATTATACTTATTGTTGACAAGTTTCTTTTAGCTACACAGGCAGAGCTGGCAGAACAGCTGACAGCAGAAACTCAACGATGACAGAATACAATGCCT
The DNA here is from genome assembly GCF_009829145.1 of Chiroxiphia lanceolata. Lineage (NCBI taxonomy): Eukaryota > Metazoa > Chordata > Aves > Passeriformes > Pipridae > Chiroxiphia > Chiroxiphia lanceolata. Next base: position 73,147,920 of record NC_045640.1, on the reverse strand, counting down.
GCTGCCAAACCCTGGCATATTAATTCCAGGCCATGAAAACTCTTCTGTTGGGCAGATCCAGAACATGGCATCTTTTTTGGAACACGGGCAGAACACTGTGTCTAGGATGCTTTGGATTGTGCCCCTTGGTGCAGGTGGTGAGGCACAGAATTAGTGCTGACTTCGAGCCCTACCTGCCTGTCACCAAAGCTGCCAGTGCCCGTTGGCACTCCCGACTCACACCCTGACAAATATAAATATTCCATGTGGAACACACAGCATCTGGACCACATCCCACACTGGTCCAAGCTGCTCAACAAGCTGCAGACACGTGATCACATGGCACCAATTTAGACTTTTGTTTCAGCTCAGCTCTGTGCTCTTCAGCCCTTCCACTGCATCCGTTTATTATTGGTTTTTATTCATCTTCCCTGGTTTGTTCCAACTCAGAGATAAACTGCAGTTACAGCAAAGTAAATGATTTAAGAGCCTGATAGCACCAGATGTGTGACCACAACTTCTCCCCACAAGGAATTGTACATACCCTGGTCTTCCCCCACTTTACAAAACTTTGGTGGGGGTAAAATGACAGAGATATCACTATTCTTCCTCCTTAAACAAATTTCTATGTCAAAGCTCAAAGCTTAAGGGAGCTGTTTCAGAGGCTTGACATTTCATTTTTGAACAGTGGCACATTTGTTTTCAATTCATGTTTATTACCAAAAGGAAGGAGATGATTTTATCCCAGGCACGAAACAATTATATTCGTCTAAAAATGTCCCTAATACTTCCAAATTAAAAATGAAAAGGAGGAGAACTAACCAGAAGGAAGACCAAGCAGACTGCCAGGTGCTTTTGGGTTGCCAAGCATACATGTTTGACTAAAACATTCGGTGAGATTACTTGTTTTTCTGAGGACAACTTTCAAGAACGTGCATGGGGACAGAGGAACAAGAAGTCTCAGGCACATCAAGTATTCTTATGAGTGATACCCTTGGCAAACTAATTCAGTGTCTGAAAAACTGAAAAATCCAGATACAGTTCCTTAAAGATCAAGGTACTTACCTGTTTATACTGTTTCTAAAGGAAGGAGACAGACACACCCCACCCTCCCAAATAACTTTTTTTGCTCTACATGAGTAGAAAACACAACTGTGGAAATAAAAGGGGCAGAGCTTTCTGCATCCACCTATCTTTCCTGCAGAAGAGCAGAATCTCAAACACAAAATACGGGATAAAATAAGCATTTCAGTAAAAACAACTCTATCCACATTCTGCAACACAAACACTGTTAGCTGAAATTCTTCTGCAGGTCTCCAAAAGTCATGGGCAGTACTGGAAATAACTCCTCCTACACCCTGCACAAAAAAACCCCAAACACTTGGCATAGAGAGCAAAAGCTTAAGGATGGAACAGTGCACGTTGCTTTAGGTGATCTGTCAGGATATTGCATCCCATGGCAGAACTCACAGGGAGCACCACGTTATGAAGAAACAGTCGTGCCTGGAGATATTTGCCCTTGACTTCTCTGAGCTGTACTCATTCTTTTGCATTTCCCCTCCATTTTCTAAACTGACATATACTGTATGAAGCAATGAAAAGTTCCTACCAATATTGGGATGCTTCAAGAGGCGACAGATTCTAGCTTCCCTTTCCAGTTTCTGGTGATCTGCAACAAAGGAAAGCAAAACAATTGCTTTTAGTGTGAAGATTAACACAGTTCAGTGTATTTGCTTTAGAGAAGCAAAAAAAAAAAAATGTATCATGTGATATGGAATGAACAAGTTTAGAAAAAGTTGCTGTGGATGACAACTCTAAAAGGTTAATAATTTTGCAACACATGTTAAAAGAAAATTTAAAAGCTCAATCCTTACTGCAAAGTAGCCAGACAGTTAGATATGTAGGTTTTAGATATTTGGGTTTAAAAGATCTATAACAACGGATTTAAAATAAAACAGAAAAAACAAACAACATCTTTAAAACACTTAGCACTTTAAGTCTGTAAAACAGAACTTTAAATCTGGAGGAAAAAACAAGAAGGAAAACTTTAATTTTTCTGTCATTTGTACTTCCCAATATTTGCAGTCAACTCTAACAATAAGAACAAATGGAATCAATTCTGCATATGTTAAAAGCTCAGATTATTTTTACACTCTATTAAGAACTGGGATAGTTCTTGAGCTAGTCACCACTTGCCAGCTGAACTGTCATATTCTGTGAGGCCTCAGAGACTACACCAATTTAATGAGAAAATGTCAGCTTAACTCTCTTTCACCTTCATAAAAAAGAAAAATTAAATTTCAGACAGTAAAAATTAAAAAAAAAATAATTAAAAATCTGCACAATTAAGCTGAATGTTCTTTTAGGAACCTAAACTCTTGCACTGAGGTTTTATGTGGAGAAATTGAGTTGCAGCAAGTTTGAAACACAAGCACAGACATATCCAGTTACAGCACCTTAATGTCAATCAGCTCTGGCTGTAACCCAACCGTGGGTTGAGCTCTTGCCACATTACACTCAGCACACAGGAGATGATCTGAAAGCAAACTGAGCTAGGCTGGGCTTAGGAGAAACAAGAAAATGTGATCAGTGTCTCAGGAGAAAAAAACCAATCCAGGGCCCATTGGTCATTTGGCATCAGAGCTGTATCTCCGGGGCACTACCAGCCCTGCTTTGAAAGGCAGTTCTGTACCACCTCTATACTCACAGGATCAGCCAGCAGAGCCAAAAACCTGGAAGGTGTCCCAGAGTCTTCTATGAAGTGCTAAAAACATCCTGTGTCGACTCTTCAGGAATAACACGGATACAATAGAGAATTTCATCTCCAATTTTGAGTATAAACATTTGAAATCGCTTTGCTATTCGTTGCTACACCACAGCTTCTGAACTGATACTGGATAGGATTAACTTTTCACACCCATTAAACGTTTGCATTGGTTGTTTAACTGCTTTTATAGAATGCTGGGACGGTTTGGGTTCAAAGGGACCTTCAGGATCATCTCACCCCACCTGAGAGCCCTCTGAACCCCCAGAGCAGGAAGGCACCACCTGGGTGAGGTGATCTGGAGTACGAACATGATACAACTGTTCCTTCTGCTCCAGGGGACAGACAGTAAATTAAACAAGGTGAAAAAACCAGACAAGTAACTGTTACTTCACAATAAACTCTCAGCTGATGGAGCATAAACTAGCTGGAGCTCTTTCATTTAACCACGAGTCTAAACCTGCAAGGTTCAGGCAGCTCTGGGCTCCACTGACATCACTGTGACATCACATTTTGGCATCAACTGCTTAAAAGAATAAAGGGTACCTGCACACGTTCAGGTACTGAAATACTGACTGAAGTGTTGAATGCTGAAATGACAGTAACTGAACTGAACAACATACTCCATTTATTCAGCTACAGAAGTTCTTGCCTGTGAAACTTCATAATGCTAACTCTGATGCTACAGCTATTATATTTCTCCAAAAAAAATACATTTCCTTCATAAATTAATATGTTTTCTTAGAGACAAAGCTCCACGCTGTAAGACCTCCCAGTTAAAAGCAGCCAGCAAACACAATCGTTACTCACACTTCCAGCTTACTGGCAAAGCAAGGACATGCCCCACATGTCATGTGCCCACAACACCCAGTCAGAGGTGGCTGTGCCTGTGGAGATGCTCCAGGCTGTGCCACAAAACTCCAGGATAACTGAGGATCACGTTCTACCAAAGGCTAACAGCACACCATGCTGAGATTAATATTCAGCTCCCACTTGCACACGTGGCAGTGGGCTCAAATAACAAATCCTAGAGCTGCCCACTTCCAGGTACGAGGAGAAGCTAAACTGTGATTGCATGATACAAGAACAAGAACTGTATTGATTAAAAAAGCATGCCTGATCTTTTTGCAAGTCACCACAAAAACATCTTACTCAGAAACGCTGCTGCATGTGCTGCAACATATAAAGGTTGCATCATAATTATTGCCTGCATTACAATATTCCCAGATTTTCCCTCCAAACTGAACTAGTATATTGACAGGTGCCAATTAGGTGGTCTCTGGTGTCATGTGAATTAGAGCAATGAGCTCTCTGCATTTAACTCATTCAGTAATTGCTACTACACCTGTTATAAAGGAAATGCCAGTGACTGGAGGTACCTCACAGCACACACACTGTGCCCCAAGGCAGCACAAAGAGCATCAGACAGTCCCTGACTCAGGGATTTAAGTGGACATTAACATCCAGAAGGTAACAGCTGCACTTCCAAAGAATTAAAACATTCCTTAGCATTGTTAGAGGAAACTGTTACTCAGAAACTTTCTGAGTAAGTCTGTAGTATGCAAGTTTTTGGAAGGGAACCAAATGTAAATTTAACTTTGTGGGGTACTCTGCTCTCCTTTAAAAACCTGCACGTTTCTTCTACGAGTTTCAGGGAATGCTGTGTTCCTTCCTCTCTCCACTCAGCTTATTTCCAAGCCCATGCCACTGCAAATGCTGGAGATAAATATCTATTTCTGTTCCCCTGGTTTCTGCCAGGTCTCAGTTACTGGTGAGCTAAAGGTGAATGTCAAAGGGCAGGTTGAACCGAAATACTTGGAGCACTCAGCTCCCAAACATCTGAAGTGTAAGGTGTGCTGCTCGACCCAGTTCCTTGGGAAAGAAGTGTCCTGCCACGAAGAGAACAGCCAGAGAAACTACCTAGCAGGCAGTAAACCCCCCCAAATCCTGAGGAAGTTTGTGGTAGCATCTGCCATAACACGTTTGTGTTACAAGAGTATCAGAGGAAAAACTCTAGAAAAAATAAATCTAGTAATAGGTCACTTATTGAAATCAAAAAGTTAATTCCTCTCAATTTTGACAGCATATAATTCATAGCTAAAATTGTGTTTTAGCTGCCAGTTTACCCAGAAATGGGAAAAATGATTATGAGGGAGAGGAAGCCAAGCTTTAAAGCCACACACATAATAAAAAGGGAACGCACACGTACATTTATATACTTGCTTCCTTTGCTCTTTTAATTACCTAGACTCAATTACCAACAGGCCTCCTACACTGTCTACATAAGAAACTGTAATTAAATGAAAAGTACGAGTAAGAGGCTCAAGAAGCAGTAAAGCAAATGCAGAAGAAGGAAAGCTTTATAAATTCTAGATTATTTTACAAAAGCAAGTCTCCATTTGTGAACAACGGCCTCTACCACAGCAAGAGCCAGTTATCAAGACTGGAAAAAGATCACTGCCTGTGAAGCACTGATACAATCAGAAATCAGGCAGCAATGAGAATAATATGGGTTTATTAATGGAAAAATCCTTGCAGCCACCTACAAATAACTTTAATCTGACATGGAGCCAAGAAAAAGGGGAAAAAAAAAAGATTTAATGCACTGAACCACAAAAAACTCAGCCTTTACAATAACTAATGCAATTCTGTGAAACCTGAAACAGAATATAGATGTGTAAAATTTGGGGCACTCAGAGACTATATGAATGTAAAGACTTGAACTAATCCTCATTCATATGACAATATTCTAATAATCTAATATTACAATTTATGACACCTGCAGCAGAAAATTAGACTGTCTGCATAGAGTTCCTATCAGGCAAAGTAACAGTTTGTTTTCCATAGTATCAGTATTCACTTTCTTACAAAAACTTACACACAGAGACTATACCCGTTTCTTGGATTACCTCATAACATATTTCATAATTAAAGGGGTATATAATTAATGTCTTCAGCATAAATTTCTTCCATTAAGACGTCATGATTCTTAACCCCAATGCTGATCCTGCATGACCACTTAAACTGAGCTTATTACCACAGCAAAATGCCTGCTGCTCACCACTTGTCAACACAGCTATCTATCTAAAATGCAGAAATTCTGACAACAGGATGTACTAGGACACAGCTGTACTTTTTTCTTTATATTAAACTGACTAAAAAGATTTTCTTTTGCTCACTCTTCACAAAAAAAAAAAAAGCTTCCTTTAAAAAGAAACCCCATGGAGCATTAAAATCTCTCTTCTCTTCGTGCTTCTTTGTTTCTATTCGAATTTAAAACTCTTGTTGCAGAATGTAACCTCTGGGCACCTAAAATCTCACCAGAATAAGCTCTTCTATCCTAACAAGAGAGATCAAGAGACTGTTCCCTGAGACAAAAGGTGTTTAAGGTCTTTGAACCAAGCGTCAGAGAGCTTTGAGCCTGCTAAGGAGATGAAGCCCTTCCCTAAAAACTTAAGCCCTGCTCCACATAATTTCTAGGCAGCTCAGGGGCCAGGGAGAACCTAACCACACAACCTTGGAGGAGTTTCTGGGGTGTGCAAGGAACATCTGGTAATAATATTAAGGCAGGAACACAGGTGGTCCGAACCAACTTTGCCCTCTCACTTCTAAGGAACAAAAAGGACCGGCTGGAACCAGTCTATGGATGATGTTGCTACAATGCGGTGGCACAGACAAAGTTAATGGAACTCTCCCTTGAGAAATAAATGTGCTGCTTGTAGTAAAAATATGTAAAACTGAAATGTTAAGACTAAGATAAACCCTTCCGTGGGTGCAGATTCTAGGCCAAAAAAACCACAGAGCTGCAAAATTTGCTGTGGGGGGAAAAAAAAAGAGAAAAGGCATCAAAGAAAGTTTAAATTTCAGTCACGTCAAAAAGTCAGACGTGAAGCCTGGGTGACTGAAACTGCAGCTGTGTTCTTTCTATATATCTTTATATATATAACCCTGGCAGTTATGCAAACCAATCTTTGTAGCTCAGAGAGGGAGACACACAGGTTAACAGAGAAAAAAACATCCCCCATCACCACCCTGATTTTGTCAACTTCGCTGACAACTGCACAGAGCACAATGAAGTATCCTGGGTCTCGTGGAATGTAAATATTTGTGGTCTAAGGGTATGCTGTGTATAGGAACAGCACTGCAACAGAGACTTGCTTTAAGTCCAGGAATGTGGTTTGTACACAATCTAACTGCACCAAATGCATTCTCTAAGCTCTCTCTGAGGAAGCATTAAGGCTCTGGAAACAGTCCAGTTCTCTGTCTTAGACCTGACCATTTCTGTAAGTTGAAGTCGTTATTGGGTGTCCTGGTTTCAGCTGGGATTATTTTCCTCCTAGTGGCTGGTATAGTGCTGTATTCTGGATTTAGGATGAGAATAATGTCGATACCACGTTGATTTTTAGTGTTTACACTAATCAGCTTCTCACACCACCCCACCAGAGAGAATGTTGGGGGGTACATGAAGCTGAGAGGGGGACACAGCCAGGACAGCTGACCTGGACTAGCCCAAAGGACATTCCATACCACGTGGTGTCATGCTCAGCATAAATACATAAAGTAAAAATACATATTGCTTGATTCCAGCAAAGCTTTTGACTCTGTCTTCCATAACATCCTCAGACAGGACAAGGGGCAACAGGCACAAAACTGGGACACAGGAAGTTCCATCTGAATACGAGGAGAAATTTCTTTACTGTGATAGAGACTGAGCTCCAGCACAGGCTGCCCAGAGAGGCTGTGGATTTTCCTTCTCTGGAAACACTCAACCCCTGCCTGGGCACAATCCTGTGCAAGCTGCTCCAGGTGAACCTGTTTTACCTGGGAGCCGGACTGGATGATCTCCAGAGGTCCCTTCCAACCCCAAACATTCTGTGACAAACTGGCTGGGGGCTGCTGCTCAGGAACCGGGTGGGCACTGGTCACTGAGCAGTTGCATCGTGCATCAACTTGTTTTGTATATTTTAATTCTTTCATCATCAACCTTATTATTATTTTTTCCCCCTTCCTTTTCCATCCTATTTAAGTATCTTAAACGCAACCCCCGAATTTTAATTTTATTTCTTCCTATTCTCTCCTCCCTCCTCCTGCAGGGTGTGGGAGGAGTGAATGAGTGAGGTTGTGTGGTGTTAAACCATGACAGTGGGGACCAACAGTATTACTGAGCCCCTGCTTGAGCTGATTCCCATGAAAGACAATTTATAGACCTTTAGCAATCTGTAACCCATTCATTTTCAGCCTGGAAGATAAAACAAGAACCACGTTTATTCATGTAACAGCACATCACACAGCCCTTTGAATTTTCCATTACTGAGTCCATGCTATAGCGATGCTCACAGATAAACCTCCACAATTCTTAAAGAAGGCAAATGCTAAGGAACACAGTCCTTCCATTCCCAAAAGCACCTTTTCAAAATGAATGTTCCAGCATTCACTACCTGCTCCTGGGGAGACATTTGAAAGCAGTCCTTACTTATTCCTCTCTTGCAGGTATTTATAGCTCAGAAAGTGGGACATTCTTACAATAAACAATTACAGACACTGCGAGTACTCATCTGACCCACCTCTCCTAATGTTTCCTGAGCAGAACCACGCCAGGTGTTCATTGTCATCAAGACATCTTTTCCATGGATACATGGCTCCATAATGGGTAGGAGCATGCAACAACAATAGCACAGCCAATTCTTTTATTAGGCCACTGGTCAAAAGCATCAACAGAGCAGAAATCAGGGCACCCAGGATGCCTCCAGTTATTTCTGTGTTCGCATACACACTTCTCTTCGACCAGCCTTCTGAATATATCAAGGAAAAGCAAAATATATTAATTCAGGATGCTCTGTAAAATAATGAATAAAAGCCACACCTGTAGAGCCTCATATTCTGCCCCAGGGCATCGGGAAAACAAAAGGCACGTTTGTGTTCAGCTGCAAAGGCCCAACAATAGCAGTTCTCAGCTGGCTGATGTTCCTGCAGGGCTTTCTTCCACTTCCCGCCCGCTTTCTGTGTTAATATTTTACCATCCCCAGCGTGGGAGAAATTGATAAATGGATGCAGGGACTTCATTCCTGCCTACAAAGCACAGATTAGAGACAGAGATGGTGCAAGTGCCTTCAGGCCACTTGATCAAGACCCTTTAGCCCTGATTTCTATGACACCTGTGACCCAAAGGTGCTGAGTATTCCTGCATTTCTTTGGTTTCTGGCAGTGCTGCTGAAACCGAGGAGTCCGTGACTTCAGCGAGGTGACAAAAGGAGTAAAGACAATGTGTGATGTTATGAGCAAAGCACTGAGCCCACATGATTTCACTTTTTTCCCTGATTTGTGCTTAATGATGTCCACAATGAACAGAGAGGAGAGACCAACAGAACGGTAAGAATGGACACTGGATTTTACTCAGATGGTGGGAACCTTTAAACAGCTCCTACGAGCACACATTCACACGGTGCTGACTTTGAGCTGATAGATCCTGGTTTTTTCACCTTTTCATACTCTAATTTGCTGTGGATTGAAACGGCCAGCTGGCAATTCACTCACTTCACCCTTCTGACTTAGAAAAGCAGGAAAAGTATTAGTAAAAGTGTGAAACTGTCCCAGCAAACTACACTGGCACAGGTGAAATCAGCTTTAAACAACAGTCCCTAGAGAACAAAGAGTAGTTATTCTTTATACGCATTTTGCCTATTTCTGGGTTAAATACTCTCATGAGGTTAGAGGAGATATATCTCCATTTTTAAAAAAAAAAAACATATATACATACATTAATTGATATACAATATATGCTTTAATTGATAATATATTTATTATATAAAATATATGCAAAATTATATACAGTAGTTTTATATCTTTAATATATTTTAGATACTACATAAACAGCACATCTGTTTATGTAGTGGGTGAAACTGGGTGATGTGCTGTGAAACTCTTCAGTGCCAAAGTAAACAGAAAGGCCCTGAGAGCCAGAAGTGCGAGTTTGATCACCTGGTCACCTCCATCTGTTTGCCAACCAACCTGCACCTGACACTTAACTCTGTGTACCCTGGGTCCCATCTTCTCTTTTAATCTGATCTTCTGTCCAGTGCTGCACCTTGTACCACCTCCCTGAGAGATCTTCATGCAAGTGTGACACTCTGCCTCAGCAGGAAAGCCTGAAGGCACTTTTCACCCTCAGCCTTCCCCTTGCTGCCCCTTTCTGTCCCTACACCAGTGTGTTGTCCCTTGTGACTCAGATTTGCCAATTCTTATAGCAGATAGTCAGCCAAATCTTCTTCAGCCATTCCCCTTCCACAACACAACACACTGCAGCCCAAGGGCAGCTCCCATTTCCCAGATTTTAGAGGAATATGTAACAACTGGAGTTGCAGGGTGCTCACCACCTTTTTGCATCGTACATTTTGACAGCTGTGGAGAATGAGATTAAAGAGGGCGGTGCGAAGAAAACCCTAAATGCATCATAAATGACCTTCTGAAATGGGACTGAAGCCATTTACAATTAAAAAATGCTGCTGAATCAGCACTTGAGTCCCATGAAGCATCTGTCTGAAAGCCTTCCTACCCATCCCCTCGTGCACTGACAAGTCAGTCAACCAAACACTAAATCCTTGCATCCTTCTCTCACATATTTTCACAGACACCAACACTGATAAGGAATCTTATCCAGCTGATCCTGAATGAATAGCTCTAAACCATAATTAGGGAAAATACTGTTTCTGTTTCTTAACTCATCTCCTGCCAAAAGTCACAGTAACGTTGCAGTTTGCTTGGGTGCTCGTTAGGGCTGAGTCAATGCCAATTCTTCTTCCTTTCAACCCCTAAGATATTTTTTTCCAGTTCAGAAAAATGCATCATCTAGCCTGGAATCTGAGGCACTGACTCAGCACTAAGGAGCACTAAAGCATCTCAAGCACTCCACTGGAGAGGGATGGGCTGCAGGATATCCTTGAGTGCCTTGCTGAACTCCAGTCCTACACACCCCATCCTAAACCCATTAAATCCACGAAGAGCATTAGAAACTCTCAACAGACTTGTGTTTGGCAACTAAAATTTTGATGGCATCTTCAAGTACCTCGGGTTCTGAAATAATGCTGTGAGACACACATGAGAAATACTCATCACCCTTGCAAATGTTGTTAGAACAGCACTGTCTCACAGTTAAAGAAAAAAAGCCCCTCAGATTACTACAAAGCTGAAAATCACTGCGAGCTACAGCAGTACGCAAACTATGGTAGCAAATGATTTTTTAACTTGAAATAAATCGTGACCTGCTGACTGGTGCCAGCTAATTTTAATATAAATGAGTAATTACTACACGTAAGACTGGTACCAAGTCATGACCCAGGACAGCCACTTGGCTGGGATACACATGAGTAAGATGCTGATTCTGAAGCTGCTGCAAAGAGCAAATTCTTAACTCTAAGTTCTTCACTTTGGCAACGCTTATTTTTAGAAAGCACATCATTGATCACCATCTTTTGCCTTGATGTCATTTCTAGAACAAGATGTTGCATTCATTGTTTGGGAGGGAGAAACCTCTTTATGTTTTTAAACAGAAGATGACCGGTGAGGATGTTCAGTTCACCGACAGCTTGGGATGAGAGTGTATTCCATATTTAATAGAAAGGGAAACTCCATTGTCCAGAAAAGGTCAACAACTTTTATTTCCAATATTTCCTGTAGTCACTGCTACCTTAAAACTAAACATTACACATGACTTATCCTACCAGAGAGTAAGGGTTTCTTTTATGCAAATCCACTTGAAATCACTGACATTTATCTTAATAAAAGCTCATGGACTTTAACCCCCTAGGAGGAAACAACTGTAGAAGTAGAATCAAGCCCAAATAGAACAAAAACAATGGTTTGGCAACTACCATGATGACTCAGAGGAAATTTAAGCAGCACATCAAAGCCAAAGCTTTTCATAACAAAGAGAAATGCTAAGAATACATAGGCACATGCCTACAGTAATATTTCTTCAAAAATAACAGTAGGCTGGACTAGTATTATAGGACTAAAGACACTACTGCGTTAATAAAAATATCCTAAAGGCTAAAGCTCAGCCTTTACAACATAGGAGGTCATAAGTAAAGCAGGTATTTCATTCTACTTGGCCTATAAAAAGCCAAAGCAGTAAAAATAATAAACTCAGAAAGGAGTTCCACATTAAGCTGTAATTTGATTGTCTTCCGTCCGTTGCCTTGTTTTAAAACAAAGAAGTGGATTATGACTAACCCACTGTATTGTTTTTTTTCCTGTTCTGCCAAGTTTCTAAGTCTTTGCTCATAATGACAGCAAATCTCCTCCTCAAATACCATGTGGGTGAGTAGCTTTTAACCATCTGAGGATTTATATTCCAGCCATCTTTGACAGCAGGATGCTGATGCCACGACCTCCAAGCTACAGGAGTATGAACTTCTTTCGAAAGAGGATTGTCATGACATTATTTTTGAAATCACTTTTATGTAACTAAATTCGCTTGGTTTGTGGAGAAGAGGAGGCTGCACAAGAGGGTGAGACCTGATACAAGGACTAAATTCTTCCCTGTGAGGGTGGGGAGGCCCTGGCACAGGTTGCCCAGAGAAGCTGTGGCTGCCCCATCTCTGCAAGTGTCCAGGTTGGGGCTTGGAACAACCTGGTGCAGTGGAAGGTGTCCCTGCCCACGGCACGGGGATGGGACTGGATGGTCTTCAAGGTCCCTTCCAACCAAAATCATTCTAGGATTCTATGAAAATGGTTTTCTTGCCTTGGAATCCCTAACAGGTCTTACTGCAGCAAGACATGCCTAAATAGCTTGTCCTATTTGACAGCTGCATCATTTCCCTTGCTCTACAGACAGTGAATAAAGATGCTCCCAGGCAAGTAAGTCCGAGGCTTTCTCTTCCTTTTAAGCAAGGCGAGGAGAGAATAAACAGAATGTTTAAAACCCGCTACAAATAAAAGTTCAAGCAAGCATTAACAGGCATTTAAACCTCAGCTTTTGACAAATTTCTGGGGTTTATTGTGTAAACAAGCTCTCTCCCTTAAACATGTGGTCTGTGCAGTATGTTATACCCCGAAGGTATGGAATATAATCAAAGTATGGAAGGTAATCAAAGGAAGTGTAAGGAGGTAGAATTGCTGTATGAATTAAGCCATCATCTAGTGCTGCAGCAGGAATTCCCAGGAGGCAAGATATCCTCCTTAATGGACAGTGCTTGCACAAAACCTGCCTAAAGGGATTTCAGCTTTTGCCCCTCTATTAAGGGAATTAACACTTGTGTATTTGCACGTGTAGTGTCAGTTCCCAAGCTCCTGGCCTTTTCCCAAGCTTCTTGGGAAACTCTAGTAAAACGGGTTATCTCTCTGTTGGCAAAGCAAACAGGGTGAGTAAATCATTCTGTACCTCGGGAAAATAAAAGAACCACCCAATAATCCCACTTATGTAAAGGAACACTTGATGCCTTTCAGTTTCTCAGGGTGTCAGGTTCATCCCTGCCACCACTTAGAGAAGGAAAGATAGGATCAATCTTGAAAAACCACACACTCTCTGGGATATAACAAACCCAGTCAATAGCCCATCTAGATAATGAATGTTTATCCCCTGTTTCTGTAAATAAAAACCCAGGGAAGATATTCTAATATTCCAGAGACTCCAAGCTCTGGCACTGTGGTTAACGTGAGCTATCTAAAAGGGAAAAACTGGAGTATCACTGGTATTAGCTGTCTTAAAGAGTAAAATTGGAACATTTTCAAAGGTAATCATTGCACAGTATTTTACTGATGTTACAAAAGAAAACAAGAAAGTAATCAATATTAATTGGGAAATGATTGAATTTGATTAGCCCGATGATTTAGAGAAAATAAATGTATAAGAATATATTTACATCAACAATGTATTTACATCAACATAATTTGTTCTAAATATCCATGTAGTCACTTGAAGTCAGCAATTTTATTACTCAATTAGAGAGGGTATGTTCGAGGTGTTCTACTGCCAAATCCCGATTCCTGATGCAAGAATGGCTTTGAAAAATCACAGCACAGGGCACTGGCAAAAACCAGCAAACACTTGTGACAACCCATCCCCCAAAAAAGCAGCCCAAACCACAACTAAACCACGAGAATTAAATGTAATTCAGAGTCAAAGGGCAGAATTTCAATTTACTCAACAGAAAACCTCTCAACTAGAGAGAGGTTATTTCCAACAACAACAAAAAAAAGTGTTTTGTTCAATTCTTGTTCCCTCTAAGTATCAGCTTCTGGTATTGTCATTGCTCTTCTAGAATCTGCTGGAGAACTGAAAAAAATATTATTTAGTGGAAATACTTTAAATTATGAATGTTATGCACCGCTATTATTAAACAGCCACATTTCATGTGGTTTCCATGGTACAGCTGAATATTCTACTTACCACATACACTGCAGAAAAAAACCCTCTCTGCTGAAACTGAGAAGGAACCAGAGGAGAGAAATAACCCAGCCTCCAGTTGTGTTATTTAATTAAAACTGCCACTTCTAATTAAATCGCTGGCAAAGCACTGGGGAAATAGTACCACTGTTATAGCGAGTTTCTAAAACAGAAATTCATTACTCATATACTGTATTTGCCCACAGTCCTTTCAGCTAATTCCAAGAGCTCACAGCCAGTATGTGTATTGGAAAGCCTGGGAGATGAAAGGACTTTTTAGTTCAGCACAGAAAAGGACCACAGCACCTCCTCTTCTTCTAAAACATCCAGGAGAACTGGCACAGAAAGGACTGATACTGCACAAAGCAAATCTCAGCTTCTTCCCAGTGCAGCTCATCAGCTTAGGGTGAGGGTGACAGACCGGCCCAGGTTTCCCAGGGAGGGAGGTTATGAAGTCTCCATCCTTGGAGCTGTTCAAAAGCCAGCTGGACATGGGCCTGGGCAGCCTGCTGTGGGTGAGCCTAATTGAGCAGGGGGCTGGGTGAGAAAACCTCCAGAGGTACCTTCCAACCTCAGCCATTCGAATTCCGTGAGCCCTCGGGGTGAAGGACTCCCACATGGATAATCCCACACCAGCTCGCTGTCACGGACACGTGGCTTTGGTGTCTTCACACACAAGTGTTCCAAATGAAGACGACAATCCTCATTTCTCGAGAGAACAGTTGTAGAGGGTTCCAAAGTCTGGACTGATGTTAAACCAAGCTCTGCAACACCCATCTCAAAAGAGAATTACCTGTTTCATGCCACCACAGGAACTAGTAAGAGCACACCCATTCCTCAAGCCCTCCCCCCTCCCGGTATATCAAGATTCCACTTGTGCAACTGAGTAGACATTTCCCATGTTAAGAATGCAAAGAAGTTTGCTGCTTAGGTAATTGTTATTTTATTAGCAACACCCTGACTAATCTGCCATGAACTTCCTGCTCTGAGATACCCAAAATAACTGTAGCCACTCCACACCTTTGCTCATGGTACCATTTTGTGACTGCTCAGGTAACCCCACACAAAGGAAATGTCCATCAGAACAGATCCTTGCTGGCAAGACAACCAGGATGAGGCTGCCAGCAGAAATACCTTTAATTCCCCGGAGTAGGGGTGGATAGAGGTTGATTTCTGGCACTTACTGTTGCACCTACTGAACAGAACATGCAATAGCATCACAAATCCAGCTCATCAGATTTGCCTCTGGAATGTGCCCCCTTTTTGCTCCTCAGGCAACTTCAGCTTGTGCACGATGAGTGTGACAAACTCCCTTACGCTGCGCAGCAGAGCCCGGTGCCGGTGCCATGGAAAACATGACTCGGAATTGCCTCGCTTTCACATTCTTCCAGCCTGAATCATAACCTGTGTTCCTGCTCAGCTGTGGGCAAGGTTATTATGCATCATATATGGACACAGTCGCCTCCAGTCCTCGCCCACCCAGCTCCCACACCTAAACACTGCAAACAAAACCTCGCATAGCACTGACCGACCCTGGTGCTGAGGGACAAAAGAGCACCAAAATCTTCATTACCACTGCAAATATCGCTGGCACCATTACCTCTGCACATTCCTGAACTTAACACTTCTCAAAAGGTAGACTGTTTTCTCAGTTAAGAGTTTAGAGCTCAGAAAAGAGCTAAGGAGCACCTCAGAAGGCACAGCCAGAAGCTCGCACCCTTCCCTGGCACGGGGCCAGCGCTGTAGTCATTACTCTGGGAGAACTCTCACTGATGGAGCTGCTCCACGGCACGCAAATCATGACTCATGCTACAAGAACTTGGCTCCTGGAGCTGCTTCCCATCTAATTAAAAATTCACTCAAACATCCTACAATCCAGCTTTTACCGTAACAATCTCAGTATCTGTGTTTGCAGCCAAAAGGCTGTTCAGCACCACAAACTGGCTCCAGAGGTGGCACAGACACCTAATACTGAGAGAGACACTGAAAATCATCTATTTTGTTGCCTTTCTCCCTAAGGGCCGAATTACAAGCAGTCACAAATTAAGCTGCTGCCTGGTTGTTGGGGTTTTTTTTAAGAATCCATTGAAGCAGCAGTGGTACGGTGTAAAAGAAACCCATATGCACAAAGTAAACTGTTTCCATATATTTTAGCCTAACCCAAAAGATTTATTGAGCATGTCTTGCTTCACTTTTTCCTCCCACGGGGTTTGTACAAACCCTTCTGTTGCCTTTTATTTTTAATTGGATGTTTTGAAGCAATGTTTAGCTCATTTATCTTTATTGGTTTTATTTCTGCTGTAACTCTCCTGAGAATTTCCTCAATTGCTACTTCTCTTTTTAAAACATAGTCCAAAGATACCAGGCAAGATTTGGTGACCTCTGCAACTATGAGGCATAGAGGAATAAGACAAAATATTACATCAAGAATTTTCTCTTCTAAAAAAAGATCTCTAGGGTTTGTCTCTTGTGGATCGAGCTACAACCAAAGCCTGTGTCAATGTCACAGAACATTCTCAGGTGGCTTTTAAAAGGAAGTGGCACTTGAAACTGTCTTAAGTATCCAGTAACCACTGAAAAATGAGATGAGAATACTTATTACTACACTAGCAACAAAAATATTCAGCCTTCACCTTTGCAAGGGCCATGTAACAACAGTAAAAATACTTTTATCAGGCTTTCAGAGATACTGTTTCATTTTCTATCGCTGCTCATTAATCCTGACAGGCCAAGAAAAACATAGTCCGTAAAGAATAAGAGCCCAAAGCCCAGTGAAAAGACCACCAAAATTTACTGTGCAGCTTCACAGCAAATGAAAAGTTTAAGTACAGAGAAAGTTCAGTCAGTTGGGTTTCAGAGTGAAACCAGTAAGGTCTCCTGTAGACCAACCACGAAACACTCGGCTGTACAAGCTCTTTGCATCCAGCTGCCTTCCCTTCTGTACCTGTGGGAACGGCCTGTTGTCCTCTAGAAGGAATGAGTCAAAATCAACTGAATTTATAACTTCTCTACAAAACAAAGTTCAGGAAAACATCCCTCTCAAAAGGAGAACGGTATTTCTTATGTGGATCCCAGTTTCTCAAGATAAAACGTGAAAATATTTTATTATCAGCAATCAATGAGCCGAATAGCAAAAATGAGAGCTAGACAGATTTCAGCTGCAAGATTTGCATTTTCCTCTTAATTCTCAAGCTGAAACAGACTTACAAAAAGCAGAGCACAATTATGTATCTCATTCCTAGGACTTCCTTTTCCCAGGTACAGGCTCTGGGCCTCTATGTTGACTTTTGTGTATTTAGAAATCCCCGTTTGACATTCACAAACAATCCTACACACACGTTTAAATAAATATATAAATAAAAGTCAACCTTGAAAGTACTCTCCTGTTTAAGTGTGCTTTAGCACATCCCATTGATAGAGGTATAAAGCAGCTGGAGATGTGGAATTTGCAAATCTGCGATGACTGAGCAGGGCTGAAGTGCCAACTCCAGCGTCAGAAGCCAAGAAGGCAAAAGCAAACCCCAGACGTGTTAAGAGCCCAGGGAATATGAACAAATCTAGAAAGTGCTTGACTGCAGTGCTTCCTCTTCACCTGTGCACCTCAGGCTACAGCTGCAGCAGCCCTGAAGAGCCAGGATTTGCAGGCATTGCAGACTGACTCGGTGCCTGTGGGAGATGAAACCCCCCAAGGTCTGCGGGGAAAGAGCCTCTCCAGCCACCCAGACCCGCTCTGACAACCTGCTGCTAAACCCATCCCACAACTTAAGAGCTCACTGATAGCAAATTCCACAAATCCACTTAGTTGGACTAAAGAACAACCTAAGTCTGCTGTGACCATCTGGTACAGCAAGTTTTCCAGCTCAGTAAAATGGGGTTTCTTCTTGTCCCAGCCAATTGTGCTGAACAAGCCTTCAGTGCTAACATGATACACGTGTAAGTACAACCAGGGAATGAGTCTCCTCCCCAGATACTGCAGAGATTTGACCAGAATTAATTATTGATAATAAAATCCAGACTATTTCTTTAAACTTTAAAATGGCTTTAGACAAGCAGCTTTTGAGAAGCATTAAAAAGGAGCTGCAGGAAGCTACAAACACAGGCAATTACCACTCTCCTTAGAGGTACATTATAAACTGAAATACCACAACATTTTCTAATTTTGCAAAGATCTGCAACAGCTTTTAACACTGTTCACTGGCAGATGTAAAAAGAATATCTAGATCATAATTTTTTTTTTTTTTGGGGGGGGGAACCTGGGATTATACAGGTGTATAAAAAACAAAAAGGAGGGATACACAGACTAAGACACCAACATTCTCCCCACCCTCACACCAGTGTTTTCACAGCATAGTAGATGCACATGGTAACACACAGTACCACATGAAGAAAGGTCTGGCCATCAGGGATTTAAACAAGCCAGACCCGTCTCTGAGAGAAATGAACCCATTAAAAACTCGGGGAAAAATTAAAACAGAAAGAACAATTCCAAAGTAAATTATTTCAGTGGCAGAAATCACTAAGACTGCACTAAGTGGTCCTTTAAAAAATACATGAATTCCCGGGCATTTTCAGCAACTCTGGCATAAACATGATTTTGGTGGTACTGTGTCATTTCTGTCCTACTGTTTTCATTGATTTTGGTGGTACTGTGTCATTTCTGTCCTACTGTTTTCATTGTTTTACAATCAAATAAATGCCTTTGCTTAAGGAGTAACTTGGCATATATTTTAAATAAGGTTGCACCATTCAACGTTGGAGTTTCCATACTTAGAGCATCTGATTGCAGTACTCAGGAACGTGTCGATTCTGCAACAAAATACAAAATTTCCCAACTCCAGTGACTTATAAACCTGAATTCAGAAACAGTGCTCCTGAAAGGAGCTATTTTACATCCTCAGGTGTAAGCAAAAAACATTTTAAGGAGCTGCCACCCACCACGTGCAGTTTTGGCAACCCATCTTTTAGGACTAAAGACATGTTTATTTTTATCAGCTTGGTATTTTGGATAGATTAGGAAAATTAGCAGCTTGGTGTGAGTAGCAAATTCCTTCAATGTGCAATCGCTTTGTCAAAAAGCAAAACAAAAACGTGCTAATGAGGTTGTGTTCTCAGGAGGGGCCCAGAGGGGCATTTTAATACATTAAAAGCCTGAAACAAAAGCACTGAAGTACTTCAGGAGGACTTGCAAGGACTCACAGCTTGAGGTGTCAAGTAAATGAAACGAAAAGAGGACCCAGGGAGCCCCTTGCTGAGCCACAAACACGCCTGCTTTTGAAGGGCCAGGGCAGTGTCACTGACAGCAAGGGAGGCAAAGCATCCCTGGCACTGGAATCTCCTTCCAAAAACAAGTGAGCCTTCACCTATTCTGAGGCTGATCATTTTTCCCTAGAACACTGTTATTTAGGCCACTGAGGTATTCTGCAAGCGATCTTTGAAACACAGCACCCACTGCTTTTGAAAGAAATTCAAGATTTCATGCCAGAAATAAGGCATTTAAACCACTAATTATCTGTGGTGAGTATAACCAGCATAGCATTTCACTTGGTAGCAAAACAACACAGATATTATGGCGCATTTTATTTTGTTGTTTTGATCCTACTTCTAGGAGAGCTTTATAAAAATAATGGAACAAAACAACTCGCGTTCCCTTGGCTCTTATATCCACACAGATTCTGCAGCAGAATTAACATTTTTCTGAAAAGCCATCTCATCCTAGAACTCAAAAATCAAGTTGTATTATTACCAACTTCAGCAAGCAAAAATGTGTCTCCATTTATATTTCTGTCAGCAAAGAACATTCTTTGTGCAACTGCCTCCTTACAGTGCAAGGAATCAGGCCAGTGCTGATGCACAGAAGAAATCACAGAGAAGACATTCGGGACGTAATTCCCTGCAGTAAAAGCAGGAGCAAAAAGCAGCAGAGAGGCATTATTGCCCCTTGAAATAGCATTCTTGATTAACGTGCCACCTTCCAATCTGACTAATATTAATCACATTACCCTCGACTTCCAACGTGCTCAGAGTGAGTTATGAACCCCAAACTTCTTCTCTTTTTTTTAAATACTGAAAGGTGGGATCGGCTCCACAAAGACGTCATTTTAAACGCAACCTCCTTCAAACCCCCACTTCGAGTCCTCCAGCTGGAAAAGAACCACTCAGAGCTGTCTACAACTACAAAATAACCCTTCTCACCCAGCTGCCCACGTTCAGTGACCCGAGTGTGACCTGCAGCACTTCCCAGACACGGCTGGTTGACTCATTGTACCAGCTGGGTCACGAGTGCTGAGCAAATATTACCAGGAAACCAAGCGCACCACGTGTCTCCGCCTCATTCCACTTGTGCACCTTGCAGCTGCTCTTCCCTTCCCGAGAATTCCCGCTCCCCACACGTGCAGGGTAAACTTCCTGGTAAACCAACGACACCAGGACTTATCCAGCCCCAGTGACACGGACAAAGGGGAGGATGCGAGGGCCTTCTCCTGAAGGTGGTTTACTCTACGAACACATGTGCAACCAGACACATTTCAGGAATTTCCGAAGTCAGGCTAAAGCAAAACATTTTTTTCCAATAAAACAAAAAGCTAATGACTAACTGCTAAGTTTGGTATGACTGGTGAGCTCAGAAAAATAGTTGGCAAAAGAAAAAATTCATAGTGTTCCTCGGAGATTAATGATCAGCTCTAAGCAATCAAATCCAACAATTATTTATAGACTAATCCAAATGCCCGACAGCATTCCTCCACCAGGATGTTGAATTACTTCAATGTCATGTGTCTGATTCCTTTCAGTAAATGTACAAGAAATAAAGTTTGTAATGCTGTGGTATCAAAACCAGTTACATTCTCAAGTACGTTCATTCCTCAAACATCCCCCTCTCCAAGGGTGCTGTCACACCTCTGAGTTATCACAGTGTGTTAAACAGGGTTTCTCAAGGATTTTTATTCACGTTACAAGCTTCTAGGCATCAGTGTCTTTGTACAGCTCTTCCTCTCTTTCCCTCCCTGTTCCCATTTCTCATCTTAAGGAAGAGAAGGTAGTTTGCAGCACTTAGAACTGGTTTGTCTCACAACCAAGAGGAACGTGGTTTTTTGCCAGCAGGCAAGAGGAAAGGATCCAATCTCCTTCAAATCCAACCTCCAAATCCCCCTGATACCATCACCCCTGACCCTGACAGAGACCACTGGGATGTCTCTGAGATGCACCCAACACCTCAGCTGTCAGCTGCCCTGCAAAGGAAAACACTATTACAAACCACAAACTTCCTGTGGCGTGTTTTCAACTACCAAGCATTTTCTCGGAAGACAATTAACACCCCCAGCAAATTTCTGACCAGGTGTGCCCTGAAGGTCTCAAGTTGAAAGATGAAACAAGTTTATTTAGGGTGTAAATCGCTGAGCACACCTCGCATGCTGCCACTGCACTGAAGTAACACCATCTCTGTCAGTAATTATTAGGCTTAACTTGTGTCAAACTGCATCTTTTAAAAGGGTTTCTTAAGAGAAGCTATGAATCTTCAGTATTTAGTAGCTGAATTGCTGAAGTTTCAAGATATATCATTCCCAAGACAATCCAGAAGGGCTATTTTCCCCCTCTCTTTCTTAACTGAGGTTATCTATCTATTGTGATGACCTTTCTAAGCAAATTCTGCACATTTGAACTGATTTGCAGATTTCAGAGGTGTGAGAGAGAGATTAAACAGAAAACTGGCACACCATCAGCTATAAATTATGAACAGCAACTGTGCTATTTATACCTGGAAGAACTGGTGTAGAAGATGAGCCTGTTTAATTTGATGCCATACAATATGTTATCACTAGAAAACAAATCTTAACTGCCACAAACTAATTTTAAACCATTATGGTGAAAAAATCATGTACAACTGACCTCTGATAAGTAGCTGAATTCATATTTGGTTACCCCACATAAAATCATAAAGTTACTTCATTTCTTCAATGTCTATCTTCACTTAAAAAGTAACAAGACCAAAGCTGAACTGGAATAAAATGTAATTCTTATTCATTTGTTTGTGGCACAATAATAGAAAAGCCACAAGGCCAGGCAATTCTAGTTCACAGTCACGATGTCACTTGAGGTGTGCAGCACTAACACCAAAGTGAAAGACAAACCCTACCAGAGAGGCACAATCAGCTGATGTGACCAATTTAATTACAGATTTATTTTACACATCTGAGCAATCAAACAAATGAATCAAATCACTTGACTCTGGCGGGAGATGAAAACGGGCTCCTGAACAGGGATGAGGAAGAACCACTTGTAGGAGCTGAAAAGACAAACAACCACAGATTCAGAAGTAGCTGACAGACCAAAATGCTGTGCAATGTTGGCAACAAACCCCTCTGCAGACAAGAGCCATGGAAGCAATACATGCAAACGGGCAATTTTGACCAGAGCTGGGCCAACAAGCCTTCAACACTGACATTTCCCACACAACAGCCACACAGTCATAAAAAGCTCTCATTTCTCACTGCATAAAAGAGACACTGTTCTGCCTGCACAGCTCAATCCCTGCCCTGAAGCAGCCACTATCCCACTGCTCTGCATTCATTTTATCCCTCAGGAAAATGTCCAGGAAGTTTTGTTTGACATCTGGCAGAGAGGCTGAACAGAAGAGAAGTGTGTGGTTGCTACCTGTATTCACTGCAAAGGGCCCCAGCTCTGCCTTTCCTTTGGGAAGCCCTCTTAAATTCACACAGGAAAAAAGAACACTGCTGATCCGTTTTTATTACCTGAGGATACTTTCAGGCTATTTGATAAATTAATCATTACCATCACTATGACGAACTAAAGGGAGAATTAAAAAAAATTGATTTATTTGGATGAAAATGCAGCAGTTTGTACAGGTTTAACTGATCAAGTCTGCTGCAAAGGAACTTTGATAATTAGTTTGTCCAACACTTCTAATTTTAGAATAGATGTGGATAAATGCTATGATCAGTCCTATCGTTCTATTGCTTTACAGACTTAACTGAGAGTAAAAAAGGATGCAAATATAAGATCCAGAATTCCCAGCTGACGATCCACAGTAGAAAAATAACATAAAAAACCAGAAAGAAAAAAATCCAAAAAACACCCTGTCTGAAATGCAAACCAATTAACAACTGTTCACAAATTATACACCTCAACTGCAGGTAAACTGCTCCGGCTTTGAATCTCAGCCAACCTTCTTTTCTCGGACTATTTTTTTTTTTAACTGTACTTTGGCACCAGCAGAACGAATAATATTCCCATCTGCTTTCAGGTAAGGAACCCTTGATTCAAAAGGAAAAAAACCACCATATAACTTGTAATTAAGTAATTTCCCGTTTTTTCCTCCCTCCAGACTGATGAATCTAAGAATAAACTGGTCCCAAGGTGAAGTTCTCCTGCTGTACAAGGCTGCTCAGCTCACCTGAACAATCCTATGCAGTTCTGAATTTTCATTTTCACATGCAGCTTCTCCAAGTGACACACGACTAACCAGTCTTTGCTCACGTGCCTATTACCTTAAATACTCTTGTATGCACATAGAAACAAGATCTTAAATACTCTTGGTCAATATTTGATTCTCTGGGCTCATTTATTCCATCTAAACAAGAGAGTTTAAAAGCTTACGCCTTCCAAGGCCACAAAATTATTTTGCTTCACTGTTTTACGGTGTGATAAACTTCAGGAATTTTTAGGGCTATCACTTGGGAGGTCCATCATTTTTTCCCCACCAGGTCAACCAACATTTCTGGAAGTGCAAACAACAACTGGACACTCCAGAGCTGCCTGCATGTCAGAACATGCCTGCAGCTCGTTCTGATGCACAACTGGGTGCAAGTTCCTGCCTGAAGGGCATCCAGCTGAAGGACAGGAACTGCATCACTTTTGCATGCAGTAGTTCAGAGATAACTGAATTCCTGATATCAACTACTGCACAGGAATTTCCATTCTTGTATAAACTGTTTAGCCACACAGGTGCTACACTTGTTTCTAAGATTAGAGTTTTTCCTTTATTTAAATAACAATGTCAAGGTTTACCAGTGAGTTTGGCAACCCTCACGCATAAATGTCTGCAATCCACTAATGCCACTGCACCCATCAGTGCCTTATTTACAGAATTAATACTCCTAATTCACGAAGCCAAATGATCTGTGCTCTGATTATACAATGTCAATTGACTCTAAAGTATTCACATAACTAAACATTCACATCCATCATTCTCAACCTATCAGGAGACTGCCAGAAACACAGAAGTTTGGGCACCTTTGGCACTGCACCAGTGCTTTAACTTCTGATCTGCTGTTTGCTGCACATAAACAGGAGCCCACCGCAAAGAAACACAAGCTGACCTTTAGGTCCCAGTGTGAGTGAAACAGCTGCAAAAACTCCTGAGTAATACGTTTACACAATGCAACATCATCCAATGAAACAAGCAGGTACTTAAAACTCAATTTAATTTAATTATACAAGTCATTTCTGCGGACAGCATTTTATTCATGTCCCCACTTGACATGTTCACGGCTATTTTAAATACAAACAACAGAGAAAACACACGGTAGCATTGTTTGCTTTGACGTTGTCAAGCAACTGGAAGTTTGTCAGGTTTCTACTGCCAATTAATTGCTCATTCTAACTTAGAAAGCGAGATCAATGGGTCAAATCCTCAAATAGCTTTAAGCTCTGCACATAAGGCTTTGCTTGCTACTACCAAAGAGAGCCTTGATAACTCCCACAGGGAAAAGGAAACAGAAAAGAAAACCCCACAGTTTGAAGAGATTTCCCTCTGCATTTGCACTTCAGCTTTTCCAGCGGAGAAGATACATGGACCACCGGGACAATCTAAGCTCTGGTGATGCAGGAATCCATCATCTCTCACAGGAGACTTAAAAGTTCAGCCGTTCACTTCTAAATTATCTCAAAAAACCCCCATGTGTAACAAACATGCTTACCTTTTTCAAACCCATCTTCCACCCTCCTAATCCCCACTTCTATTTTCTTCACTACCTCAAGAACTTTAATCACCAATTTCTCTCAGCAAGGAGAGGCTACAGTGTGACAGTTTGCTTAATGGGCTGGATACTGTATAGACTGCACTTCTATTTAAAGATACATGTTTAATTGCCCACTCCTATCTCAATTTAACATATCTGCAGTTAAGGGTCATGTGTCAATATTTCTGCTTAGAGATCAAATTAGACAGTTCAAAAGGTTTAATGGGATGCAGAAGTGATTCCGGACTGAACAAAATTGTCCATTCATCAGTAACAATGGAATTTTGCTCCTTTATCTCTCTTCTAATGATTCTAAAAATACAAAACAAAAATCCGAATTTTTTCAGATAAAAATAAAATCTGCATTCTGTTGGCAATTAAACACTGCACGTCCACGTGTTTTAAAAATTTCTACGTACTCTCTAGTTATTTGTGAACTCAGGCTTGAGCACTAGAGTGCTCCAAAGATGCTCACAAAAAGGCTACATTTGGCTTTCAGTGCCTAAGAAATATATTTTTTCAAATTAAGAAACAAGATCTCTGGTAGACAACCCATAAAAAGAAGCAGCAAAGCCTACAAAGCTACATCAGGCATTCAGCTATAATGAATACAGTGGCGACTTTTTATCACTGGGTATGAGAATCACACAGTTCAATACTTGCACTGAAAATTTAAAAGTTTTATGGTACTTTCAATATAAATCCTGAAAAATGCATTACCCCTCTGCTCTGCTTAATGAGCCTGTTTTATATTTGACTGGTGCTTCTTTATGACCTATAAACATCACCTGTCCAAGGGGAAGCAGGGGAAGGTAATCACCAGCTTGGAGTGAAGGACAGCCTAGGCAGAAATGTTATTCACTTCCTGCAGGCTGAGTAGAATTTCTTCTTTAATATTCACCAGAATGTTAATCAAAAAATATAGCAGCTTCTCCTCCAAGTTTAAAAGGGGTCAAGAACTCATTCTGCCTGGACAGAGAAGACTGTTCCTCCTCAGAAGCACCTTCAGTTCCTCCCTGGGATGTGAGAACCACAGTGTTTCCCATTCACTTTCCTCCACCAGTGGTTCACAAAGGGCTCGTTTCACAGTTTGGGCAAAAGATATTGAAGTGTCCCGAGGAAGTTCCTCAGTTGCCCATTTTTCTCTCTTTTTTTTTTTTTTTTTTGGTTACATTTTTGGTTTTGTTTTTTCCCCCCTCCACCAAAGGGGAACCCCCTTGTTCCCCTTCCATAGCAGAAGGGCTTGTTCAGCACGTTTCATTGCACTTTTCAAATTTTTTACAACTTTTCAAACCTCTTGAGCGGTTGACTTGCTCAGAAAGACGTTCTGCTTAACTTAATTATCCCAAATAAGCTCCTCTGTCTGAACCACGTCAAAATTTATGAAGATAACGAGATACTCATCCAGAGATCTCTATCTTCATTTACAAGTATAAACCACACAGAATTGTTTTATCCATTCTTTGAAATTATGCTGTTACTCAGTGATGTCCTGCCACTCTAAGAGAAATAACTGAGACCAAGGCTGCTTCTTGAACAGTCAAAAGCTCATGAACACTCTGCATACTGTCAAGTCTAAAATGATTTACCAGGTAGCACCACTGAAGCCTTTCTTACATCACTGCTTTTAAACCCATTTCAACAGCAGTGATGCTTTTGCTTCTGGCAAAAAGACAAGATGTATTGCCTGGTTTTGCCAGGAAGGTGAGAGCACTTAGGATCTAGTCCTTTGATACAGCCTAATATTAATAGCTTAGCAATTCCTTAAAGAACAGTTTATGCACAGAAGTACCAGCTGAGGAACATCCTCCACAGATTTGTACAAGTATGCAGTAACTAATGATAGCTTACAGGCACACTTAAGTGTGGAAAGAAAAGTAGCCTGAATATTTAATGTGGAAATGACTGTAAGCTACACTTCTCAATGTAAAGTGATAATTTCTGCTTTGCAGTTAAGTAGCCTTTTCAGAGACTGTTGTTAAATTTTCCATGTGCTTTTCACTGACCATTCAAGAAGCATAATTTGATTTGAAGGCAAACAGTCATCTCTCCAAAGGGTTTCTTGTGAGGAGCTGGTATATATAAACATATACCAAGTAATTATAGCAGAAAAACATCTTTTCCACATTACAATCTGCCTCCCGGAATGAACGGGTTCTTGTGAGTAATTCCGTGCAGCACAAGGACATTTTCTATCCACTGAAGGTTGATTCCATAGTGTCATGGCAAAGCATCACAAGGAAAGAGAAGCAGCTATTATGCCTTCACAGCTTTCCAATATTTAAGTGAAAAAAACCACCCTCTCTTTCCACCCTCGCCTCCTCTATTTGCTCTTTTCTCCTCCTGCATGTTCACAAGCCACCTCTGTCTGATGTAGACCGCAGAAATGCAGGAAGAAGGGTGAAGAACACTAGTAGGGCCATTGCTCACAAGAAACAAATATTCCTCAGGAATGGAATTCTACAAAACACCTTGCAAAACTTAAAGAGCCAACAGTTGAATTTCCTCAGCTGATAAGCCTGAAAAAGTCTATATAAAAATCCATTTCAGGCCTGTAAGAAGGTACATGTTGTTAATGCTTTACCTATAAATATCCTGAGGGAAGAGTTGTGAAGGAAAAGGTCTGTGCAGAGCAGCCTAAGGAGCTTATCAGACAGAGATAATCCCTTCCAGGAACACGCACAGACACTGAGAAAGGTGAACGGGCATTACAAGATCTGTGTTTCACAGAGAACATGCAGATCTGAACACCAGGAACCATGATGAGCATCCTGGGTCAGACCTCCACGAGGAGGAGCTCAGTTGGGTAATCTCTGCTTGACACCAACAGCGATGGCGTCACGTCCAAATCTCACTGCAGACAGGAACTCGTCATCCCAGGCAAAAGCACATCTTGTTTCTCCAACAAGGATTTCGCAGCAGTTAAGCTGCACGTTATTCCCTGACTCTTATGAAAAATTCTGTCAGAAATTACACTGTTTAAAAGAACACTTCATGCTTTTCTGACCCAACAGCCATTTTAAACACACTGTGCCAAACCCAGACCAAATGAGGACAAAAAGCTAAGCAGCCTTTCACCTTTCATCACCGTTACCCTTCCCCTCATTTAAAAAAACCAGAATACTTAGTATTTTCAACATCAATTCTAGTTTTTTTCCACAGTTTTTAATATTCACCAAAGCATTTTGCCCTCTGAGTCTTAAGAAGTCAAACATTGCTCTAGGCTATTTTCAGCCAACTAACAGCATAAAAATTATTCCATTTAAATAATGTTTTCTGGTGAAAATAAAGACCAATAAGTAATGCAGGTTAAACAGTACTGGACACCAGTAGCAGCTCATTTCTGAGGATAAAAATACTTTTTAATCTCTCAGTTTTGAAACGTTCTCAGAGGAAAACAGAGGCCCACATTTCCCTCCAGATGCTAATCCAAAACAAGACATTGTGACCTCAGCCCTTTCAAATTTTTTGATAGCTTTTACATAACAGTGTTTCGAAGTGAAGCTTACAGGGACTGTCACGTTCGTGCCATATCAGAACTGAGAGCAAACACTCCTCGTTGCATGGCTGTGCAAGAGCCTTAACGAGGTTCAACCTGAGGCTGCAGGAGCTGTGGTGGGCCCGGAACAAATCCCACCCTTCACAAATTCCACGCTGGCTTTCCTTGCCTCTGGATTTCTACAGTCAACATAAATAATACCCACCGGCTCTGAATCCCCCTGGTAGCTCTTACACATGTGCTATAGAGATATAAATATATAAAAGGTCACGTTTCAAATTAGCCCAACTACCAAGTGGCTTTATCTGCCAAACCTCTCACATACACTAAGCACCCTTGCCACTGGCACAGTGGGTTTATTAGGAGCAGGCAATCACTGAGTAAAGCAAGATGATCCCTATCCCGGGTTTGAAATGGATTTGGAATGTAATGGATGTAAACACAAGCAGACCTAAGGTATGTTTAGCCCCATGGATTGTTCACAGGCTACAAGATATATAATGAATGAACTATTGTGCTGAACCAGGATCTGAAGCTTCCTAAGTAACACAGTTTCACCCCCTTGCAGTTTGATTTTTAACATCATGCAATATCAAAAAAGTACCATCACCAAAGACAGGGGTAAAATGACAGTGTCTATTTTTTTTGCTGAAGTAACCTTTCTTTCCAAGCTACTACCAACTACCCTATGTAATACAGGAGATGTCTCTTACAAGTATTCTGGAGATGGGAATACATTAGCTCTGGTTCTTCACTTCAAAATTAAAATTCCTCATTGGAACGCTCTGTGCAGATCAATAATCAAATAGCCTGGCAGCAAATACTTCAAAAATCTAAACCCCAGCACAGTTCAAGAAGTAGCAAGCGTATTCTGTGGTCTAAGAATGACTGAGTGGATATTTTGTGGAGAACTGTCACTCAGGACAACTATTTAAAATTTCATTAAGTCATTAAATAAATCAGATGTTTCATTTCAAATCTGCCAACGTGATCTCAGAAATTAAAAAACCTCAAAACACTAACAGGGCAGCACGATTTACACTACAAAAGCAGACATCTGAGATTTAATCAAAGAATACCCCTCACAAAAAGTGAGCTTACACCGGCAAAAACCTCTCTCCAAAGAAAAATCAACTGAGTTATAAATCAATCAATCAATCAATCAATCAATCAATCAATCAATCTTCATATTTAAGTGTAAACAAGATCTAAGCAAAACCTTCATTGCAACTATCGAATCACAGAAGCCTATTGCAGCTTCAGGTGCTATTTTAAATCTATCACTACAGTGGTTATGTGCTAATCAAACAATTTTCTGACAGACCACTTGTTCTGCTAGTCCACGTCAGACACACACAACACTCTGTTCCCAGGGGAGCAGTCAGACAAGCAGTGCTTAGCACTGGGCACGAAGGAGAAGGAAGGAAAAGGGAGCTTTGGCCAGGCTGTTTGAGGATTCTCTCCGCAGTCCATGTACTGCAATCAGCACACACGCTCTACTAAGCAGGACAGCTGAAGTTGCCTTGATTAGGCTCGACACCGCCTGGCTGAGTGGCAGCAGAGCTGTACGTACATCAAACGTCCATGACACGCTCTGCAATTTTCCTGTCGGCTCCAGCGCTCCCGGGATAACCCCTGACAGATCACTTCCAGGGTCACTCGCTGTGGAGCATCGCTCCACATCAGCAAACGCACGGCCAATTGGCAGAGTTACACACACGGCTCCAGGAAGGAAGGGAAATGGCAATTTTACACGCTGCCACCTGTCAAAACTGCAGTACAGATTTCACCCACACGTTCTGACCAATTTAATCCCTCCTAGGGTTCAGCTGAAGCTGGTGAAGGATCACCCCGAGGATGCTGTGCGTGCTCTGACACAGGAAACAGTGTCACAAACACACAGCCACCATCTCAATCTTTTGGTCGTTTTTTAACAACTTTGCAAACAGCCCTCTATGCCATCAATTTTTATCATCTTCCCAAGGGCAATTCCCTGGTTCCCAATTTCCCTCCTGTTGTTCAACAGGAATCATTGGACAAGCACACGAATGAAAAATACAATATGCTATTTCCTAAAGGAAATATCAGAAACCAAAAGTTAAAGGAAACTCTTGGTCTTTTATTGCAATTTCTTTGGCAGAGGGTACAAGAGAGCCATCTGCCATTTTAATATCGTTGCCTCCCCATCTGTCCTTGGCAGCGTGCAATTGTACAAATCCAACAGTTTCACAAGTTATTCTTTAAATTTAATTCTGTTGAGGTGACAAATCAGACAAACTCTGCTCAGAGGAGGAGTTCCATACCACGATCACATTATGATCACAGCAGAGTACAACAGCAGGGCAGTGCTGAGTGTTGGGCACGGCACTGGTGACAAAGAGCTGTCACCACAGGACACAACGACACTGCCCTACCTTTGGCTCCCACAGACACAGGGGATTAGGCTGAAGCTTAAAACAAAGATCAGATAAAGGAGGGTTCATCACGGATTCTTCTCAGATCCCCATTTGCCGTGTTCCCAAAGCTTCCCAGGGTTATGCTGTGGATGATTATGAGGACATTAAAAGAAGCTCTTGCTAAGCTGTGCACGCTCCAGCTTTCTAACTGCCACCTCTGCAGTGGAGGAAAAATAAATGGCAGTTCAATAAAACTACAGTTTCTGAATTATTTTTAATTTTCAACCTGTTGTCACCCAACTGCTACCATGATTACTGTTTGCCATTTCTCAAAACACTAAAAGTTTCCATGTCAGACCTCCATAGCAGTGGGGTAGGGCTTTTTTTCCTTTAGCTGACAAAAAGAAAGCCAGTGACATTCAGGTGATGACAACAGACTCACATCCAACAAATGAAAAGATGATTTTTCACATTTTTTGTAGTTCAACCTCCAAACCCTCTCAGAGGGCTGTAGATTCTTCAATAAGTTTTCATCCTACTCCAAAAAAAAAGTTAAAAACCCCCCAAGCTGACGAAAGCAGGCAACTGAACTGCAGCTAATTATTTAGGCCTTCACACAGTTAACTATAAAGCTAAATTTTCCCACCACCTTTAAAAGTTGCTTTTCCCCTTTTATAACCAACCTTTGGCAATTTCCAAGTCAATTAAAGGAGGAACATTACAAGTACTCAAAGCAGCTCCGAGGACTTGATGACAGGTTTGACAACATTGCTCACTCCGGCACAGCCGTTCATTTTTATATTAGGCAAGAAAGCTTAGTCATTAAGGGAAACTTCAAGCACATTTGCAATGCTTGTCACTCAACAATCCACCACAGAATATCAATGTGTTTAATGAGATCAGGCTCAAGTAGTGGCTGAGCATTTTATTCAGCTGTTCCACACAAAGTCCCATGAAAATATGAAGAATCTTCCCACACTAATAAGGTAAATGTTTCCTTGTAAATAGGCAATTAAAAGTTAACTACACTGCAAAGTCTTGTTCTGATTTATATTTTGATGCAAGATCAAGCTACACCTTTATACTTTACTACTGATATTCAGCAGTAGACATTTCTGTCTTCATGCATTTTCTTTAGCTCTCGTGCTACAAGGACAGGACAATGGGACACCAGGATAATACTTTCACTTCTTGGTCAGGCAAAATTATTAATAAAAAATCAGGTTAAAAACCCACCACACTTCTCCCACAAGATAACCAGCTTTTTTCTTTCTTATTCACCGGTACCTGCCACAACTTCCTCACAAAACACCACAAATACAAACCAGCCCAGAAGAAAAAGCATAATTCACATAAGGAGAAGCTCATGCATTTTCCCTCTTCAGGAAGTTTCTGCTGTCCTCTGTCAGAGCTTTATGAAACACCAGTTGTCTATAAACTACAGTTGGAGAAACACTAAGGGAAGGGACCTCTAAGGAAAAAATTTAAAAAAAGAAAAGAAATGGTCATGCAATTTGGGGAAAACCCTCAAAATCCCTGTTGAACTAGTTGGGCATTTTTACACAAGATTTAACATTCTAACTACAGGAATTCTTTTTAGATTGGATATTCACATAACACAGCAAAGAAAAACAAGCACATTTCAAGCAAAACAAACAATATGAAAGAGGCAGCATCTCAAACAGATCACCTTGCAGTGAGGGTATAAGGACACTACCTCAGAGATGGGATGGAACAATCTGAAAGGAAAACAAACACAAACCCCACCAAAACAAAAGCAAAAAACCGTCACCAAACCTACACAGCCAAAGTCGATTTGATAAACATTCTCAAGCATCAGAGTGAGAACAAGAGTTCTTAAAGCAGGAGTTATTTAATAGCTTAACCAAACTGGTGGGGTAAGTGGGCACGAGAAGGGTACGTGAACAGCACAGACTCGGACGCCATCCGCATCCTTCTATTATCCCACCAGGAGTTGCCAAGGATACAGGTACCAGACTAAACATGATCAAGTTACAGCAGGGGAAGAAAATTATTGCCCGCGAGTGGCATTTCCTGAGTGCACACAGTTAAGGCCACCACAGTTGCAAAATAAAGCACACAAGCCTAAACACCCCCCACAGAGGCTCCCAGACCGAGTCTACGCGCTCAGCTTTTTGGTGGCTCCTTTGTAGACTCTTCTCTTGGCAAAGAAATAACCCCTGAGTTAAGAACACGGAGGGGCATGGGAATCCTCCAAAAACATAGAACATCAAGTGCAAATGCTGCTTTCTGTGCATCCCAGCAGGGAAGTGCAGGAGCGGATTTGCCTGCAAAGACTCCAAATTCGCAGTGATAATTTTATGTAGCTCCACATGGTGATGTCATAAAAACCTTCCGGGTAAAATCAGCAGTAAAATCCCCAAAGGAGCTGATAATCTCTGCTAAACAAGACAATCACTGGGGTTTTGATCTCTTATTTTGGAACCACTTGGACTAACTCAGGTCAGTGTTGTATATGTCATTCTCCCACTGAAAATGCATTTTTGTAACACAACTAAAGATATTTTAAATTGGTTTTTTTTGAATCACAGCCGAGATTATTCATTAAGTCTGTGCTATGAAATACAGATTCAGGTGAGTCAACTTTGGGTACCTGAGCTTTGACATGCTACTAAGGTTTGAGAGGAATGCCATTGTGGCATTAGGTACACAGCTCTGTTCTCATTCCCATAATCCCATTTTCTATCTAGAACTTGCATGGTCTGCTGAATACTAGAGAAATGTCAAGAATTATGCATTTGGTTCCACTGACTTTTGCTGTTTAAGTCTGATAACACCACTATTAACGTGGTATGATTGCAGAATTCTGTTATATACCGATGGAGGCAGTGCTGGTTCTGAATTACCAGAGATTTGCTTCGTACCTCCAGTTTGCATTTCGGTATCAGAAACAGGCTGTTCTCTTTTTTTCCCCCCTTTCTGTAAAACTAACTCTTCCAGCTTGCAAAATGTCCTACAGGGGAGCATTACTCTCCTTGTAGAGATCTTCTTCCCCCTAAATGAGGATGATCCAGGTCAGGGAGGGCACAGGGACAATCTCAACCAAGACGTTTTACTAAAACTAACGGGAGTTTTGTTTGTTCTTTTGGTTTCTAATCTGTGTAGTATCAGTTTTTCATCATTCATTATTAAGTAAAAACCCAACATCAATCACCTCATTTTCAAGATCAGATTGAAGAGACCTGATATCGTTATAACGAACTTTTCTGTTCCCTGCATTCAAGACTTTAAACCCACCTATTTATCCACTTATTTCGAGGAGCTCTAGATGCACTTTTCCATGGAATTGCAGCTGGCATCAAGTACCAGCTCCTGTGAAAAGCTCAGGGAAGTGAGGTGCCTCACTCACCATGTTCTCTGCCAGTCTCTCTCCCAGGGAAAGCTCCAACAGGGACAAGCAGCATCCAAGTCCTCTTACACAGCTCCTCAGACCAACTTATTCACCAGCAACTGGCACAACTTCCTCACAAACCACAAATAAAACCAGCCCAGAGAAAAAAAGCACAATTCACATCATCAGAAGCTCAGGCATTTTCCTCTCTTCAGGAAGTTTCTGCTGTCCTCTGTCAGAGCTTTATGAAAACCCAGTTGTCTATAAACTACAGTCTGAGAAACATTAAGGAAAGGGATTTCTAAGGAAAAAAAAAATAGAAAAGAAATGCAATTTGGGAAAAAACCTCAAAATCCTCGTGGAGGTAGTTAGGCTTCTTTTACACACTGTATCCTATGGACCAAAGCAGCCAACAACAATTAGCACCATTTTGAAAGTGTTTCAGTTTATACAGCCTGTGAATCATTACAACTTTAAACAAGCAGTGAACTGGGCTGCTCTAAGTGCCTTTGCACAGTTTTCTTTTTCTTGAGCCGTTTTGCTGTCTGGATGAGCATCTGTGGCTGCAGAAACAAGTCAACACTCAACAGAAAGTATTCCTAATTTAGCTTCGTTTCACGGAGCTATTTTCACAGCAGTTTCCACTCGACCTTGCACAGAGGCACCAGTAACAGCAGGCTACAGAAAGACACCGTGTCAGGAACTGCACAACAGCCTCGGATGGAAAGAAAGGGGTTTGGACTTTGGTCTCAATGTACAAGATCTCCAGAAACTGTACAAAACAACCCTGCAGTTACCTACATTTTTGCATATCTGTTACTGGGTGGGTACAGCAAGTCCTCTAAAATGTTACTCTGTGGAATTTTTCCAGACAGGGATCAAAGAGTCCTGCCAGGCTCCACTGTTCAGGATGCAGAAACAAAGACAATGAGGCATCTGGGGATCAGTAAAAATGGAGATCACTGTGAAACTGGTAGGCAAGTAGTAAAAGAGGTGACAGGAAATGTGGTGGTGAGCGGGGAAAGCTGAAGTGAAATTACTAAACAAGTTCCTTCAGTATCAGCCTCAAAATCAGCCACATGAATCTGTAAATAAACACTGGAATTTACCAACAAGATCCTCCCATGCAGACACAAGTGATTACTAAAGACACTCGGGAAACCTCACCTATTTTTTTTTCTTCTGGTGAATTCCAATCCCCCATTCCAAACATCCACATATATGTAACTACATAAATCAGTTTAGAGCATGCAAAAGGAAGGATGGCCAAAATAATGGCAAGTCTGTCATACAGGAGGCAGCTAAAGGAAGATGGATGTTAAAGGAAATAACGCAAACAAGATCGTCCTTCGTGAATATACTGATTAAACATGAAGCATTCTCTGAAGGACAGCCCAAACACTGTCCAGGACTATATTTGGGCTGTAAATCAGAAAAGTCTTTGAAGTAAAAGAGGGCAGTACCAATTCTCTCTTCATTAAAGCAAAAATAACGAACCTCCTCACCTCCCCAGTTAATTTTAAGATAGAGCTTGACTACTGAGTCAGATTATTTATTCTCTTGAAGGACTCAACTTCACCTTGGATACACTTCAATTTCTTTTCCTATTTTTCACCTAAGGCCAAGCCCAGGTAATAGATGCTCAAACATTCTCTTATCCTATGGAAGTTTGACAGTGGAAAAATGTGATTTGGAAGTGGAAGTAAAACCAAGAGCAGACAAAAACATATCACTAAACTTGACTTTCACTTTGAGTATTGGTAAATCCTTACTATTCACAACTACTTAGGCAAGACAGTTGGGGACAGAGGGAAATCAATCCCATCTAAAGGGGATGGAGGGGAATCAATTCCGTGTAAAGGACAAAGAAAATGTTTTATTCAAATATTTTCTACTTTAAGGGGTATGAACTTTGTTGAGATGAAACAACTTCCTGTATCATTAGCACACAGCTCCTAAGGGAGGGGATGGACCACACATCAGCAATTTCTGCTCTGGGAAAATTAATGTCATTACATGTTGTGATTAACACGGCCTTGAAAGCAATTCATTACTTTAAAAAGATAAATCATGTTTAACACAAATAAACAAAAATTTAAAGACACCAATTCCTGCCCTCATTACAAGTAAAACCACTTTAATTAATAGGTCTTTTAGCATGAATTATTTTCCTACAGCAAACAAGCTGGCTGGGTACACACAGGCTCTGCCAGATCTTTTTCTACATTTAACATGTGCACGTGCACACAGGCACAGAACACTGTACCCATGGCCTTTTCTTCCTCTTCTTACCCCCAAAAATGCAATAGCTATGTAAGACCATCAGGTGCTACAGGTATAAAAAATGATCTGGGTTTTGGAAGCTCTTCCATCCCTTCCCCCTCCTCCCCCTTTTGGAGTGGTGATTCTAAAAAGTCCTTAAAAAAGAAGGTTTTTATGCCATGTTCCACAAGGTATTTAGTTCCAGGAGCACATATCAGTGCAACCCTAACCACAATTTCCAGCTGTCCATGCTGTGTAAAGCAAATAGAAAGCAATCTACCTTACACTCAAGGTTTTTTGATTTTAAAAGCAATACACACAGCATAAAAAGCACCAAGATGAGACCTTTATTTTCATAGCTACAGTGTTTCACAAATGATGGGAAAATGTAGCTTTTGAAGGTTTCTGTACCCATATTTATTTGCATGTTGGAGACACTGAACTTCAGTGACATCTTTCTCTAAAAAAGGGTGTAATGCAGGTCTTTAAGTGAGTTTTAATAACCAAAGTTCAGCAGCACCTGGAGCTGCCCTGAGGGAAACCAAAGGTCGCCTGCCCTACAGAACAAAATCCTCCCTGCAAGGCAGCACCATGGCAGCACTCTGTCCATGTTACACTGTGTTAAAACTCAATATACATCTTCACTTCCTGCAGGATATGAGCAAAATCCACCAAATGAATTAGGTTCCAAGAGAAGCCTTTGAACTGGGTGAGCACTTATCCTACTGAGCAATAGCCTGTTCAAACCACTCCCACAGGAAGTCTCCCAGACCAAAATCACACCCCAGCACCAGCTCGAAATCTGCTATGCAATACAGATAACTTGAAGGCCTCCCTTGACTGGTTAAATCACAAACCTCTCTCTCCAAGAGGTTAAAATTGAAAGGAAAGCTTAGGCTTGGCGAATCCCATCAGATTGTCAAATATGGATGTTATTTAGGAACCCCATCTGTTCTGTGCAGCAATATGAATATGCAACGTGACTGTTGCTCCAACACTTGCATTCCCATTGTGGAAAATTTAGGAGTAAGCAGTTCCTGACCCCAGTTACATCAGGAACAAAGTTCTGGAAGCACATGCAGTAGATTGCTGCCCACAAATATGAGCTTTGACGCTCTGAGTTTATGTTTCTCTTCCTCTCACGTGCCGAGATGATGAAACTTTACAGCAGAGGTGTGATACCCTTTCCATCTGCACCAGGGCTTGTTAATCTTCCTGCTGGGCAAGGTGCAGTGCTCTCTGGAGCACAGGGAAGGAGTGTGTGTGGCAGCCTGCCCTGTGCCACGTGAGCCAGAGCCTGCCCAGAGTGCTGGACAAATTAATTACCAGTCTTTCAGGTGAGGAGCTGCCAGCTGGAGGCCACAGGGCTGGAGAGTAGTTCAGCAGGGCTGCAAACCTGCCTGCAGACCACACACATGCCAACCGTGTGTGACTGCCAGGGTCTGAGACACCCTTCAATAGACAGCTGTCAGAATCCATGCAGCTGCTTCTCGACCCAGCAAACACTCACTTCATGCCTTTTTTTGGTTATAGATCAGATGCTGCGGTTTTTAATTGTGCACATCTGACCTCTGACTCAAGTGGATTTAGGGTAAACTCTCCAGCCAGTGGAAGGTGACTGCAGCCATGCTTGCCATGGCACTGCCAACTGCGTGTTGGCAGAGTAAAAACTTGTGCACAATAAAAACAACCAACTCCCTACAATAGCACATGGGAGAGACTGTCCAGCTGACAACCCAAAATGACTGACTTGGCTGCAACTGAGCAAAAAAAGCCCCAGGAACAGTTGTGAACCTCTACAACAAGCACACTCTATATTCAAGCTGAAAGTGACCGCCAGAACCTAAATTAATTCTGGTTTTACGGATGCCAGAATCGCTTTTCTCTTGGAAAGCATCACCAGGATATTAACTTTATACCTTTACCAGTGATAAATTCTTGGTTATTGGTAAAAATAAAAAAGCCTCCTACCACAAGATGAAATGTTTCATCTCGACCGACAAATATCCACGGTATCACATTTCCATTATTAAAATCTACTTTGTTACATTTGAGAGGTTTGGGGGGGTGTCTTTTTAAAGTAAGTCTGCATGTTTTGCTCTCCAAGCTTCCAGTGAAATACTTGCTGCCTACCAAAGGTCAGGAATTCACATAACAGAACTTACCTCAAACCCACCAGGTAGGCAAAGGTCCCTTCTACCAACTTAAACCAACAGTTGCACAGCCTTATCTGTAATAGCTTGCTCAGCACATTAACTATTATTCTCTAGACGTAAAAACCTAATTAGGAAAAACAAATATATGCTGCAGCACAATTTACACTTCTCAAATTTCCACTAAAGAGGCCCTGGATTAGAATAAAAGCTCAATCAGGGATAAGACATATTTGCAAATTTGCACAAGTTGCTCCTTCCTGGATTTTCTGACTCTGCTATAGCTACTGCTTCTACCCAGTGGCACCTAGAAGCAACAGGCTGAAGAGAAATAAAGTAAAAACTCAGTTCAGCAGAATATATCCAGCAGCTTTACAGGAATTAACAGGGGCTGCACAGCTTTAAAATGAGTTCTCTGATTCAAACAACTGCAACTGGATGAATTTCAGACCAAGCTGACACCAACCTAGAAAATGATGTCGGGTAACAGCACAATTGTCTGCCCTGGAAGAAAATACCAACCTCATGTCACACAAATCCTCCCCCCTCTCTGATGCCAAGCACAAGGCATTTCTCATGATTCAAGGATTAAACAGAGGAGGAGTTTGCACAAACATGCTCTCAAAGATACACACAGAGCTCAATACATCCAAGGAACAAGCAGACAGATTGGATTCCTGTGCCTCTCCAAAACACAGCAGATGTTTCTTCAAATTCAAGGTATAATTATTTTTAATAAGGAATTAAACACGATGAACTACCACAGTTAAGGTTATGTTCTCTAGTAACCTGTTTCAATGCACAGAAGAAGTTATGTCTGTCACATAACCTTCTAAAAATCCCCCCAATGTCCTTGCAAAGCATTTCACATATGTGCAATAAACATGTATGAAGGAGGAAGCTGGACCCTGACATATGAAACACCCTGGCCTACATTTCTCAGGAGGTCAAATGAAGGACATATACACAAAAAGCACTATTTTGGCACTACATGCATTTGTAAAGCATAATATTTCACTGACTTCTATTTCAGTCTCTCCGATCAGACATTTCCCAATTAATTAAAAAAAAAATTAAAAAAGAAAAAAAATCAACCCCCCAACCTCTGAATCACAGAAGTGTGAATAAATGTAATGAATAAATGTTCACATACCCATAATCACAACCAGAGAAAGTGCACAAATAATGTGCAGTATTTGGATCAATACCATTTGCCTACATATGGCAGGACTTTCTCACTTTAATACCACTGTTATTTACTTGGGTTTTAAGACTATGAGAGGTTTTGAAATGAAGTGCAGAAACAACCTCCCAGGAATCCAGTCTTGGAAGTACAATATCCTGGACATGGTAAAACATCAGCAGGGAACACAACTTCTCCTGGACCAGGAGGAACAGAACACATCCACATTTCAGTGTCAGGATGTGGAAGCTCAGTAAAAGGTATCCAGTTTCTATTTTTCCCTGTATTTAGTTCTCCCTTCTCTCCCAACAGAAGCAATTCTGGAAGTGCAGCTGTTCAGATGTGCAGCTAAATCTCCAGACTGCAGTAAGTGAACGCACAAAACAGAGTCAGCGCCAAAATTTGCAACTTCTGACAGAAAATGGCAGGAAAGCAGTAGCCAAATAAGTCCCCAAGAATCTTCTCTACTGTACATTTTCCTCCCCTTCCCTAATGAGCTGACAACCACCTTTTTAATTCTCCAAGCCTCCCCAAGCTATTTTACATTCTGGATTTGGCTCATGTATCCACTGCCATCAATGGCTACCTTTCCACAAACTTCCACTTTAAGAATAACCTATAAGCCCTGTTTTTAGAGTATCACTCCAAGCTTTGTAGCTACACATCAAGGACATTTATTCACAATATTAACTTTTTCAACACCAGCAACAAGCCTTACTGGTAGCCAGAGCAATATGTGCAATCTTCCAATTCTTATGTAATTTAAGGCCCATCACTGTATATGAGCTATAAGGAGAATTTCCCTTTCTAAGAGAAACACCAGTCACAATGGAGAGAGAAAATAACTCCTCTGCAAAAAACCCAGAAGTGACATTATGAAAATCACATAGTATTTGCTATGAATAATTTAACTATGAACTGGCAGGACATTTCATTTCAAACCTATTTGGAACTGTTAGAATAAATTACTACCAACCAACAGTCATCACAGAGATTTAAAGCCCTCATTCTCACCGCTAATTGAAGGCTCTTCAGATTTTCATTAAAACCAACAAAAGCTCCAAACCTTCACAAAACAGAACACCTAACCAAAAATCCCTTTTGTTTTTTTTTTTTAATAACACTCTTACCTCTCTACTAGCCTGAGTTTTGTGAATGAAGTTGATTTTAACAGAACCAGTAGCCTGCTAAGTTACAGTAATTTGCAACTGAAAAGACTTGCAGGTAAAAACGCAAACAAACACGTTGTGTTACAACTGTGTCAAACCGAAAAGAATGCCATGACTAAGCTGAACGCAAAACATCAAGCACAAACGTTAAAAAGGGGCAACCACGTGTTAGCAGGTGAGCATTCTTACATACCGGGGGGAAAAAACAGTTTCAAAACATTCTTAATGACAGGTAATTAACAGAGAAACAGACTGCAGCTAAAATCCCAAGCTTAATTCTTGTCTTCACAAAGACAGCAACTGCCCCACTGACAACTGGATGCCCTTAAGGAGGGTACTCTCAGCGCGGGAATAACGTCACACGTGCGTAAGAACAGAAACGAGCACTAAAGAGACGCGTGCTGTAATGAACTCGCCCAGGTAAATGTGCACTTCAGGGATTAACATCTTTAGCTAGATTAGAAAGAATTATTTTCTCCTCCCATGGAGTACAGGAAGGCTTATTAGAGCCTGCCTTTCTGTCAAACATCTGGCACTGACTGACACAGGCTACCTGACTACAGGAAATGTTGCTCTAGTGACACATCAAAAACGTTTATCTCTGAGTCTGGAAGAGCTGCGCTGAAAAACACTACCCTGTGTGCTTCCCATTTCATTCATCTCCCTAATGTATTTTGAATCACTTTAGGGATCACGAGGTGCCCTACTTGGACAGCTTTAGACACTGAAACGCTCTTCCCACAGCCTGATTGCTCCGTAGTGCCACCCAACTGCTCCCAAAGGGTGGGGTTTGCAGCCTCTGTGCCCGTCGCAGCTTGGTGCAGGTCAGTGAGATCGGCCTGGTCACCTCTGGCTATGCCTCACACCTGCAGGCACAAGCTCATAGCAAATACCCTCTCTTGGAAGAATTGGAAAGATGCTGAAAAAGATTTGGGAGCTTTCCTGCTAAGAAGGAAAGTAAATCCCCAGTGACACCTCCTAAGCTCCAAGCTGATGGAATGGCTGGTCCCTGAAAGCTCAGGAGCAGCGATAACTCCCAGCTGATTCTTACATTACTCCTGTGCCCATAAACAAAGTGCTCCTAGTTCTGCTGCAGCAATCCAAGGGCTGGGAAAGGTGTGTCCAGTCTTTCTACAAAAGCTCCTTGGAAAAGGAAAAGGACTGGAACGTGATCCTCCTCACACGGATGCCATCAAACCGCCACCTAAGGCTTTTGGCCACCAGAGGAACTGTCACAGTGAGTTACTGGCAAGAATTACACCCAGTGAAAATATATCAGCAATTCACCTTTTCAAGCACAATCAGAGAAGTAAACACTTGAAACACTCCTCTAATTCCTTTTTTTTTTTTTTAAGACAGACAACGATGGCCAAACCTTTTAAGAAAATTGATCTGTTTATGTGAAATCAATTTGGATCAAAGCCAGAAGACTCTCAAAGGAGAAGATAAAAGATGTACAGATAATGACAAAAAGAAACAGACCAGTTGCTCATTATTTGGTATTTGGAACAAATTTGGGGCTTTCAAACTATGACACAGGGGGAAAGTAAAGTCACCTTACAGAAGTTCACTTTTATCTGCATGGCTTTTAATTTGTTAGAACAATAAGGCGATCTGTTGAATTTCGACACTTAAAACAAAGCACAAAACAACCAAAACAACACAGAGAAGACCAAAACAGCACACACTGAGTAGTAAGGAAATCCCAAGGACTTCATCAGATGACACAATACAGAACCCAGAATCAGCAAACACACGTTCTTCACTCTATTCTTAGCTTTCGCTGTGCTTGTTCACTGTTGCACTTAATTTTAGAGAATACCTTTTTTTTCCCCTCCTTTTAAAATCAGCATCACAATCAGCTTGTGCAAGCCTGCCTCGAACATACTCTACTGATACAAAACTAGCTGATGATATTCTAGTATCAATTTAACACTCCAGCTGACTTAGAAAATGCCAAGTCAAAGCTCAGAACTTTGAAGTGCAGCTGAAGGGTCCTTCAAGAGGAGAATATATGTCGTTCTAACATGCAAAAGCATTTTTGCTACACTGAAATAAATTGCAAATATGTATTATTTCTATTGCTGAAATCAGAAAGGCATGGAATCAGAATTATATAAATATGAACTTGAAAAGCACAAAGGTTACTCCTGTTAGAAAAGGGGACCCATCCTCCTTTCCCCTCCAAATTCCAGCTCAATCCCATGCCTCTGCACACACGCAATTAGCCTGAAATTTCCCTGTAACTATACAAGGAAACAGATGAGAACACATCTTCACTGGCATTAGCCTGTGCCCAGATCAGTTCCTCAGTTTAGAAGGACTGCTAAAGTAAGGATTTGGATAAATCTCCAAGAACATTCATGGCTGAGGTGAAGGAGGGCTGAGGAGACAAGTATGGTTGTGACTGGGCTGAATGCAGTAAATAACTTCTAATTTCCAAGCGACCTTAAGCTTTCATTGAGTGTTGAGAGCCTTGACTCTGCCACATCATACACTGACACTGCTCTTCCTCAATCTGACAAAAGAAGGCCCAGATCTGACATTTTGTTTAAAAGGCTTCCAGAGAGCCAGGCACTGTACAAGGGATGCACACTTCCAAGCCAAGAACAACCTCTTAACTCTGCTCACAGATGAAGCTGACCCACTGATTTACACTGGAACTGGTATTTCAAGCAAGCACGAAACACAGAAGTGAACTGCTACCTCCTCACAGAGCAGTTCAGATGGAGCAAAACAAAACTTTAGATTTGGAAAGACAGCACCCTATTTATCAACTGCACCCCTATCATCAGCCAGCAGAAAGTATCACAGTTTGAGGCTTTGTAGTGTTTCGTTTTTGGCACCATAAGTGTCATTCAAGGGCATCTTTTTGCAATTAAAGAACTGCCTAATAAGAATCAGAAGATTTTTTCCAAGAATTTTGCTTTTTGGAAGCTGTTTAGTGGATGTCAAAGCACCGAAAACCAAAACAACCTCCCCAACAAAACCTCCAACATTTCTGGGATGTCTGGAAACAGAGAGGGGAAGGTATTCCCTGCATTCATGGACGTGGCAT
The DNA here is from genome assembly GCF_009829145.1 of Chiroxiphia lanceolata. Classification (NCBI taxonomy): domain Eukaryota; kingdom Metazoa; phylum Chordata; class Aves; order Passeriformes; family Pipridae; genus Chiroxiphia; species Chiroxiphia lanceolata. The sequence continues at coordinate 73,103,725 of NC_045640.1, read as the reverse complement.
CACACGTGTTCCGATAAGAAAGGATATTTCACAGCCCAGCTTTGAAGTGCAGCCCCTTTCTTTATGGGTTTTAGGTCCTATAGAAAAAGCTGTGTGAAATTTGCCTCGTTCCATTTTATGAGCCAGCTTCTTCCAAATATGCTCCCACTCTTTGCTGGACCACAGCAAGGACCAACCTGGCCCTGCATGAACAAAGTACAAAAATTAAAGCCTGAAATACAGTACCATCCAAATGATGACTAATTAAAAAGACTGAGTTTTTACTAACTTAGCCCAGCATTTCAGGATTTATCCCATCACACACATACCCCATGGCACTGGGTCAGCTGGCAACTGGCACCTGGTGCTGATCTTGCTATGGAAAGTTACTTAGATCTGTGAAATCACACAGGATGTTGTGCTTTATTTTAAGCATCAAAACTCAACAGATCGCCTTATTGTTCTAACAAATTTAAAAAAAAATATTTGTTTTAAGCAAATTCGTGAAAATATTTTATCTCAAGTATCATGAATTTCTTAACCTCCCTCTCTTTAAGCTCGTAACTCTAAAAAAAAAATTTAAATTTAAGTACCCTTTGAAAAATAAAGGAAAGCAAACCTCATAGTGACAGTGTGAAGACTAAAATTTAGCAAAAAGTAAATTTTCACACAACTTTCATCAGCTGCAAATAAGAGTGGTGACGTGACGCTGAAAGATCTTTATCAGAGAACAGCATATTAACAGAACATGCCATTATGTTCCATGCAATATTTTATGTTTAAATTTAATTTACCTGCAGCGATTCCTTCGGGTCAGAAGCAAACCAGGCCACGAACAGACTCCCACTCTGACACTGTTTGCTTGTTCACTCCCATGTTCTTTACCACACCACAAACTCGTATCAAAACACAGATAACCTTAAGGGCGAACGCTCCCTAATCCCGGACATCCGAACACAAGCACTGGGACTGGGAATTCACACTGGGAGTGGGAATTCACGAGCAATTGACACGGCACCATTCAGAATTCCTTTCCACAACAACAACCCACGCCGTGTGGATATTTACCTACAATGTATCCTGACAACCCGGCCATTGATACTGACAAGCTCCCGGGAACACACACACACATATCCCAGGAAGGCAGAAACAAGCTGTGCAGCAGCTCTGGAACAGTAACACTGTTCAGCACTTCCTCAGAATTCCTTGGTTAGTTCAAAAATGATGTTTTTCTTCCTCGGCAAAGCTTTCATCTCACGAGAAAGTTTACTATGAGGTAAAAGTACGCTTCTCCTCACGCATTCATGGTCAGACAGGCCTTGATGCTCGTGGTTAGGTGCAATGGAAACAGAAAATTCAGTAAAACTATAATATTTAAGATAAAATCTGCAATGGAAACGTATTATTTACCAACCTCTCCGCAAAAATATCAGCTTGCAAAATGCTTGCTGACACTCAAAATTTTGCTGATACTCAAATTACTTGGATACAAAAATGAAGAGGCTGCATTACGTTTAACTGGTTTTGCACATCTTTTCTTGAAATGCTTTACAGCAACCTCCGTGGAGTCAATCCACAGAATGTTCAATATAGAAAAAAAAAGCATCAAGTGAAAAAAAATCAAAAAAGAGAAATGATAGTTAAAAACATATTAAGAAATCTATTAAATAATTCACCTATTTTCATCATTTTTAACACTTAGCACATGAATGCAAGAAAAAGGGAGGAGGTATCATAAACACCAGGTTAAAATATACCCACCCCTAGCCGAGAGCTTTTTGGTGTTGATGATTTTGGCAGCGTACTCTTGTCCTGTGGTGATTTTCATGCACCTCCTCACGACGGAGAACGCCCCTCTGGAAACAGAGAACCGGGCAAAGTGTCAGTCCCACCGAAACACTCCACTGCCATTTACCGGCTAACGGGCTGCACGGAGGGGCGTGATGCCGGCAGAATCAAAACCCCAAAAAGCCAGAAAGGGATCTTCTGATTTTTTTTTTTTTTCTGGCAGTGACGGTCGGCATTGATTTCATTCACCAGAACTCTGCGGGGTGGAAGCCGTGCGGCCGAGGGCAGGCGGGTGCTCGGAGCCCCGGGGGCGGGGGGGGCACAGGGCGGCGGTGGCGGTGGCCCCGCGTCCCCCTCGGCGGTGACACCGGAGGGGGTGACACCCAACATGGCGATCGGGGCTGCGACCCCCGCCCCGCCGCTGGGGGGAGCCCCCTCACGGACAGAGACCCCCCCCCCTACCCCGCCCGCAGCACCCTAATAGTTCACAGTAAAAAAAAAAAAAAAAATAAAAATTAATACATAATAACAAATAGAGATAAGAGCTCCCCACCGCCCGCCCGGAGCCCCCCGCCGCCCCGGGGCCGTACGGCCGGAGCCCGGGCGCTCCCGCGGGGCTCTCGGCAGCGCTCGGGGAGCCCCGGGCGCGGCTCACGCACCGACCCCGCAGCCCCACGGTGCCTTCACCCCCCGGGCCGGTCCTTACTTCCCGAGCTCCTCGAAGAGCTGGTACTCGTCGGTGAAGCGGGTGCAGGGGGTCGAGGCCATCATGAGGACGGGCGGCCGCCGGTGTCTCCGGCGGCCGGGGACGGCGAGGCGGTGACGGCGGAGGGGCTGCGAGGCGAGGCTCGGCTCCGGCTTCTCCTCCTCCTCCTCCTCGCCGCCGCCTCCTCTGGTGACGGCGCTGCCTCCGCGCCCTCCTCCGGTCTTCCCTCTCCCCTCCCCTCGCCCTTTAGAGAAGCAAACAAACAAATAACTAAATAAATAAATAAACAAACGCGCGTCCTCCCCGCTTCCCCCGCGCCCGCCGGCGAGAACGGCAGCGGCAAAAGGGAAAGCAAAACCGGGGCGGGGGGCGCGGCGCTCCCTCCCCGCCCCGCCAGCGCCTAAGCCCGTCCGCCGGTGCCGTGCCTCCCCCTAGCGACCCCGGCCCGCGGCTCGCTCCCGTCGGGGACGGGGCTGGCACCGAGCGGGGACTCACGCTGGCTGCCGGAGCGGGCAGACCGGGGGCGAAGCGGGCAGCGAGGAAGGACCGGCCCTTCCTCTCTCTCTCTCTCTCTCTCTCGCTCCCCCCCTCACGCGGCGCTGCCCCGAGGGGAGCGGGTGCACCTGCGCGCCCCTGGGAGGCGCGAGGGGGGGCGCGCGGCGGCGGCGGCGGGAAGCGCGTGCGGGAGCGCTCGCGGGCAAAGGGGCCGTGACGTCACGGCAGCCCCTGCCGCGTGCGGGGAGGGGGAACACACACACACACCGGGCACCTCGTGACGTCACACCCCGCCGGGCTGCGGGGAGGCGCGAGCGGGGGGCACACACGTACGCACCGGGAGGCTCGTGACGTCACAGCGGCCCCGGCCGCGTGCGGGGAGGGGGGAGCGGGACACAGACACACAGACACAGACACACACACACACCGGGAGCCTCGTGACGTCACAGTGGGCCCGGGAAGGCGGGGGGGGGAGGACACACACGGCGCGTGCGCCGGGTCGCGGTCGCGGCTGTCCCCGTGTCCGTGACTGTCCCCGTGTCCGCGGCTGTCCCCGTGTCCGCTGGGCAGCACCGCCCGCGGGACCCCCCGCCCCGCCGGGACACGGCACAGCCCTGTGATTGCATCCCGTGGGAATGACCCGCGGGTCCGGGAGGGGACCGCCGGGACACGGAGTAACGCCGCGCCTGCTGCGCAGAGCGCCGGGAAGGGCAAGGGCACACGCGTGGAATGTCACAGCAAACAGCTGTCCCGGTCCTCTCACCTCGGGCCAGTTTGTGCCCCGAATCGGGGCGGGCTCCGCTGTTACAACCACACGCACCGCACCGTCAAAGGCCACAGTGAATCACAGAATACCCTGAGCTGGAAGGACCCACAAGATCACCGAGTCCACCTCCTGGCCCTGCACAGGGCAGCCCCCCAAATCCCACGTGCCTGAGAGCGTTGTCCAAACGCTCCTTGAGCTCTGCCAGGCTTGAACACAGAATGGGGGGGTTACCAGACCACCTGAAGTGCTTCCAGTCCTTTCTGATAAACTCGGTGGTGGTGAGACAATTAAAGAGTTAAATTAACACCTGCACAGCACTTTGACCATTTAGAGCAGCTGGGAACAATTAGAGCAGTTGGGCACAATTAGAGCTCCACAACACAAGGCAGCCTCCATCCTTATTCCGAGGCGTGAGAAGACACCCAGACAAAATACATCCACAAAGGTTTCCTGTACGTGAAATCTCTGGAGTTTCTAGGATCAGGACCCAGAGCTGTGGCCCTGTAGGAAGAGTTAGAACCTGTCAGCTCTTCATGAAAGGAACGCGAATGTACAACAGGAATGCTGAGGGTAGTTTTCCTTAGAGTGAGGCAGCCGTGCCTCGCACAAATACACTGAATTCGCGGCATAAAGGTGGCAGCAAAGGGAGCCTTTGGAACTCGTGAGCAAGTACAAAGCATTTACTCCATCAGTCCCTCTCCAGGGAAACGCTCTGTGCAGCAGTGTCAGCACAGAGAAACTGGAGGATATTTCAATTTAGACCAGCAAGAATCGATCTATTTCCACACCCGTGAGGGGAATGTGCATTAAAAAGTATCCAGAACAGCAGCATATTTCTGAGTCCCCTCTAACAAAAGTATAACATGCAAGTTGTGCATCATTTTGTATATAATCTGCATGAACAACACAATCAGCAGTGCTGAAACCCCAGGGTGGGCTGATGACTGTATTTGTGGGTACTTACCTGCCAGGTTCCTTATCCAGATATAATAGGCATGAAAAAATTAAGCATATTCCCCTGGCCTATGTAATTTTTTTCCCTAATAGTGTATTCTGCCAACAAGCATTTGCCCAAAGTATCTGCTATTACTGTGCCATAGAGTTATTACTTAATAAAAAGGTGTTCAGAAGAAATTATTAAAATCAATTTCAAAATTTCATTTCACTTTTGTTTCTTGTGGATGTTTTTTAAAAGGCATTATGAGGATGAGTGATCCAAACTGAGATTTTAAAAAAAAAAGGAAAAAAAAGAAAATTCCTCTTTTTTTCCCCGTTTCCCAATCTGAAAAAAAACCAACCAAGTCTAAGAAGGGGACAAGGAGTTTCTACAGAAATATCAAGTGTGAATTTGATCATAGCAGCTAAGGAACTAAAATAATTGTTTACAAGATCAGGTATCACAGGACTTTGATTTCCACAAGAGGAGGTACTAAGGAAGTGATGAGAAGCTTGGAAACACTTCAGTTCAGAGGGTTTTTTCTCTTTACAACAATTGTCTCTTAAGTGTTGCCCACTCTTGAGCTGAAAGAAAACCTTAATTTGTAGCTGCCATTTAAGCACTCTGTACTTTACCCAAATTCTTCCTGAGCAGACCAAAGCAGGCAGGATGGAAGCCAAGGATCTGGCCCACGAAGTGAAGTTCTAAAAGCTGGTTAGAGCTTCAAGTTTCTGCTAAGGCCACAGAAACAATGAATCTGCGGCTGAAGGAAGTCAGATCTTAATAATGAACGAAAAAAAAAATGCTTAAAAACCATCACAGAGCACATTTCTCTTCTCCAGGTTTTTAAGAGAGCGGTTCAAGCCTGAAAGAAACTGAAGAGCTGTTCCCCTTAAGTTCCTGCAGTTCAATAAAATGTTACAGATCAGTGGAACGAATTATATATTCCACTTCATACTGAAACATTTATTGTGGCAAAAGGAAATTGTATTTATTTCAAGAGTTTGCTATTCAGCCAGGTCTTTGCTTTGCATGGCTTTATTTTTAGACAGCCAAAGTGAGGTTTTCATTTTATTACTGACCTTGCAAATACAGATTTTCAATGTGCTTATGTTTTGAAGGAGTCAGAGAGCTTTCAAAAGGTCATTCGTGTGGATTGCTCATTATGAGGGCTGCTAGGAATATTGTATGTTTAGTTCATGAACAAATGCAACAGCCATTTACAGCAGAGGTCTAGACAGAAAATGCCCTGAAAACCTGAGTGCTCTGGGGTTTAGATAAATACTGGCTTTATGACCAGATGGTCATGAACAGAAATCCTTGGTCCTTCCCAAGGTTGCACATATTCTTGTGGCAAAGCACTTACTGCCTCGGGGCAACTGGTGGGAAACACTGGAGCAGCTACAGGGACATCACCTCAGGAAAGCAAGGAAAACATCCAACAGGTGATGTAGAAAACATCCAACCAGAAAAGATGTAGAAACAGTGTAAAAAGAAAAGGATCAACCAGAAAAAATCACACAGGAAATACATGGGATTGCAGTTCATTGAACAGTTCGAACTGGAGGCATCAGATGTCAGGTCAGTACGGAATCCTCTGTTGCACCACATGATCTGTGTCTCTTGTTTTCTCACTGGAGCTGCTGGACTCTCCTAGGGCAGGAGGACTGGTGACATCCCCCAGCCAGTGTGCCAGACACTCCCTATTTGCTTTCCTGGAGATGGTGGCCCAAGGCCTGTCCCAGTGTCTTCTGCTGCAGCAGCTCCCTCACCAACACGTTCCGACCGGTGCCCGCTCCGGGGAACTGGTGCCAGTCCCAGACATGCCAGGTCTCTGCTGGATTGTGAAGTAGATCCATGAAGGTTCCTCAAGGAAGATTAATTATTTCTCCATGACTTACACTCCTGGCAGCCCCTTCCTGCCTGGCCAGGGCAGTGCCAGTGCTGCCTCTCCCTGCTGCTGGAGCGCTCCTAGGGAGCATTAATTCACTCCTCAGTGAACCACAAAGATGTTGGCAGAATAACTGATTTGATAGCTCAGTGCTTCTGTCACGCTCTTGGTGTGCAGGAGACCAAAGGTTCTCTCTGGCCTAAAAAACCATCGCTCCTGACAGGCTGGGAGGCATTGCTGGCCACTTAATCCTACTTCTGGAAGCACCACAGGGAGAAATAGGTGAAAAATTAATACTCTTTTTTTTTAGCTTTCTGCATGGGGCAAGGATGAAAACACAGGCCGAGCCCAGAGATGTTTTAATTTGTTTGCATTGGAAAGGAAACAGGAGTGCTCTAATAGGATTCAAGTTTCATCTCAGAATTTTAAAGAATGTATTTTTCTTGACTTTTTGGGTTTATTTGAAGTATTTTTAATCAAGAATGCTCCTTTAAAATAATGTTTTTGAAGAGAGTGATTTCTTTTTAATCCACTTGTCCTGGTTATTTTGAGCTGAGTAATTTTTAATGAATTCTTTGCAAACAAAATATTCCATTATTTACACAGTTCTTCTTACAAGCAATTATAAGAGTCACTAACACTCTGAGAACCAGGCCTTTTGCCACTGGCTTGCATGACACGGATTTGAAAGACAGATACTATTAGAAAAACAGATCCTTCAAGCTGTGAAAGAATTCTTCCCTGTTAGAGTGGTGAGGCACTGGCACAGCAATCAATTAAATTGTGCTGAATCTTCATTCTCAGTGCTTTTGGTGATTGTTTGGGAAATATTTCCAGGCATTTGCTGTAACAAATGAAGGACTTGAAGTAATTTAATCTACCATACGTTTTAGATTCAGAGCATCCTTTCAGTGAAGAAAGTTGAAGAAGGAAATTAAGACCAACATCCCCTGCTTGCCATGCACAGGCATTCCCAGCACTGGAGATGAGAAGGCTTTCCAAGAGGAGGGGAGTCAGAACCAAGCAGTAACAGAGTTAACCAGAGCTGGCTTGAATTTTATGGGGGAAATAAGTCAATGTTGAGGTTTTAGAAGGAAGGGAACATGCTCGGAGTGGTGAGAAAAGGGAAATATTTTAATGGCAATAATTCGGACAGACTGAACCAAAGAGGAGAGAAAAGATTTGGTCAGAAAAGATCTTGAAGGAACCAGTGCACGGGAGACACTGTTGTCTGGGAAGAAGCTGGGTTTTGAGGAAAACACAGTTGTAAGACCTGTGCAGGTTTTACATGGAAACAGAGGAGAAATGCAGTAGCTGGTTTCGTCACCCTGACAGCAAGGAGTGCTCACAGTAAGGATAAAATGAAAGGACACAAGGACATGTACAACTTCCAAACCGTGTCCCTAAGCACAGGCCCTTTAATTACCTCCAGGGTGGTGACTCCACTGCTTCCCTGGGCAGCCTGTGCCATGGGTGGATGACTCTTTACAGGAAGACATTTTTCCTAATATTCAACCTAAACCTCTCCTGGTGCACCCTGAGGCCGTTTCCTCTTGTCCTATCTCTTGTTCTCTCTGATTTTATGGTACATAGGGGCTACCTGGGTACAGTCACTTATGATATGTGAACATTCAACACCATCTCCCCAGCTTGCAGAACCTGTAGGGAAGCTCCTTCCCTATCCTCACTTCTTTCTAATTCAGAATTACAGGGAGGTCTTCCCTGATAAAATCCAGAGGAACACAAAAAATGGTATTTTCCGGATGACATCCCACAGAGAAGAAGCTTCTCAGCTGGTCCATTAGAAAACCATTTGCCAGAAATCAATTAAAATATGATGGACATATATAATGAAATATATATAAATTCAGCAGGAAATGGTAATTAACAAATATTAGTAGACAATAGACACACATTAATTACATGCACTCACCAATGAGAAAGATTGGGTTGCCTTATCCTGGGAAAAACAAGGATCAGCGGGATACACAGGGAGCTGTAGCAGATGTATTATCACTGCAGGCAGGCAATGCAGAGGGTGGAAAAAACACTATTACAGAGGAAAAAAATTATGTCAGACACAGGAAAAAAATACTCCCACATTTAAATATCATTTAAAGGTAACTTTTGATATTTTTAAGGTATTTAAAATTTAAACAGCAGTTAAAGCTTTAGATGGTGCAAAAGTGTTTGAAAAGTTTTTGAAGTATAAATTTATACCAGTAGGAATTCATTCATTGAGAATTAAGAAATCATAGTACTGTGAATGAATTTTGAACTCTGTCCTACAGTGAAATGGGTGACAGATCCTGTACCCTATTGGAACCCTTTGGTACCACCACAAGAGAAATATGAAATAGCTGCCACCTATGAAATATGAAATTACTACTCAGAGGAGCTGCTTGATCCCTCTTTCTTCTCACACAAGTGAGGTTACAGAAAGAGCAGCAACAACGCAGACAAGTTATACCATTAGTGAAAAGATGCATCTAAGAGAAAACTCCTTTCATCTGATGTGTAGGAGTAGGAAAGCTTGCCTATATCTTATTTTAGGAGAAGATTCTTCTGTTATTTGTCACAAGGTAATTCCAAAATATCCTAATGAAGTGAATAGTCTAAATATATATATATATATATATATTTATATTTCTGCGTACTAATATAGATGTTTTCACACATAAAGGATAAGAGATTCTAGGTCTCGATAATTAACTGGATACATGTGGAAGCCATCTGGACCACCCAACTTCCAGCTTGGTTTCCATAGTGTCTCACTCCTTCCAACACTTGCTGAACCCTAAATTATCACAGCTTTTGAGGCATGCTGGCTGTAATTAGTGTGGTGCTGGGACATTGTGCATCAAATCTCTGCAAGCCCTTTGGCTGCCTCCTCTGGGTGTTTTAATAATGAAGGGACGGAGTAGAGTTTTCCTTTATTAGAATAAACCCTTCAGTGCTGAATAAATCAGGGGTTCTGTCATCACCTAGACAATTTAAAATGACAAGGAGTGGAAAATAACACAGAGCCAGCCACTGGTATCTCTGGCCAGTTTTCTGAAATTTATATATTTATGATATTTATATATCATTATATATATATACAGCTACAAACCTCCATAGGGATTCTTTTTCCTTCCAGGCTCTCTATACTGCAGTGTTTGATGCATCCAAAGGAAAAGACCCCCACAATGAGAGGGTTTCATCAGGAGGAGAAGCTCCCAGTGCTGAACATCAGTGATGTTCAGCCTTTGGAATACCCAGGAATAATCACTGCAAAGGGCCACCCTGCATAAAAGCTTCTCTCCTAATGGAATGCAATTTTCTCTCCTTCTGTGTGGCAGGGAACAAAATGTCATCCTCATCTGTTTATCTCTCTTTTTTTTTTTTTTAAAAAAAGTTACTTTAAAAATGTCAAACTGCCCAGGCTGTCTATTATCGTTTACAAGAGTAGAGATTAGTGTCTCATCCTAGGGTAGGATTTGTATCAGTGTGTCTCACACAGACATTTTCTGGTCCTTCTTCGTCTTTAAACTATATTCTGTTCATACTCATTCAAAGCCCATTTTTTAAAATGAAAAAAGCACTTTCTGAGACTTCACAAGTCACAAAAACAGGCTGCTTGGAATTCTTTTTTTTTTCTTTTTTTGCCAGTAGTTGCAGGGCAAGTATTAAAAAAAGTTACTTTAAAGTAACTTTGAATAGCAGATCTGTGGAATGATTCCCTTCCAGCTCACTCCTGTTGGAATTCAGAGCAAGGAATTGATCTTTTTCCCCTTCTTTTTAATTCTATTTCGGTTTTGAAACACCGGCGACTATTCAGCCTTTATTTCGTGTGTCACACGCCACTACCCCTGGGTTTGTTTGGGGTTGTTACTGTTGTTTTTAGCAAACAGAAGGTGTCAAACCCAAACCAGGTTTCATAACAAAGCCATTACATAACTGCCCAATTAGTAGCTCGTTCGCTGCTATTAATAGCAGCCTCCACATCCAACCCGCTTGGTTCGGTGCTACAATAACTGGCAAGGAGGGGCTTCACATTATTCATCCTCAGAGGAGAATAAATGAACTTCGTGGAGATTTATGAGAGTCAGAGTAACGTGCTGTTTATCAGCTGCCAGCCTGCTGCCTCTTCCAGTGCTCTTTGCTTTTCCCGACTCCCAGGAGATGTTCAACTCCCGTGGATTGTTCCTAAAAATCTGCATGTAAATAGATATCTATGTGCATCTCTCGCAGAGACAGAGGTGCTCTCAAGCAAGGAACCCTCTCTCTTTGGAACAGTATCTATAATTTGGTGTTATCTCTCATGTTCACACTGACTGACACAATGGAACTAATTCTCCAGAGATAGTGATGTTTTACTGTGGTTCCATTGGAGTTTCACCCCAAAGTTGGTTGTTGTTGTCCTCCATTCCAGCTATTTTGGGCTGGATGTTTGTCTTGCTGTGACCACTCGAGCACAGACATGCACCCAGAGGAATCTGAACAGTCTTCTGGAAGAATTCAACTGGAGTTTTGCTCATTTCAAGCCACTTGAGCTGCTGACCACAGAATCTGATCCAGAACTCCTTGTGCCTTTCTCTACAACACTTCTTTTATTCCCAAAGGAGAGATCAGATCTGACTTCTATTTTTAAAATAAGCTACTTCAAAGGTGAGCTAGTTAGATCTTACACTCCTCTGTTGCTGAATTCCAGTGTGGAAATAAAGAATTTTGTGAAGAGGTTTTTCCATGGCCTGATGACAACCTTCCACTCTTCATCACAGAAACTTCCTTTTATACCAAGTCTTTCATCTGACAAAAAGATGGGTCAAATCCAGGTGTATATATACATGCTTCTAAAATAATTTCTTCTCTCCCCTCCCTGGGTATCTCCACAACTCCCGAATGTCAGTCTGGCTGAGGTTTTACATCTCTCATGCTCTTCCATCTCTTCACTGGATCATGCTTCCCCATCAGCTGCTGTGTACAGGGACACCACAGTCTCTTCCACTCCTTTTCCCTAGGCACAGGTTGCTTCAGAATTAAGGATCTGCTTACATCAGTACAAAATGAGCCACATAATTAAAGGGCTTGACAGACTATTGATTCAGGTTTCTGTTTGGGCGTTGTTTCCTTGTTGATGTAGTTGTTCTTCAGACCTCGGGGCTTGACCTACAGATATATGTCCTCCCTGGGGAAAAGGAATGGGAAAACACAAGGAGAAGGATTTCCAGAGTCACCTACACGGGTTAGTTGGAACACAAGAAGAACAGGCACATTCTTTCATAGCCTTATTGAACTCATACAGTGTAAACCTCCAGCAATGTCTTCTCTTTCGTTTATCATTTCCTTTCTTCCTCTTATCCATGTTCTCACTTATCTCTTTCTTCCCATAAACTATTTAATAGTTAATAATCAATGTAAAACCGGAATGCAAAAATGTGAAATGTACCTGGCCAGGTAGAAAACAGCAATCAAATTTTCTTTCTGAAAACACTTTAAAAGACATCACCTTGATTTTGACAAATTCCATGTAAAAAGGGGGGGAAAAATTAAGGTAGAAGCAAAGAAAAATTTGAATAACAGTTTTTCAGAACTCAGTAAGCCATTCAGAACTGGAACAGGCTGAACATCTCTGAATCCTGTCTGAGCTTCAAAAGAGACATTGCAGGGATTGCAATAAATTAGGCTGCTATTCTCCCATTTTGCTGAGAAAATGAGTGTCATTTCTGTGTAGGAGAACTGGGTAGGATAAGCCTTAAGAATGGCTGGCAAAAGAACTTGGCAGAGAGAAACAGGCTTCCCCCTCAAACCCAGTGAACCAGCTCACCTTCGGTGTAGACCTGTCAAGTGAAAGCCTTACACAAAAATGCCTGTGACCCACTTTGTTTCGTAGGAAACGTGGATGTGAGGCTCTCAGATAAAGAATCATATATTGCCTGAGTGCTCAAAGCTACTTACACGAGAGAAGATTGCTTTATAAATAAGGATTTGTAGGATCCAACAAGCATAAGAGCATAAGGAAGGCCCGGCTGCGTCAAACCAGCGGCCTCTCCAGCCCCTCTGTGTTTCTTGGAGCAGCAGGAGGAAATGCCAGGCAGGAGGAAATCCTTCCCTCTGAGGGTGGGGAGGCCCTGGCACAGGTTGCCCAGAGATGCTGTGGCTGCCCCATCCCTGGAAGCATCCAAGGCCAGGTTGGATGAAGCTCTGAGCAACTCGGTCCAGTGGAAGGTGTCCCTGCTTTTTTGGAAGCTTTCTATGATTTCTACACAGCTCCAAAAGTATTTTACCCACAATTAAAAAAAAAAAGAAAGTATCAAACCATCCAAGCTGCTTTTCATCTGACAAACCTACAGAAGTGAAGGATTAATCTGCCCTGAGTGATTGAGAGAGATAAAAGCTTTGTGTTGAGTTCAGCAGCCCTGCCAAAGGGTTCAGAAAGCCGCTTCCCAAGTGTTAAAATAGTGCCCTCATCTGCATTTGTATTTAGCATCTCTGCAAGTAGCTTATGCACAGTCCCACCCATCACCTGCCGAAGAAGGGTTATATATCTATCCATGATATAAGATTTCTTCTTTATTTCAGGATGTGGAGACAGGGCTGTGGTTGTATCGTTTCTTTTCATCACCTTCCAATCTCAGCTGAAAAATAGGATCTATATAACCTTGAATGAGGAAAAGATATTTTCTAGATGATTAAAGCAAAGTAGTTCTGTGTAGCTCTCTGCCCTCCCTGCAGTGATTATCAAGGTTTACTTATTTCTTTTCAAAGCAAAAAAGAAAGATTCAGACCATCAAGTACCAGTAATGCGCTGGCTTTACCAATTATGCCCATTTTGGGAAGCTCATAGAAAAATTACAAGTTTTCAGTGTGAAAAAGACACATGATAATAAAAAGAGGGAGAAGCCTTTGGTCGAGACACTTTCCCATAATGTGTTCTTCTTAACAGGTAAGGTTGAACATCAGTCCCTAATATTTTTCCCAGCACATTTGCTTTGCCTTTCAGACTTTTTTTTTTTAAGGTGGATGAATGTGTTTAATAACTGAGCCACTGGTAATGGAATTATCTCCCGTGTCTCTATAAAAGGAAAGCATATGCTTTTATATAAATTAGTTATAGGCAAACGCCACAGTTGAAGTTATGGGCGTTATAAATAATGCCTGTCAGCTGAAATCTTCATCATGTTGAAAATTTAGGTTAAGTGAACGGAATAACAAGGAACCAGGGAGATTCAAGGTAGAAGTAACCTCCCAGTTTTCATACTGACAGGCATGGTGATGTATTGATCTCTCTGGCTGCAATAACTGCCTGCAGGGGATTTAAATGCTGCCAGCAGGTAAGGAGTTCATCACTGAGAAGGTGGTGTTTTAGGGGAGCCTGAGCCCAGTCCTGCCTGGGATTAACTGCAGACTTGAAACTACCCAGTGATCATTAAAACTGAACAGGTCATTTAGAAAGACAGCAGTAGGGAATGAAGGGGTCCCGTAGGAGATATCCTGGATCACGGAAAATGTCTTTGCTCACTGTTCCACCTTTAATTAATTTAGAAATACTGAGTATTTGCTAGTTCACGTCTTTTCAATCAGATCCATAAGAACAGAGTGGGTTGAATCTGTGAAATTGCAATGGGGATTACACCATTTGAGGCAACAGGAAACCTCGGCAAGGAATTTAGGAGCTCCTTGGTTTTCTTTCCAGTTTTTCTTCCCTGACTCCTCTGCAGGTCAGCCTGCCTGTGGGCCTTGTCTTTGCTCCAGGCACGAAGGAATTGAACATCTAGGACCAGGAGGATGCTTCTGGGCCATATATACGGGCGGGATCCACCTCTCATCTTCCTCTGCTAATCAGATTAAAATTCTACTCCAAGCCAACACAACATTATCAGTAAGAAAACTTCCCTTAATAGCCAGCCCACGCATCTCCATTTTCAGCGTGGAGCCATTTGTTCTGCTCCAGTGCTGCCCTTTAATTTCCATTATGCCTGTCCCCAAATGCTGTTAATGCCATTTCTGTGTTCAGAGAGCAGTTGCATCCTCTCTCAGTCTTTGGTTTCAGTCTCTGCTCGGAAGACAGGTTTTCCTTTTCCCTGTCATCCTTGAATGGCTGTTCAGAGCTGTTCAGAGCACGCTGTTCCATCCCCTGGCAGCTGTTCAGATTGGATTTGCTCTTTCTCAAATATGGCAAAGCCAAACTCTACATGTTATTTATAATTACATGTCCAAATCTCATTAGAATTATTGTTTGGGGTGGAGGGGGGTATCTCACCAGCCCTTCTCTATTTCTGCTTAAAATATAACAACATATTTATATCTACTCTGATAAATTCTGGCACCACAAATCCCATATAACCATCATCTGAATAAGGCAAAGCCAAGCCTATCTCCAAGTAGCTGTTTCCAAGTGATGCTCACACACTCAACTGGAGACAGCCAAAATTCAACAGGGATTTGGTCCAAGAGAGGAGACTCCCTCCCTCTCCACGAGAGAAGAGAAAGTTTGGACTCAGGCACGAGTAGAGTACACCAGATTCTTGATTCATCAACATTTTTCCTCCTACCTGTGTTCTCCTTTCGTTTATAAGGAGTGATAGAAATAAATTGTTTCTGTGGGGAACAGTTGTGTTTCTGTCCCCGTTTTGTTTAAAAAGCCACAATCTACATAGTGTTTTTCCCTTAGTGAACTAGCAGACCACTGCACTGTGTAAATATAGCATATATATCATACTGATGCATTTCCTAACTAATCATTTCTTGAAAACAGACTCAAGTTTCTCTGTACAATTCAGAATGAAATAGCATGGCCCCAAATCCCATTTTTTCCTGACTTTAGCAGTGCATTATTGTATTTCCAGGGGAGATATATGTGAGTTACCGAGTCTGATTGTGCAGTAATTGCCGTGCAGGGATTTACAACCTTTGCTATCTCGTTGTTAACAAAGGAACCTGCCAAACATGAGCTTTCCTTTCAGGAAAAACAATTAGCCATGCACAATGAAATCATGGATTATTGCTATTTTGGAACTTTTCCGAACTTTTGGCAGGTTTGCTCTGGAGACTCATATAACCTCTTGCTGCAGGATGGTTGGGACCCCATAAATATCAAGGTCAAGAGCAATCTCTGCTTATAATTGTCCAAAGAAATACGTTTCTGGCTCCTTTCATGATGTCATTGACATTGAGAAAAGTAATTGCTGAGGTTAAAATGTCTCTTGGTGACCTGTCTTGCAGTAAAATTGCTGTAAAATTGCTTACTCACAGTCACAACCCCCCCCCAGGGCTGGTGTTTGTGACCTGCCAGCTGCCTGATTGTGACTATTAGTTTGGGAGGCTGGATGGTTTAGGAAGATTAGGATAAATTCTCTGCATTGATCTCCGATTGAGAGAAGAAATGGCCCTTTTTCATTTGGAGATGGATCAGTGGAAATCATTTTCAAATACTACTGACTATTCATGAGCTGAAAACAACCATTAATTCCTTGCAGCAGCAGAGTTTTCTTATTTAAAAGGAACATCATTGGTTCAGAAATTACTCCTAAATTACCATCCCATTTTCCTCCCTGTCCCACAGGGAAAGAGAAAAGCCATGAGTGCCCCACTGGGTGTGTAAAAAGCTTTAAAAACCATCTTGGATAGTTCTCACCTGGTGTTGAGCCAAGGGTACACTGTTCAGGAGACCCTTAAACCAGCACAGAAGGGAAAAGCTGAAAGAGGACAGAGAGAGCAAAATCGTTGAGCAGTCAAGATGGCAAGAAAAAAAAACCAAGGAGCTGCTAAGGAAAAGGGAAGATGTAATTTAAATCTATTGCAGGGGATAAATAAAAACAATTGGAATTTTTTATCAGTTAGCATGAGTTCATTTTAGCTACCAGCACTTGCATCTGGTGGAGTTTTGGGGGTTGGTTTGTTTGGGTTTTTTCTTTATAAATTAACTGTTAAGTCACTGCTTGGAGCCAGAATCAAGTGGGTAAAAGAGAAGTAATATCAGTAAATGTAAAAAATGTAGGTAACCATGATGACAACAAACTGGACACTCAGTGTCTGGAACAGAGCTCTACAAACTGATGCACAAAGAGGAATCCACCATGAGTTTCTTCAAAAAGAACATCCTTGAGCACTAAGAGTAGGAGTAAGTAACTACCTGTAGTTTGATGACAGGCTCAGGCCTCCTCTGCTGCAACAGCCTCAGGATTTCTGCAAATTACAGAAGAGTCCCCAAACTCAAGAAGCCATTTCCAACCCTGAATAACAGTATATTTTAGTTGGTGTTTAAGAGACAGTTTTTCACGAGCCAAAATCAATTTTAAGCAACACGAGGTGTGAGAGAAAAAAGAATTAAACTGAAGAAAGTGACAATTGAGGAGTTAATAAAAATAGTTGGAGTAGATGCCCCCAAAACCACAAGCTTGGGCCAAAAAAAGAAAACCGCAGGTTGGAAAAGCAGCCTGGCTGTGAAGGAAATGAAAGTCACAACAAAGCAAGATAAATATTGCTGTTTTCATTTCCTTACTCTGTTCAACAACATTCCCTTCATTCCCAGGCATGGGCCGAGCCATGGAACAGAAGAAGGAAAAGGTGAGAGCAGCGAATACAGATGAAAACTTGCACTTAAAGGAAGAGAAACAAAGGGCATGAAAATATGAATATGGAAGGAGAGCTGAAATACTGAGTGTTTTTAAAAAGTACCTTTGCTTCCTGCGCTGGCCGTGGCAGTTTTGGACCAGCTTGGGAAGCAGGACCAGGAGCATCACTCCCACCTCCCCAAAAGCACTTTTCCAGATGTGAAGTCGTGAGATGCCAAGGGCAGGCTGTACACCAGAGAGCAAAGGACAGCAGCTGAAAAGTAAAATTGAAAATGACATTTTGAGGATAGAGAAGTATAGAAAATTTTGGTAAATGCAGCTGTCTGGGAAAAAGGCCCAGGGCCTGTTTCGAGCTTATTAATGCCAATGGCAGGTTTTTGAGCCTAGCAATGGGTAAAGACACTCCTTTTCTGGGTAAAATATCACAGTGATGCTGTGAGGTGACCTTCAAAGCTGTCCTTTGCAGAAGGAGCTGTGAAGGAACCCTCTGATCTGCCCGTCTCAAGGACAAGGTCAGCAGGAACACAGCCCACGCAGGGCTTGGCCCAAGCTCCTTCCCCTTGCCTGAGTCAATCACACACAAATTAACTTGGGCTTCTATGTTCTCCTCATCTCCTCTCACAGCCTTTCACCAACCAGGTATTTAAAATAAGTATTTCCTTCCTCCATCACTTGCTAATGTCTGTTGTCAGCCCAAGGTGAGAGAGAAAGAAATGCATGGAGCAGGATCCCAAGGCTGCCCATTCCTTTGGAACCTGATGCTTTATTTCAGCAGCTCTGCTGGGTCCCACTCTTTCAAAGCTTTCCATTTCTTGCCAGCTCAGGGGCTCCAGTTTCAAGGTTTTCTTTACAGTAACTCCTGGCTGTCCCAAGCCAAATGTACATATTTTTCAGCATAGATAAATCCCTTTCTCTCACATCTGAGAATAAGACAAATATATGAGCATTCAATATATCTTACTATTAACAGGGACAGAAACAAGGCGGCCAAGGCAATAAATTCCAGGAGAGAGGTTTCTCCCAGAGGACCAGAAGGAAGTAAATGAATAAAGGTACATATGTGAGACAAGTCTGAGTCCCAAACAAGACATCTGTGGAAGGGAGGGAGAGAATAAATCTCTCCCTTACTCTCAGAGGAACTGCATTAATCTTGCCTCAATTAGGCTTTTCTTAACTATTGCTGTCCCCCCATGAGCAAGCAAATAAAAATCCATAGGAAGGGTGGAAAGAGGAGAGCCACAGCCAAGGCAGAATGTTCCCTTTGGATGCCTGGAGAAGAAACACCTTCCATTTTCACTCCAGTGGGGTACAGAGTATTTCTCCTGTTCAGTAACAGAAAGGCACAGTCACTTCTCATGGCCATGGTTCACTTCCACACACACAGCAATTCCCGTGGTCTGTGTAAGGCAAACGTTCCTTCCCTGGGGAAGTCTCTTTGTAAGGTGCTGACAACCAGTGATCTGCTAATCTGACAATCCCAGAAGGTGTGTTTGTACCCCCACATCAGAGCAGGCAAGAACACCAGGATGCACCCATATGTGCCTTAGGTGTGTGGGAGGTGAGAATTCGGAGGGGACCTTTGCAGGCTTCCACATGTAACCTCCAGACATGCCAGTGTTGAGGTGTTTAATCATCTCCTGTGGGCAAACGACACAGAATGCAGAAACAGGCATCAAAATTATTCACAGCTTTCTTACCCAAGTGCTGTTTACATTTGTGGAAAGCCCAATCTGCTGCAGTCAGCGAGATCTACCTTCTCCATTTCTGCCAAAAAAAAAAAAGAGTATATATCTCTTCATCTGCCCATCCATCCACCCATCATCATCCCCTGTATCACAGCACCACAATTCCCTATAGCCAGCGTTGCATTAACACAAGGTAGTGGGGCTCCCCACCCAACTTCTACTCAGAGCTTGAACTCTTAGAGGTTGGGGCCATCCCATATTCCATGTTTTCTCAGTGCCCAGCACAACAGCAGCCCTCGGGTGACCTCCACATGGTCCTTTTTCCCTGTCCTCTGCTTATATAATGCAGATGATTCATTAATATGAAGTCGCCCGGAACACGGAACATCTGGGTCTGCTTTTTATTTTTTTCCTTATCCTGTGAAGTTGTCAAGTCAGCTCTGGGATATTTTGTCTAGAGCTGATCCTCAGAAGGTTCATGTAATTAGGATGGGAAATCCTTTCCAATTTCATCTTTTGGGGGATAATCCCATGTTGGTATATGCTATTTCCTGATGGGTGTTTGTGTCAGGAGAACATCTTTCTTCCTAGCTGTGTCCTTCAGCTCGTTTTGGAAAAGATAATCCTTGAGTCATTAACACTTTCTGTGGCCCTGTTGAGCTTGGCAGCGTTTTCTTACCCCAGACTTCTCAGCCATTTTTTTCCCTATGCATATTCCCAGGAAAGGTTCCTCCATCTGTTTGGCATTTTAATGCCGGGATGAGGCTCTGTTTATTGGGGGATGTGCCTGTTTCTACATAGGGTATTATCAGTTTTGCCTGTAAAAACATACCAGCTTTGTAAATTTGAGGGCAATGATTTATGGCCCCAATGCTGCTAATTCTCTCATTACTCCACTTCTTCCCAGACTACCATTTGAGCTAGCAGGGAAAAAGTGAGGAGAGGGGAGAGCTGTACACAGATTTTAAACGTATTTGGTTTTAATCAGCATTTAAAACCTGACCAGTTCTATAGTTAATTGCAATTTTTTCCCTATTTTGGTCAATATGTCATACTTTGAAATCTGACTCAAAATTGACAAACTAGTTAATACTTTATAAAGTTCATCTGGGTTTTTCTTTAAATGTAGTGATGTCACAACACAATCAGTCAGTTACTCTAGGTTTTAATAACAAAAAAACCCCAAACAAACAACCTCCCAAATTAAGCTGTGTTGTAACAAATGTGTTTGTATTTTTCTTAGCAAGGAGTTACTGTTGCTACAATTGTAGCAAAGTGGAGATAAGCAGCTGGAAAAATGCCTATGGGACACACTTCATAGCCCAGACCTTGATGCAAAGTCTAGAAACATTAGTTAATATTAAACATTCCATCGTGTAAGAGGCAGTTATTGCTTATATTACAACTATCTAGAAGGACACAACACTTTAGTCTGGCTGTATTAGATTATTGCATGGCTGGTGATTCTCACCCATTGTCAAATTCTTCTAACCCACTTCAAAATTTTCAGTCTTTAACCAAGATCTCTGTTGAGATTCAATTTTAATTGAATGCATATTAAGTAATTGTTAAATATTGGACATCTATAAATTGTCTTGACCTTGAACCTAATTATATATTTTACAGGGAGGCAAAGTAATTGATTATTATAATAAAACCATAACCAGTATATAGTTGATTACACACTGGATGACATCTTGATGTATGTATCTTGCTATCACAGAAAAAAAATCTGAATTTAGACAAAAAGAAGAAGAAAATTCTAAAAAAACCCTAACTAAGAACTTCACGTTATTGCCACGTCATGAACCACAAGATTCCAAGAGTACTTGAAATTCCCTGGAGAGCTGAGAACCAAGACTGACTCGATTATTCACCTGCCTTTGCTCATGCATTTGCTGAGTTGTTTTGTTGGGAGAATGAGGAAAATGTTTGGTTGACTCTTATATTTAGTTAGTGCTGGAGATTTTATGCTGTATGTTTCCATTTTATAGCAAAACCTTCTTGTCACTTGGATGCACCCACCTTTTGCCTGTTCCCCATGGACATCCCTCAGGAGCAAGGAAAACCTCCTGTCTCACTTTTAGCCAAACCACGGCAATATCTTCTGTTTCCTTCTGTTCCAAAACTTCCCACTGCTGGAATCTAAGCGCCTTCTTTGCTGCCTCAATGGAAAAGATTTAAAATCTGTTTAAGTAACTGAAGTAAGAGCAGCAAATTTGTCATTTGCCTCGGCCAAAGCTGCTCCTAACGCTGCTCTAAGCCCCAGTGCTCCCCCTGCATCCCTACCCGACGCTGGCAGATGCTGAGCCTGCGTGTCTGCCCTCCGGGGACGGAGCCATAAATGCCTTCCTCAAACCCTCATCCAGCCCCGTTCCCCCCACAGCAAAACTTAATGACTTCGCACAGGAGTCCAAAAACAAATGAGGCCCCTCACTAAGAGCAATTCCAGTCAGAGTTTACTTGTCCTTGCTTGACCTCAGCCTCCCCAGCTTTTGCTCTTTAAAATCCGTGTATTCTGTGGGTGGTGCTCATGGCATCTCCCTGACAGGGATGAAAGGCAGCCCTGAACAACCAGTTTATTATAGAGTAGATCTGTGACCAAAAAGGGAATGATTTCCCATTAAACTGAAGGCATGCAGAAATAGGACTGAAGAAAACGAGTCCAGCTGATGTGAAATGCATGGCCTTAATGGTCTGGGCACCAGTCTTGGTGACAGTGGGGAATGAAGTTTATAGCATTTGGCACAGAACTGAGGCAGATTCGTGGTGTTAAGTGTTTTTGTCAGTGTTTATGGGTTGGGGCAAAGCTTAATATGTGCTAGAAAGCAGAGGGTAAATAAGATATGAGTCGGTTCTGTTGGTTTGG
The DNA here is from genome assembly GCF_009829145.1 of Chiroxiphia lanceolata. Taxonomy (NCBI): domain Eukaryota; kingdom Metazoa; phylum Chordata; class Aves; order Passeriformes; family Pipridae; genus Chiroxiphia; species Chiroxiphia lanceolata. The sequence continues at coordinate 73,082,050 of NC_045640.1, read as the reverse complement.
TTTGTTGTTTGTTTTTTTTTCCCTGAAAACTCACGTTTTAGAGCTGATGCTGCGCTTGGTGAGAACCCAACTCACGATTTCTGCCTGTCTGGGTTGGCAGGACTCAGTGTTTGTTACCAGCGTGGTGTTGCTGTGAACACTTCTACAACAAAGATCACAGAATCATGGAACCACTAAAGCTGGAAAAGACCTCCAGGATCATCATCAAGTGCAACCACGGCCACTGAACCCACTGAATGAATGACATGTTCTGAAGATTGAAATTTGACTTGAGGAAAACATAGGAACATATTTTCTGTTCATTTTTGGTGATGCAGGCCAACATAAAACTCAGGGGGGGAAAAAAAGTTTGTTCTGTGAGGTTGGACACACTGCTAATAAATAAAAAATGAAATCAGATTACAAACACCAGATCCTCACGCAACGTAATTCACTTCCCTTCCACTGATTTAAGCAAGTATTAAATTGATTTAAAGGCAGCTCTGTCAACTTCTATCACCAAGGGGTTTGGTTCTGAATATCTAAGAACTTGATTTCTTCAAGTCTCTTATATTTATCATCCCTGTGGTGCACAGAGAGGCTGAGCATGTCTCTGCCAGACAGCTGAATAAAACCCAGATCCCTCACCACGTGACCTCGGTTTGGATCACTCCACGTAGGAACACATATGGATACACAAGTACATTTTTTTTAATATATATTAAAAAAATATATATAAATAAATATATATTTTATATATACATGAAAATAAGCAAAACTACACAGATGACATAGATAACTTATTAAGTTATATATATTTATAAAAATATTAACAAAAAAATTACCAATTCCTCGTGGCTTGATCCCATGCCTTGTCTTTGTTCCCTCACATTTATTCATTCTCCCTTCACACTGCCTTGCCCCTGAAGGCTCAGGATCTGTAACCAGAGAGAGAATAACTTCTGTAAATCTCAAATTACAATAATCCAGGATTTAAGAAGTAAAATGGTACCATTACAGCAGATAATTGTAACTCTGGAGAAATAGGTCAGAGCCGCAGTTCATCTCAGCGCTGCTACCAACAAATGAGGTCAGGTTTTGCTTTCTTTATGTGCTGTTGCTTTAAAAGAAAAGAGCTTTATTTTTTTTTTATTCTGTATTGATGGGGAGTGAATTCACAGGTAGCAACACTAAAGGAGATAAAGAGTAGGAATTAAATCTCTGGTCTGTGCGGCCTTGGGTATCCAGTCCCACCCAACACAGGCACAAGTCAATGCTCCTTTCAATATTCCTTATAAAATCACAAACATTGCTCTAATTCAGTTGCATACAAAGTGTGTGCAAACACGACAGGATTTTCCAAACATCCTGCAAACATAAGAGCATTTTCCAAATACCCTCAGTGTAAAGGATAAACGTGCAGGCTCCTCTCCACCACAGCATGTGCTCCTTCTTAGAGAGAAATTATCTCTGTAGTACAACTAAAAGAAATGAAAATAAGAACCCCAGCACTTTCTGTGATTGCTTTTGTGGAATGTAGTCATCCAAGGAAGAATTTCGTGCAGCTGGTAAAGGCGGTGTGACTACAAAAAAAAAATACAGCCTTCCTATAAATTCCCCGGGATCCCTGAGGAAACCTCAGGAAACAGGCTATTGCAATGCAGATTTGCATGGTTCCCTGAGGAATACTGCACTTCCACAAATCCTTCCCTGAAGAGATTTAGCTTTTCAACAGTTTGTGCTCAAGTGCAATTAATTTTGATGGCCCCTGCACGATTACAAGTCTAATGTTTAGGTTTGCTATCAATTACCACACCAGACTCTTCCTGGGTCACTACTCCATGAGCTACTATGGCTTTACTTATGTTGTAGCCATCTCCATCATCTCTGGAAATAAAAAGCTTGGGGCACATGGGTCTGTCTGAACCAGCTGAAGTGTAAAGGAACAGTAATCACAACAAATAAATAAATAGCCACTCAAGGGTTTGCTGTCAAGTATTAGAAGCGTGGAAGAAATTAATGGGCACCTCCTCTGTTCTACAGCCTGAGATACAAGTTCAGTTTTGATTCAAACAATAGATGTTGATGTGAATAATAAGACCTGTGTGCAGGTCTTGTGTGCAAACATTTGCTAATTAATGCAGTTTGTTAATGGCAAGTATTGGGAGAGATGTTGTAAAAACCCAATCAGCCTGTGCTAGGAGTGAGCTGTTAGTCCTTTTCTGATTAAAAAAGTTTATCAGGAACCCCAAGAGTTTGCAGTCAAGGCTTCTTTAAGTTTTCTGCTTCAATATTCATCTATATACATCATCTATGAAATATTTACAGAGGAAACCACTTAAAACAATGAAATATGAATGAGTCCTTGGTGGAGGCAATGCATTTTCTCTGCCAGGTTTTACCCAGAGTGGTATTTGGGGAGGGAGGTTTATGCAGGGATGGGATCCTCTAATGAATCTGGCCAAGGGGAATCAATAAGACAGTAATTAATTTAACTCCTTCTCCCTATTTTTCAAAGTGACAGATTTATGATGGGCCATGAAAAAAACATTAAGCATTATCTTTTTCCCTCTACTGGAGGCAGGGTGGGTGGATGAAGATAACGGGGCTGTGGCTGTTCCTTATCTGACACAGGGGTCTGCTGGTCACAGAGGGAAGTTCTGACCTAAAGAAAAAGGCACAAGGGAACAAGGAAGAGCTGGGAATAGCAGGAGAGCAGGCTTGGTTCTGTGACTGCCTGAAGCCATTCTGGAGGAACCACCAAATGACAGCTGTCACTAGGAATAACCACAGCATATGGGGCACTTCCCAGGAAAACACAGTGAGATTAAACCATAAAATCACAGAACAACAAGCACACATTGCATTTGGTGGGGTTCTTTGCATTTATCTGTATTTGACCCCATTTATGAGCCATTTGAATTGCTGTACTTAGAAAGAGAAATTACTTTCCCTACAGCTTCAATTTGGTTTTTTCTTTTATTATTTTTCCCCAGATATTCTCCTCTTCCTTCTCTCTCTTTTTTCTTTCAATGTAAATAATAGAAGGATTCTAACAGCCATACCAGCTGCTGAAACTGAGAAATCAAAGCAATAAAAGAGCATTTAAACCACCACTTGTATATTCATTCTCCCTCCCTTTCTATAAAGTCAGCAAGTTTCTTACATTCTTGATATTATGTAATATCTTTTTATTCTTGACTATAAGTGTTTTTCAACATTGCCTCTATTGCCACGTGTGAAAATTCCCTTTATCTTTAGGTTTCTACCACTCAGTCACCAATACAATGAAACCCAGAAAGCCTAAGAACCCCTGACAGGTCACATAAACTCAAAAGCTGTTCCACTGAAATTTGATAGAAATAGTTGCAGTCGCAATATTCGGGTCACCACAGGAATTAAACAAGGGCTTGACTCGCTTTTTATGGATAAAATGTACAATAACCACTTTCCTACAAGAGTACAAAGACAGTAAACTGTGTGTGTGTGTTACACTTTTCTTTGTTAGTACTAATTTCCCCTCTCCTTGATCAAACCAAAGGAACTACTAAAGCTCTTGAAAAACTACCACAGTTTCAATTTAGACCACTTCAGTTTAGTGAGCACTTTCAATTTAAAATACACACTCCAGCAATTCCTCTCGACCAAATACAAAATACTTTCCTTTACAGCTGCCCAGAATAATACAGGATTTGAGCTCTCTTAACTCTTACTCTCCAAACTCCAAGGGGAAAATATTATTGCATGCTGAGAGTCATTACAGCCATTCCAGCCAAGTTATTGAAAAAACCTGTAGTTTCACCAGTCTGTGCTGATACTTTCTGAGCAATAGTGGAGATTTTGGAAGTTTTTGTAGGTAAGTGTTTTCAGCATCTGTGTGACCAGGTTGTACCCACTCCAGCACCTGCAGAACTCCTCGGTGGCTCTGTTTATCCCAAAGGTGTTCTTGTTTGTAGGAGGTAAAATGGTTTTCTAAGCCAGCAGGAAGAGCCTGCTCCCAGGGAGTGCTGAGGGATTGCTGGAGGGAAGTGGAGTGGAATCTTTCAAAGATGGAAAGCTGCACTTTGAGGACGTGCAGATATTAAAACAGAAGTCTTAGTCACGGTTTAGTAAAGCAGAATCAGAGTTTATAACCTGCTGAGTGCCCCTGCATCTCACCTGCCTGGACATTTCCCTGTGTTTAGACTGGACAGGCCAAGCATTTCTCCTCCTAAGGATGAGGAACACACCACCACTCCCAGTTTATAACTCCCACAGCTTCCCAGGAAAAACCATATTGATTATATGCAATACATGAAAATGATATTAGAATACACTTACCACACATGGTGGGTGAAAATCTGGGCAACTTCAGCCTCTTCCAACTCCTTTTCTTGGCTATTGCACTCCATAATGCCAAATCCTACCAGGCTGGGGGGCTTTTGCTGCACTAAGGTGCTGCTTCCACTTTGAACCTGAATTCTTTTTACTCCTTCCACTTATATGATTTAAGGTCTTCAGTCCTCACACAATTACTTTCTATTTTCTGTATGGACTATTTATTTTACATCCAAAAAGAAGAACAAGGGAAAAAGGAAAAAAAAAAAGGAATACCTTAGCAAAAGATGAAAGCATATGTTCCTTCTTTGTGATGCTATATCCACTCCGGGAGCAGAAAAGGTTATCAAGTCTCTTCTATCTTGAATATATTTAGTAAATTAAATCTCTGTCTAATCATTTCACTGACTTTCATACTTCACTGATACTTCACAAGGAAGATAATATAACAACTTGAAAAAATGTGTACTCCTTCTTCCCAGTGTTTCCTCCTATAGCTTGCTATATATTATTTCCAGGATAATGAATACCAGTGCAGAGCTATCTTCTAACTGTCATCTGGTTTTACTTTAGTCATCCTGAAAGACTTGGGAGTTGTTTTTCAATTGTTTTTGCACCCAATTCAACTAGTAACTTCATAACATGCAGATCAGCTAAGTGAGAAAAAGAAAAGGTCAGGACAATCAGGAAAATTTTTAAAGAGGAGTATTTAGTGTAATCAAGTATTTGTTAATGCTTTGCCCTTCTACATCATTACTATTTTCTGGTTTAAAGTCATTTGCTGCAAGAAAAGGATCTCTCTTATTCGTGAAATACCTCAAGAATGCATTTAGATATTTCCTTAGGTTTAATATATTTGGGAAAGTTGTCTCAGAAGCCTATTAGTTGACTTTTACTGCTTTTTTACTTACCTACACTGTTTGACACAAGCTTTTGACGTAGCTGTAATTAAATGCTGTTGGTTAACTTCTGTCTGAATCCAGCTGGGGCTGAGGCATCCCAAAATAACAACAGGCTCCAGGATGCCTTTTGGGAGTTGGTATTGTATCCTCAAAAGCTGGAACAGAACTGTACTGAAATTATATTTCTATATGTGATTTATTCTCAATGCTGAGGCCAACTTTTAATTCCCGACCCCTGTGCCAGTCAGACTTTGCATCTCATCACTCCCCATCAACACTCATTCTTACTTAGAGATTACACTTCACTCACAATAAATCCACCACCCTGGTGCATTTTTTACTGCAGTTTTCTGGCTAGTAGTAAAGCATTCTAATTTATCGAGCCAAATCTTTGCATTTTCACAGAAGCTTTACTCACCCCTTAAATTTGCCTTGTGAAATACGAATAATTCCAATATTATACATTAGAAAATAGTAAGGCAGACTTCTGCATAAGAATTAGTGATAAATTATTTGCTGACACAGCTCGCTGTTCACACACATCCACAATCACACTGCTATACAGGTATTTTTTTAACCTGTACAAGACCTCTCTGACGGTTTTTCCTAAACCAGCTCCAGTGGGTTAAATAGCAAGGTCAGGGTTACGTGGTTATTACAGTTGCCAGGATTAGGAAAAAATATCTATCAATGAGAAAATTCAGTAATACCAATAAATAAATAACACCTCTACTGCCTGAAAGCAAAATAATTCTGAAAGGACGGGCTTAAAAAGTGTTAGTTGTATTGCAAACTTGAAGGAAAACTGAGATTAAAACCAAACTGATGAGGAATTATGCCAGTACACCCTCCTCTGTTCCTCTGGAGGAATAATCCACTGTCCCAGGTTGCTCCAAGCCCCATCCACCCTGGCCTTGCACACTTCCAGGGATGGATGCCGGGCAGTTGTACCTCAGCAAAGGCTCTGTTGAAGGGAAAAGCTGGTGTTTGGATTTGCTCTGGATGTCCCCGCAGCTGTGAAACGTGGATGGCAGTGTTGCTGGAACAACCTCTCTTGGGAGGTTTCCTGTACTTTCTGCTTGCAGCATCGCCAAGAATATTCCTAAGGCAGCTTTTTCACAGTGACTTGGAATTTCACACTCTAGATGAAAGCAATTCAAAAGCAACCAGAGTTTAAAAGAAACAGAGTATTTCAGGTTGGCTGTGTTAAACTGAAGAAATGAGCAGGCTTAAAGGGAAAGATTCCTTCTTTTGGAATCCAGAATGGATCTTTTGGATCCAGGATGTCTCTGGATCTCTGCCTGTAGCTGGAAGCAACTGAAATGGCACAGTAGCATAGCTGGCTTATCCATGTTTTTAAAAAGTACTGTCCTCTCCTAGCCTAGGGAAATATATTCCCGTAGCATTTTATCGTCTGCGTGCTTAAGAATTCCACCTCAAGCACTGTGTTGTGTTTTACCCACCAAACTCCAGGCAGGAAAAAGCTCTGCTCCCCACGACCTGCAGGAAAGGTCGCTGGTCTCTGGAGAAACCTCCCAAAGCAGCCTCCAATCCGTGTGTGTGCAGCGGCTCACACGAGAAATATTTCCATCTCCAGCTTCCCCAAGGACATCTGTTTCATTTTGGACTTTTTTTAAAAAACCACCTCTATGTCAGCAGCTGAAAAACAAGGAGACGTGTTGGAGTCGGCTCTGGAACTGCTCCTGAGCTCTCACATGGGCTGTGCTCGATGCCAAAGAGTTCCAGTGCTTGGGTCTCACTGGAGTGTTGTCTCTGGTGTCACCACGGGCACAGCTTCCAAGTCCTGCAGATTTAATGAGCCTGAGCACGCTTCTCACATCCCCAAGCACAGCAGCTGGAACCTGAAACAGATATCCCAAGCTTCCTTTCCTAAGGATGGTATGTAGAGAGGGCCTAAGGCGAGCCATCAACACCCAGAAGCCATCGATTTAAGAGGATTTATGGATGGAAAAGTAGAGGTGTTCAAATTCCAGGGTCAGGATGCTTAATAAACTATTTGTCTGCCTGTGAGACTAAGTTTGCTAACATCACATGATAACACAAGTCTCTTGGCTTATCTTCGGTTGCATAAACATGGTTTTGTACTAAATATACACATAGACAATGATTGAGAATACATGTTTTAAACAGTCATCTGCTGGTGTGAAAACCCAGATGAATGCTTTTGTTGTCTGGGGGTTTTTTGTTTCAAAACTGGATGAGGAACCAACATGTCTTCTGCTTTACAAGCCAATTCCGCCTGTATTTTTTCCCAGAGGCCAAGTATGTAAAGCCAGAGTCTTCATTTGCAGGGAACTCTGCAGTTATCTTCCATGCTTCTCTAATCCCACATTTTCTCTAATTCTACATTTCACAGCCCAAAAACTTTTAGGTCCAGCTGAACAATCCTCAGAACATTGTCCCTTACTCCAAGTGCTGGTTGTTATTCTCCCAGAGCTGCAGAGAGCTCGTTCCAGATACAATCCCAGCTTTTCTCTCATGCTCCTCAGGTGCCTGTTCTTCACAGGAGCTGCTGCTAAACATGAGAAACATGGAGAAAGAAGTCACAGCCACAGCATTCATGGAGAACATGAAAAGATATATTGTACTTTTCAGGGAAGAACGCAGCTTGGGAGGCAATGAGAATGAATCACAGTGAATCATTTTCACTCGCTGAACTTAGTACAGAAATGGGGGGAGAAGGTCTGAGCGCGAAAATATTCCCTCTCTCATTCTATAAAGTAACAGCTAAACCTTCTCAGGACTCCTTTGAAAGCTGTATGAAACATTTGGTGTAGATACACTTTCTGTACAAGCCCTTGGCAGAGTGAAATCATACAGGAAGAAAACCCACCGGCTGATTTAACAGTGGCAGCAAGTGCTACAATGGCAGGATTTGGGATTTAGAGAGTTTTGTAGAATTATAGAATCATTCAGGTTGGAAAAGCCCTCTAAGATCATCGAGTCCAACCGTTTCCCTGGCACTGCCAAGGTCACCAAGTGCCACATCTACATATCTTTTAAATCCCTCCAGTGATGGTGACTCAAACGAATCCATGGGTTATGAAAACATTGCAATAAACTGCATTTTGATCAAAGTTACTCTGGTCATTCTGGGGAGAAAACACCTTCAAGAAGATCAAAAGGCAGTCTGGCACAGTTCTAAACTGGAAATCCTTTGTAGAGAACAAGCTAAATCGATGAGGAGCCGGTGAAGAGGGATGGGAACTGAAACTCGCAGGGGGAAAAGTTACAAGGAGAAGACCAGCACATACCCCAGGATTCCAGTGAGGAGTGTTCAATCCCTCCCCCCCCCCAGTGGTTCTTGGATGAAGCAATAAGTGCAGCTGCCTCTGGAGAAGGAGGGTAACAGTGTTTACCAAGTCCATTTTGCACTGACTCATCTCCACACCGCGTTACTACAAGTTGGCCTCTGCTGGGGAAGAAAGTTTGGCAGGAGGAGATTGCTCTCTTGCTCAAGGTCTTCTTGCTGACTAGCAAGGGCCAAGTTCTCCAGAGGAGAACTGGAAAAGGTGCCAGGAAGTGTAACTCAGTGTGTTTTTCTTTTCTTTCTTGGTCACAAAGAGGAGTTGCTGCCCAGTACCACAGAATATATGAGTACTCCCTTCCCAATCCTTACCATGTAAAAGGGAAGAGCTCCAGAATACTGAGGATTCCCCTGATACCCCAAATCAGAGCTCTCTGTGCCCTCCTCCCCACTGCCCCCCCCCATCAATTTAAAATAAAAAGAATGACCTCACCCTTTCTTTGGAAAAAATTAATAAACTACAAGGCATCTTAATGACAAATCCTTACTGGGATGAGTAATTCTTTGTTGGAGAACAGCACCTGGAGTAGGAGGTTTTTGTGTTTGGTTTCAATCTACACACACCTTCATGGGGAACATAAAGAATTATAAGATGATCAGAGGGCTAGACCAGGAAATTAGAATTGAAAAAACAATTTGAATGAGGGTGCACACTTCTAATGATCTGGGTAATTAAACATTGGAACAATTTAGCAAGATTGGGGCGGATTTTCCATATGGTTTAACATGTTTGTACTTAGACTGCTTCATAACACGGTATCTGTAGCAAATTTATAAACACAGTTTGCTAACACAGATTTTTGCTTCAACTTGCAGCAAGTGCATAAATAGATTTGAAATCGTTCACAGGAAGGCTAATTAAAAAAATGAATCACTGTATCAGCCATGTTGGTGATCCCACCCACCCTTCAGACAGCAACAGGGAGAGTTCAACTCATCTCCAAAAGGGCAGATTGGGTTAGAAAAGAAAAATAATATTCATAAGAGATTTATAATTAAAGCCAAAGATTCATTTCCGTTGGAAACAGATGGTCAGGCAAAGGGATAATTTAGCTAAAGCCTGTGCTTCAACTTGCTAACAGAAGCATGGATTTAATCTTCCATCCAGTTGCACAGGGTAACCTGTTTATTGTGCATTATGGATCAGGGAATATCTGCACCACTTAAAAACCAGCACTGCTGCTCTCAGTGACAAGAAATTAAAACTGCAAGTGAGGAGAAAAATGAACAAGACTTATAAAACTCCAGGGGAGAATGAAAGACTGAGGGCTGGGTAATCGGGAGGAAGCCAGCGTGGTGATAATGGGGGGTAGATATAGAAGGTATCACTGAGATGTTGTGGTGGGTAAGTGGAGGGCATTGGATAGACAACAAAGAGGTTGTTTTTCTTTGTTTCTTCAAGGTGAACTAAGGAACCAGTTGCAGTATTGTATGGACAAATCTCAGCGACTGAACTGGAAACACACCTTCATACCTTGGGAAGTCTTCTATCTCAGGAGACAACGTGGAGGAGAGTCACTGACATGTCTTTTCTTCTGGGAATAAAGGAAAAGTGTTGGTAACATCACATCTAAACTGGTTTTCCTTCCACCTACCCTCCCCATAATGAACAATTTTGGTTCACTGCTGTCACACCTACCTTAGTAATTCTCCAAATGCCCATTTAAGCCAGCGTGCATCTCACCTGGGCCTGTGCAGAGCAGCAACTACAAACCCTCAAACCTGCCCTGCTTTCCTCATTAAAGCTGTTAATGCTTCCAGCAGTACTGACACCCTTGCAGGGCAGCTCTGCTTCTGTTCAGATTTTCTGAAGGTACTTGGTGAAAAAAAAAAAGCATGAAATAAATGATCTTTGGGGAAATCATATCAGTAGGCAATTACAGACTGAATAAGTCTGGAATCAGAAGACAGATGGAGTGTATTTCCTCATTCACCAGTGATAGACCAGCACGTTGCGCTCAGAATGAGGATTTGTCCACAGTCATGGAAATGGAGCAGCTATTTTATGGCACTGATTACTCACCTACAAGATCTTCAACATGTTCTGTTGGGAAATGCAACCACTAAAACACTTCAGTTATGCAAGAGACCCTGAGGGCTATATCTGAATAAATGCAATATCTCTGATTTAAATAAGTGGGAATAAAACAGAGTTTACTCTCTGGGATTGGGAAATAAGAAAAAGTGACTTGAAAATTTACTCCATAGAGAGGGACATCCGTGTTTTCCTTGAATTGGACATTATAGGCATGGCTGGTATTAGTATATTTTGGGATATAAAATATAGTAAGAGAGTTTATTCTGTATCCTTTCTCTTGTCTAGATTTTCATCTCATGTTTAGCACTGGGACTTCTAGAAAATGACTGTAGGAGATGAGACAAAGAATAGAAATGCTGTGAGAAAACATCAAAAACTTTTTCTGGGACAGTTTCAAACTTGAGGGTTTTCAGGATTTTTTATAAGAGTAAACAATACCTAAGGAGCAAAAGATTGCCTGACATGGGCCAACAACAATAAACACAAACTGCAGAGGCAGCTCCCTGCCTGGGAGTGCCATCCCAAGCCCGGAGCAGCAGGGGATGCTCTAGGCTCAGTGCAGCCCACAGGGCAGAGTCTGAGGAGCGCTCCTTTCTCCTCAGAAGGGAATATTCCTCTATATAGTTTGAGTGACACTAATATTGGAATATTTTATTCACTTTTAATGTCCGCATTTTTCACAGTCTACCGAAAATCTGGAGAAGGTGTGCAAAAAAGCCTCAATTTGTATTTGGGAACTGGAGAAAGTGCCATACAATGATTAGACTCCATGGAGCCAATCTGTTCAGCTTCTGAAAAAACCGAAATGTTGGAATGCAGATGTACAATCATAAGAGGAAAACACCAGGTGCCAAAGGACTCTTTGTCTTGGGGATAAAAATAACATAAGGCTGGAATCTGTAGTCAGACAAAAAATCTAATTAGAAAGAAGGCATATTAGCTCAATATTAACTCAGATATTAACCACTGCAAGAGATTTTCAATGGGAAGTAATAGATTCCTAACATTTTTCTGATGCAAATCACAACCGGATGTTTTTCTTCGTGTTAGTTCAAGAAACAGTTACCTTCTAGTTAAATAGAATTTACTGGGTCTGAATGATGAAGTGGGAATTAAAGACAAAGAGAGGAAATGGCAACCTGAATTGTGTGTCTTTAGCAAGACACTGTGTATGTCACAAGGCTACTGTGCAAACAGGGCAACGCAAACTGTTATTATCTGCTTATGAATTCAGCTGAATTTAGGATTATGCTGTAGGAAATGTTACCTGTGTGGCTTTGAGGAACGACCATGACTAAGAGGAGAAAGATTTTAGCTGGACTTCAAGGACTCTCTCCCAGTACAAGGCCTCCTGTTGGTCTCTGCTGGCACGGATGGGAAGGAAAAAGATGTCAGTAAGATCTCAGCCTGCTGAGAATCTTCCACTGATTTCAGTACAAGCATCCCATCAGTTCAGTCAGTGCGTGGGAGTAAGAGAGTGATGGGAGGGAAGGACAGGAACCACAAAGGGCACCACTTCATCTCAGCCCGCTCATTAGCTGGGATAACCATGGGCTCTTGGCATACTCACACGTTAGGAAGTTTAATGACTGCTGTTAAGGACTCTGTGGCTGTGGGAGGCTGAGGAGAGCACTGGAAACAGCACAGCCTGTTCCTCCTGACACAAACCAGGCACTTCTTGTTCTTCTCTGCTGCCATTCCATGCAGGGGGTTCCTAAGCAGGCTTTCACATCCGATGTTGAAAGCAGAATTAATCATGTAGCCTTTTTACTTGCAAAGAGAAGAGAGAAAAAAATATCTAGTGGCAGTAAAAATCTCAAAGAAATCATGTCTAAAGACAAAAGGTTGTGAGTTGCTGAAGTCATCAGGGCGGAAGGCCAGGGCTCTGTGCTCTCTCTGTACTTTTGCACTTTTGCAAATCCTTCTTTGTGGATTTCTTTCAAATCCTCCACTCCATGGCCACATAGTAATAGGAGATCAATTATTTAAGTGTGTTAGAAAAGGCTCTGGCTAAGAGATTGCTTAGGGATCGCTTGAGAGCCCAAATGATTTGCTAAAGATAAACTGCACTGACCCAAAAGCTCCGATATGCTCTTTATCAGCACTAACTGTATTCCCTCCATCCAGAGTGACAAAATGTAATGGAATCTGCTAAAGAGAACCTAAATAACACTGGAACCAATTACCATCAATAAGGTATGCTGTCAGAGAAAGACTTTTAAAAGTGTTGCCCAGAGGTAAGAAACTACTAGTTACGCCCTTGACCTTCAAGTTTTGCCAATATTCCGAGCTTTGAAAGTTGGGTTTTATAAGAAGAAAATCAGATGATGATAGATGAAATACTTCTTTAATGACATACAGTTCACTCTCCCAAAATGTTCCTTTTAAGCAACTTGCAATTTCTTCATTCAAAGTATGACAGCAGTCACAACTTGGTACTCTTCATCTTCTCACAGGGCCACCTTTCCTCTCCTTCTCCAGCCATCTTAAAAAATACAAATACATCTTGGTTTTCTGAAAGGAATTAATTAGTCTAATGCATTAGACTTTGGCAAACCTCTCCAGATGTGCTGGATTCTCTGATCCTAGTGATGTCCTTTTCCAAAATGCCCTCTATATACCAGTAATAAAGACCCATTCCCACTCATCAAGTCCCTCTTCCTCCTGCTGCAGTTCTGAGCTGCGTAGGCTTAACAAGTGGAAGCAAAACCACATTTAAAAGAGGAATAAACATACCCTTGCCACATAATGCTGAAAAGTGATCTTTTTAAGCAAATCTAGAGAACAACAACAGACATCACAGCCTGCCCTAATTTCAGGTGATTAAATACTTGACTTTTACTGAGACTCAGATGTTTATAAGTGATTAAAAAAATGTATCTTTCAGGCAGTGTTGGTATGACATTTCAGGACCCTGTTCTCCCCTCGCTATGGAAATTCTTATTAACAGCCATTAATCAGTTCTGTTACTTCAGTCACAAGTTAAACTTCAGCAACACTGCCCTGATTATAACTGAAACGAACGGAATTTATGAAATAACTTTTAACCATATCATGGATTATACCTTTGTTGCAACGTTAATTCAAATCCAGGCACTTAATTATATCTTCTTTCCTGCCGTTATCTATATTTATATTTATTGTTATCAACTTGTTTGGCAGAGGTGAAAACAAGCATAACTCAGGGAAAGAGAACATTTTTGTATTTTCACACTGGCCTGCCTTTGACACAAATCTTCCACTTCATCAAGACCTTGACTTATGTTCCACAGAAAGGAAATCAAGTATATTACTGAGTACTCCTCTGAACAGGAATGGGGTGTTGAAGTGCAGCTTGTGTAATTTAACTGCTAAATTAAATCTCATGCTCTTTTTTCCCCCTTGGGAATACACATTCTTTGCCTGTTCTAGGAAAGGAAAAAATAAAAGACTAAGAGCAGCCACAGAATAGTTACTGCTGCCCTGAGGACACAGTTCATTAAGTGAGTAGTCAACAGGCACATTGCATGTTCCAGTGTCTTTCTCTGAGCTAACATTTTTTGGACAAGTGGACCTAACACTGAGAAGGTATTTTATAGCGTCTGTGGTACAAAGCAAACTAGACTTTACTCACTTTACTTGAACATCACTGCTGAATATTCACTGGGTTTAAAGCCAGATGAGAAAAGGAACTTGCTGTTAGTCTGGGAATGGTACATACTGAAAATCAACAGGTATTTTTTTTCAGGACTTCTGTATAATGTGCATTAATAGTTGGTGAAGGTACAGTCCTTCGTTCATACATCTCCTTATCTGAAAAAAAAAATCCTTTAAAACATACTAAAAGCTATTTTCTTCCTTTCTTTCTTCAGAGATTTCCTGAACCACCTTTGGAGCAGAAACTGGTAGATCCAGCATCCCCATTTGCACCAAAGAATTCCACTGTGAGGAATTCAGTATCTCCCCATAATTTAAGGAGATTTCAGACATATTTCTTTTGTCTAATTACATTGTGGAAACTACTCTCATTCTTTATCATCAACCAAATCTGAAGCTCCTTCAACTGAAAGAAATTTCACCAGCAAGTCCTTTCCTAGTTTATTCTCTAAATGCTGTTCTTCATAAAAGGTAAATGAGTGTAGGAGACCAGAGGAATGGCTGAGTGTTTCAAACCAACCAGGTGGGAAGTGTGACGGGGAACAGGGAGAGATCTGCATAGATAGGACGGCCACTGCTCCACCCCCATCCCCTTGAGCTTTAGTCAGCCTCTGGTCCACACTGGAATGGCAGCAGCAAACCCTACGGCCTGACCCAAAATGGCAGAGGAACCCCATGGCCTGTCACAAAATGGTGGACTGACCCATGGCCTGCCCCAAAATGGTGTAGTGAGCCCATGTCCTGCCCCAAAATGGCGGACCGACACATGGCCTGCCCCAAAATGGCGTAGTGAGCCCATAGTCTGTCACAAAATGGTGGACTGACCCATGACCTGTCACAAAATGGTGGAGTGAACCCATGGCCTGCCTCAAAATGGCGGACTGACCAGCGGCCTGTCACAAAATGGTGGAGTGAGCCCATGGCCTGCCCTAAAATGGCAGAGTGAGCCCATGGCCTGCTCCAAAATAGCAGACTGCCCCCACAGCCTGTTACAAAATGGCAGACTGCCCCCACGGCCTCTCACAAAATGGCAGACAAACTCATGGCCTATGACAAAATGGCGGACGAACCTGTGAGCTGTCACAAAATGGTGGACTCAGCCCACGGTCTGTCAACAAATGGCAGAGTGATCCAACAAATGACCCTAAATGGCAGCTTAATCCATGGCCTGCCCCAAAATGGCAGATATATAAATATATTGTAAGCCAGAGTAAAAATTCCAGTCAATGCCTTAGTGCGTGCCTTGCTGTATCCAGATAAGTTAAAGTTTGCTAAGTTAAAGTTTGTGAAGTGTAAAGTTGTGAAGTTTGTGAATACTTTGTCTGGAAGTTGTTTTAAAATTCACCAAGTACCTTATTCCTCTGTAACATTCTGAAGGTTACAAGTAAAAGTTTGGTACTGAAACCCCCTAAGACTTTTGTGGTTTCTCTCACCCAGTGTGAATCAACCAACTTTCCCTTAAACTCCCCCGGGGCACCGCAGCGCCGTGGGCTGGGTAAAAGTGTCAATGGCTGTTGCTGAACGTGGAGCACGTGAAACAGAGAGAACGAAAAAGCGGCTTATTCTGTGCAGTGTGATCACAAAAAACCCCCAGATTTCAATGTTGTCTACACAGTATCATGGATAATCCATTATGTAGAATCTTGCATGGATACAAATGTGAGTCCCCTGCCATTGGCTTGAAACGCAACCAGTGCCCGTTACTTCCAGCGGGAAACAGAAAGTTGCTGGATTTAGTGGCCTAGCTCTCTTTCCAAAAAGCCTCATGTCCTCAGCAAGTGGAGGAACCTTTGGGATGTCTCAGACTAATAATTCCATCAGTTAGGGTAACTCGTATTCCATGACTGAGCTTCACAACTACATGGACATTCCCTCATATCTCACAGCATGATCCACACAAAACCTGACAGTTCTGATTTACTCACCACTCCTGGCACTGCATTCCGCTGGCCTTTAGTCAGGAGAGTGCTTTGCCTCCAACTTTATGTCAAACTAAATAATAACAACCACATAATAGCAATAATAGTAACAATAATAATTAAGTTGTTGATAACAAGATTTTAAAAGTAGCTGGTGATGATAAAATTATCTTACCATTAGAAAATTAATTCAGAAGAGCTTTAAAATAAAACTGAGAAAAAACAAGGAAGAAATATTGTCTTCCTGCTCAGGCTGGTCCTCCTGAAGGTGTGGCTGTCACTACAACAGGATCAGAGTTAGCATCTGACCATGCCCAGAGGGCATGTGGAGAAGGCTTGACACAACTTAAAAATCATCAGTAAATCCTCCCCGCTTTGCTCCCACCTCCAGTCTTTTTTGAGATCTCTTTATCGAACCTTCCCTCAGGTTGGGCACGTAACAAATCTGCAGACATAAATAACCCGTGGAATCCTGCCGTGAGAGTATACGAGCTACTTACAGCTCTGTCAAACAAAAAGCCAGGCTTGAGAGCTACGCAGCATCACCCAAAACTGGAGACCTCTGTATTGCTGCAGTGAAAAAAACAAGAGCAGACACAGCATTTTTTACATCAGGAGCTTTTCAGCAAAATATTCAGGAAAGCTTCCAAATCGTGGGTATTTTCTAACCCCCTCTAAACCCAGCTTTTGCCCTATACTGCACCAAAGTATCAAATTCAAGAGGAATGTACTCCTCTTATGTACTCTACAAACACTTACTCTTGTGGCACATTTATTAAACATACAGAGAACTGATCCACTGTTCTGCCTTGCACCGCTTACTTTCAAAGACTCCCATTTTGCCTGAGAGAGAACAGATATAAATAATTATAGAATAAAATACTGTCAGAGAATAATGCTCTCTGGTTGCTTTGGTCCAATAAAAGCCAAAGCCACCATAAAACTTTCATGGGAAAGGGCAATAATTGATTCTATGAGGGTAATACTTTATCACGCTGCCTTGTTGCTATTATGCCAAAGTAAATTAAAGTATCTCAGTCCACCTCTCTATATAGCTTAGTTTACACACCTAATTCTAGTCTTTTTAAAATGACCTTGGAAAATGAAGTGCATTTTCTCACAGGCATGAATTTTAAACATCACATTTTCCAGTATAATATCTCAAGACATTATTCTCATTTCTTTTAAGGACATCACTGGCATATTAAAAAAGGGAAAAAAAAAGAGAAATTAGAGAACATCTGAGTTCCTGATTACTCATTGAATAGTCTGGATCTGAAGTAAAGCTAGACAGATTTCTAAGAAATTAATTCGTCTTCTGAAGGGCCACACAGTATGAAAAACAAGTGACAATATTAAACACTTAGGCAGATAGACATCATCCCTTTATAATCATTATTTATATGTAACTATTCAAGAAGTTCATTTCTGTGTTCTCCCCGGTATATTCATTACAGAAGTAACTCCAAAATCTGACTGACTTGTTTCTATGTTTTTGTTAATGACAGTTTTATGCTGCTTTATAGCTGAAAATATGCAATTTGCTGGGGTTTGGCAGAACATACCTGCAGTTAGTTCCCTTTTAAAAAGGTCAGGAGGTGTTGGAGCGTTGGACATCATTCAGATTTCTGCATGCACTGATTTTAGGAATGTTTCAACACTAATCCATCAATATAAATGTGATTTCTGAGTCAAGTGAGGCATCGTTGAAAAGCAGCTTATTTGAAATTCTACCAAAATATGTTATAGCTATGCAACAAATGAACCATCAATTTTACTTAACATAATTCATCTTGAAACTCATATGTGTGTATGTATTGTATCAATTACCCCAGATCACCAAGAATGTGCAGCCAGTCTGTGCATCCATCATCCGTGCAGACACCTTGGAAAAGGGCAAAATTTGAAGCATGTCTCAAATGATAAACATACCGAAGGAAGAAATTCTGTTTCAGAAGCAAAATGTCATAAAACATTCCTGCACCAAAAATAATGGTAATAAAAAAAAAATCTCACTTGAGTTTGTTTAAAATAAATTAGGCCAGAATTGCCATCTTGGATGCAAAAAAGAGGCAGACTACTTTTATGAATGCCATAAAAATAAACTATTTTAATAGGTACATAAATAAAAGGTTTAAAGTAGAATTTTCCCCCCGAACAGCAAGATGGCCTAGCTTCTGTACAGCAACTGAACAGCATTCACATGACTCCTAAATTAAATAAACCCTTTGTTACATTCAAAAACCACTGGAGGCAAATACACAATGCAATGACGCACCTGAATCGTTCTCCTTCCTCATCCTAGCAGTGTATACAGTATTTCCTTGGTTTACAGTACTCTGAGGATATGGATCTGTTAAATAAAACTCTGAATGACAGGGTGGAAATCAAAGTAAAAAAGCAAAGTTAGAAACCCCCGAAGAACCCTGGCACTCAAAGGGGTACTTTGCATCAGCCAGGAAGTTTTAACGGGAGAGAAATAAGGATTGTGCTGTAAAATAAATTATGTCTTTTACATATTGTTGTATAGTTACGTTTAAGTGTTTAAATAGTTACATTCACTTTGGCGATGTGTTTTTGTCTATGCCTATAATAAATTATATGTGGTGTGTGCTAGCTGGTCATGTGTTTTACTGCAAATGGGGGGAGCTTAGCACATCTAGGAAATGTTAAAAATGTTCCAGATTTATTTAAAACAGACAAAATCTAATTCAAAGCAGCTTTCCTCCTATCATGCCCCCCTTCCCAGCACCTCTAAGAAGTTACCCTGATGGCTTCATACTTTTGCCATGTTGTATTCAAAAATGTCATAGGTTGCTGACTAACACTTACTGACCCACAGAGGTTCTCAAGATCTGTTTTTCCTTTGTCTTTCTGAATCACCTCTCATTTTGAGGACATCTGCCATTAACATCTCCATCCTCTCCAAAGATTCCTACTAGTTAAGGCAAGGAAGCACCATTTGTCCATCAAAGCTGAGTTTCCTGAAATGAGGTGTTAAGTGTTATCACTGTTGTTTTCTGGAATGTGGCAGTGATGGCTGAGGACCATTCATCCTGTGGAGGAGAAAGTCTGTCATGTGGACACTCGGAGTGTTGAGATACCTTGTGCTGGTGAAATCAGAATAAAAAATTCAAAGACAACAACTTTCATCCATAGTGCAGAACTAGCATTTCTAGTCTATTCCGTTAGAAATTCAAGTCTGTTGGTCCAAGTCCACTCAGACTCGGCCAAAGAGGGTGCTCAAAGTCTACCCACCAGCAAGACGTGACCGGCAAGGGAACGATTGCCCCTTTTTTCTGTTTGCTTTCTTCTTGTTCTTGTTCTTCTTCTGCTTATTCGCACCTTTACTTTTATCTGACTTCTTTTTCTTTTCGTCCTCCTTAAACCACGGCCCCCAGACTCCTCCGTTCAGCTTGGGGTTACTCCGGGGGTCCTTCGGTGGGTAGCGGACGGGAACCGCGGTCTTATTGAACTGCGAGAGCCTCCGCAAGAGCTGTTTCACCACGTCTGGGTACCTGGCAGAGAGGTCCACCCGCTCGTAGGGGTCGGCGGTGATGTTGAAGAGCCACACCGTTTTGCCAGCGGACCAGGAGACGCGCTCGTTGTGCCAGCGGTTGGGGCCCGCGTTGCTGAAGGCCTGCGGAGGCACCCAGTCGCTGTATCCCGGGTTTCCCGTCAGTAGTTTCCAGTGGTTCACTCTGATGGCGGATTGGATGGCGGTGTTCCAGATCCCGTAGCCAGCGGCCCAGGAGCCGTTTTTGGCTTTGGTGTAAATGGGGTCGATGTTGTGCAGGATGTCCACCCGTGGAGAGCGCCTGCCTTCGCTGATGGTTTCCCAGATGTCATACCCGTCCAGCTGGATGTCTTCATCGATCTGCCCTTCCGCCAGCGTGATCAAGGTGGGGAACCAGTCTGTGATGTGCACCAGCTCCTTACACACAGACCCTTTGTTTTTCAGAAGGGGGCTATGGACAAACCCAACGGCGCGGATACCTCCTTCCCAATAGGTTCCTTTGCTCCCTCGGAGAGGCCAGTTGCTTCCTCCGGCCATAGGCTGCCCACCATTATCCGAGGAATATATGATAATGCTATTCTCATAGTACCCATACTTCTTTAGAGCAAGGGTCACGTTGTTGATGGCTTCATCCAGACAGGCCAGCATCGCCGCGTACCTCCGCCTGTTGATGTTATTTATCGACCGGTAATGTTCAAAATACCTGCCCGGCGCCTGAAGGGGCGAATGGACAGCCTGGTAAGCGATGTAGAGGAAGATGGGCTTCCCGGGGTTGTGAGAGGCCAAGATCTGCTGCACTTTCTGCGTGTACATCTGCGTCGAGTAGATGCCGGTGTCGTGGTCCCACGCGGCGTTGTCGTTCTCGTACAGGTCGTAGCCGCAGATGCCCGGGCTGTCGCATTTGAAGTGTGTGTAATAGTCGCCGCTGCCCAGGAGGGAGCCGAAGAAGGAGTCGAAGCCCCTCTGTGTGGGCATGCACTCCCGGCGGTAAAAGCCCAGGTGCCACTTGCCCACCATGTGCGTTGAGTACCCAACCTCCTTCAGCTTCTGAGGTAGCGTGACGTTATCCAGAGGTAAGCAGTTGGGCTGGGTCGGCCGGATGATGGAGTGCTGGAGGCCCGTGTGGATCTGGTACCTGGAGGCAGGAGGAGACAGGCATCAGGTGGGGCGGTGGAGAAACCACTTAGGTGTGTGGACACCCATGTGCACAACAGTAACAGAAGATATTCCTACGCATGCAGCAACCTTCTCTGGGAATATTTCAGAGTGTGTACATCAAAAGCCAGCTCAGTCATACTATCAGATCTGCTGAAATGGGACAGTGGCATCTGGTTTGCTTCACCCCACCTCCTTTGGCCAGTGGGCAACACCACCAAATGAGAAATGTGACTCTCCCTGCCAGCCTCATTTTTAATGCCTTTATTTCCTGGTAGCTGTGGGCAATGTCAAAAGACCTCAGAGGCGACACCCTGCCTCTGAACTATTATTTGGGCACAACTGTCTTAAAGCCACCAGTCGAACTCCCAGACCTCCACGGCATCCCTTATGTCGATCCCAGCCCTGGGAAGCAGACCAAGCACTACAGCACCAGCTCAGGACCAGCTCTCACAGCATGTGCAGTACTGAGCCCAAGGGCCTGACCTCTGCTCATCCATCATGCACTACGCCCATGGGCTATGACTTGGCATTTATTTCCTGAGTAACACCCTGGCCAAAACTCAAGGAAAGAGGCTTCTGAGTGATCACTCAAAAGGAAGTGACAATTCAAGCACTGCATCTCTTCTTCAGCAGTCATCTTCTATCCTTGCCTCACTGCTGGGTGAAACATTTCCTTCTGTGAACTGAGATAGTCAAAATACCTACAAATACAGGAGCACGGGTATTTACAGGTACTCTGTTTTCCTCCACAGAAAGCTTTCACATGTCTCCATTTAGCAATGATTATAGAAAATTATGTGGATAAAGACAGCTTTTACAATGCCTCGTAACTTGCCAGCGGTAAACACATCTACAGCATATAAAAATGCTGGACTTTGAGCATGTACGAGCAGTATATTTAAAGGATGGGATAATAAATTCTGCAGTGCAGCACAGCCTATGTGTAAAGAATACATATGGCCTCCATACGATTAGAAAATAAACCTGGCACGGGCAGCAGTAAGTATCAAAAATCAAGGACAAATAGGTTTCTATCAGTTCAACACTAAAAAATAGAATGTAACAGCAGATTGTAAACCAAAGGCAACTTCTCCTTGAGTGTGAAAATAGATTAAATTCTCAGGTACAAATAGAACCAGGTCCACCAATACTGCGAATCTTCCCCAAAATCACCTTTAATTCATTTCTGGTAGCAGGAGTTGGGACTTTGTGACACGTTCTGCTGGAGTTGCCAATCTGACTGGCCTCCTGAGCTATCTAGAAAATTAAAAACATTAGGCTCTGCCTGTCCATAAATAACTTAAATCCTGCTTTTATACGATGGCTTCCTGGCCAAGATCTTAGAAGGCGCCATAGCTGTCTTTAGTGGCTGGCAATCTGCAGGAATTGTGTAACTCCCACTTAATTCTTGAACTAATTTCCGTGGAACCAGAAGCTCTGGCCTAACTAATTCGTTGCAGAAGCTTTGGGTGTTGCACTGGACTAAACACGCTGCAGAGCTGCTGCTTTGCTTTGCCTCCCTGGCCCCTTTTCAGAGCATTGTCTCTGGGACCAGTTTGGGGACCTGGAGCCCCGCCACCCAATTGTCCCCAAACTCACAGCTGGTGCCGACACAGGAGATACAGCAGTGGAGTTAAAGCACACTCTCAACATTATGGGTTTCTGGCACCTCCACTTTGCTCTTTTAAAAGAAATATCACGCACACGCAAATACCCACATCCTTCCCATGATTCAGCTGTAATATTCTTCTCTTAAAAACAGGTAAACTACCATCAGGAAACCATGTAGTTCAGTTCATTCCATGTTTGAGAGTCCTCAGGGAACTTTGTCCACAAGGCATTTCATTTCCTTCCCCTTCTCTTTCCTCCGCCTTGTTAAATCCTTTCAGTAAATTCCCATTTTTTGATCCAGTTGGAAAAGCCCTTGCCCCCACCCTGCTCTTTTAATAAAGAGCTTCTGTTTTCTTAACACTGACATCCTCCCCAATCTCAAGATCAGCCCCTAATTCCAGTTGAGCAGTTTCTCCCCTGATAAGCTAATTTTTCTGGAAGTCAGGATTTTCTCTAAGGGGATGTTGTAGTGACACTTCTCCTCTACACAGAAGCTGAGCCTGGGGGGAACAGGCAACAGAATTTGTGACACATTGCAAACCAATTTGTCTCTTGACAACACCTACACAAAAAGCATGATAGTCACACAAAGTTAATTCCCATAAAGAATTCCTAAACCACCACACGGATTCCCCAGCGAGGGCTTTTCAATTAGAGATCCAAGCATGAAATTCCTACACTGTTAATCTGGGAAATGCTGAACCAAAAAATACCAAGAGTTAGCCTCAGTCACACAGGCATTCAGCACTGCATCTTGTTTTAGTGGTGCCCTCAATTCTTCAATCTGCTGGCAACAATGCACATATAACATAGAAATATAAATATATATGCACATATATTCTCTGCTGCTGCCTTCTTGCATGAGACTTCGGTGTGTTTCCCATATGTGTGTGTGCCTGTGTGCTATTTTTGGCACAGCTACGCTTCTGAATGTACCTATAGGCACACAGACAAATAGACATGCAGTTTTTTATACTCACACATGCAAAAAGGGAGCTGCAAAACAATCAATTTGAAGTCAAAATATTTCAAGTGTAGAAACCCTTCAAAGAAATATCAACCTGATTATCAGAATGTTTTTCACTACTACAAACACGGTTAAGATTTGTTCACTTTCTTTGCCACATGCCTTCCTAATTGATCCATTATGTGCCAATATTACTTTTTCAGTGAAAGTATTTCATTTTCAAAGGACTTGCAGAGCACTCATGGGAAAGCAAAGTAGACTGAGCAAAAGACAGGGATGATATGGAAGCAAATGGCATTAATAACAACAGGAAAAGTGTCTCAACACAACTATTTTGAAACTGTATTTTGACTCTGCAAGAGGGAATAAAACTGAATAAGGAGAAACATAAAGGGAATAAGAGGCAGATGCTGGTTTTGGGGAAGTTCCCTGGAAGATAAAGTCACAACCTCACAACTGCCATAAAATATCTGTGAGATACATCCTATAGATTTCATCACTTTCTACTGCAAGTTTAGCTAATTCTTTAAAATAAATCGGTTGAAATTTAATGCCAAACGCAAAAAGTAAGTTAGGGCTATGAATAGCCTGGAATCCATTATTACAAATTCAACACTATCAACCAGTCAAATATAAGCAAATGCTGACGGGCCACAGAGTCTAATTTCATCGGTTTTTAGACTTCAACCTTCGTGGACACTATTTACATACAGGTAATAAAGTGATAATAGTCTTTATAAAGAGCAGAGGTTCAAGACTTGGGAATAATTTATATGCAAGTGCCATGTTCTCCTTCTTCCTACCCCTCCAAGTCTCCTTTAGATACCTTGAAATCTGAAATCCGCTGAACAAGGAATGAAGTAAAACCTACGCAAATTGTTCAGCTGATACGATGCATGTTGAAAATTAATTTCTCCTCACTGTGTCTCACTGCAGTTTCCACTCCTATTTTCGTTTTGCTGGTGTGGTTGCTCAGATGTTTGCAGTAAAACCCCTGCCAGGGCAGCTGCTGATGGACACACTGCGCTGTTTATTTGTTTGTAGGGGAAACTTTAAAGCAACAGCCTCCCAAGAGGGAGCATCCTGATGACTTCATAGGTCCTCTGCCTCTTGGGTGCCAAGAGAAATGTTTCAGAGGTTTCTTAAAATAAATAAATAAGCAAATAAATCCTCCATACTGAGTGTGAGCTCATGATACCCCTCTCCAACAAGAGTTTTCTAGGGACTGTTTTCCCCCTTACACTTCAGGGTGGGTTCTACACTGAGGAAGAAGCTGGGATGTTTCTAATTGAGTAATGTGCCTGTACAACTACTGATTTTAAGCTTTCACAGTGTTCAAATACTGCATTAATTGTCTACAAGCTGAGATTCTTCTAAGGCTCACTGAAGACTAACAAAGAAGCTCAGTGGGAAGTTTCTAATTTCAATAGCTTTTGCTAGCACTGCTCTAGCTAGGGCATATGGAAAACGTATTTTTCTTATGCTTACATAGCTCAGGATATGTTAAAAAAAAAAATCTCAGTGTTTAAGATAATAAACTCTAGCCCAGGATTCAGAAAAGAATATTTTAAATAAAAAAAGGGCTCACTCTTGTCCACCTCAAAGTTGTTTTGAGCTCTGCAAGGTTCTGTTGAGGAGCTCTTCTGCTTTCAGCCTTCCAATCAGGCTGGTGAAGAGCAGGGCAGAGGGATGCAAAGCTCCTGATCATGGACATGTAGGACATGGATGAATGTGGCAGGATCCCAGGAAAACAATTCTGCATTAGAAATATCTGTCATAAAACCTAAATGTTTTACACGGAATATGCTAAGGATTTTAACACTAAAACTAGAACAAAGCTGCTCAATGTTAAATGTATGCCAGAGAAATACAATTTTCTATATTTAATCTATCATTTAACTATATTTATCCTCTGGCTTGTAACTCTAAGATTTTGGGGAGAAGGCAGGTTATGAGAGTAGATGGATCAGAGAAGTAAATGCAATATTAAAGAATAAATGTAAACTCCAAACCTTCACAGACTTTCACTGTGTCGTCTCACATAAATCAAACCTGAGGTGTTCACTCAGACATACACATACATTCATTTCATCCTCAGCTGTATTCCTTGAATTTTTATGGGCTTATAAATCAGAGTGGAAAAATATCCACTTCTAAACCGAGTATTTACAGAAAAACTCTAACTCAGGTTATTCACTGTTTTATCACTCTGGCAGTGCTATTGCAAACATGTCATTTGGAACGTTCTGCATCTTGCCCTACCTTCAGGGGTTTAGGTAGTGGTGGTGGTGTTTTTTGGTGTTTTTAAATCAGTTAAGGCTCTTCCATCAAATTCAGGACAAGAAAAATAAATTAGCATTTTACTTGTGGACTAATAACGTCACCAGTTTTGTTCCAACGACCTTTTCCCAAGGACCTGGAGGAGTTGAGGTATCCTTGTTTAACCAGATGCCACTTGGATTTCGATGCATTAACTCAACCTCAGAATCATTTGGAAACTCTGATCTCTCACCAGCCCTGACATTTGGTCATTCAAATAAGATCCTTACACCTCGATATCGCTTATTCTGCCAAAGGGATTTTTTATCATCTGGCACCTGGAAATGCTTGGAAACCGGTAAACTAAGAGAGAAAATGTTGCTCTTCATGGCTCTATATTCCAACCAGTTTTGCATCTCAGGGATATACACCAGCTCTCCTCTCTTTTACCTTTCCGGCTCCCGTGGACACAACTGATACCCCAGGAGTCAGGCAGAGCCCAGTGAATAGCGAGAAAGAAACTGTTGTGTTCAGAGTTGTGAGCTTTAAAGGAAAAATATGTGACCATGGGACCAAGCTGGGAGGGAAGAAGAACAGAGGCTTCATCTGTGTGTCCCTGAGGTTACTCTCCCTGGTTCCAAGGGGTGTTCAGTGCCAGGAAAGAGAAAAATCATATAACGAAACTCAAGCGGAAGTTTCAACTTTGAATAACCCCGCAAATTAAGCTGCAATTAGTATTTTGATACACTAACTCTGATTTTCTACAAAACATTATTAAACTGGTAGCTTATCCGCTACCAACCTTTCCTGTCACCGAGGCAATTTATCTGCCGGAATGGGAGGACTGAAAGGATAAGGAGAATGTGGGAGCTGGCAGCAGCTGGAAGGCACATGTGGATGTGCAGCTATTGTTTTCTCTGCTCCCAGTTCTCTGCAGCTGTGGCAACAGAGCACAGCTTCCAGCTTTATCACTGGGTGTTACTCATTTAGAAACAGGGGGGTAAATGTGTGATTGTGTAATCGGCATCGCGGTTTCATGTCTACACGTGAGGGACACGCAAAGGAAGCGACCTGACGAAACGCTTCACGTGCCAACCGCAAATCCAGACCTGGCCACCAAATTCTGGGCTCTCTGCAATGACAGATCCCGTGGGATATCACACCTAATCACCACGGTACAAGGGAAAGAAATGCACTATCCCTGAAGTTGAGGAAAAGTTGCTGGGAGGGGGGCACGGCGCATCCCGGTTTGTAAAGGGCAGGCAGGGCAAACCTCAACCTGCCTCATTCTGCCTAAAAGAATACATTAACCGGTAATGACACAGGACCCAAAAAACCCCAAACCCTGTCATGCACACGTGTGGAATATTTTTCAGCTGAAACTCCTAATTCTGTGACAGTTTTCAGGAAAATTATTTCTCCTTTCCCTAGGAAGAATTTATTCAGCGACTGCACCCAAGGGACGTGAAAGATATCCATTATAGGACTGCCTTTCATAGGAATACATCTCTCATAAAAATGACATAGCCCTTGAGGTAGCAGCCAAACAGTTATTGTCTTATCTTATCCTTTAATTAAAGTACTCACTTTGGCCATTTAGTACCATTTCTGAATTAGTGCTGCCCTTATGTATTATTCATACATCCAGCGCTTGGAGAGCTTGTATCAACCTAAATGCTGCAAAATGACCTTGAATTGACAACAAGGATGACTGAGGACAAAATGGTAAGATGTAAAAGACAGGTTAACAGCTACCACATCGTGGGTTTATATGGCATCATTTGAGAGAGTTAATTGCTTTATAATTAAAGAACATTATGACATTGAAAAAAAAGAGGATTATGCGGTGCTTCAGAGACACCTCAGGTGTTTTAGACACCTTCACACAACATCCAAACTTTGTGGCAGCTGTAACTTCTTATTAACCATTAAACAACTACATAAACTCACCGTTTCTGAGGGTGACATTGGAGAACGTCATGGTTCCATGGCTTTATCGAGCTGAAGTGTATCATAGGCCATTAAGTCTCTTTTGAAACCTTAGATTAGCCTTAAAGGCACCAATTTAAAATTAGAGATACGTTATCATTGCAAGAGTATGATAATCAAGTGGCAACGGCCACAATCCCTCTTTAGCATTTATAATATTCCTATTATCCTGCTCTATGAGATGTCTCAAGCTCAGCTGTCTCCCAGAATCTATTACAGAACAGATTCTGGCCCCCTTAATCAATATGTAGCTATTTAAATAAAAGGATAATTCCATCAGTTTCAATTGAATACTCTTCTGGATAAATTTTTGCTCAGTGTCAAAATCAATTCTATTAATTAATTCTATGAATTAATGCATGAAACTCCTTTTCTAGCGTGGAGGCTCATTGGGAATGCTGATTAATTAAGAAATATGCTTGGATTATTATTTCTGTTCATCTCAGCTTTGCTCTTTCATTTGTTCTACTTATTGCAGCCTATCATATAACATTATTGTAAAACATGTACATGTGCATCAAAAGGCAATGATTATCTCTTCCTTCAACCCCCGTGTATCACACAGCAATCCAAGAGAGCAGGATACCCACTGGAGCATTGGGATAGAGCTTTGCCAAGAAAATCTGCAGCCCAGATAACATGAAGGACAGCTTTATCCAGACCGATGAAAAAAATGCATTTTGACTTTTCAACAACAACTCTGGTTTTCTGGGCTGACATTTACTGGCAACCAGCAGTGGCACTGAATCATCAACAACAGGAATAACCTTGACTGGAAAGCGAGGGAGGGCTGGGAGCCAAGAGACACTATCTCCCCCATTCAGCAGAGTTTTTAGCCTGAGCATCCCAACTGACTTCTAATTCTTTCGTCCTTCTGACCCCTTTGACATTAGTTTCTTAGCCTTTCGTGTCACTCACCCCTTTGAGCAGGGATGGCACTATGTCTGCTGCACAACACAGCTCAAAGTGAGATTTTTAGTCCTGATAAAAAATGTGGGCAGGATGCAGAGGAGCCTCGCCTTGATGCTAAAACCAGTTTGTAACTGGATTTGTTCAAACACAGTACTTACAGGCACCTACTTATTCACAATGATTATCAGCAGTTAGGTGCTAATTCTGCCACATATTGCTGGCTACTGGATTTTCTTTTCTGCTTCCCAATTCACCTGGGAAATACTGCATCCAAATCCCTCTTTCAGAACTGACCAGAACACACAAGTCCATTTTTGATCAGACAAAAGCACTGCGTGCAGCTCCCAAAGAAATAACGGATTAAGGTAATGAAGTATTGTACTAACTCGGGCCCCAGATGACAGGTTCCTGATTGACAACACGGGGAAATGGAACATCTTTGTTTATTCACAGGGGAGATCCCACATGGCAATGAACTGCTTTCACTGCTACTATGTGAGTGGATGTAGGTGTGCTGTTGTAGCACAGGGAGAAGGAGTGGGGAGCTGTGTTTCAGGGCTGTCAGTCAGTTCTGTGACAATTTTTAACTACCACGTCAGAGATATCACATCCTGTATAGTACGGCATTAAAAAGGAAAGTAAAATGTCTGTATTCAAAGCACGATGTTCCTCTTGCTTTAGGGATTTTCTGTAAAGCAATAAAAGTATGAAGACAAACAGAAGTAATTCCCCCACGTATTCTTAAATGCTGAGGTTGTCAGTTTGTTTCTTTCTCAAAAGTTCCATATCTTGGAACTCAAAAGGAACAAAACACCCTCAGCTCTCTGCAACCCATGGCTGGAAAAGACCTTTAAAGATCAAGTCCAACCACTGATCTAATGATGCCAATTCCACACGAGTGTCACATCTACAAGTCTTTTAGATCCCTCAGTGATGGTGACTTGAGTTTCAGGTGTTCCAGAGCTTGACAGCCCTTTTGGTGAAGAAATTTTCCCTAATATCCAACCTAAACCTCCCCTGGTGCAACTTGAGGCCGCTCCCTCTTGTCATGTCGCTAACGGCACCTCATGAAGCTCTGTGGAACCTCCTGGGGAGGTTTCTGCCCCTGCACCAAATGGGTTTGAGTTGCTATCTTTGCACCCTGCTCAAATTAGGCAAAGGCTGGGAGAAATGTAAGACTGCTCTGTGGAGGAGGAGTGTGATGAAACTGGAAAAGCCTCCGTGTCACATTTGGTAGTTGTGAGATGCCGCAGCACGGGCACCATCCTGCTACACTTCTCCCTTGCCCTCAGCCTCCTACCCCACAGGAGGCACCAAGTGGAGCTACCACAGGACAGAGGTTAAGAGCACAGCTGTTCCCAGGCCACCCTGAGATGAATAATAAAGTGATTTGGAGAAATGCTTCTTTATTTCCCTCCTAAATCCGGCTTAGCAAAACAAGTAGTGCTCTCTTGGATGTTGCTGCTGCACTCCCTAATCCCTCCTAACGACCAGTAATTTCTCATTTATATTGCTCCTCACTCACATCTTGCTCTACTGTTTGCACTGCAGGAGTGCCCAAAAGCCTAACACGAACTTGAGGCCACAGTGCAATATCCCTGGAAGTAAAATGGAGCATAACAGAGGAGGGGAATGGAAACAGGTGCATTATCCTTGTTGGTCCAACAAAAATCTAGAAACCGCGTCTCTCACACGTCTGGCAATTATGTCTAAAAGCTGACAAAGCACACGTAAAATATTCGCTATAAAATGTTAATATATTAATGAAGCTGTGCCTTATTTAAGATGTTAGCAGGTGATTTTGATCCCAGGCAAAATACCACGGAAATGACTCACGTAATGGAGCGAGCTGGGTAAGAGTAAGTGAGGTGTAAATGGGACGCACGCAAAGTTTTGGCAACGTGCATCCAACATATCCAACAATTAATTCCTAGTACATTTATGAGACCTACGTACAGATGCCATCAGCATTAAATGCCTGCCCTCTGTGGGGTTTTCTCCCCCCTGTCTGAAAGCATTTATTTACTAGAGTGATATTAGTATCACGTACCCTGTGATAAGTGATTTAAGGACAGATACTCCCTTAAAAATGCAGATCACTCACTAAAAATTAAAAATAAAAGGTAGAAGTAGTGATTCTTTAAGAAACATTAGTTGTTCAGGAGAAAGGGAAACATATTTAGCATTTAGCAAAGTGTTTGTTTCATTAAATAGATGAAACAAGATTCCCTGAGAAGATCCCTTTGTATGGACAGACCTTCCACACCTGCTTAAATTCCTTGGAGACAGAAGAGCTTTCTGGAATGGGACAGATTTAAACAACTGCCTGTTCTTGAACTGATGCTTAAGTGCATTTCCACAAGAATTTTAGAAGCCAGTCTATATTTTTTTTCAGCTAAAGACACAAATAAGGATTCCCAAAAGCATGTCCCTAAATCTCCATGAAATCAATTCAAGTCACAGCAACTAACAAAAGGCCACTGAATCCCCAATCTGCAATATGAAACTTCCTCAAAAAAACCCCAAAACAACTCGATGCTTCAAGATGAAAAGGGCATACTCTGTTTTCCCACAGGTGCCAAACCAAAACTATCATCATCACAGAAGAGCAGCACCTACACATTTGCTCTCCACCCTCAGGGTTTCTGGTGGGAGCCAAGCATTAGCTGGAAAAGACAACAGCGAGATCATAACCCATCTATTCTTCTAAAGGGCAATTATCTCTGTGAAATGTTACTCAATCAGTGGCAAGTACTTTCTGGCTCCCAAACCACTTATGTCCCGGCAAGGTTGTGAAATTATGCATTTCAGTGGTTAATAATTGCAGCAATAACATCAAAATGAGGAAAATGCTGTGACGCCAAACAAAGAAGCATCATCATTTAGAGTCTTGTTATTTTCAATGTCATCTGTACATGGGAAGGAAGTTTGGGAATTGTGGGGATTGTAAAGGGAAAAGAGGGAAGGAGAAGAGATAAGAATCAGCCATGCTTCGCATCTGCTGTGAACGAGAAGAATAAATATTTCTTTCCTCTTTAGGAGCCGGGAGGGTTAAAGGAGGAGAAAATCAGCAGCACAGCAGTTTGCTGATGCTGCGAAGCAGTGCCTGGGCTGTGACTGCACCACAGCCCAGAGCTGACGAGTGGTGACAACACCACAGAGCTGCCTGTGTTTGGGGGGACGGGAACACGTGATGGAACCGCTGAATATCAACACCACATCTGCTCAGCTCTGTCTGCACGAGACTTTGCCGCTCCCTGCACAGATCTGGCTTCTTGGTGTAGCCCTAACGGGTCACACAGGAGGGAAGGAGCCCAGAGGAAGCTGTGAACCCACCAGGGAGCCTGTCAGCTAACTCAGTAACAAACCTCTCCTCTCTGTTTTCCTATTAGCAACAGCACTGTACAACTTGTTTGCACAGCTCTTCCCTTTCAGTCTGATAAATCAACATCCCTGTGCGCAGTTTTAAGTCATGGCCAAGTTTACAAACGCTGTCAGAGCACTGGCCTTACCCGGCATCACTTCCCCACAGGTTTCTCACAGGAGTGGGTGCACACTATAAAACACATTTTCAACTCGTTCTGCGAATGTGCCCCTGCAACTGAACCAGTTCTCCACTAACTGTCCCAGTTGGCCTGTTCAATATTCAGCACCTAATATACTTGGAATTCTGGTAATCTGGTTGCATGGCTGTAAAATTCCTCAACAGTCCATTGCATGCCCAGCTTTTCACGAGCAGTGCTCGATAAACTGCAGGGCCAACTTCTTTGCTTTTATTTGTGTTAAAGTCAAGCATGTGCTTCTCAAAGCCAGGCTTATGTACACGTGTTCAAAACCCAAACACAGGGGAGCTGACCAGGGAGTCAGCAATAGAATGGGAGAGCAGAGAAAGATCCATAAAGCCTCAGCTCGCATTCCTTGGGAGTCGAGAGTCTGGGCTAAAAATGCATTTTGGCTCTGACTTGGGAAAATGAAGTTTCTCCCATCCTTTTCATGTAATCTGTTTAACCAAGGAGGATGCAGTACTGATGGTCACCTAGAGAAACTGCAGCCATCCCTCCTGGTAAGAATGGCAACTGTTGCCCTGTATTCAGAATAAAGGAGATATAGGAAGAGAAAGATGAAAAATCCACGAAACCCACATTAGAATCAGAGGGGAACTTCATGATTTCATTAGGGCTTGATCCAGTTATTAACATCACCCAAAGCCTTAAAAGAAGCCTCTCGTTATTTTTTGTACGTTTTCCTTTAGAACTTTCAGTACATAATATTTTAGAAACAGAGCCAGCAGTAGGTATTTTAAAACAAATAGATACTTATCTAAAAATCCAAATAAATTTGAAACCCATCCAATCTAGACATGACAGGAGTGTAAAGGACACCATAAAGGACAACATAATTTCCTCCCAGATTTCCAATGCTTGCAAGTTCCGATTTTTTTCTGCTTTTGGGGGTGGTGGTGGTTTTGTTTGGGACGTCATTCAAACTTAAACCATCCAGTAAGTTTGCTGATGTTGCTTCCCTCCTCTCCCTCTTCCCCTTACAGATTGCACTATTACAGCCAAAAAGGAAATAAAAATCTTGTGGCAAACTAGTTTTCTGCACTTGGTCTCAGCGAGCATAGCTCGGACGTGATGCATCCGGGTGGGAACAATGGAATGGCAAAGAACTGAACTGCTGGACGTGGATATGGCAGACACCCTGGGAGAGCTGTGGAAAAGCCACGGCTGGACACACTTTCTCTGGAAATATAGAAGTTTGGTTTAGTTGTGGGATGAGAGAGGAAGTTTTCTGTTGGCTCTTCATTCTTTTTTGGTATGTTACATAAGCTCCCTTTCCACTTTATTTTTATAACAGCACATAAATATTTTATGAACTATGGGCCTTTGAACTGCTTTCCTCTGACCCATTGACTGATTCCCATTTGCCCCTCTGAAACTATATCTCCTGTGCTGTGAGAAATGCATCCTCCTGGTCTGCCAGATAAACCCCAACAAAAACCCACAACAGTGATTCTGTTTGTTGCCAGTGCTACAAGTCAATAAATTTCTACTTAATATCGAGGTTGCCTGGAGACATTTGTATCCTGATATATTAAAAGCATAAAGTTCAAACAGTTTTGAATTCCTTCTTTATATACTTTTTGTTAGCCACACCTAAACAAAATTTAAAAAAGGAATGAGAGTAACTCTTCTTTCAGTGAGGATTAATGAAAATCCCTGATTTTCACAGAAAAATAAAACTAGAGCTGTGTATAGGTATGGATCTTACTGCATATCTGGAATTAGAGCTGCCAGTGATACCCAGGCTGTTCCAAGGCAATCCCAGGCTAACATTTGGTGCTTCCTAAAGTGCATAAGATTTTCTAGTATTATGGAAAAATAAGTATCTAATGTAAGGCCTTTAACCCAGCCCATGGAAGTATCCCAGTCCAACATAACTAAATAGCTCTGCACTAACGATGCTTTCTAGAATCCTCCAAACTTTTCCAGTTCAGGAAAAGTGTCTTTGTTGGTTTTTCTTTTTTTTCCCCCCCCCCTTCACTTCTTCCCATCTGTCTTCATTCTCATTCCTGTGGGATGAAGGAAGAAACCCTAAGCCTGAAAATACAGCCAACTGCAATTCTAGGATCTAAGCTGGAAGGATTGGTTTGACAAGGAAATACCTACTTTTCTGCTGAGATTACCTGCATTCCCTGCACAGGATCTGAAAGAGCTGTTCCAACTCTTTCCCAGTTGGACTCACAATTAAGACATTAGCTTCACTATGATTTAGAGCATGAACAAACCTCCTTTTTATTTCATTCGCTCCGGAAAAATCTCTCATCTGTATTCCTTCGGAGCATATAAATATCCTTTGCATCAGCTACATTGCAGGATTTTATGTGCTGGAATAAAAGCCTCTCTGGGTCACTGGGGTTCCTTACTGAAGCCATAGAATGGGTTGGGTTGGAAGGGGCCTTAAAGCTCATCCAGTTCCAACTCCCTGCCATGGGCAGGGAACCTTCCACTAGACCAGGTTGCTCCAAGACCATCCATCCCTATCAGGGTTTTACACAACCCCTAACACAGCTGCAGATATTCTGCTGGTAAGAAACAGAATACTGGAGCCAACAAAATAAAAAGCTCTGTACTTTGCTCATCCACCTGTTTTTCTTTTGCTTTTCTTAGCTGAAAAAAATATTGGGTTTTTGCTGTCTTCTCTTGGGATGGGAAAAAAAAAAAAAAAAGAAGAAAATTCTCATTCTCTCCTTGAATCTGCAATTTCCAAGGTGTGTTACCGAGACAGGAAAATGAAACAAAACCATATGACAATGTTTAAGTGCCTGACTACTATGGAGCTCTTGATTAGCCTACAGATGGAAAAATTGGGTTTAAATTAGCTTGCTGAACAAATGGAATCACACAAAGCACAGTTTTGCCTTTGCATAACCCCCCCCAAATGCACAGAGACTCTGCCGTGCTCTCACCAGACAGAAGGATTTCTCCCACTCACTCCCTCAGGAGTGTGCTTACACAATTCCACTTCTCCTTCAAAATCCTCCTCAGTTGTGCCCTTCAACTGCTTGTTTAAAAAGCATTAAAACTGCAGGCAGTTTACTTTCTTGAAGAGAAGTCAAGCAAAAATGTAAATAACCACCATGCCTGCACACTGCAGTTTTCCATCCTCAATCAAACTGGCAGCTCAAGCAGCAAAACACGGGTTCGGGAAAAGTGGAATTTCTCTATGGAGTTGTCTCAAACAATTAAAGAATCACGTTCTCCCTGCCAGGAGGAGTTTTGCTCTGGGCTCTTGCTTCCCTGGCTTTGGTGTTATCATCCACCTACCCAAATTAGGACATGTTTTCTTTCTTTCTTCACTTTTTAAATCCTGAACTGATGAGGTGCAGACTCAGAATTTCTGAGTGGTATCAGCAAACACACACTGTGGGAACACTTGTTTCTTCAAAGACTAATACTTGTGTGCCATAAATAGATTAAATTTCAGTGAAGGGAAGCAATCTGTTCTCTCCCTGTCATGTTTTCTGGCGTGGCAATCTCTACTTACCTAAGTGGACTGTCTGGGTTTATTTAGACTTGTTTAACTAAGATACTCATTTAAGAAAATCCACACTTTATCAAATTATAGCTTTAAGGGAATTACGTGTTATGTTTAACAAGTTATTTCTGTTTTAATAAGTCATATCTTTTTCATTAACCATGGAAAAAAAAGTGTAAGTGTATTAAATAAAATTGTAAATAGGGGCTTTACTGGCTCCTAAATTTAGATTCATCTAGACAACAAGACAAAGACATATCAATGTAAAAATACACTAATAAAAAAAACCCCAAAACCCAGAATCATGGGAATACAGAATGGTTTGGGTTAAAAGGGACCTTAAAGATCACACAGTTCCAACCCCCTGCCATGGGCAGGAACACCATGGGAGTGTTGCATTCCTAGTTCCTGGTGCTGACTGAGCATCCCTTGCTGGTCAGAATGGGAAGGCAGAGGAAAACATGGAGCATGCTTCTGTTCCCACATGAGTTATATAGGTTGACACAGCGGGATGAAGTGCAGCCCTTGGTTGTCTTTGGCAAAAAGCAAAAAAAAAAAAAGTAATAAAAAAACCCGTAAAAGAACAAAATAAAACCCCCCATAAAATAAATTACTAAAATTGCATTTTTGAACTGCAAGAACCACTGAAATAAGTCTTTGTTTATGCTGAGTTACATTTACAGTAAACTTTTCTACAGTTCATTTCCAAGTAATCTCTTTCCTTTGCTAAGGTTTCCTAAAACAAATTATTGAGATTTATGATACGAGGCCCGCGGTGCTCAGGCCATTTGCATAAAATACTTGACTATACTTTTAAAGGACGAGAAGTTAAATTTATGCTCTGTGTCTAGTTCATTTAGACTCAGAAGCTGACTACTTTCCAATACAAAGTCACTACACCAAGTCTGGGCCGCTGCAGACCCGGAGTATTTCCACTCGTGCCAACGCCATTGACCTCATGTTATTACTTACAAAGGCCAGCAGAGTTTGGTGCATTTGAGGTTCTGGGGCTGACTGCAACTAAAGCGTCGTCGTTAAAGCCCAAACTGCTGAAAGATTTCTTTGAATACTCTTTGTGCAGGGAAATGTTTTCAGTTTGGATCGGGGTACTGCAGGCAGACTGAGTTTCTGTGTGGCATCAGCAGTTGATAAGCCTTGAGCAGACGGCGGAGGGGAAACATTTCAATTCCATTCCTGCCTGGCCAGTGTTGTACCAGCACCAACTGTTTCAGACACTTCTGCAGCATGGTAATATTTGCAAGTGTTTTCCTTCAAAAATGGGCAGGATTTAATTCCAAGTACTCAGGACTGTTTTGACACAATTTATCAGCTGCTCCCAAACAGAGCAGGCTGGGACCACACTTGTTCCATTTGCCGAATTCAAAATTTCCCCCGTGCAAGCCAAGGGAATTAGGCTAGACAAGGGTGGGGGGTTTTGTACACTTTTGTTGTGTTTTGTTTTTTGTTTTTTTTTAAGCCAAGTACTCTGGCCATGCACACTGATTGCCAGAAGACTGAGAGTTCAAGTGAGACAGTAGATTTATTTTCCATAGAGGAATGCTTGAGCAACAGAGCTTGCCCTCTCGAGTAATGTCAGTTTATAAGAAAAAACAGGCAATTTTTTTGATATAACCTTGATGTTTCACTCTAGCAAGGGATTTTTTTTCCTAACCTCTTCGTCATAATCCCTGCTCTTTGAAGAGGAAGACAAGAAACTCTTATGCACAACTAAGACCATGCATGGTTTGTTCCCAAAACCAAAATCCAATTCACTGATAACAAGTGACAATTCCATTTCGCTGGACACGATTCAAAAGCAAATAAAGGTCATATTTCTAATAAAACCCAGTATTAGCTACAGCAGAGGAAGCACCTGGAGCATGCCTGATTGGTCATCTCTAGTCTTTAAAACCTAATGAGGCCCCAACAGTAATTTTGTGGGAATTGTCCTTGCTGTTAAACTTCAAAAGACCCAAAAGCTTCAAATGGTCTTTTAAGAAAACACCTTCATATGTCAATGCCCATTAAATCATGAAACTGGTCTTTCCTCAGCAGAGAAATGGAGGAATGCAAATTTTAAAGAGTACAAGTATACTTGTATTTTAGACCACAAAAGCTGCAATACAGACCAATTATTGTGATGAAACACACCCACACAACTTCATCTTCAGTGTCTGTGAAAACAAGGCTCAGCCCCACCTACGGGGAAATTACAACCTGTAAAAGACAAACCCTTCCTTTCTCTCTATCAGAATGCCACAATCAAGATTCAAATCGGGGCAGCCTGGATTCCCAGCTCGTTCCAGCCTTGCCCTGCCAGCTCCAGCACAACACCACGGCTACAGAGGAGGTTCTGCCTGCTCATTTGGGTCATTTCTCGCCTCATTTCTCCACAGAAACATTCAGACAAATGAAGATGGAACAATTGACCCACTCTTATCTTTATTTAATACCTGCAGATGACATCCATTAACACTCCAGCTACGCAGGATGCATTGACAACGGCACGGGTCATTTGATGTTGGAATGCCAAAACCCAGGATCATTATGTTGTTTGATGGACCAGAAACACAGAGAAGGGAGAACAGAAACACCTCAAACCCAAAACCAAACCGAGACTCCAAAAGCCCAAAGCTGAAAAAGACATCACAAAAAAGATATAATTTACTGTGAGGGTGGGGAGGCCCTGGCACAGGTTGCCCAGAGGAGCTGTGGATGCCCCATCCCTGGAAGTGTGCAGGGTCAGGCTGGACAGGGCTTGAAGCAACCTGGGCTAGTGGAAGGTGTCCCTGCCCGTGGCGGGGGGTGGGACTGCATGGGCTTCAAGCTCCCTTCCAAATAAAACCACTCCATAATATGCCTATATAATTTCTTCAGCTAATCCTGAAAATATATTCGGTAAATTCAAGTTGTAAGATGATGAGTTTGGAATAAATATATTTAAGCTACAGTCTTTTTTGTTCTTAAAATACATCTGTGAGGAATTAGTAAAAGCAATTGGATTAATTAAATTTTTTGTGATTATTTTCATAGGGGTTATGAATATATTTTCAAGGTGGAATTTATACAGGTTCAATTCCATTACTTGGTCAGACTGTGAATTTGCACTCGTTGAGCTGCTGCACTGTCTTTTGGAGAGCTGAAATCCAAAAGGAAATTGAATTAGAGGAATAACCTGAACTCATAAACAGGAGGCCATTCACTCACAGTAACCACAGAGTAGCGTTTTTGGGGAGGAATAATCAACGGCACAAACTTATTTTCTCACAGAAAAAAAGGT